>NC_070633.1:12145086-12753003 GCF_947347685.1 Pleuronectes platessa
GACTTGAGCACTGTACTAAATGAATGGAGTTTTTTAACCCTCCCACTGAGTGACAGAGAAAAATGTGTGTGAGAAAAATGTAACAGAGCGACTGATTCACTAAAATCACATTAAAGGGAAACTGCCAGAAATCTGATAAATTGTCTCAAGTGATGTCACCTGAGTCAGTTGAGGGTAAGCTTGAGAATGAAAATCATCTGGAGGACGTGACCACACCTCTTTAACACGCCCACAGACGTATGTGAAGACGAACTGCATGACAGCGCCCCAAAAAGGCCCCTTGGTGATTGGCTGCAGTGTAGGTCATAAATCCTGTGGTAGCAGGTGGGACATTGACCGGACTAAAAAGTCAATTTATACAAACATTGAAAAGGTTTTGTACCTTGTCCAGTTGTGTTGAGATTGGCTGTAGGACAACTTGACTGAGATTGCGGCCATCTTGTTAAACGGATGAGCGTAATGTGCTTTTGTTACCCCGTGATGGCACAGAGGGTGTCGGGATAGCAGTTTAGTAGAATAGATTATAAGCTGCAGAAAACCTTAAATGTTATGTCCTCATATGAGGATGGGGGTCCACAGGAGGTTAAATAAGTTTTCCCAAAAGATGGTTGCTGTCATTCTCTGTAGTTTCATCACACTGATGAGGAGTTAGTTTTCTGCTAAGTTTGTTTTTTTGTTACTTAATGCTATAAAAACAAAGTGAAATGTGGCTCTACACCACAATCACTACTGCACAGACTGTAATGGACAGGATGGCAGCACCTGTATCTGAGATATTTTGGCTTCGTTTTTCCTCGTGAGCCTCATTCCTGCTTGAAGCTGCATTAGCATTAGCGTTGAGCCCACCAGAAGCTCTTGACATTTTAACAAGAAGGAAGAATGTGTGGGATAAAATAAGATGCTATGTTTAAATCCACAGCATCCGTTTAAATATGTTTAACCCATCCATTGTGAGTCCGACCGTAACGGCATAAGAGAGAGATTGATCCCTTTAACAATCTTGAAAAAAAAGTCTGTCATTCCAAAGATGACAGTTGTGTGACACATTTCCTGCCTCTTCACCCATTAGAACAACTGTCTGCTTTATAACAACTGGGAAACATGTGAAGTTCATTCTGTCGTTGCACTGACACGAGCGCATAGTTGAGGTTCATGACAGTTCCAACTGATGTGGTGGCAGGAAGGAGCAGCAACGAGTCTTCAAACAAGCACATAGAGAAGAATATCATTTGTTATTGTATCCATATCATCCCTCTCTCACCCCTCTCGTCTTTGTGCATGCATCACGGAACTATAACCTGTGACTTTTTAAGCAGTTTCAATCAGTGTTGACTGGTGACCATTGAAACTGTAGTAATGTCTCTCTATCTCTTCTATCCATTTAGAATCTCTCCCTTCCCTCTGTGTGTCCTGTGTCTGTGAGTGTGAATGTGCTGATACAGGCCACTGCCACAGGTCTGCTCCATCCCTCCTCCTCCTCCTCCTCCTCCTCACCTGATCCCGCATGTTGCCTATCATCCGCCAATGAAGACTCACCTGCTTCCACCATATTTAAATCGCGGCTGTGCATCCAGAGCTGGTCGAATCGTCCCAGGAGTAATTCCTGAAACTCCTGTTGATTCCTTTGAAATCATGTTTTCGCCTGCTTACCTGCCATCCTGCCTATTTCTATTTATCAGGCTCATACCCTCCGTCTGATTCAGCTGCTCCTTGTGTAAGTCTCTTTTCATGCCTCCATGCTGGCGACAGAGAGTGGCTTGAGGCCTTAGGATTTCGGGTTTCCAGAGAACAAGTTTCGGTCTTGTGATCTCAACATGTCAGGAATACCTTCTTCAGATTTGGGAAAAACGTTCACTTGGCCTGAAAGATGAGCTAGTTCAATTTGGGTGGTCAAGGGTCAAAGGTCAAGGTCACAGTGGCCTCATAAAACATGTTTTTGGTTTCTTGTACACGATATCTCAAGTCTTCATGATTACAACTGATTAGATGTCAGTGGTCAAAGGTCACAGTGACCTCATATAAGACATTTCACTTTGTGTTTTTCCTGGATTATCTTCATCACCTGCTTGTCTGCTCTCAACCCATTTAACTGTTGGATAATCTGGATTCTTCTGTTGCACACTCAGATTTATTACATTTCTGTTTAACTCTGACTCTGTCTCCGTGTCTGAGCTTACTGTTCAGGTCCAGCTCTTGTGTTACACATAACAATGTTGAAATAACTGCTCATGGGTGTGCCAAGATAACGTCTGAGTGATGAAACTTGCCTGGACTCTGAAGGACTCTGGTCTAACCGTATCATAGGATTGCAAAACTACAATGGTGAATAAATCTTTTAAACAAATTATAATTTTCATGAAGCAACCATGAACCAAATTATGACAGTTGTCCTGTGTGTATACCCAGCCATAAATTAAGGACTTTTGGCAGAAAAGCTTTACATTCTTTATGTAACTTTTTTTTTCAAATTTATAATACATTTTTTCAAGAAAACATATTAAATAAAATATAAATCTGGTACAAAAAATGTCTCAAAAAAGTCACACTGACCACCTGCACATTACAAAAACATATTACTACCCTATTTTTAGTAAGAGGAAAAAAAGACATAACTCTCCACTTTCCCCTTATCATCTTTGCATCAAAATACAAATATATTTTAATGTCGTTGCCTTAAAGCGTTCCTCTGCGCTCTGTGATGTTGAAGCTGATTTTGATTTTTTCTTTGCTTGCTCATTCTTTTACTCCTCCCCTGAGCCAGCTCTTTTCTGGTGGTGGATTGTGAAACAACAAGAATGTTTTTTATTCTCGTGCGGTCTCACCCACAACATTTGTTTCCAATTTGACAGATTTTGGAAAAGAAATTCTTGGGAGAGAAAATGACGGTTGCATGATGGTTCAAAAGTAAGCTCTCTACATAAAATCCTCCACCTATCCCTGAAATCTCCTTCACTTCCTTCACCTCCTCCTCTTTCCTCTGTTGGTTCGAGTCCAAACAGAGTCACCTCATCGTGTATTGTGGGAGAGATTGTAAAGTTTTCATTGAGCCCATGTGGAAGTGATTTGGCTGTAATCTCCAGTAATTGTGACTGTAACACAGAAACAGGCTGGAACAGATTGGCCTCATATTTTTCTTCAGGGTCACTACGGACTTATCTCAATATTTAGCGTCTTGCCTGATTGAGTTATCATATCACATTTGCTGTTAAGAGCTGAGCGATGTCAACAAATGTAACTGGAGCGCATGGAATGTTGCTTTAAATCCCATAGAGGAAGGTTCCTGTTTGCAGAGAGCGCACACATCAGTGTCAGCTCGACCCGCAGAGACCTGACTTTTTAAAACGCATGACATTTAAGAGCGCAGAGGAAAATTGTCGTTAAAATAACCCGCCATTACAGTGCGACCTCTCCTCAATCTGCACCCAGTTCCCCCTCGACCGTTTCACATGTCACACTCTCTATCTCACACACAGAAGTCAAGAGCACTCTGCTCAGTTGCTCCCGAGGTGCAAATGGTTTGCCTCTACGCATCACTGCCCCAACACTGTTCCTTCACCTCCTCTCTTCTCTGTCTGCTCCTTGACTCCGTCCATCAACGCTCCACCCCTGTCACCCCGCTCTCCTTTGCACTTCTGTCACTGCGCCCTCTCCCTCAGCTGTGATTTGTCTATTTCTCCCCTTGTTCGTCATAGTTTCCATTTTTCTGACTCATGATATGTTTGCTCTTCCGCTGCCTCGGCTCCGCGGGCCTCGCTCACACACCCTGATGAATGAGTAATCTTGTTGCATTGTACCCAGCCATCCGTGTCCATGTTCAATAATGGCTCAATTGATTCCTTCCTATCAGTGTTCCGTTGAATGGCGGAGATTGAGAGCCGGAAGCCATGCAGTTATCATAAAGAGCGTGTCAACTGCGAGGCCACAAAGCATACAAGTGATTAAGACCCTTCAACTCAGGGTTTCTTCATCACAATCATTAGTCTTTTCCTGTCCTACCTTCTGGCTGTAAAACCCACAGAGCTGTACCCTCCCCGTCCGTTAATAATATTCACTCTGCCTCTGATACATTAGCCAATGAATGATAGGGCAAAGCCCTGGCCTAATTGCTTTCTTCTTGTAAAGTCTCAATTCGTTTTTGCTGAGGAGACACAGAGATGCGTGCCAACAGCGTGCACATACATGAGCCGACACATGCACCAAACGCACACGCACAGAAGAGTGGCGCACACGCTTTCACACACACTCGCAGTTACACTTACATACACACTCGCAGTTACACTTACACACAACCCCACCTTCCCACTGCCATTTTATGATGGATGGGGCTGAGAATGCATGTGGGAGGAGGGGAGAGAGAGAGACTACAAGACTGTGCGTGTGTGTGCGTGTGTGTGTGTGTGTGTGTGTGTGTGTGTGTGTGTGTGTGTGAACGAGCAAAGTGCATGTGTTGGTTGGAGAGGAGAGAAAAAGGGAGAGAGAAGGAGAGAGAGAAGCTGAGCTGAGGAGCTCTGATTAACGACACAGAGAAGGGGTCCCAGAGGAGCTGGGGGAAGAGCAAAACTATCTAGGGCCAGCTGAGAGAGAGTGAGAGAGAGTGAGAGAGAGTGTGTGTGTGCTGGTGTGTGTGTGTAAGAGAGGGAGGGAGAGAGGGCACAAAAAGCAAAGTTAAAAAATGGGGGTTGTGGGGGAAATATGTTTTCTTTTGATATGTTTCATTAAAAAAGATTCACAAACACATCTTCATCATCATCTTGCAAATAGGGAATATGAGCGATATCTGTGTTAGCCCTGCCGCTGTCACGGTGCTTGGCTTCCAGATACCATACACACGCACCCTTCAGATTAAATCTTCTTGCCTTACCTACCTCACCATCCCGGAGCTCGCTGCCCTGGGCTTCTGTCCACGGTGCTGTCAGAGGGGGGAAACCGGGTGTGTGTTGCCAGAGCGCAGGCCATCACCTCTCTCTGATTGCACATGAGAGTAGAGGTAATGGGAGTGTAATAGCACCTTAAGTACCCTGCTCTCACTGACACTGGCTGTATAGCATTACCCCGTGGTCTCACTGTGTGGCAACTTAGATGTGTGGATGAGAGGGGGGTGTATGCATTGGCATTATGTGCAAGTTTTTCTTGTATCAATCTGTTTTGTCTGCTTAGTGTGTGTGTGTGTGTGTGCGTGGGTGTGTGTGTGTATGTGTGTGTGTGTGTGTGCGTGTGCGTGCCAAAATAGATCTGACTGAGGTTTGACTGTGTTGTGTTTTCCCTGAGGGTCGTCTGAGCCGCAGCGATCAAAGAGAGAGATGGAGGTTAACTGACCAGACCTGAGAACCTCCACAGAAGGACCTGAGGGACTCAGCTCTGTTAGCCCAGGTACCAATCATCTGACACACACACACACACAGACACACACAATCAGTGGAGGGATAAGTGTAGAAGAGGGCATTTTGAGCGATCCAGTGGGATTTAAAGATCTGTAAGGCCCAAACTAACTTTGTCACTTCACTCCCGCTGCCGTAGCCTTTCACACAGTATCCATTACCTCAGATACGTTCACCACAAAACATCAAATAACTTTATCCCGATTGCTATCTCAGTGCTTTCAGAGAGTTAGAGAGTTAGCGAGAGAGAGATATACCTTCCACTGATATGGAAGTCTCCTAAAGTGAGTGTAAGTTATATAGCAGGGGGTCCCTGGAGAGAGACTCAGTGACTAGTCTTGTACTAGAAAGTTAGACTGTATTTCCTGAGCAGCTCAAAGTAACGACTCCCGCTGAAGGACTGAGAGTGGCGCACTTCTGCTGGAAGTTGAACAGGAAGTTGTGTTGCTTAAAAAAAAAGGGAGAGAGGAAAAAGAACAAGCATTTGCAAATGTGGAAGTGTGTGTGTGTGTGTGTGTTGCAGAAGTGGGCGGGCAAATGTGCGTGGGTCTGGTGTGTGTGTGTGTGTGTGTGTGTGTTTTTGAAAATGAATGAGAGATAACCATCACAGGCAGCTGCCGTGGTGAAGAGAGACGACTAGCACCAGCTAGATGCTGGAGGGAAGTTTTCTTGAAAACAACATTGACTACTTGTTGAATCCATGCACGCAAACATATATTACATATTAATGTGCAAGTCCATCAAAAATTGTGTGAGGGCCTTAATCCCAGACAGCATTTCATTCACATCACATCCGGAAGTAAAAGAAGCAGAAAAGAAAATTCACATTTATCATGCTGCATTTAGAAATGATGATTTATGTATTTATTACTAATACAAAAATTCCAGCTGCATTAACATGAAAGCAAAATCTTGATGGGGAAGGTTGAAAAAATTCAACATTTTTCTTATTGCCAACAAATCTCTTGAAACAACCAACTAGAATGGCTCTCAGTAGTCTCCTTAAATCAAATTAAGATGCACACAATTTCACACTCTAATAGATATCACTGCCCTAAATCTGCCAGACATCCAAATGAATCCCTGGGATAAAGTTGAAAATGTTAAAGAAAGTGAAAAAAATATTCCTCTATCCGCCCCCTGATTCGGATCCAAACCAAACTTTACAAGGTTATTTCCTGTCCTACCACATCCTTCCACCAGGTTTTGTGGAAATCTGTCCTGGAGTTTTTTTTAAATATAACCTCCTTGCCAAAGTAATGAATCAAACCTGTTGATACAAATACGGTCTATAGCAAACGCCTGATATACTGCAGTTGTTTCCCCTTAATAATCTGTTAGCCACACTGTGACACTCTATGACATTTTTTTAATTACTTAAAATATGGACACTAGTTCTTTTTTTGTCGATCCTACACATAATGACCTGCTAACTTATAAACATTGGGATAACATTTGGAAAAAAAAACTATGATGCTGAAAATGGTCCCTGAAATGATCACAATTTACATTTATTTGTTTAAGAAGAACAGCGCCCAGCAGGAAATTAATGAGCATTCTTTGTAAATAAAACTATTAACTTTAAGTATATTTATAAGCTTGTAATTTGACAATGTGCCACTTCAGTAAAAAAAGAATGAGTTTAGTCGTGTGGTTTTCTTTTGTTTGTTGACAATGATGAATAAATAAATAACAGCCACTTCAGGAGATCTGGCAGCCAACTAGTTCGTGCCACATGTCATCAGAGCGTGTAAAGAGGAAAACGGACACACTTGAAGGAGAGCCTCCTCCTGGCTGTGTCCCTCTGCCTCCCTGATCTTGTGTCTCCAGTGAGTCTTTGTGGTCTCGACAGTGAGTCGTAAAAATGGGGATAAGGGCGGACACACTTTCTCCTGGAAGCCATTCATGGTGCTGCACTCAGCTGAGCAGGAGAAGTGATACAAGTTATTCAACGAAGAATGAGAAGAAAAAAGGGCAAGAAGAAGAAGAGAAGAGAAGCAGAGGTTTAAACCTTTCCTTTGTAATCATGCCTTTGCATAACTGGCCATGTTGCTGTGTTACGTGCACATAATCATTACAAACATTTAAAAAAAGGTAGTCATAAAATAAATGATCCTAACAAAAGCATTTTCACCTGAGGTGATTCAGTTGCAGGAAGTCAATTTACAAAACAAGAAGAAAACATTGTGATATGTGCATGAACGAAATTTCTTTTTTTGGGAGTGAGCTCCAATGAATATTTTTGGGGGATAACTGGGGTCCCAAGTCTGTAACACTCTTAGTTTGGGGGTTGGCAATTGGAGCCCATCTGCTATTGTCTGAAGAAGAATTAGTTTTTGGAGGCAACGGCCAATATTTTGGGGCTTCCAGTGAATATCCGGGCCAAGACCCCAGGCCAAATTTCTTTTATCACGTATTGAACATTTCTCCTCACAAAACACGGTGATACCTTTTGTAGGTGTTTTACGTCAACTCGACAGTTTGGCTAATCTCTATTAAAAGTTATCTGCTTACGAAAGCATATAAATCAAAAACCTGGTGCATTTCGGTCAATGTATTCTGCCTCTTTTCCCCTCCACACAGTGTGTTTACCTGCAGGCAACCAAAGCCTCTCAAACATGATTAGTAAAACTGGAAACAGAAACCAGAAGACTTCCAGTCCCAGAATCCTGTCCCTCACCTCCAGACTCTGCATATACACATGTAAAATCAGCTTTTGAGATTAGGGGGTCGGGGGCTGAAAAGTTTAAGAACTGCTGTTGTAAATGATGATCCTGCAAGAACTTAAGTAGCTAGTTTAATAGCTAATAAAATGATATGTTATGTTTTATGCATATAAATGTGTTTATATATGTGTGTGTGTGTGTGTGTGAATCTTGATATGCAAAGTAATTCTAACTACAGCTGTCAAAAAAAAGTAGATAAATAAAACAAATTATATTTCAGGTAGGAGTATAGGAGTATAAGATACTGGATTACTCTCCGCAGTGCTGCAGTGTAGTGGGACCATCAGGGTCATGCACTGCTGTATTTCCTGAATGTGAGGAATGGTCATCTGTCCTTTCCCTGGAATAAACAAAGTATATCCTCTTCTCTCAAGTTAAACACGACTCTAACGATGACATTGAGAGCCAGGTCATTTGGGTAGGTGATGCTGGTGTGTTTGTGTGTGTGTGTGTGTGTGTGTGTGTGTGTGTGTGTGTGTGTGTGTGTGTGTGTGTTGGGGGTCACAGGATCCTGCTTCTGGGTAACATCTTTGTCAGGACGGCTCTGCTCCGTCACCACCCCGCCTCCATGCACACACAAATACACACACACACACATGCACACACACGCACCCACTCCATCACCACCCGCTCAGGACTCATCAGTCGCAGTGGAGCACATGTGGCTGGAGTATTCCAAACAAAGCTTTATAAAGAGCTCAAGTTAGACGGCTCGATGTGACAGTCAGGTTACTAATGACGCCTGGAGACCGCTAAATACGCCACTGACAGACCAACGGCCGGCATGCCGCGCATACACACATCATACACAAGTTTTCATTTTGGCATGCACTGACAAACTCTTGCAATCACTATAGCAGTGTGGAACACATGCTTGCAGCGGCAAACACACAGATGCACACAAACTGATACACACATACACACACAAACATGCATGCGCACACACACCTTGTGCCCAAGGGCATCTGTCCGCAGCCTAAGAGCTCCCAACTGTTGAGGAAAAACAGCTCAATTAGCCCAGTGGAGGAACTGACGAAATACATCTATACATACACACACACACACACAGATACACACACCACCCACACACACTCAGAAGCGCATTGATCCTTCCCCAGTCTGTGGCTCTAATTGGTGTGTTGATGATACTGTGAGAGTGTGGGATCCTTCAGGCAACCATAGAATGTGTCTTCCAGCTCTTTATTTCTCATTTAAAGTTGAAATACACCCACAAAAACCCTTCCCGTGGCTGCCGCACACTGTACACCACCTGATATTCCTTTTGAGATTCTCCTCTCATGTCTGGGTTTAATCTAATTATTTCTAGCATGTGGTAATGCGACATACCTGAGATCACTACACCATCTCAAAAATCACACATCACCTCGTGCAGTCTTCAAAAAATCAGAGCATTTCCCGAGCCATAAATATCTAATCGCCCGATGGCTTTGTTGCTCCCAGTAGATTGAGCAGTTGTAAAAACCATCTATCCATCATGTGCATGTCCATTAAGACTGCGCACACAAATGCTCAGTGAGCACCTTCAATTCAAATATGCACACACACACACACACACACACACCGACAGACAGAATGTTACAGCAAGTTATTGAGAGCAAATGGGGTAGAGTTATTTCCATAAAGGGTCTCAGTGGGTCTCAAGGATCTCTACTCCCGCCGACTGGGAGCGATTTAGTGCAGCACACACTGGTATATTAGTAACTGAAGACGTCTGGGGACAAAACTGCTCTCTCCAAAACCCCATCGCTCCACTGTGACCTCCAGAGCATTCACAACTGGAACCGGGAGGCACCCGCAATCTTTTGCCTTCTCTCTTTCTTCCCCTGTTACGCTGACTGTGTCAGTTTGTTCTCCGTTTCTCTTTGACTTCTGTTTTTTTTTCTTCTCTTACCATCTTCTCTCTTCTGTCTTGAAAAGAGGGTTATCTTTTTTTAACTATATACATATATAATGTTTTTTTCCCCCATTCTCTCATTTCATTCCGCCCATATTCTACTCTGTTTTTTTTCCACATTTCTCTCACTCTCTCTACATCCATCCTCTGTCTCTCTCTCTTTCTCTCCATCTCCATCTCTCCTCCCCTCCTCCCCTCCCTCCCTCCCTTCCTTGGCCCCAGGGACGGACTGCTGATAGACTGTGTACACCAGCTGCCCAGGGGCTATTTTTAAGGAGCATTTGTCCTTCTCCTTCCCTCTGGAGACTGACTCAACCCAACAACATCTCGTCCACGCACACTCGCATGTGCACACAAACACACACGGGCATTAACACATGCACTCATTAGCCCATGAGCATGCATGCCCAACACTTTCTCTCGCACACACATCCTCCGTCCAAGGGCATTCTGTAAATGTAGGGGCAGCTTGTAGCGCCGGAGCCCACTGCTTAACTGCACAGGAGCCCAGGCGCTCTGTAGCCAGCCTCAGAGGGCTCATAAAGCTACCCTCCTCCCAGGGCCTGGCTAATACTCTCTCTTGTTCTAGCCCAGCCTTACAATAGTTTGTAAAACAATACTGTAAAACACTGTTGCCGAGTATTGCGTCAGGCTGCTTTCATCACTAAACCCACAGCAGCCAATAGGGGTGCTTGAATAATGCATACAGGAAGTCGGAGGATTCCAGTTCCGTGGCCGCCTGCAAACTGCAGCTTAACACGGGCTGTATCTGTCTGCTTTGACCCTGCTCTCCCGTCATGTTGTACACATATAAAATAAAAATAGACTCCTCAAGTCTAAAAATACTGCAAAAACAAGGAAGAAAATGTTTAATTGATACTGCCATTAGTCTGCTCACTGCTAAAAAATTCCAAAATCAAATTTCATTTGTAACCTTGCTAATAATTGTAAAGGAATTTGTTAACAAGCTACTAAATCATGTTCAAAGCGTTAAATCTGGGCTGTGAACCTTACTTTTGTGTTGTTTTCAACCACGGCTGCTCAAAGCAAACGTAAAAAAAAGGAAAGATAAAAATGAATCCTCAAACAACTGCTCCAGCAACCTCGTTAAGACATTATTTACTTTCATCGTTAGCCAGGGAAGAGGACACTAAAAATCTGTCAGCAGACTGAAGCGCCTGCTCGAGTGTCTGAGCACTGTTTAATTGTGCCATTTATCAGCCAAAAAAGCCTACACGCTCATAAATAAACACAATGCCCGTGCAGAGGAATTATAAAAATGTCACGGCGAACCCACAAGTGAGGCCGGTGTTGATGCATATTAAGCGATTTAGTCGGTGAAGGAGTGGAGCAAAAATATGATGGTTAATTTAAGAGTCATTAAAATTGCATGAATGTGCATTGCGCCTGCTTAGAGTGGGGATTTTCTCTGATCGGTAACGAAGAGGGAGAAAGAGCAATACAGGCTGCCACACATTGTGGTCTATAAACTTACTGATTGATCATGGTGGAGGCAGGGCGAACCTGAGAGGGAGGCCCAATCAATGCCTCTGTGTGTGTGTCTGTGAGTGTGTGTGTGTGTGTGTGTGTGTGTGTGTGTGTGTGTGTGTGTGTGTGTGTGTGTGTGTGTGTGTGTGTGTGAGTGTACTTACATGAAATTGTGCACTATTTTGCCTGTATATGTTTACAACTCTTGTGTGTTTCATGCATATTGGAGTGCATGCTTGTGTGTAAGTGTGTGTGTGTGTGAGTTTGAGTGTGTGTAATTGTGTGTGTGTGCATGTGATTGTGTGCTTCCCTCATTTGAGGAGAGACAATGTTCTACATTCCACAGGGGAACAGAGTCATTACTGAAGCAGGAACTCGAGCCTGGGGGCCACGGCTCTGCATGTAGTGTGAATAGATCGAGCTAGTTTCTCACCGAGACGTGCTGTAGAACACTCGCTCCGCCATTACCAGTGCCCTGCAGTTCAAACCACACTCCCACCTTATTCCAGCAGAGAAAAATAGGTAAAGTTGAGAAAAACAAACAAAGTATCTCGACGCGGCAGCTCCAAGGTGAGGCCGTCATTAGTTCAGCATCTCCCTGAAGATATTTGATATCATATATGTATATAATGTGAATGTTGAGTGGTCGTCTGTGAGGTGACATGTAGATCTTAACAGCACGAATCCTCTGCGAGTCCCAGCCTGAGCTTTTCTGTGAGCGGGGCCTCTGAGGGGACCTGTCAGCTCTGAAGCTCTCTGCTGCCCTCTGTCGGTAGCCGAGTCCCACCCAGTTGTTCCCACGCGCTGCAGGTACGTGGACATATGGCAGCTGTCTATCACCAAATAACAGGTGTGTGGGTGATTCTTCCTTCTCCCACTCTGTTCGTCTTCTTTTGTCAATCTCCCCTCCTGGCATTAAACAGCAGACAAAGTGCGGCTTGGGTTAATTTCCCCCGTTGCTCCGACACACACAAACACACAGGTCGTTAGCATGGCCCACAGGAAACTATTGTTCCACGATAATACACGGCAATCAGAGGTGAGGTCTGATAACGCCTGCTGTCACCTGATGCTCCGTCTGTTCAACCCCCCCCCTGTCTTCCTCTATCACTTTATCTCTATTCCCTTCTCAGTTTTCTTATTCATTAATACAGTCGCTGTGTGGTGCACTTACAGTTACTTACAGACATATTGTGCATTTCACCATAATTTGTAACTTTGTTTTTTTCTTTCTCTTGTACTCTTAGCTGCTAAATTAAGCTTGACATATCTGGGTTGCGATAGCCCGATAACACGATAGTTAATGCTTCTATACGGTGCTGAATCTCTTTTGATAGCACACATATTATGCACACACACACACACACACACACACACACACACTCGCACACACACACACACACACTCGCACACACACACACACACACACACACACACACACACACACACACACACACACACACACACACACACACTAGGCCTATCTCACACACAGAGCTACCTCCTTGTATAACCTCCATCTGCGACTCTAGCTTTTCACAGACCCCATAAACTAACTTCATTCCGTTCAGCCACATTTGAGACCTTTTTTCTCCCCTCGGTCCAAATTAATTTTCTGCATTTCCCAGCATCCTTCCAGTACCAACAGTGAGCTTCCAGGAGGAGCAGTGTGTGAGTGTACACCTACATTGTTTCAGACTTCCAGTGCACTCACCGTATATGTCACAATAGTCTTGATTTTGATTGACACTGCTGGTGATGTGTAAAAAAAATATGAATATTTACAGTATTAGTATTAGTCATGGTAAAAATTCCAGTCACATCACATACATACGCTTAAACTACCCTTGATCTATAAACAGACTGAGAATGAGGCGCCTTGATTGGCTGAGAGAATGACTGACAGCTGAACGAGTGGAACCTTTGAATGTGAAACTCAAAGGAAAGATGGGAAGCGTGTTTGTGCAGGTCCCAAGGGGGGAAAAGCCTGGGTTTCACACACGCACGCACGCACACACGCACACACACACACACACACACACACACACACACACACACATTGTGATCTTGCTCTACTTTGGGCTGTGCTCCACATGAAAGCGCCGATGCTTCCTACTGTTTGAGACGAGCTGTGTGTTGCGCTGCAGGAGAACACAAGTGTCTGTATATACATGGACAGGTCTGACACAGGTCTGTGTGGAGACCAGAGCAGGTGAGATTGCATCCATCTACACTACTTTGGCCTTTGTGGAATATCTCTCTTTTTACCTCCATCTCTCTGCCCCTCCACCTCATTCCCTCTCTCTCTCATCCTCTGAGTGTGTGTGCGGGAGCGTGAGTCTTTCTTTTCTGTCTTTTTTATTTCTTTTTCCTCCTCTTTTCCTTCCTTCTATCTTCTTTTCTTCTTCTCCTTGTCCCCAGAGGAAAAAAGGGAAGCTTTATTCACATGAGTTTCATTCACATCTTCAGATCCACTGAGGTAACACAAAACAGCAAAACAACATGTCTCCATTTAGCCTTTAACGTGTTTTCTATCCTTCATGCAAACAGAAGGAAAAATATCCAAATGTCTCATCTATGCATTTAAATTGTGTAAAAAAAACGAGCAAAATCGCAAATTTAATTACAACCATATTTCTTTCTGTCAGCGTGCGACTGACTCATCATTCCCTCAAAATAATATTGAAAATAGAAAGTGAGTGTAACACTGTGTTATAGAAACAGCACTCCACAAATGTGGAGGCACTGTGCCCTTGACTATCCCCCTGCTGAAAGTAAGTCTTAGCCAATTAACAATGTCTTCCACTAGGTCTGCATGCACACTCGCAAACACACATGTGCATGCACGCACACACACCCAAAGCTCGCAGCTCATGGGACTAAACCTCATTAACTGCTCTGAGACAGACACTCTCTCTTTAATCAATCCTTTTCTAAGACTGAGCGCACATGGAGAAACGGTGACAATACAACACAAGCGCGCACAAACAGACACACACTCACACACACACACACGTATGGGGAGAGAGAGAGAGGAGTGTAGATACATTCACACACTGGTCTCCCAGAGAGAAAAACATGGTCATTTGCCAGGGTGATTCAACTCTAAAACACCCTAATTACATCGACAAAGCCACTTTGTTTTGGTGCGGGATAAAATGTGAATGATTTAGCATATTATTATTATGCCTCTGAAATATTAACCAACCCCGGGGGACTTTATCTGCTCTTTTAAATATATGCAAATTATTTTATTTTGGTTTGGTTTGTTTCCAGTGACTTTTGTGAATTGTGTTTGGATAATTAAATGAGTGCGTGCAGATGTAGAATCGCAGCAGTGCCCACATGATATGCTGATCTGCCAGATTAGCATACAAATTAGGAATGTTGCACCTCGACTGCTAATCGAACAACTTTTGTTTTCCCTTCAACCTTGACCTATTTGAAACATCCGCCCGGTGTCTAGCCTTGGAGAGGGAATGTAAACACTGCTCCCTGTCTTTTAATTGATAAGGCTCATTTGATATTGTCCTTCGTCGCTAACACTTCTCATTTCGCTCGTGTCAGGCCCTTTCAATTACGACTGTCCTCCTCTCTCTCTGTGCTTATTCATCAGCTCATCTGGATGCATGGGATCTACCACATACGCCGTTGTGCTTCTGCACCGAGTGGGTGAAACAGTCCACCAGGTGCTGTTTTCTCCAATCCAGAGTTGAGGAAGTTCTTTTAAATGACGTAGCGGACCTGGAACTGCCGATGTGCACGACGCCAACATTTCAGCTCTGCCTTACTCCACTGATTGCCTTTGTGAATCCCTGATGGGTTGTGCTTCGAACATAATCATTTCCCTAACATGGGATAATTTGATTCTATTACTCTAACAACAGTGCAAACAAATTGCCTACGTAATTTATTGTGCCAATAATAGCAGAAACAGATGTGGTAATGGCGCTGTGGCTTTCCAGCCTCATATTCATGTGGACTTAAACCGAGCAGGATAACAAATTGTTAAAGATACATTCATGAACAACCGGTCACGTTTACTTGAGGCTGGTTTTTTATTAGGGTTTGGCAAAGTGGTGATCTTCAGCCTCTCTTTATTAAGTCTTGTACCCACATGGCTCAAGGTATTTTTTTCACCCACTTCCCCTGAGCATTTTCCAAAGCTCTCTCTCTCTCTCTCTCTCTCTCTCTCTCTCTCTCTCTCTCTCTCTCTCTCTCTCTCTCTCTCTCTCTCTCTCTCTCTCTCTCTCTCTCTCTCTACTTAACAGGGTGATTTCCTGTGAGGAGGTCCAAGACACAAACAATATCCATGTATCTCTTCAGCCATATAATCTTCTTTTCTCTTTCTGCATTTCCCAACACCTTGCCCCTGTGAGCTCTATACCTCTCCATTCACTGGTTTCCCATACGCCCTCTGAAGCCCTCTGCTCTGTCCCATTTCTCCCATTGCCTCAGGTCCTTTTTGACACCCCTGGAATGTTAATGGACCAATCAGGGACACTGTCCTTGAGAATCTCACTTTGGCTCATTTTCATACCCTGCCTCCCACCTACCTCTCAGATTTATAACCTCAGCTGCTTACAGCTCCAGATGTTTTGTTCTGGTTTTTTTACTCTCTGTAATTGCTAATTCAATCTGGTTGTAAAGGAGCAGATGCTCTCAGGACTTCAGCGTACATATACCTGTGCGGTTTCCTCGGTGTGTATGTGCACAGCTCATGTACAAAGCAACAGGATTTACTGTAACACCCTGACTCATAAACATAATCCTTCACAATTACACCGAGCTCATTTCCTTGCGTGAGGCGAATGAGACAATGGCAGTTTTTAACTTAGCATAGAATCGCAGAGCGGCATCAGCTTCCATTACACACTTTAGAGTTATTGTCACCTTTAAATCACCGCACCGCTGAGATTTGCTGGTTTAGCTGTACTCACAGTTGGCTTTGGAGGTTTAAACTTGTGGTGGGAGCCTCTCTCATCAGCCTCCTCACATTTTCTCTTTTTTTCATCATCTTCCATCCTTTTTCTCACCAGGGAAAGTGGCAGTCCAGTCCAGTTTAGAGAGAAAAATAAACAGACTGGTTATCCACAGGAATGTGAATACTACTTTAGTCCCATTAGGAACATCTGTGTGTGTGGTTTTGAGATCACAGCGGGTTGTCTGAGGGTCTTTGAACATGTGACAAGTGGCCTCATTGTTTTAGCATATTCAGAACATACACACTGTACCAGATACGCTCTGTACTGTTGCAGACACACACACACATCTCTACGCGGTGCACACATATTTACATGAAAGCGAACCGACACACACAAACAGGCCAGCCCTCGCCGACATGCCCACACACACTCGCACCGCAGTGGACCTGTCATATGTCATGGAGACAGGGGTCAGATACTGTGTGATGTGTGTGGGGGTTATATCGCTTGGGAAAAGGACTAAAGATCTTACCGGGGCTGCGAGAGGGCCAACAATAACAGCCTGAAATATAACAGCAGCCAAAGAACCCTCACAGTGACAGGAGGGAAGCTGGGCCCCAGCGAGCGACTCCACAGATCAGAACCTCTTCTCCTGGCACAAAGACGGGCGGGTTCGTTAATTCATAGCTAATGTGCAAAACAAAGAACATTGTTTTCTAATGACATTGTTAAACTGAAAAAGGAGAGAAAAACAGAGCACTGTGTGTTTTTTGGAGAGATTGGAAGCACATGTTTGGAGTGCAACAGAGAATAATAGCGCAGTTGTAGAAGCGGTGTCTTCTTTGTGCACATTCCCAACTCGAGATGATGTTCTGACCACATTTGTCATGGGAACTTCAGCCATGTAAACACACAGCCTGGACCCCCAGTGGTTGCACTGGCTGACACTCACACACACACACACACACACACACACTCACACACACACACACACACACACACACACACACACACACACACACACACACACACACACACATGTGCATAGAAGGTGAACCCACTCACTGTGTGTAAAACAATCAGCAGCCTCTCCAGCACCAGAACAGTCAGAGTGCCCCCTAGTGATGCTTGGGTTACAGATGCATCATGTTTATCCGGCTTAGTTTTTTCATCTCCTGCAACTCAAAAGTTGTTAGTGACAACTTGGTCTCGGTAGACCAAATTGATGATCAACCGACCAGCATGATGATGAATGGAGCGTGGTTATAAAATATGAAGTATCAAGCAGAGGCTGACACTTCCTTATGAATCCAACGAGAGAATATGGTTCTACACGATTTCTTACAGAGAATGTGTTTGCCTCTAAACATTTCAAAGGCCGCGTTGACAGCACAATTAAACTTAATAAATATTGTTTGAGATCCTACTTCTACCAGCCCAGTTATTTCCCCATCATACCTTATTTAAACACACAAACACACACACACACACACACACAAGCTCACTCCTGCACACACACATCCGTCTTATTCATCAGCGAACAGACTTCTGATATTTAAGGACACCAGGGTTTTCAATCAAAGCTTTGATTGAATACTTTGCCATCCTCAGCACTCGCACACTCATAAAATACACGCACACATTGTTGACAGAGAGTGTCTTGGGCAACATCATTTACCACTTAGGCCCCTCCCCGAGGACCGTCCCATTCTTAATGCGTGGCAGATAGGTTGATAGCTCTGGTTTCTGTCGAGAAGTGCCCGTCAATCAACAGATCGCGTCAACGTCACCGAGGTAAAGTGTTTCTGAAAGATCTTTTTACTGAGTGCTTTTCTATCCATCCTCTTCCGACCCACACACTCTCTCTCTCTCTCTCCCTCTCCCTCTCTCTCACACACACACACACACATACACAGCCATTTCCATCTCAGCAATCACTTCTCCCAGAGTTCTCCTCTTTGGACGTGTAACAGTAATTGAGGTTGCTCCCTCGGGTGCAGTGCATTCTGGGCTGTTAAGTGCTGTTTCTTGTTGTTTTTTTCTCAAATGGGTTGTATTTTGGCTATTGTGTTGTTTCCTCCTGCTCTCCTATAAAAGTGTAAGCAGTGGGCCATATTTACACGTATCATTAGAGAATAGAGAAGCCTGTCAGATGTAGGGCATCCGAGGGCTCATCTCGCCCACTGGAATATCAATCAATACGACAAAGTGTCTTAATACTTCTTTGTCTACGCCCAGTCACAGGAGAGTCCAAGGCATGTTTCCAGGCAGACAAAATTGCTTTTGACTTGTCATTTAATTCTTCTCTTTTTAAAATCAACCAGTTAGTCTTATTCCTGAGACGACTGTGTCTATATTTCAGATGAGGCCCAGTCAGTCAAGGGTGTTTCGCTTGCTATACACTGACCTCTCCTGCTCAACACATCAGGCCTGGCTTGAGTACACCCTGTGACCTTTGTGCGCGTTGATGACGTTGTCTGTCCAGAAGAGGGAGTGATTGATCTGGATTGACACAAACAGCCAGTGCCCTGCCTGGCCTGTCACACAGCATCACTGGGTCATTGTAGCATGCCTGAATGCCAGATGAGGAGGGATGGAAAACACACAGGGTGGTGACCTGCTGACTGTGGTGGAGGCCGCAGAGTTGGGGGGAAATGTCTGTGCTGGAGAACAGGGCCCAGCTGTTTTTCACTGCAGATACAAGAATCGGGTATCTCACAGTTGAAAAACATCTTAGAATAAAATCTTATTTGTATATGAACGTAAAGCACACATTTTCATTATGCATTCATTATTTAATATTTAACAGATTATTTATCTGTTAAAAAAATTAATTTCTTATTTCTTTTTTTTTTTTTCTTAAGTAGGAATCTTTAACCGATAATCTTGTCAGTGCTCTATGTCACAAAGACATACACCTTTTTCTAATTGTACAGTTTGTGGTCCAAAGCTGTCTTTGTGGACATGGGTCCGGGACATTTTCAAGAGTTTGCCCTTTCCATATGAAGAACGCAGCAGGAGATTGTCCAGATCACAACAACAGGAACATGTCGATGACATTCGGATGAGAGGTGGCGCCTGAACAGATATACTTGATATATAATTCCGCTCTGGTAATCACATGTTGTTCTTTACAGCACATTGACACCAGCTCGGCTCTTATCTCCAAAAGCTCTTGAATCACATTGTCTTTCAGAGTTTACATCTTCTCCGCCCTCCTCTGCGTGGTTCTTCTTTGCTGCTTGTCGGGTTTCCAGACATTTAACAGGGGGGGGGGGGGCGACGACAAGTATCAGTCCATAGCAATTGATACTTGCATTCTCATTCTCTGGCAAATGTCAGGAACCAGTTTAAGTGTGGTTCCCCCATGTGCCCTAAACTAAAAAACAACCTTGATGCACCCCTGCTCTAATTTATGTTTTTTCAGATCTATTCTGCAATCTTTTGCTTATTGGCCAACATTTACACCAATAACAAAATACCATGATAAGCCAAAAAAGCCCCAACCAATATGTGTCAGTCACACTGGGTTGATTGTCACGTCATGGGAGTTTTTTTTTTATCTCCACAGTCACCAATGACTGATCTTTCAAACCGGTTTCAACTAGTTACAAGCTTAAAAAAAAAAATCTAAATTAACTGTATCTTTGCCGAGACACAAATAACTGCAGTGGAACTTATTT
The DNA here is from genome assembly GCF_947347685.1 of Pleuronectes platessa. NCBI lineage: Eukaryota > Metazoa > Chordata > Actinopteri > Pleuronectiformes > Pleuronectidae > Pleuronectes > Pleuronectes platessa. Next base: position 12,165,202 of record NC_070633.1, read on the forward strand.
TACTAACATTTCTTCCATGTTTCTCCCTTGTTGTTCCCCCTCAGTCGTTGTAAAAAGTGAACTTATGTATAAAATGCTAAAGTACTTGGAGTAGTAATACTTTTTCCTCGACAGTACGAAGAAACTACAACTCCAGTGCTGCCTGACGCAGGTATGATGACGCACATTTCCCGTAGTAACCTTTCCGGTCTGTCCGCTGGTGCGTTTGCGCCTCCTGCCTGGAGAGAGCGAGAGGTGGAGAAGAGTTCACTTTACTGGAGTTTAAGGTCTGGTGTCGGTGTCCGTCTGGAGTAAAGCGGTTGTTTGTGGCCAGGCACGAAGCCCCTGTACACGGAGCCAAGATGCTGAACATGTGGAAGGTCAGGGAGATGGTGGACAAAGCGTGAGTATCCCCGAGCGAAGTTCACTTCGCCCCGTGTTGTTTGTGCGAGTACTCTACCTGTTTGAAAGAGACACGTACCCAAAACTTTGACGTCACGTCACTCCAACAAGTTAGCTAGCATGAATGCTACTAAGCTGACTTTGACAAATACTGATTAGGTTAGCGATAAGTACCAGTTTATTTGTCACGCTTACTTTACTCGGTCGTTTGGCTGGGGTAATATATCATTTGCAGTGTTGTTCGATCACCGAGCGCGTTGTTTGTGCGTTTTCTCCGACAGTGCAAGCTAACTCACTTAGCTAACAAGCTAATTATGTAGCCCGCTGGCTACATAGCTTTAGCCGACCAGGCTAGCCAGCTAAGCTAGTTTGACAGCTCCTGGACCGAGACGCCAGGGAGTGAAAACGTTTCTACCTTAAAGCTCTCTCCTTCTAACCTGCCTCCACACCGTCTGGTTTTATTCATCCAGAGAATACAAATGTGTTGCTCTGCCAGGACACTTGTAACTAAGTTTCACCCAGAGTTACAACAGCTGTACTGTAAGTTGTGTTGTTTAACACCACATGGCTGGTTTACTGTTTATCAACTTTTCAATACTTTCATCATGTTAATCCTATGTCATGGCTGCTTGTCAAGTGGAAGCAACCAGATCTCAGTCTGATAAAGTAAAATAGGACCGCAGATGTTATTCCATAATGATACACCAGGACAAAAAAAAGCCTATTTTATAGACATATTTGAACAACAAACACGTTCGTCCAGTCGACTATATATGTACTGTACATAGGCAGCAGTCCTATCAGATATATCAGAGCATATGGTAAACTGTCACTGCATTGGGACTGTCTATCAGTGACCAGTGAGGGCTGGTCACTAAAACAATATCAATGAATATAACAATGACTTTTATCAATAACAAAATAGCCAAAGTCCAATATATAATGATTTATTCCTTATGCATTGTGTGAGCAAAGTGAGGAGGTATAACACAAAATTGATATACCTCAGATGTGTACATTTTTTTTCTGTTTATCAGAGTTTTAAACCACAACCTTCACGCAGGAGCTCAAACTTAAAATAATTGATAATATGACATGTATCATGATATTATATTATCTTTATATATTTTTGACCATATTACCCAGCCCTATGACCAGTGATCCTGTGTTTGTTTCTGCTTATTGGTTCAAGAACGATCTTTAATTTAAGCTTTAAGTTTCTCAGTTAAACTTGTCAAACACAGGTTTTGATTAATTTGTGATTAAGTCATTAAGCATATCACATGTACATTGTGAGTCATTGGTACTTGTACACTCATGAGTGTTTGCGTAGTCTCTGAGGGCAGTGTCCGTACAAGCCTGCTTGAACGACTGCAGTAATATAGTACCTGAAATTATTTACCAGCCAGCACTGAACTTGTGCAACACCTCTGGGCCCGTGCGTCTATTGTTCTGCTCTACGCCCTGGTTAAATTTTAGCTGCTGACTTAACTTGAGCCTGATGTCCTGTACTGTAAAGCTGCGGTATGGCTTTTGTACAATTTCTCCTCCCTTCTAAGGTTCAACGGCTAATTATTCCATGCCAAACAATAGCGTGTTCTTAAGCTGGTCCAAAACTGCATTCCTGCTGAAAAAACACTTGTCTCCCTGGAGTGTGACCTCCGGGGACATAGGAGACCCAGAGAGGGAGGGGGGGGGGGGGGGGGGGGGGGCGCAGACCTAGAAAGATAAAGGAATGGTGTGAATTTCAGAGATTAAAGGGAAGGGAGTCTCAATATTTGTTTTCCTCTGGGCTTCTTAGAAATTGCCCATGATGAAAGTGCACTAAATGTCACCTAACAAACAGTGTGTGAGTCATTTGTACTCAGTTTTGTATGATTTAAACCCAGGCTTTTGCTGAGGTGGGGTGATGCAAGTTAATGTTTTATCCTGTGTTAAATAGAATGTTTAATAATAATACATTTTTATTAGTAAGTGATTTTTAAGATGCCAAATGACACTCTACAAGTGAAGAATAAAATACACTTGGGTTCAGGAGCTGAACTCTGAAGGGAAATGTTTTGTAAGACTGTTGAAGTGCTGTATCTGTATGGAAATCTCAGTGATAGTGTGTCACTGTGAGAGCGTCTCACAGCTTCCGTTTTTATCTGGCTGATAACTACGATAGGCGCGACTACTGAGAAGAGTTAAACTATTGCATCACCACATCATATCCTCTGCTAAAGGCTTGTCAGTCACGCAAACACTGTGTAGTAGTCCTTACATTGCCAGAGGTTATACACAGTTAGTAACAGAGCATACACAAAGTAATGAATATAAATGAAACCTGACTTTAAAAAATGCTGATCCAGGTCTGAACTGAGTGTGATATGAAGAACACTCTCATCAGAAGAGACATGAAGTGACTCTAACCTTTGGTTCCACTTGCGAATTTTACAAAACTAGAGTGTTGTCAGATGGCTGGATATACCCTGCAGCTTGCTGTAGTAGTACAGCCCATTCTCCATAACCACAAAGAGGGTGTACCTCTGTTAACGCTACCATCGAATCAATGCTGTTCCTCCAGGCCCTGTACATTTTATTGCTGATGTGGCAGTAGTCAAGGAAGGATGAGGAAATGCATCTTTTACATATTTTTCCTTGCCTTGTTTTGGCTAAAGATGTGGGCTCTAGATAAAACCCCAATAGTCCTTTGAGACACAATTCATATTCAGGCTATTAAACAAAAAATAAAATGCTTCTGTGCCTCTTGCCAAGGTAAAAATGGCTTTATTCTTAAAGCAATGTATTTGAGCTAAAGTGGATACACTGGTCTGTCCAACTCCTGACACTGTACACAATGGGCTAGATAACCAGTTTATTAAGTCATTGGTATGATACATGACATATTTATAAAATAAATAAAACTTAAATTCAGAATTTCCTCTGTAAGTTCAAGTGAATTAATTGTTTTAAACAGACCACAATGCATCTGAAATGACTATACATCCTTTATATTTTAAAAATGTTCTCTACCTAGAAAATACTTTAGTTTTCTGCACCCTTTTCGTGGCAAAGCTTGTTAAAGCTTGAAATAAGTACATCCTCACAAATGCTGTCACATTTGCAATTGCATATGTTAATCACATGGTGTATACATGGCAGTGTATTCTTCTTCTCTTTTTTCTTCCAAAAACCTTCATGAAATATGGAGGCTTAGTGTTTTAGAAAACCAGTTATTTGTCAAACCTGAGATTATTAGACAATTGGTATTGATAGTTTCTTCTCATTGGAGGTTTTCTTTTTTTGTTTCTCAGAACCCACAGCGAGCAGATCCCAATGAGAGCCATTTATGTTTATATATACTTTGTTTTTGAGGAGTATATTCAAAGCACACAACCACGCACACAAGTACTCTCTTTTGTCCTCTCACCCTCTAAATGGACATGTAAATGGACATGGCTAGATGAGAGAACTTGTAATCTATCATCACGCATATTGCAGATCTCACTGAACAACACTTACTTTGAACCGAAATCTAAAATATCATGTTTTTATTCAACTGTACAGAACCAACGTGGTGATGAACTACTCAGAGTTAGAATCTAAAGTCAGAGAGGCCACCAATGACGACCCCTGGGGACCATCCGGACAGCTGATGACTGAAATTTCAAGGTAAGGAAAGCACACTGTGTGTTGTACAACATGTCATGCTAAAAATAACCAAGGTCAATTGCAAATAAAATAAATCCGCCGAAAGGTTATATCAAAGCCCTTTACAACTGCAGCAACTTTTCCAGGAGAGCTCTGGAAGGAAACCTACAGTACGTCTAAACTATATGAGCCTATTTTAAGTGTTGGTTCATGGGCCCTGACCACAAAAATCCCAGTTTTCAAGGTTGTGCTTTTTTGCTTGCCAGACACTACTGTGCCACTGGCATGGATAAAAATAGGCCTCACATGTTACAACATAAGCACTGGATTTATTATCAGTATTCAGGCAGAGATAGAACTTTTTATTGTTCTGTTCTTATTAGCAGTTAAACATTTATTATGCAGCCGACCAGAGAGGTTGACAGAAACTAAACATAGATTACTTACATATACCATGGTAACATTGTCATTAGTCATTATTATGGGTACACAGTAAAACTAGGGAAGCAGATAAAATAATAAGAGGATCTTTTTTAAACCTTTCCTGACCTTCAGGTGTTTTTCCAGACTGTCTTCTGCATGTCTCTTTTATTTTAATCAGAGATTGTTGTTTCACAGCTGTAAATTAAAAATACAATGACCAAAGTAACATATACATGGCTATCACCTTTAATCCTTTATTGGTCTAATGATTCTAGGCCTGTGTGGGAAACACAAACACAAATACGCTCAAGGAACCTGTATTTCCTGAAATGCATCCTTAGTTCAGTTCATGGGGCTCTGTAGTTATTGGAAAGACAACGTTTCCCTCTTTGTCTTGTTTGATCAGGTCCACTTTCATGTATGAGCAATTTCCAGAGGTGATGAACATGCTGTGGACCCGCATGTTGAGAGACAGCAAGAAGAACTGGAGGAGAATCTACAAGGTGTGACTCACTACTGTTGTTTCCTGTTGTACTGTTAAAACATCTGACAAAACACACATGCTTATTTATGAAATGCGGAATTGACGCTGGAACATAGAAGAGTTTTGATTATGTTAAAAATATGGCACCAGACCAAAGTTGATCCAAGTTGGATTTGGTTTAAAACAAACCCAGATTAAAGCCTGTTTAAAACCAAGTAAATCTTATGTTAATGTTAACAATAAATCTTCTGTTACATACAGGCAAGTATAAGATATCAACAACAAACTTTTACGTTTGGCCCTTATTAAAAAAGAGTTTGATGTTCCGGTTTGGCGAATGGCGGAGTAGGTCTTACACTGGGAGAGCTCTGTTGAAATCCTGACTAAATCTGAATTAAAAGTGCGTTCTTAACTTCAGTTAACTTTTGCAAAAACGTCCTTGTATGTTATTTCACACCCATTAAAGTCCATTCCTTCCATCATCGACGCCCTGACTCAATATGGGAAAAACTAAGGATATAAAATAAACTTTGAGAAAAGCTTAATGTTTCCTCTTAATCAAGCAGCCACCCTAATCCCTGCCAGTAAGGGCTTCAAGAATCTTAGCATTGAGATCACACCTGCTTTATACTTCCTCTACAGTAATTTTATTTAAAAATGTAAAATAAAGATATGGCTACACGGCTGAACCTTCCTTTGTCTATCGCTGGCCAAATTATTCTTGTTAAAATGATCATATTACCAAGATTTGCACATCATCATTCATCCAGAATGGTAGACCACACAGAATTCAAAGAAGTGCCTTTCAATGGCCCAAAAAAACTTGCCGGCCCATCCTTTCCAATTTCATTTATTACTTTTGGGTTTGTCATATAAAGTCTATATTACATTGGACTGAACGAGAACAACCCGATAAACGAGAGGCCAGGGCTCAAATAGAAATTGCCAAAAGCCAGCTTAATCTAGGTTCTGTGCTATGGGCCCCATCACTCTCTTCCTCAAAGCCAATTTTGCTCCAACCATATGATCGTTCACTTAGTCAAACTTTGGTTGCAATTAAGTAGGTATTTCAGGTTGCAGGCAACTTCTGTGCTCTCTCCCATCAAGAATATTCATAACTTCCAACCTTCTCTCGCTGATTCTACCTTTAAAGCTTGGTCCTCAAAGGGCATCAAATCTATCTCTGATTTATATATAGAGGGAGGGTTGGAACAGCTTTCTAAACCCTTCGATCTACCAATGTAAAATATTTTAAATATCTCCAACTTAGACACTTTGTCCAGAATAATATTGCTTCCCCCTCGGACCTTCCAAAGAAAGAGGCAAAATTGCAGCTTGAAAGAGTCAGACTGACACCAACAATATCCAGGTTTAGGAATGAAAGCTCAAGTAAGTTTTGCTTCAACTTCTGTCCTTTCCTCAGTCTCTGCTGCTGCTGGCCCATCTCATCAGGAATGGATCAGAGAGGGTTGTAACTAGTACCAGAGAACATCTGTATGACCTGAAATCATTACAAAGCTACCACTTTGTAGGTAAGGTATTATTCTGGTATTTTCTCTCCTTCATGCCATCTCTTTCCTCACATGCTGACAGTGTTGTATATACACAAAATTGCTAGACAAAACTCTTTATACACTGTTGAGTTGTTTTGTGCATCTGTGAGTGAGAGCAATGGCCGGAGGCTTTATGTGTCTGCGTTGTGGAGATATCTCAAGACAACTTCAAGGAATTCCATTGTATTTGGTGCAACATTTGGTACAAACTCGGGGATGAACTGATTAGAAGTTGGTGGTCAAAGGTCAATGTGACCTCTCAAAAGAATTAAAACATTCCAAAACCATTTAACACAAATGTCTAATAGGATAAAATGATGACGTGATGACATTGCATATTCAAATGGTCAAAGGTCAGCTTCACTGTGATATCATAATGTTCTGGCTGTAATTCAACACTATAACTCAGGAACAGAAGAGGAGATTGTCACCTTATTTCATGCAGCTTAATTGGTTGGGGGAGGCTAATGACAACAAGGCGGTAATTCTAGTTTCAAATTGATTGGACGAGGCTTTCTACACCTCAGCATTGTACAAGGTTAATAACAATAGTTTCAGTGTGGGCTGTAATTAATGGATGAAGCTGCTAAGAACCTACTTATTCCACAAACCGTTAAACCACACACACACACTGCTTTAAAGCTGCTTTCACTCTTCCCAACAACGTGTATGTAGAAAATGCCTTGAACAAACAAAAACATCCAACTTTCTTGTGCAGAGATGTTAATTACACATTTTAATTGCTTCAGTACATATTTAAGTTAAAACAAAAAGTTGCTAATTTCTTCATCATTTGAATTTCTGTGTCTACATCTCGGTCCCTAGATGAGAATGGGAAGGACCAGGGTGTGAACGTGCGTCAGAAGGTGAAGGAGCTGGTGGACTTTGTCCAGGACGATGAGAGGCTGAGGGAAGAACGGAAAAAAGCAAAGAAGAATAAAGACAAATACATCGGGGTATCCTCAGACAGTATGGGATACAGAGGTTACTGTAAGTCCTCAGTTGAGTGAGTAATATAAATTGATAATTGATAAAAACATCAGTGTTTTAATTCAATCAAATTATCTTTTTCCCTTGCTCCCATCTCTTCTCCCTCCTACTTGAATTCCCTCTTTACAGCAGGAGACAGGTACGACTCGAGCGATAACCAAGGAAAGTGGGATGACGACTGGGATAGGAGTAAGGGGCCGTTCCCCTTCAGCGAGAAGTTTGGAGAGATAAGCGACAAAATTGGCAGCACCATAGATGACACCATCAGCAGATTTAGAAAGAAGGAGAGAGACGACTCACCAGATCGATTTAGGTAGGCGATGGACGAGTTAGAATATGATATTTGACTCCATATAGAACTTAAAGGCATAATCATTTTCCAGAAAAGGAAGTTCCAACCACCAAAAGTTTTTTTTTAAAGAAAGGATAAACAAAAGTAAAATTTCTGATGCTGTTAAAGGTTTCCTTTTCCTTATCAGTTTTCCTTGTAAATACAAGATTTAAAAGAGTTTCAATGCACTTTGTTACTAATTCCACAAGTCTTAGAACTCTACTACAGGGATGAACACCAATCGTCTAAAATATATTTCTGTATTTGTTGTTTTGATGACGATGGTGGACAGTGCTGTGTAACATGTCAGTCCAAAATCTCTGCCTTGTGTCCAATGAGTGGCGACTTTCTCATCCTTTTTGATTCATCATCTTTCATTTTTGTCTTTGCCATTGAAATAAATGGTCAAAAAATGATTGATCGGGACATCCTGATCCTCATCCACAAGGGTTAAAATAATGATTGATTTTGTTCTTTGACGCTAGATACATATTTATTATGTCCTCACATAACTGGTCTTCTTATCTGACCTTCTATTCTCTCTACAGTGACCACGAAGAGGAGCGGGGTCGTTCATCTCAAAACGGCCAGTCTGGAAAAGAGTTCAAAGATGAAGAGACTGTTACCACCAAGAGCGTACAGATAGTTCAAGCAACAGAGACAACAGCAACACGCAAAAGAGGGGGCCCCTCCAAGAAAGTAGACTTGGGGGCCGCAGCCCACTACACAGGAGACGGAAGCCCGAGCACCCCCACCAAACAGGTATCAAGAGCACACAAACAAGCGTATAAGTAATATGTAGTTATGTTTGTGTTGTGTGCTGATCTTTTCCTAAATGTTCTGTATTTTAGCCCCAGCCAGCAGCAGCAGCTGCAGCAGCTGCCCCTCAGCCTTCCAGTAGCAGCCTAGCTGACCTACTAATGGTTGACCCAACACCGAGCCAGCCCACTGCCACAGGTACAATGTCGTTAAATACCCTGATGTATTATTAAAAGGCACTTGTTTGTCTTACCAGGAGTTTGCCAAGTGGAATCATACGAGTTGCATTTCTGGTTTTAGCAGGAACATTGCTCCAAAACATGTTCAGTGCAGCTTAGCACGAGGACTGGAACCTCAGGGAAACAGCAAGTATCTTCCCAAAAGGGAAAATATGTTCTACTCGTTTTATATTCTTAGCAAACACGAGAGATACCAGTAAATCCAGGGAACTCCACAGCGACTACAGGACGAGACTCTTGTTTGCAGTGACAGGGCCCAGCTGCTGATGCGAGCTTCAGAATTTGGGGACAGCAGGGGGAGGGAGTTGATGTATAGGAACTAAGTGCACCAGATGTTTTTGGAGCAGTCCCTGGTGAATGGTGAGGGTGGGAGCGCCGAACAGATGTTTGGCCTCCTCCACCTATCTACTGCCACTGCCCCTCCCTTCCTCCTACATTTGTGACACTGAAGGAATGCTAAGTATGGCAGAATGACACCTGGAGCTTGCTTGTGTAAAATTGACGTGTTTACCTCTGTTTCTCAATGCAGACCTTTTCGGGGGATTTGCTGACTTCTCTTCACCTGCTGCTTCCGTATGCCTCCCCTCAGGATCTGGTAGGTTTTAAGTAAGGTTTTTTTTTTGTTAGAAGTGCATGTGTGTGCTGTGCTGTTGCAGCCATACTGCTAGAATATTCACAGGGATGCTGGGAGGGAGCCCTGGCCATATGGAGCCTGCTACCTGCTCTGCATAACAAGAACAGACACACATCAACTCCTGTTATGGATGACAAGGAGACAGGGACAGAGGAAGAAGTTGGTGGGGGTGGAGAAAGCAGAGTGAGCCAGTGAGGGAGAGACACAACAGGGCGAGTTCAATGAAAATTGAAAATATGGCACTGGTGGTCACTGAGAATGGCCAGAATAAAGCTGAACTGGCCTCACTGAAGACACCGTTAATTCTTAATCAATGTGACAGCCACAGATTTGCTTGCGTGACTTTGATTTGCAGATTACAATTACACAGCTCACAGTACAAACAACTGTTTGAAAATTACAAATTCAAACATTGACACAACAGTCTTTTATCTCGTTGCAGCAACACCAGCCTCTAACAGTAATGGAGATTTTGGAGAGTGGAATGCCTTCCCCGGAGGTCAGATGCCAGTATCCGGTCAGACTGCCGACACCAGCAAAAATGACCTCTTTGGCACCATTACAGCAGTTCCTGCCACTGTCATGGCACCCGTCCCAGTCTCAGCTCCCGCCTCAGCAGACCTGTTTGACTTGATGGGTCCAACTCAGACCCTCAACTCCTCCCAGAGCCTCAACTTTAGCATGAGCAGCACACAGAGCATGAGCAGCACAATCCTGCCCCAGTCTACATCACAGGTATGCATGATTAAACTCATACACACACTCTGCTTTTAATAATTCAAGGAATTATTTATTTTACCAACACACACAATTGGGAAATGGTGCGTGCGTGTTTGTGATATTTAGCCAACTGTATTTCTACAACCACAGGGTTAATTTCTCATTTGAGTCAGTAATTTCCCTATAATTTCACTATGAGTGCTTTTAGTAATTTTCTGGAGTGTAGAGCCTAACAGATGTGAGAAATCACAACCAACCTGTGACTCCAGCACAAAAGCTTTCATTTTCCACACATGTACTCACTGTTCTCACTGCTTGTTGACCACATCAGTCAGTCTGCTTGTGATAAAGACGTGCATAACTCGCGTGATTGAAAGATGGAGGACAAGCATGATGGTAGAGGGTTAACATGCAGCCTCACCAGATGCTCTCTTCCCCTAGAGACCACCCACTAACCACCCACTCCTCCTGTTACTGACACATAGAATGAGAAAAATGAGGTTTGAGTTACAAAAAAAAACAATAAAACCCAAACAAAAGCCTGCATATGTCGATGTTAAGAGGTTGTCGACCTACTTAAAACAAAAACTCATTCTTTGATTCTCTGGGAAGACACACACACCAATCCCTTTTACCCCCGTGACTTGGTATGGTAGGTTTTTAATGAGTTCACAACGACACTATTCTTACACTATCAGGTTTAAGTGGGTCAGGCTTAAGGTTTAAGGCCTTGAATTATTACAGAAACTATGTCTCTTCATCGTGCATTTCAGTGTTGGAGTTTTTCTGTATCTTATCGCTGTATATTTATATTTAGGTATGGATTACTTGTCTCCATCACACTGAATTTGTGCTTGTGTTCCTCTTTGTCTTCCTCAGCCCCTACAGAACATGGGGGGTTCACTACATCTGCAGCCTCTCCAGCCCTTCCAATCTGTGCAGCAGGGAATGGCCTCTCAAGGTGCTGGAGCCATAGCGTCCCTCCCCTCCACCTGGTCGGACCACTCTGTTAACATCAGCCTGGATTTCTTGGGTCCAGGAATTCATCCCTCCAAGCCGAACCAGCCCAGTCTGAACACTCTCCAACAAGGTGAGAAGAATAGTGACTCTTTCATTGGTGCCTGTGCCACGCAGCACAGTAGAACTTAGACCACGGCGTGCTGTGACGTACGCTCGTACACGCACGTCCAATAGAAGTGAAAGGAGAGGTATATGCCGACCTGGAAAGGAAATCATCAATTTCTAGTCCAGTAGTCATGTCAGGTGTCTTTCTACTAAGATTGTTGTAGTTAGGGAAAATTTATAAACAAAAGAAAAACAGTCCGCCAACTTGTCAAAATTTTTTAGGGAAAACCAATGTCCAAAAATAATGGCATGAAGGCATAAGCCGATACATGTGTTTGTTTATTTTATAGCTTCAAGCCCTTTGAAATAAAGGCCATTTATAGTTTTCAAACCACTTTGAGGGCCTGGACCTGGAATCTTCATGCAATAATTTTTTGGACATAGGTTTTCTTCTAATTTGGGGACATGTTTTCCCACCAGTAGCGCTAATGCCACCTCTGTCACTCCGCCAACTTGGCTCTGAACCCAGTAGCCAGCACAGCACAGATTGCTCTCGATCTGAAGGGGCCTCATGCCTTGTCTACGCTACTGCAGATAAGGTTGTTTTTTTTAACGGATAATTCCCCCTCCGTTTTACAAAATATCTCTGTCTGACAAGAACACACAAAACAACTACAGAAGCTCAAAGAAGCAAGCCGGGCCTGTAGATGACGATAAGTCTACAGTACATCAATGATCCATCAAATACACTGTGGTCCAACTAATAGTGGGTGAGGCAGATGCCTGTAAATGCAGATAATGAGTTGCAGTAACGGCTAACTTGAGCTGTAAATTTGTAAATAGACCTAACCGTGCTAACCAACATAGAGAAATTAGTGCTCATTACACAGTGGGCATGTGTGAAGTAAACTGTGCCTTCATTGTTTCCTAAATGCTGAGTTGTACACGTACACATGGGTACACAGACAGCAGAGTTTTTGAAAATCTACATTTGTAAAAATCTGTTTTAGTGGCTTAAAACATTGTTAGTGTGTGGATGAGAGACTGAAACAAACATAAAAAAAATTCTCGCTAAATATCTGCATTAGTGTGCACGGTGCTTTATCCATGCTTTTCCCACTTCATCAAAGCATTCTGTCTCTTTCTCTCTCTAATTCATTGATTTATTTCTGTTGTGTCCAGGTAACCAGGGCAACATACTCTCTCAAGGAGTTTCTAGCATGAGTCTTGGAACTACAGCAGTCAGACCGCCCGTAAATCCCATGATGCACCCTGGTGCTGGAATGGGCATGGGGATGGGCATGGGAATGGCTATGACCCCCAACCAGAGTATGATGGCTATGGGCATGAACATGGGGATGCCACAGGGAGGTATGACGATGGGGATGAATCCTACAATGGTCCAACAGCCCAAACATGATGCCTTTGCTGACTTCGGCAACTTTGGAAAGTGATGGATCTGGAGAGCAAAGATTGTCAGGAGGAGCAGTGTGGGTTTCTTTCTTTCTATCTATTTCTCCCTCTCTATCTCCGTCCATTGGTGAAGGATTGTTATGAGCTGCAAACAAAGAGTACTTGAATAATGTCAACTATTATAATACCAACACCCTGCAATCTCCTTCTTTTGAAAGTAATGCGGTAATGAGGGCTGTTTGAACCAATGATGGACCAGGTCTGGGCTGGTGGTCAAACACACACACTGATAGTGTGCCTTGAGTTAGTGATGAATTGGTCAGAAGAAGAAGGTGTGTGCCAGCATGAGAATGTCAGAGGTATTTGCTTTATAACCTCAATCAAATGAAATCACCGGAATAGCAAAAAAAAAAAATATCCATAGCTGAATAATTTTTTTACTTCACTGTATTGTGACTTTGGATAACATGATCCTCCATTTTAACTTTCTAATGTAGTACAATTTCAGATTTACAAGTTACCTCTTTTTTGTCCCCGTTCTTCCTTTGACCTGTAAATATAAGTCCGGAGCCCTGAAAAATAAGTTATGAAGTTCCTAATAGAAGAAGCAGTGACAATGTGAAGGGTTGTATCCTAAAGACCAAACGTGATCTGACTTAAGACCTATAACAAAGCACATTGACACCTTCTGTTTGTACATAAGTGTCCACACACTCCGGATGTGGCTGTTATATTCCTCTGTCGGCAGCGCAGCAGTAACGTCATGACTGTTTGGAGTGAATGCTGTTGATTAATATGTAGGAGTTTGTCCTTGAACAGCCCTTAGTTTTGTGGCCTTTCATTTTGATATACTTAAATATATATCTATATATTTTATCTAAGAGAAATATTATAATCAGTTTGCATCCAAATGAGATAATCAGTAGGTAGAAAGAGCCTCATACAGTGGGGTGTGGGTTCATTATTACAGCACAGAGTGCCTGAGAGACCTTTGCCTTTTCTCTTCAGTTCCCCTCTCTGGAGGAGACAATGCGAGTGTTCAGTGTTGAGGACGTTGACCAGAACCGAGATTCTGTACGATGTACAAACATGTGTTTGTACTTGCACCTCAAGCCAAGTTTGCTGTCTGTAGATTTTTTTTTTTCCCCATATCTTTATTCAAGTGCATGTTCTTTAAGTTGGAGAGCAGGACTTACTGATTCCTCATTCAGATATTGCAATCTTTTCACTCAAAACCCTGTGCTTGAAGCTGGAGTATCGGGACTCTGAGGTTAAGTGCACAATTTGAGCCCAAGCAGAGCAAATGTGAGCACGAGCAGGGGCTATTTGAGTGCAAGTGCATGGTTTTGAGTGAAAGCATTACATAATCTGAATGTGAGATCAACAAGTCTAGCTTTCAAACTGAAAAACCACACTATAAAGATAGTAGAAAACATCTGTACAGATATCAGATGCAGCTGTGTGAGCGTTTCATTTGTTCTGTCCAATGCATATCTGTATTGTTCGGGCCAGTGATTACTTCAGTTGTCGAGGGAAGTGGCACCTCCAGTGTTGATGCAGACAGAGAGATGGTTCCACACATCTCTCTGTCGTCTATTTAAATGTTCCAACGGTGCATCTTGGATAATGCTGCCTCCTCACTTTCCATCTTTATTAATATTACACATTAAACACAGCAATTTTGAAAACATTGTCCTTAGTCCAAGTCTATGTGTGTTGCGACTCATCAGGTACGGAGAACTGTGAAAGGAAAGAGAGTGAGTTGCAGTAGGTTAATTGTGGTTGGATGAGGATGTGTTGTGTAACAGACAATGAAGCAACTTGTTCAGCTGTAGAGCAGCTACATGATCTGTGAGATTCAAGTGCCTGCCGACAGTTGCCTCCTGACCCTTGTAATGAGCGATTGATAATAAGTAACTCTCGGCTGCCTGACATATTTGGTATGTCAACGATGAGCTGAATAATTCACCAGCCAGAGGAGCAGGCGGTGGAGTCTGTTGCCCCAGGAGAATAGAAGTTGTGCTTCCCTAGTCTCCAAGGGCTCGACAAGCTGAGCACACTAACACAGAGTAGCCTTGCATTGGAGTCTGAAGAATTAAAATGACCAAAATCTGTTTGTTGTTTTATTCAACTATTTCAGTAGATTGTTTTATGCATTTTTTTTTTTTTTTTACATTAAATCCTTTTGATCTTGTCTAAAATGGGATTGTTACTGAGACAATAGTATATGCAAATGTACAAAAAAGATTGAAAATCGTTTTAGAGAAAATAGATTTTGGATCATTCCCATTTTGATTTGATTTACACATCGAGATTCTTTATCTACAACATTAAACAGTTGATTGAAATTCGTTAATGGTGTGTGTTATTTGTTGTGCTGTGTCATTAGCCTCATTCAAAAGAGCTTCAAGCAGCAAAAGTGAAGCCACTGCGCTGAACTTTGAAATGACGTTGCTGTAATAAAGACAGGCCATTGATTAATATGTGTAATTATAGATTATATTTTAATAAATCTCGGGGGCAGCAGAGCAACTGCAGGGAATGTTAACTCACACATAAACTTACTGAGTGCATGACAATACAGGTAACGGAGCAGACATGATAAGACTAGAATGCAGGGCTGGACATCATGGCCAAAAATGATATCAACACAATGTTCATATCAGTCAAAATGTCTCATTATTTCTGTTGAGTTGATAGACAGATAATTTCTCCAGATTGAAAGTCTGAGGTCCATCAGTTACACCTCCCTACTGTGTGTGCACGTTGCTTTAGCATTATGTGGATATATGTATTTGAAATTATTATGGCCAAATTATTTAAATGGTTTTATCGCCCAGCCTCAGGGGAGAAAATACTTCCGTCAAGGCCCAACAGTCCCCTTATGAAACCACATTTAAATTCACTAAATCCACATTTTCATATGGATCTGCACCTGATCTCACACAGTCATAAATATAAAAAAAAAATTGTGGATCTGCCGCAAAATGTAATGGGTTCTTTCTTGGCCCATGTCCCATCCTTCCAGCAGGTTTTGTGGAAATCTGTTCAATAGTTTCTGTGTCATCCTGCTGTCAATCAAACTAACGGACAGGGGTCGCAGCAAACACTTGAACTGAAGAAGCATAACTGAAATACAGAATAATCGAATTGTTAGTGACTTGCAGCATCTGGATGCAACAAATACATCTCATCTCTCTGTTCCCTTTCCTAAGGAGGTTATAGAGCTGTGAAAAATAACGCGTTAACGCGTTATGATTAAATTACAGGATTAATTCGTTGTTTTTTTTTAACGCATTTAACGCATGCGCAGAAGGACCTTCCAATTCCGCCGCCTCTGCACTAGTCGCCGCTCTAATGCAGTCAGACGGCAGCTGCCATTCAAACAAACAAACAACATGGATAATTCTGATGAACCTGAGGACCTTCTGGACGGGAAGATCGTGTTCCAAAAAAACAAAGATCGAACATTCAGTAAAACCAAGGTGATATGCACACTCTGCGAGAAGACGTTATCGTTTCACCGTAGCAATACCCGCCTAACCACCGCAACGCGAAGCATGTGTTGGTCGGCGAGGGGCGTTCAAGTGGAATGCGCCAAACCAGACTCACTCGCCGGACACATTGTGCAAAAGAAGCGGTCAGCTTTACTGTCAGAGAATTTGAACAAGTTAGTTTGCCTCACCAACTGGCTAAAGAACGAGTAGCTAAGAGGGCCTTTAGAGGCATTAGATTGTATCATGGTGTGGTTAATGGTTGTGTGACAAAAAATATAAAAAATGTCAACCATCCTATGGCTAAGAAGCTCAAATAATTTCTGTTTGATTTTAAAAAAAAAAGTTTTATTCAACCACACAATGGCTAAGGAGCCCGAATATTGTTTAGGATGAAGATTATATTAATGTTCCATATGGAAAAGCAATGATAACTGCTGAAGAACTGCTGAGTTGCAGCACAAAAGAAAAGTTAAATGTCATAAATCTTGTTTTCACAAAAATATTACGAGAAAATCGGTAATGTGATTAATCATGATTAATCCATAGAAACCTGTGATTAATTTGATTAAAAATTTTAATCATTTCACAGCCCTAATTTTCACCCTTGAAACAACTGGACAGATAACCACAACACTTGAAGAAACCACTTAATTCGAATTTTGGATCCAGAGCAGAGGGTGGTACCAGAAATCTTTTTAAACCTTTAACATTGTGAGATCAGGGATTTATGCTTGTTGACATTTTCACTGGTTTCTGAGGAAAAAAATTATGGATAAAACATATGGCACATTCAGGGAACTGATATGAGTGTGTGCAATTTGGTGCAGCTTGACTGAAGCCGGGGACTGTTGGGCCTCGGTGGAGGTATGACCTCTACTGAGTGCCATTGTATTTCATGCAACTATTGTTGCATTTGAAGAACTTGATACTTTGACTCTTTAATGCTTCAATGTTAATTCAGCTAATGAAGTTCATGATCTGCTCACTTCACTGGAAGTCAAGTAAAAGAAGGTCGATTTAATTGTGGCTCCAGTTCTCTGCCCTTCTCATGTTGTATGCAGGTTTGATAGAACACACTGGTGCGACAAACACGACTACAACACAATGTACATTAAGCAATTGACCCCATTTCCCCTCTCTGGAGACGACTGGTAAATGGGCTACACTAATAATACTCTTAATACATTATACGGACCAACAACAGTTCAGCCACTAATAAGAGTTTGTCCTATTTATTGTATAAAATATATGAAAGGGTCAATTAAGCTCTCCGAAGTCAAATGAAGACAAATTAAAAAGAGGTATAACTCTACGAGCACAGGAGCATTTTCACAACACACGATTGTTCTGTGCCACTCGTCACCCACCCCCCCCCCCCCCAAATAAATCCCTGCCATTTAAAAAAAAGAGCAACATCTTTACAACTTCCATGAGATGCAGTAAATTGTGCTTTTATGGGTAATGTGCCCATTAAAGAGTAAAAGCAATCTGAGACGTCAGGACAAATGACAGCTTTTGAGTGCCATCTGCAATCTCTAGCTTCTCAAACTCAATTATTCATAATGCATTTATGAAGTCCGCTGAGACTGCGCTGTCATCCCTGTTCAAACTAACGGGGAAAAGCAACATAAAGGGACAGGCTCTTTGAGACAATGGCCCGGAACATTCCACTACCGTGTTTATGCTGCCACCTGCTGGGTAAGGACACCGACCCAGTTATGAATGCCGTGGCAGAGGAGATGTCGGAAATGTTTTTAGCGGGTGACAGACAAAAGAAGACACAATAAGGAGAGACTATAATTAGAAGTGAGAAGCTTTTATTTCCCCAAATCAAGATGTTTTCTCCAGTAGGCAGAGAAAAACCTCCATATCAATATGATATAACAGTAATATGGATTCTTCTGAATCTAATTAAATCATAGACACGTCTCTGGCACTTTATCGTCATGGTGTGAAGTGAAACTCGGGCCCCGTACACACCAGGTAACAACATGTGGTTTATGTGATCCGATCACAAGTGGACAGCTCTAGATACACGTGGGACCGACACAGACCGGATAGCGATCCGATCACACCAGACCACATTGGGAGGAGGTCTGGGCCACACGTCACCACATTCTTTTCACAGTGTGAACGCAAATCAATCCTGGGCCGCTTACTCAGCTGATGTCCTCTGACCCCCTACAGTTTCACTTTCTTCAAATAAAACAAACTTGTCTCTCTACCATTCTTTCGATCGCATGTGCCGACACACACACACAGTGACATCGGACACATCTGTAAACTTATCTAACATAAATAACGTACGTTTTCATTTGCATGTAGAACAGGGAAGTGACAGGAGACACATACAGGACATATTTAAATACCAGGTATGAACACGTACTTAGCGCTGGCCACTTTTGATAGGCTCTCTTAGGACGGCTGTTAATACCAGGTGTGTACGGGGCCTTAAGTTCCAACACAGTTGATCGAATGTTAAGTCCAGAAGAGAAAAGTCAGAGTGGCTGTGGGTTCACCAGGACAACGCTCTCCCCCCGGATGAAGAGCTGGTTGATGTGGCGTGTGTGGACCTTGCCGTACTTCTGGGAGCCGGTCTTCTGACAGGCTCCGGGGCCCGGGGCCTTCAGTGAGGCTTTGTCTTTATCCTGTTTGGGTTGAACGTTGGACTCTGTCCTGCCGCTGGGGTGAGAAGCTTTAGGATTAACAGGCTGACGCTCACCAGCTCGTCTCTGGGTTTTGTGTTTCGACGGTGGATCGTCACCTCCTGAGCTTTCCTGAAGTTTCAGCTTCTCAAAGAGCTGCACAAAGATTTAAGACGTGTTAACACACGGATACAACAGTTCTAATGTTAATGATACATGTTTTATTTTATAATATCTCCTCATATAGAACCTATCACTGTTACTGTCAGGGTGCTTCATTCCTGTGCTGGATTCAACAATCACCCGTTTACACATGAGGAAGTGATTTATGTATCTCATCAAGATTTACAGGTTATAATTGAACCCAGTGATGTCAGCCTCACTGTTTATTGTTCCCTCACATAAAACCATATCAGAGCTGTTGTAAAGGACATGCAGATCAAATTCAACAATGGGAAATGCAGGGTGGCTTTTATTGATAAGCACAGGAAACACTGTCTCACTGTCAGTGGAGCCCTTTTAAAGAAAGGAGGGAGTAATGGAAGAAAAAGGAGCAGCCATCGTATCATGGAGACATTGGAGAGGATTGTTAATTAAACTAGGACTGAATGGGAAATAAGAGACAATGAAAACCAACACATACCCGTGTAATGGTGAGGGCTTTCTCATGGTGGAATGCCTCTCCCAGCAGAGGCTCCCTGTAAGTCTCATCCACGTCTACCATTGCCTGAAAAACCAAACACAATGGGTGAAGACAATATGAACCCATCACATTCACAAGTACATTGTCGATCATTTCAGGTTCAGCACAAGCAGCCGTCACTCAACTTGTACACTCACCATGTTCCAGAACTTGTCAAAGGCCACGACGAAGCCCGAGCACACGCCCCTCAGTCCCTTAAAGGTCCTGATGTGAACTTTGACCCTCACCCTCTCCTCGACGCAGCGGTACAGCTCACCCAAAGGACCGCCTTTCCACACTGGAGACACACAGGGCACACAGGTCACACCTCTGTTTCTACCACTGATAAATCATGGAAGGAATTCATCTTGTACACATAAAAAGAAGAGGACAGGAATAAGAGGCTAAACACACATGTATTAGATTCTGGATGTGTAAAGTCCGGTTGTCTTTTCAGGTCAGTCTACAAACTGGTGAATTGAAGTAAAGAGGGAGAGGAAGAAGGAATGCAGTATATAGCAGGTTATATTCAGGGCTGATGAGTATAATAATTATGTTAATCAATCGCATTCACTATATTTCATCTCAATATAGCATTCATGGGAAATTTTGGACCGACACGCTAGACACCTGTCAGTGTTTCATCTCGACTCAGACTGATATTCACTACATCTGTAATACCTGATATCTGCTGATGAATCAAGTACTTTTTAGGACTTTTCTTGTGAGAAGTTGTGTTTTGGGGTGATACTTTGACACTATGAGCTAGAAGAACAAGGGCAGGGCCAATAGTAGTCAGCAAATAACTTCATACGTTTATAATGTCTTCATGGATCTACTTTTTTATTTTTAGAGCAGGAAACTGTCCTGAAGAAATAAATAACAAAATATGATGAGAGTACAACTTGTATGTGGGTTGTCCAAGTGCGATCAAGTTATCAGACAAACCAAAATAAACTCCAACAAAATAATATTGCTTTTGAAGGAAAAGGTCCTAAAGAAGTTATATATTTAATATTTATTAATATTACATCTTCTTAATTCTTCTTATTGCTCTATCTACTTATAAATTGTAACGATGCTATTCATAAGCTTCAATGCAAAACTATTATTTGAAAATAAAAGTTTATAATTATTACACTTGTATAATACAGGGGCAGGACTGGGCCCAGGGCTAATCTGAGTACCCCTGCTCTGTCAGTTGTCTTTTCTTTAAATAATCCACTTAAAAGTAACTTACTCGAAATTTGTTAAGAATACATATTTAAACACTGAGCTTGAACAGGGGTCAATTCTTCAACTAGAATCAGTGCTGTTTCTCAAAGCTACAGAGTAAACAGTAAACAGGGAATGGCTTCAACCAGGACGTGTAAAAGGGCCGCTTTGTGTGAACAGCTTGTGTAGACATCTTGTGTCTTGGATCAGAGATACACGTCTTTGTTTGGACCTGTGACACATCGACGTGTCCTCTGCTGAAACCCATCTACACAACGTGGTGAGGGAGCAGTGTTGCTGTGGACTGAACCTACGGGGCATCCTCGTCAGGACGTTCTTCTGCGGCTTGTTCCTCTTCCTGCTCCGCGGGGCGCTGCCGCTGCTCTCCCCCTCCTCCCCCTCCGGCACCGGATTGTTCACCATCAGCTTCTTCAGCCTGTCGATGCGCTCCGGGTCCGCCACCCCCTTCAGCGCCTTCAGCCGCTTCTTCTCCACGTTCTCCGGCTTGGCTCGGCCGCGGCCGCCCTTCAGGAAGCTCTCGTACGCCGCCACGTTGTTGAAACACTTGACGTTGGGGAAAGGAAGTGACACAGTCGGAGAGTAGAGAGCGAGCAGAGGGTCAAACCTCTCCGAGCACACGTCGACTTTATCGGCGTCATCGTCCCCGGTTCTCCTGTCCTCCTCCGGTCCATGCCCCGGTGCTGCTGCGTCGGTACGGGAGCAGCTTCCCGGTGTTTTCACTGCTCTGTCTCTTTCCCTCTCCTCCATGTTTGAAACCACCACAGAGGAGCACAGCACACGCTGAAGCGGGGAATTATGGGAAGGTTTAGGGTTGTGGGTTGAGTTGAGGTATCACTCTGTACCTGCTTCCGGGGGGCGATACACGTCATAATCTTGTGATAAGAGCAGAGTCCACAAGTCGAATAGTGAAATACGTTTCAGTTGTGTTATAAGTTGTGTGTTTTCTGAATGGATCAAACAGAAAATATAAACACAACGCAGAAATAAACACAACAATATCCCCCAGGATAGAGTTTCGCTTCAAACTACAAATTCCTGAAGTGGCCTTTCTGTGCTGTGACTCGTAGACGATCTTTGGTTGTACGCTTGCCTCTCCACAGCAAGATGGCGCTGGAACACAGAAGATGTTTGACAGCTTATTTTACAAATGTGTTTTTGTTTTAACAAATGAACCCACTAGGCAGGACAACAATAAACTGACACGTGGCGCTTTTGGTGTTTTTAAAAAGAGAGCAGGTAAGAGGGGAAACAATCAGCTGTTTGTTTTACGTTAGTTGGTTTTAATATCCGGAACTTTGTTCGATTCGTTCGTTGTACCACTACGACACAGTTCGCTGCCGGACTGTACACAATGTGTGTGGTGTGATGTGACATCTTTGTTGGACTATTTGCAAATTTACATATTTACAAAGTTGTGTTTGTAGTTGAGTAAATAGTCAAACATTAGCGCATGAACCTAACTGGTTTCCTAGACGCAGCTAACTGTGTGTTTACTGAAGGTGAAGAGGACCAACACCACATGACAACCAAGTGTGAGTACTAACTTTGATTCTCCCAGGATGATCAATGTGTGTTGTTGTCCAATCAAAGCAGTGTCATTTTAAAGTATCACCACCACTGCTTTACGACTGAGGTTTGATGTTGATGCTGATAACTGCAGCTTCACTGACACTGACTTTGAGACCGCTGATCATCTTCCACTGTCTGTGTACTGCTACATTTGGGGAGGATTTGCAGGACTGGCTCTCAACGAAAAACCTACTGTCTGCTCAAGAGAGAGCATTTTGTTTGGTATTGACATAATAATATAACAATATAACACTGAGAGTGACTTGATCCTGGCTAAATCCATCATCGACATATCCAAATAGAGGAAAAAGACCCTCTGACTTATTTTTTATCAAAAAGGAGCTGGACGACAATCAGCTTATTGAATAATAGAAAGGGGAACATGATAAATCTCACAACTGAAAGTATTTGATGACAAATCAATGACGTCTACAGCATTCAGGATAACTCATTATCATTTTATTTTATATTATATTAATCTATTTACTTATTAACCTTTCCCTACAATTGTAGGTATTTCTGTTATTCATATCTGATTATATATTAAGTTTAAGCAATCCAATTTGCCTTGTATGTAAGACGATTTTTAATGTTATGATCTCCACACCATGGTGTTTGTAAATGTTTCTTTTACAGGTGCAGCCTCATGGTGATTGGAATTACCTGCAGATTTCTTGGATGTCCAAGGATCGGCGTTGTCAGACACTCAGCCCATCTTTTCACCTCCAGCAACATGGCAAAGAGCAAATTCGAGTATGTCCGCAACTTTGAGACGGATGACACTTGTCTCCGGAACTGCTACATAGTCGTGAGACTGGATGGTCGAAACTTCCACAGGTGAGTTTCCTTTTCAAGGTGCACATGTATCATATCTGTGGACAGACTGATGTTGACACCATGCTGTTACTTCTTGTATTCTGTGGCAGGTTTGCTGCGCAGCACAACTTCACAAAGCCCAATGATAACCGAGCCTTGGGCTTGATGAGCAGGAGTGCACACTCTGTGATGGAGGAACTAGAGGATATCACCATAGCTTACGGTCAAAGTGATGAGTTCAGCTTCGTTTTTAAGAGGACCTCCAACTGGTTTAAGAGGAGAGCCAGGTAGCAGAAGTGTTATGTCACTCTTATGCATTCTGTTCGCATATTGTTGAAATTTGTCTGACTTAATTTCTCCTGCTCTCTCTTCTCGCAGTAAGCTCATGACCCACATTTCCTCCCAGTTCTCCTCCTCCTATGTGTTTTACTGGAAGGAATTTTTCGAGGATCAGCCCCTGCTGTATCCCCCAAGCTTTGACGGACGTGTGGTCCTGTATCCTACCAACCATAACCTCAGAGACTACCTCAGCTGGAGGCAAGCAGACTGTGAGTACCACAGCTCCTGAGCCTATTGGAAAATCACACATTTGACAAGTAGATGAAATAGGTCTTTAAGCGAATGAGGCTGAACTATGTTAGACTGTACTTATGTTTGTTGTGTGTTTTTCAGGTCACATAAATAATTTGTACAACACCGCGTTTTGGACATTAATACAGAGGGGAGGGCTCAACACAGTTCAGGCAGAGGATCGTTTAAAGGTGAGAGGGCAACACAATCTGAAAGGTCTGTGTAGATTTACACAAATGTATGTGTGTTTATTTAGTAATAACGATGTTATTAGGAAACTATAGTTGGATGAATTAAGACATGAGTCTGATAACAACATAAATACAAACAATAAAAGGTATTCACTTAGCAATCACATTCTAGTGAATGTTTCATTTGTGCTACAGATGTGATTGAGTATGTCTGCACACTAACTAATTTCTGTTATCGATAATTTTTTGGATGTCGACTAATAGAAAATCTGCTAATAAACTTTTTCAAGTTAAATTTGTACGACACAGTTCAACTGCCTCTATGAATCATTATGTTTGAAAAGTATTTTTCGCACAAGCATTTCTACTGCCAAGACGAGAATACTTTTCATTGTTTGCTTCTTTTTACTCTCAGCTGAGATGAAAAGTTACTCTTTGAAACACCCCAACTCAGTTAATCGCTTCTTGTCAATTCTTAATGTGCTGATCCAAAGTTAGGGAAATGATTTAAACTAATTCAACAGACGTGGAACATGTTTCTGTAGAATTTCATCAGGTCTAACATTGTCTATGTCAGCTGCCACGGACTGACACAGCTGTTCACTGGAAGTCCCTCTGTTCCCCAGTGTCCACTTTTAGGGGAACTCAAATGATGTGTTGACAGGTGACGAGTTGTGGAAATGTTGGTTCTGACTACGCTGGTCACCATGAGTCATTTACAGCAAACCTTTTGTTATTCCTGGTTCCCTTATCCTGTCAAAATATGACTTTGGAAGAACAAATGCACAAATCAAAGAAGGCAAATATGAGATCTTTACAGATCCCAGCATCAATGGGATTCATTATTCAAATAACAAATCAATAAATGCACAGTGATTAATTTCTCTTCTGAAATTTGTATATACCCTTTTCTAATATTTATGTTCTGTGTGTTTCCCCCCTCTTAGGGAACATTAGCTGCAGATAAAAATGAGATCCTGTTTTCAGAGTTTGACATCAACTACAACAATGAATCCGCCGTCCACAGGAAAGGCACCACTCTCATCTGGGAAAAGGTTTGCTATTTAAAAGAGTTTGAGTCTGCAGCTCAATTATTACAGAGAAATTGACTTGGAATATTACTGCTGTAGATAGACATCTTTGGTTTTGATTCTACTCAGGTTAGTGCTGTCATACATGTTCCTGACACGTGTTTTGTGGCGGAACATGTAAGATTTAGAGTAAAGTGTGATACATGTCCTTGTCATAACTTTGGCTCCTTTTAAACAAAATCAGCACATTACTGCACCGACAATTACCAGCATCTGTGAAGGTCAAATAACCATGCATTATATATCTGTACCGAAATTGACGCAGAAGGAGTCAATTTTGTTACATCATGGAAGTATGCGTTGGCCATTGCAGAGTTTTGTCTCATGCTGGACTCGCACAAGTGCGCTGCTTTGACGCTTCATGCAGGCGCAATCGACATAACAAAATCAATCACAGCTTCTTGCACGGGACACACAACATAGCTGGCTTTCAAGGGCTATATGGCAAATCCTCTTAAATGTCAATCTATTCCTTTTTGTTACCTTTTTTTTTAAAACTAATCTTATTCCTTATTTTTGCAGCGAGAAGAAACTGTCATTAAACGCATGAAGCCCCCAGGTGAAGAGGAGAAGGACGTGCCTGTGACCAGCATCAAGAGGAAGGTGCAGGCCTACCACTGCGACATTATAGGAGACCAGTTCTGGGAGGAGCACCCAGACGTCCTGGAAAACGACAGCTAACCGCTCCTCTCCTGCTGCAGGAGAACGACTCTGAGCTCAGCTCGGCCAGAATGGTTGAAGTGGACCCATGTGATGTTACCCATAAAAGAATGTTTTTTGAACTTGAAAGCTTTGATGACAAACTAAGTACAGTTGCTATTAAAAGTAAATTAAACTTCTGTCAAAATCCTCATGTAAAAAAAGACTTTCGGCCTAAATTGCACCGTGTCTCTCGGGTTCAAAGGGAAACGGATGATTTCAAAATCTTTTGCAGAGGGTATTGGGGACATGACCAGCACATCACATCTGCCTCTCTCAGGCCTAGTCTAGTGTATCCTCTAAGGTCACTTTCTATAAATACATCCTTATTTGATCTCATGAATGGCATTTAGAATACTACCATAACTTGCTCTGGAAAGTTTATATGATTCCTTTTGGCCCACTGTTTCTTCTACTGAGGTCTTTTTCCTCCCTGTGGGCGTTTGGAGTTTCGGCACTCCCTGTTTTGTTCCCGGTGTTTGGATTTTAATGATTCAGGAAGCCCATCTGGACAGTTTTCAATATAACTTCAACTTTATGGTAATCAGGAGCAAATCTGAGGTAGAAATAAACGGAGCAAAGCAGAAACCTGTGCCACGGCAGAAACAAGTGGCCTTGTCTTGCAGCCAGGACGCCATTTGGAGATGTGAATGGATTCATAAGCCTGCACTCTCATCTGCGCTAAGAATACCTCACACACCCTGCGTACACTCTATCCCTCTGACATGTGCTTGGTGGCATATTTATCGTGGCACTCACTCAGTATGAATGGCTACTGGAGACCTGAAGTGGTACTGTATTTTGTTACTGTAGTAGGCTCAGTTACTGGCAGGTATTAGAACTGTATTTTTGGTTCTCTGACCTTGTTAGAATCATGATGCTACTGTACTTTATGTAACTCATGTTTAATCATTTGGAATCAAAGTCATTCATAGAGTTCTGTCTGCTTTAAGAAGAAGGGTTTGTTATACTCTCCGCTCATTAAAATTTACAAAACACTTACAATAACAAGTGGATCTATTCCTGATGACATAAACCAGCTTTGTGCTCAGATCCAATCTCTTGGTTCAACTCAACACTTGCAGTGATTCAACATGCAGCTTTATATAATAGAAGAAATACAAGAAACCTGAGCGTGTGGCAGGTTGTGCAGTTATTTAAAGACAGCATGTGTTTACATGCAGGGCCCTGTCTGTAAGCCGTCTGAGCTACTGCCTGGAAAGCATAGAAGAAATAATTCACATGACTTCACAAATAAACCCACTTTATTGGCTGCTTAAAAAACATGATCTGTCGCTTCTGATTGGTTGTGCAGCTGTATATATAAATGCAAGCACATCGTATTGTTCAGACTGCTTTTACGAGCAACTGAGTCATAAAACTGGTCATGTAAAATGTTTTTCTAAATAAAGAGTAGCTAATTAAGGCCCTTTGTTTGGCTTATGATCCATTACTTCTTAGCTTCTATTGAAGTTAGCATTGCTTGCCTTGGCCCTACCAGCCCTTCTCATCACGCTGGTGTCCAGTCCTGAAGAAGTAGCGCTGCTCTGAGGGCAGGTTTCTCTTATTGCAAACTTGAGACCCCAACCACCACCTGCTCCCAGCAAGAAACCGCAAGCTTTCATATAACGCCTTCAAACAATGGAGTGTATATAAAATGGATGATTTTCTTGATACTGTATCAACCAGACCTCGCAACCAGTGCTCCAACTGATCGCTACTGCTTAGACTACACTTTTTCGTTTGGTCCAAGTCCCTTCCACTAACATGGAGGAAGATTTATGACTTATACTGCAGTCAGCCACCAGGTGGCGATTGAGACGCGTTGGCTTTTGTCATGTCCTCCATATTTACATAGAATCCCTGCTGTTACATATATTTGCTGTTTCTATCAATCTGTTTCTTCAATCTGTGGCTTTTTAATTCCCCAACTTGATAAAAGTGTCATACTGAATTTCATTAACACTGTGATCATGATAAGAAGAAGAAGAAGAAGAAGAAGAAGAAGAAGAAGAAGAAGAAGAAGAAGAAGAAGAAGAAGAAGAAAAAGAAAAAGAAGAAATAAACTTTATTTATATATTTAAAAAAATTGTATGCGTTGGAACAAGAAAGACATTAAATCAATAAAAGGACAGAATACAAATAAATACATATAATAGAACAGATTTAGTCAAAACTATATGGTGGAAGAGCTGAATACTGAGATACTGTATGGATAAATGTTTCAATGAAATGAAGCTAACAACTCATTTAAGACGAAAACAAATGTTTTTAGATAGATACTTTATTGAACCTGGGCAATTTTAGTTTATTTAAAAAAATTTGATTTGGCGAAGTCACCATGGAGAGCTAAACAGCGCCCCCTCTATCTCATCTCATCTCTAACAGGATGGTATTTAGTGTTATGCTGCTCGCTCGTGCGTCGTGTCATCCTATCTGTGTGTGCGTGTGTGTGTCCGTGGGTGTGTGTGTTTGGTGAAGGGGAGGGGTTGAGACAGAGAGGTGTGTGTGTGTGATCAGCAGCAGCAGCAGCAGCATCTCATTCAGACGATGATCTCCATGTCTCCCGGGCAGCGTCTCCTCCCTCTGATGTGAAACCTCTCAGTCTTCTTCTCATTCTTCTTCTTTTTGTCATTATTATTATTCTCCTGCGAACACGAATGTCTCGGGCTGGATCCGAGGTGTGTGTTGACAATGAGTCCCGCGGCTGTCGGTGCTGTTCGGTCCTGTCTGTGTCTGTTGCTCGCAGTTCTCCTCCACTGTGCAGCTGCATGTGCAGCAGCTGTCTATGATGGTGAGTGTTTGTCTGAGCCATAAGACCGAAATGTTATATCTGTAAACATGTCGTGCAACAATACGCACATGATCGCATTGCACCGGAATGTGTTTCCACGTTAAATTCAATCCACCTCCACGTGTTTGTTTGTAACGAAACTACAAACGCAAGTGTTGATTTAATTTTGCTTTAATTTGCCTAAATGCATCAAATGCACAACTGGAGATCAAACTCAATTGTATTATAAGGTCAGTGAACTGGGTCTTGGTCATTCTTCATGTTTTTTTTGTTTACCATCAGGGTTGAATGAGCAGGATTCACAGGAGAGGCTCCTCCAGCATGTACAGAGTTATGAGATTACTTCTCCTAAATGGCTGCATCCTCACTCACACAGCAGCTCTGCCAACAATCAGGTAAGACATCACTCTCTGTCCATTTCACTTGTAAAATGATTAAATAAACAGAAGCTCATTTAAATCTAAAGAAAGAAAATATGTAATTTCCGGTTGCAAGTGGGTTGCGTTATATCTTTAACTGAAATACTGGTATGTTGATGTCTTCAGGCCAGGACGTTTATCACGTATGTGAAAGTTGGGGCAGATTTGACAAGTCATATGAAAGTGAACTTCCTTTTTGATGGCGAGGCATGAAAATGTTGCCACAAGCGCAATGTCTGACAAAAGTCGGAAAGGCCTCACAATTTAGCATCACAAAGGTCGTAGGATCAGACTGAACAAGTATGAAGTCAACCTGATTTATTCTCTAGGAGGAGTTTGTTTAAGTACCACCCTTCCAAATGGCAACAATTTGAGAAAGCTTCCACATTAAAATCTAAATGGCAGACTTCCTGTTGGGATAGGTGATAGTTCTCAGAAACTATTTGTAGTTCTCAAATTTTATGCACGAAGGTGAAACGCACATTTCCTTGAAATTTTCTAGGGGGCGCCCATGAGTCATGTGGGCTGATACACCTTATTTACTTAAAGCTTTACTTAAACTTCCTGGGTCAGTTTAAAAAAAAGAAAAATTCAGAATCAAGTTCATTTTTCAAAGATTCAAGCCTTCTTACCTTTAGAGGACTTGCCTTTAGATTTTACCAGCCCTCAATATGGGTTTCATTTAGGCCTCCCTGCCTTTTATTGGCACCAAATGCTGGTGGATCATGGAAATGTGACACCGTAACACTGGTTGTAGCCTCGCTGTATTTGCTTTCCTGTTTATTATCGCATTGATTTTTAGATTTTGTTCATGACTTTAAAAGCTCCAGTGTAATCAAGGATTTCATTACCTCGCTGTGGGCCTTTACGCTACTTTATATCAGCTGATCGTCTTCGGATTGTTGACTAAAGTTCCACAAACTCTGGAGCTGGGATCAGAAATGCTATAAATGTTCCTGCTTTTAAATCTCTTCTGAAAGTATTTCATCTCTGGGTGAATTTTAACTTATTTTATTTGTTGTACCTTGAATAGTTATTGTTGTTTTATCCTTTTGTGAAGCCCTTTGTACCTTTGTAAAAGAAGTGCTATGCAATTGAAGCTTAATATTATGATTATTATTATTCCAGCATCCCGAAGAGACGCAGGTTCTGATCTCCGCTGAGGGCCAGGAGCTCAGGCTACACCTGGAGAAAAACCAGTGAGTGATTTCAGTTTGATTTTGTCCATTAGGTGTTGTAATGTTGCGATGTTTTTTTTCCTCCGACTATACACTACAAAGCTGCGCTGCAAATTATTACCATTAAATCAAGATATAGCATCAGTATTTGTATCTTCTTCATCATCAGACATCCACAAGACGCCCCAGCATTGATTTGAACAGATGCTAGTCGTCACATACACATTTATAAGGTCAATACCCCTGTGGGTGCAGCGATGGGGAACAAGGGAGGAAAAGGAGCATGATGGTTTTAGACGACAGAGGCTTGACACCCGATCTGTGCGCCTTGGGCAAACAGGAAGTAAGATTGCACCTCTGCCTCTTACGTCCTATAATCTGATGGAGCGGTTCCTGTCCAGTAACAATGGGGATGGTGATAGGAAGTGAGCAGAGTGTCTGAGTTTGTAATGTAGAGTGTGATCGCTGCGCCGGTGGGAGAGCGGGGAGGGCCGCAGCTCTGGAGATGTCAGAGGTGACGACACAGAGCTCCGGTTTATCACGTCTGGATCTGAGCCAGAGCTCAAGTGGAAAGGGAAGCTTTTATGAAGCTCTAGATATATAACGTTTTTACCATCAGACGTATTCGGCATCTGTCAGTCATTCACAGGCACACACATTAACAGACCATGACTCCGCTGTGTCTGAGCGGACGTCCCCTCAGGGATTTAACCCCCCGCTGCTCTCCCTCCCCAGCAGGTGGTCACACTGTTAGATTCCCTCCTGGCTCAGGAATCTTCATCAATCACACATGTTTTTCTCCGTACGGGGGTTAAGAGGGGGACGGAGAGGAGACATGAAGGACTTGATCAAACCTACAGTCGTTCAAACTTAGATAGAGATGTGTAAATGTGTTCAAGACAATAACCATGGATGATGACACAAAGAAAGAGGAACTGCAGCAGAAAACAACTGAATATCTTCACTGAGAACATTTTGAAATACGTTTTGTGCAACTTCTCAACTGTTTCCTGTGACATGGAAGCTGTGAACATTTCTTCACACGTCATGAATTGCAGTGCGCTGTTACAAAAAATAGAATCATTGCTAATGTGAAAAAATGGATTCAGGATTATTTTTGCTAATAAAGCATGTGGAAGAAAGTAAAGCATTTCAGGGTAAAAACAGACTTTGAAACACATCCCACATTCCAACAAGTATTGATTCATTAATGTACCTTGTCTGAGAGCTTTATTGACCTGGAACTTTCACATGCATTGTAAATTCTCTTTTGTGTTCATACAAGCCACAGTTCATGTGAAGGTGGGATTGGTCATTTGTTTTTATCTTATTTATTTTTGTTGAGGACGCTACAAAACGGGCAACAGATGCAAAAACTAACAAAACAAAAAGAGAGTGAAGAAGTGGTGACACAGACATAGAAGACACAGACGAAGATCTCAAGAGAGTTTGTGTTGACAAGTGGTATGAGTTTGTTTTAAGCTTGTCATTCTATTCTAAATATTGCTCCATAAACATACAAAGTTTAAAATGTTAATATTATTAATTTACGACTAAATTTAAGTAAGTCTAAGTCAAATATCAGATAACAAAAGCAACAATAAAATCAATTCAAGGAATTGATTTAATGAGAAAATATAGGTTGCCTAATATTTGTATTAAAAATAAATCATTTCTGTATCCACTTTAAGTATCCTGACCCAGTTGTTAACATTTTAATGTTTAACCAACTTGTAATTGTAATAAGAAAAAACGGAGAAAATTACTTGGAAATGAAATCAAAAAGAATATAGCTCCCCTAATTAAACTCTTTTATTAAAAACAAAAATGGGCACAACAGCATTCTTTTTATGCACTTTCAGTTTTATGATGAAATATTTACGTTTTTCATGTAGTACCAGCTTGTGAGTTGTTGATGAAGAAACATTATAGATCTCGACCATTAGGTTCAGCCTTCATCCCACTAATAGTTTCTGCAGAAAACTAATTTACAGTGTTTGTAATTAGTCCGAGGTTTGTCCCCTCCGCCCTGTGTTCCCCCCTCTCTCCAGACCTAAGCAGAGATTCCCATACTGTGTTTTGCTCTGTCCTCTGTTGCCCTGATTTGGAGACAAGTCAAGAAAGCAGTTGATGTCTGTGAAGATCAATGTCTGAGTTTGGAGGGAAGCCAGAGAAAATGCTGCCAGTGTCCATCCCTGTGCCCTGGCTACTTCCTGGTGTCCTCATTGCCCCTGTCGCAGCTACACTCTGACAGTCAGCAGATAAGAGAGAACCCAAATGAGCTGTGAGATGCTCTTGATCTCATCTGTCTGTTTATCCCTCTGCAGCATTTTCATCCATTTTTTTCCACTCTCTATCTTTCTCTTCCACCTCATCTGCTCTTCACTAAATATATCACTTCATCAGAGCACGGAGGAAGACATAGCTGTGAATTTATGTGGCTATCTGAGCGTGCGGCGGCTCGAGTCCCGTCCATTCATGTCCTCCCCCTGTCATGCTTGTAAATGTGCATTTCTGAGTGTGCACATGGATGGTATCAGTGCGGGTGTCTGTGTGTGTGTGCCTGAGCTTTTATCTTGATGAGAGGCCGTGAGGCGCCCAGCAGTGGGGCTGATTTGGTTAAGAGCCAGGGACAGGCTATAGTCGTGCTGACTCAGGGAGCAGGAAGCGGAGATTGGAAAAATACAGCGAAAGGAAGAAACTGTGGAAGAAAATTAATGAAGGAGCGGAGGAGAAGGGTTGAGGGCCGGAAAGTCGGTGACACTCGGGTTGAATTTTGGTGTGAGATATGAATAGTGTGGATGTTCTCGCTTCCTCCTCTGCGTGACTTTCTCTGTTCCTCTCTTTCACGCCCTTCCTGCACTCCCGTGAGAGCACAAACCCAAATTGAAGCATTCCCTTGGGAGATGAACACATCATTGTTCCTCCTCTCCTCTCCTCTCCTCTCCTCTCCTCTCCTCTCCTCTCCTCTCCTAAAAACGAGCACCCTATTACTTTTCTCTTTTCTTTACCTCCCCTCACCTCATCTGATATTCCCCAGGGCTCTATAGCTCAAATATACATCTCCCACGCGCTCCCTGCAGGTCAGGGTGTGGGAGACTGGGGCCACACACACAGACACAAACACACACACGACACGTGTACACACACAGCACCCCAAAAGAACACAAACACGCCTGGAAGCTCAGACCTGATGGATTGCAGGTCAAGGCAGAGCAGAGCAAGGGATGCCTTCATTTGTCCTTGTTTCCCTTGTGTCTGTGTTTAGTCTCACGGTGGTGCGGCCCTGTCTACTCAGATATCTAAATCAAGACCTCAAGTGTGTGTGTGTGTGTGTGTGCATGATGGGGAAACAGTCTCACACAAAGGCCTTCACACAACAGAACATTGTCCTCCCTGTGCAATAAAAGCCTCTTAATCATCCACTGCTGAGTGCTACTTTGACTTTGCATCAGCCTTCACCCTCCCTCCGCTCATGTGCAGTGATGTCATCTGATACCATGAGAGAATGCGACCCACTGACCCTATAATGCATTACCCCACATCGCCTCGCTCCCCGCTTCTCTATCTCCCCCAAGTACATTAGCATTACTCCCCCACCCCGTCTTTCTGCTCCCAAGGCTGAACCAGGCCTTTGTCTCAGCCTTGTTGCCAGATAGTCGTGATTCAGCCACTATTCTGCTGCTCAATCAAAGCATGTGTCTGGACGCTGGAGGACATCCAAGCTCTGTGGAGGGCTCCCGACATCACATAGAGGTTTATACAGTCTTGATTTGAAAGCAGTGACGGCACCTAGAACAATACAATTAGTCGAATAGGGGTCGGGGTATTCCAAGAGTTTTATACTGGTTGATTCAAAGCCTGGCAACGAAGTTAGCCTACCGCTGCTAGGGTTCATGCAACTGGTTGTTCAGCGTCTTTTGGAAATCAGAGACAAATGTAGAAATGAGCAGCTCAAACAATAAAAGATAAACCGATTTCATTTTTCAAACAAAAACCCTGAAATGTGAAGATTTGCTGCTTGACTATTTAATGTACAGAAAACTGAATATCTTTGAGTTCTGAAAACAGATTTTTTTTAATATTTAA
Source organism: Pleuronectes platessa (assembly GCF_947347685.1). NCBI lineage: Eukaryota > Metazoa > Chordata > Actinopteri > Pleuronectiformes > Pleuronectidae > Pleuronectes > Pleuronectes platessa. Next base: position 12,199,303 of record NC_070633.1, read on the forward strand.
TAATACCCAACCTTTTTATTGTAAACAGCAGCTTCTACAATAAAGCGTCATTCTCTTCCAAATTGTTCCTCTAGTCCAGAGGTCTTCAACAGGGGATCCGTTGAAGACCACAATTTTTTTAATTTTTTATAATTTTTATTTTTTAATTATTATTTTAAATATGGCTTGAGGATTCATGTTTAAAATAAAACATGAATCTGTGAATTACTTTAATAGCTCAGTGTTGTATTCAAGATGTATGTTTAAAAATGGCATGGCCACCCTGTAGCTAGCATATGTTTAAATTAAAAACATGAATAAATGAACCCTTGTGATATTTGCTTAGTATTGATTGCACAATAACAGGGTAGCTATGTTTATACAGGGCACTAGGCCCAGTTTAATATAAAGCACAATTTTATAGGGGAGAGCGGGGTAATGTGGGACATCAGGTAATGTGAGAAACCCCCTGTATCTAGGCAACGGAACACATTTGTGGTCATGCGACTATTATGTTTTCAAGCCCCTCCCATTCCCCCCTTGCCATGAAGGAGAAGTTGGTGCTGGTGCTATGGAAAGTATGTTTTTTCACAAAAAAATGTTTTTTGCATGTAAAAGTAAATTTTCTTGCTTTGAACTTAATCAACTGTTGTGTCAAAACAAATTGATTCAGGTAGAAAAACTTATATCATACATGTTGATGAACTTCCAACATATAAAACCATGTGATTGATGCTAGCTGAAGATTAGCCTGAATTGCTAAGAGATGTTGTTTTTCTAAAACGGTGTCTGTGGGGTAAAGTGGGACAAATGCTGTGGGGTAAAGTGGGACAGTGTCTCACTTTACCCCACCATTAAGCACAAGTTAAGTTTAGTCTTAAACATATTCTAGTGTTATATTACATTATATATGTTTTATTTTTCATGTCATAAACATTGTACAAAATCCATCATGCCAAGAAACAATACACCAGGAAGACAACCTGGGGCCAAACACCCCTCGCAGAGATGGAGAGTGCAGCCGCTGAGGTCATGCAAAGAAAGAAGTCCTTAAGAAAAGCTGGAAGGGATAGAAATATTGATAAGACAACCCTCAAAAGATTCATAAAGAAAAAAGAGAAAGGGAAAGTAAAATCAGTAGCCTGGGGTGCAGTAGCTGAGGTAAAGAGAATATTCACAGATGAGATGGAGGAGGAGCCAAACACTTGAAACAACTAGCTGACCAGTTCCATGGCCTTGCTCCAGTTAAGTGCCGTGAACTGGCATTTGAATACGCAGAGAAAAACAATATCCCTGTCCCTGCCAATTGGACAGAGAAACAATGTGCAGGTAAGCTAGGGTCTGCAAGAGATCACATGAATCATAATAATCATAATTGTGCTTAATTGACCAATCCCCATGATTCTGTTACTAGTCCTATATTAGTGGTTGTCCATCTAGCTGTCGGGATTTTAACTATTACAACATGTGTTGTTATGGTAGTTTTAAAGTGGAAAAAGTAAGTGGACCACTTTACCCCGTAGCTGGGGTAAAGTGGGACACAATACCACTTTTTTTTTAAACAATCATATTGTCACTGCCCTTTGTCCTGAAGACATTCTGATCATTTCCATTGCTAGAAAACATCTTGAATTCATGGGAAATGTGTAAATTTTACTGATATATCATTTTATCTCACCTAGAGGGGAGCAAATGTAAAAAAATTCCCACATTACCCCTCTCTCCCCTACTGTATATATTAGGGCTGTGAAATGATTACAATTTTTAATCAAATTAATCACAGGTTTCTATGGATTAATCATGATTAATCACATTACCGATTTTTTCGGAATATTTTTGTGAAAACAAGATTTATGACATTTAACTTTTCTTTTGTGCTGCAACTCAGCAGTTCTTCAGCAGTTATCATTGCTTTTCCATATGGAACATTAATATAATCTTCATCCTAAACAGAATTCGGGCTCCTTAGCCATTGTGTGGTTGAATAAAACTTTTTTTTTTTAAATTAAACAGAAATTATTTGAGCTTCTTAGCCATAGGATGGTTGACATTTTTTATATTTTTTGTCACACAACCATTAACCACACCATGATACAATCTAATGCCTCTAAAGGCCCTCTTAGCTACTCGGTCTTTAGCCAGTTGGTGAGGCAAACTAACTTGTTCAAATTCTCTGACAGTAAAGCTGACCGCTTCTTTTGCACAATGTGTCCGGCGAGTGAGTCTGGTTTGGCGCATTCCACTTGAACGCCCCTCGCCGACCAACACATGCTTCGCGTTGCGGTGGTTAGGCGGGTATTGCTACGGTGAAACGATAACGTCTTCTCGCAGAGTGTGCATATCACCTTGGTTTTACTGAATGTTCGATCTTTGTTTTTTTGGAACACGATCTTCCCGTCCAGAAGGTCCTCAGGTTCATCAGAATTATCCATGTTGTTTGTTTGTTTGAATGGCAGCTGCCGTCTGACTGCATTAGAGCGGCGACTAGTGCAGAGGCGGCGGAATTGGAAGGTCCTTCTGCGCATGCGTTAAATGCGTTAAAAAAAACAAACGAATGAATCCTGTAATTTAATCATAACGCGTTAACGCGTTATTTTTCACAGCTCTAGTATATATACATATATAGTAGGGGGTCCCTGCTCCATCTCTTGCCCAGTTTGGGGGTCCTTGGCCTGAAAAACGTTGAAGACCCCTGCTCTAGTCCAATCCAATATTGGGCTTTCTCATCCTGCATTCAGAAACGCACGCATGAATTTGTAACAGTACACAAAAACAATTTATAGAACTCGAACTATGGGGTTTATGAATACAAACAAAAATGCAGATTTTTTCTGCATTGTTTATTCTGCAATATAAAAATGATCATATTAGTTCATATAAGCCAATATGTACTTTGATGCCTGGGAAAGGTATAAGAGCTATCTGAGATGTCAGGCTCTTGTAAACCACTTTAAATTATTATTTTATGTGAACTATTTCATTTTGTCGATGAGACTGTGCTGAGCTGTCTTTGTGGGCTCCTAATTGCAGAATACAACATTAAGAGGTAGAAACATCAGGACATGTTATACTTCTAAAGGTCATGTAACCACCATTCACTAGTACAGGCACACTATGCTATCCCTGAGGACTAATACTAATAGCTTAACTAAGAAATGAAGCTGCTGGCTGGCATGTGAGCAAAGTGGAGGATGGAGGGGAGAAGTGTGTGTTTCCTCGAGGAAGAAGTGATCGTTTTTTATAACGACATGTGACGACAGAGCCGGTCACAGAGACGACAGGAGGACATGATGGGAATACGAGGCAGGAAACCTAGACGACGTCCAGATATAAATGAGGTCAAAGGGTCAAATCTCCACACCGCGCTAGTTACCCCGTTAAGGGTGACATCAGCCAGATACATTATCACTGAGCAATCATTTTTAAGTCCCCCCCCCCGATCTCAGACCCTCAGAGTGGTAATCTGTTAAAGGATGAAGCAGCCGTTCTCTGTCTTTGACTTGCTTTGTCAGTGATTGCATCAACAGGCATTCATTGTCTCAAGAGGCTAGTCTCCTTCAGGGCGTCTGGGAGGACAAAAGAAAAATCCCCCATCTTCCCTTAACTCGTCTTCATCATCCTTTTAAAGAAGCGGTCTGACATTTTCCCGAAACGCACTTAATCACTTTCTTGTTGCGAGTCAGATGAGAATTGATAACACTTTCAAGTCTGAATGTGAAGCCATAGCCTGCAGTTATAGTTGACAAGTCTTAATGACAGAATACATCTACCACATTTACCAGCACTGGTAAATCTCATGAACTGATCTTTGTTCATCTTTGTTCAACAGGAAGTCAGTCATTTATGACTCCCGGCAAAAAACTGAACTTATTGGTTTGGTTATGAATATTTTTCTGTGAAGGCATGAGAAGGGTATCATTGTTCTTATCTAACTCTATCCAGTGCATTGACAAGGTCGAAAATGTATTTATTGTTAATTCTGAGACCTATTACCCACAAGATGGTAAGGATGAAAAATAAATGAAAGCACATGATAAATAATAAAAACACTAGTTGGACTAATCATTGTGGTATGAAAGAGAATTAGGGTCATAAGACCAAAAAATTATAGATGAACATTTTTTTCGTTTCTATTTTGAGGATAAAGTCAAAATGTTGAGGATCAAGTTTCTTCGTCTTCTTCATCAGATCTGTTAAAGGAACAACTGATGAGTGTGTGAGCCACCAGTTTTTATCTTTCAAGCTTGTGTGTTTTCTCCCTCTGAACAGAATCTCTTCAAAGACTTTTACCTGACCACCACAGTGTTTATGTGTTAGAAGAGAATGTACTATGTTCTAAAATTGATTCTGAGGAACAATTTCACCAATTCATTGACACAGGCATTCTGTATATTGGTACAAAATATCAAATATGAGTAGTTTGATATATTTGTATACATTAATCCTGAAATTTCGAGTCTATTCTTGATGTTTTGGCTTTTTCCCCAACATTTCAAATTTATTCTCAACATTCTGACTTTTTCTTGACCATACAAAGTCATTTTCGACATTTTAGCATTTTTTCTCAACATTTAGACTTCATGTTGACCATTCTCGAAATGCAAAATGGAAATAAAAAACATCCTGTCATTTTTTTTTCTCAAGCTTGGCCCTAATTCTCTTCCCTGGAGTGGGGTTATACGTTTGATGTGTTATTGTTTGAGATCCTTAATCAGATCCCCTCTTTTGATCAGCTTTAGCAGGTACGTTTCCCTGCGGCTTGAATTCGCTGCAGACACGGTCTGTTTGACCGATCTCAGGTCAGATGGTGGAAGGACAGATGAGGGGAGATTTAGAGACGCGGAGCAAAAGGAAACCAGCTGTGGGGCAGACAGAGTTTATGAATGAAAACAGGATGAATGGATTGAAGCAGAATGGGAAGGAGAGAGAGAGACAGGAAAACAAGCATCTGTTTGAGATGTAAATATTGGACCGGTAGGTCTGACAGAAACAGACTGAGAGTCCAGAGACACCCACTCAGTCACAAACACACAAGGAATTCAAGTTTCTCATCATGACATGTGCATGGGTAACTGATTACCACAAACCCCATTATAGCCTGTTTTGTATACTAATGGTTAAATCTCTGAATTATAGAGAAAAGGAGGATATTACTCAATCGCTCTTTCAAACAAATCCAGCCTCTCAGTGTAGGTCTGTGACCATCTCCCCCTTCAGCTCTTCAGAGAGCAAGAAAGGGTCACTTGGGAAAGGTATATATGGATTTAGTTGGAGCCAAAACACTTTTCCCACAATCTTTTTAATGCGTATCTCTGAGAGGATCTAAATCTTTAAAGCCGTCTGGTTTTCTACAGCGTCTCCGTCAGAATGAATGTTTTATGAGCTGTGGGCTGCCGGAGAAAATCAGTCCCCCTCTACCTCCTCTGTGTCCTGCACCTTTATACACTATGTTTCACCATTACTTCATATTGTAGCTGTTTCAGGAGATTGAATGTCTGACACTACATCTTTTTTCTCTTGCAAATTGCCCATTGGTTTGTGTGTCGTCTTTCACCAGGCAGCTGTTGGCCCCTGGATATCAGGAAATATGGTACACCCCTGACGGAGCCCGCAAGTCCTCCTCTCCTGCCAACGCTGTAAGTCTGTCAGACAGTTTGAGGTTCTCAAACTGCAGCCGGGAGTTGAAAATCACAGGAGGGAGATAAACATCAGTGCAGCTGATCAAATAAAATGGTGTATGAACATAAATTGTTACCATTTTAGCTCACATAACCAGGCCCTCTGCCCTCTTAACTGTGTCACTTTATCTCTCCACAAAGAGCGCTGTGTGTTGAGCTGTGATTGTTTCTGTCTCCCAGGGACACTGCTTCTATCACGGGGTGGTTCAGGGCTTTGAAGGATCCAGTGTTGCTGTTAGCACATGCTCAGGACTAAGGTAAGTAAAACACCAGCAACGTCTAATAATATTTAGAGTTGTCCCCAGTGGTAAAAGACATTTCCTAGATTCTAAGAAGACGAAATCCCTCCTTAGATAAAAGGAATTTCATGAAGACAGCTCCCTCAGTTAAGGGCAGGCAAGAGGCCCCAGTTTCTTTAGGAAAGAAGTAAAAAGCTGCAGAAAGTGAAGGCAGGAGAAGGCTGTACTAATAAAAGGAAGTTGGGTGACTGAATTGTGCAGGGAAGGGTTTGTGTTGAGTTTTTGTGCACCCTGTAATAAAGAGGGATTATGCATCCCCAAATCAACAACACAAAGTTTACATTTTCGCACAAACCAGCAAATACACGCAAACTGATTTGTCAGAGAAAGGCTCATATCAGCTGATGTGTATCAGTCAATCCATAAGTCAGTCGAGCTCTAATAAGAACTACCTAAAATGTCAGAAACCACCCTCGTGACAAATGTCTTTAGCATGTACTTGACCTTTACTGCCCAGCTATTACCCTAGTTCCACTAATTTTGCCACGTAGCCAAATAACATATAATAAGTACTGATTGATAGAAAAGTCAGATTAAGGTCCATATAAATTATGGCATGCTTCAGCGTCATTTCATTATATCATAGCATCATGCTTTGAAATGAGTGTAGATCCAACAGCATATCAGCAATGAGGTAAACCACACATTCGCACTAATCAAATTTGATACAGTTTTGAAGTATTTCTAAATCATAAGTGCTGAAATCATGTTTTTGTACATGATTTCAGAGACTAGTAAAGATGAGAACTTGTATCCAGCGGTTACAGAACCTGTTGTCAGACCTTGGTTTGATAAGGTGACAGCCAGGAAGCAGTTGTGTGCAGTGTCTTGTGAAGTCAAGTGGGTCAGTAGGTCATTGGCTGCAGAGCTGGTTCACTGAGTCCAGCTCAGTGTGGTGATCCTGTGTTTTCTCCTGGTGTCGCTCCAGAGCAGCTGATGCTTCCTGCTGGAGACGCACTCAGAGAGGAGGAGGAGGAACTGGCAAGCGCAGAGAGAAATCGCAGCCATATGTTTGTGTTTTTCTTTGGGTTCATCGCTCTGCATCTGGAGGACAAGTGGATTAATATGTCTTCTTTGGAGGAATGCAAACACAGCGAAGAGGGACATTGACATGTGGGCGTCTGACCTCTCCAGATGTTTCTTACAGCTGTCTGACCTGCTGCTTGTGTGCTTGTGTGTTAAGCGTCTGCACTCACGAGTGATTTAGTCAAAAGGGATTGTGTATCGCTCTGTATGTCCCAGCGGATCTTATTTTTATACACAAGTAAATCACTTGAGACACGTGATTCTCTGCTCCACCATGCCCCCATTCATAAAACCACCACAGCCAAATAAAAATAAAAACAGACCTTTCTTGCAACCATGAATCTTATTATGTAATTGTGTGTTTCAGCATTTAAAAGCACTGGGGTTATTAGAGAGGAACTGTGTTTTTAGCCATAAAATGCTAATGGAAAAGCAGCAATACCATTAATCACATTGATTTTCTCAAGGTGATTGGATGGAGCCATCAACGATGTGCCTTTTTTTTTTACCCCAGGGGACTTATTTCTCTGAACACCAGCGTCAGCTACCTGATAGAGCCTCTTCCTGTTTCCACGGACGCTCGGCAGCACGCCGTGATCAGAGCCGAGAGTCTCCATCTGCCTAAAGGAAGCTGCCTGCATCACCATGGCGACAAGGACCAGCCAGAGGAGCGGCTTAATGACTTCATCCATGGAATGATGTCACCACGGAGCAAGAGGGTGAGTTCGGACAGGACGGGCAGCGATCATACGCCTACTATAACAAATTTCTCACAAATCCCGAAATAGGTGTGCGGCTCATGTTCTGAATTGAATTTCCAGGAGAAAAGGGACTTGAGTCAAAACATGAAGTACGTGGAGCTGCTGATGGTGGCAGACAGGGCTGAGGTGAGAACACAAATGTGGTCAATTTGAAATATAAAAATGTATTCAGTGGTAAAGATGATGAATAGATCAAGTAAAAATAAAGCTGTGATTCATTTCCTGTCTGGTATTGGAGATGTGAAAAGTCCCTTTTGAGGTTTGTGAACATGTAAAAATACGTTAGGGTGTGTGTGGGTGTTGGTGGGTGTGTGTGGGTGCGTCTGTTTCAATGAACCTTGTGGTTAATATCTTTTGCAGTTTGAGAAGCACGGCAGTAATCTCGAGAAGACCAAACTGAAACTGCTGGAAACGGCTAACTTGGTTGACAAGGTAACGGCTGATGAGAAGCGTGAAAACCACACCTATGTTTAGTAATGATGAGTTAAACTGTCACTGTTCCTGTGTGTCTCTCTACTCCTTCAGTACTACAAGGCTTTAAACATCCGTGTGGCATTAATCGGTCTGGAGGTGTGGTCCAGCCAGGACATGATCAGAGTGTCGGACAACCCACACAGCACTCTGGCAGAGTTCCTGTCCTGGAGACGCAAGCAGCTCCGCGTGCTCCCCAATGACAACGCTCAGCTCATCACGTCAGTGCCTCTCACTCTGTCTCTCCAGTCTTCCCATTTATCAGCCCCCCCCACACACACACTGATGTCTCCCACTAAGTCCCCTGTCCGTCAGGGCACAGCTCTAAGTTGATTTTTGTGCTCATTGTGTTGCGTGCAATGTTACCCCCCCAATGTTATAAAATATAACAAAAAATATATAACATAAAACCAGATATAGGGGTAAATAAATGTATATATGAAGTATTCTAGTAGTGATTCTTATTGAAGTAGGGATTTAACTTTATGACGGCGAGTGGATGCTGTTTTAAACAAAGAAATAAATAGAACAAAAAGAGGACTCTTTGAAGGCAGAATTACAAATCTACCTAATGTCCAAAAGCAATGACAGAATGAGAACCTGACACGTTATTCTGCAAAAACAAATCCATAACTGCAACCATGGTCCTACTGTGTCTACGTATATAGAAATCTTTCTACAATATGATAGCAGAGTATCAGTATCTAAATCTAAACCTGTCCTAGTCTCCAGGGAGTTTGTCAAAATTCTTTACAATCTCAACATTCACTCAACGGTGTTATGACAAATGGATCAACATCAGTCCTCTAACAAAGCATGCTAGCGAGCCGCTGAGATCCACTGCTACGAATGATGTGTCGATCCGCTCTTCACACAGCGCAGTCTAAAACAGGAAGTAGGAAGTTCAGCAATCACACCTCCAGGCGGTGTCCAATCGGGTGTGAGGTTCCATATCCGTTTCCTGCTTTAATAACAATAGTACAGCATACATGATGAGGAGGGGGCGGGTGCCTACAGGCGATGATAACCATCTGCAGTTGCGTCCCAGTGGGCTGTAGTCCAGGTGAAACTGATCAACCGAATGTTTCTGTCTCCAGGGGGAAGTCATTTCATGGCACCATCATTGGGCTGGCTCCTCTCAAAGCCATGTGCTCCGACTACCAGTCTGGTGGAGTGAACACGGTGAGACACAAGAGTCAACAAACCAAATACAATTGAGTGAATGTTTGTCTCTGTGGTAACAAACAAATGAATAAAGCTCTTTTGTTCAGGTTGGAATTATTTTATGTTGGTATGACTGAACGCCAGGATGCATCATGATTATTATTGTTATTATAATAAAATTTGCCTTCGCCTCTTCTCCTCAAAAGGACCACTCAGAATTTGCCTTCGGCGTTGCCGCCACCATGGCGCACGAGATGGGTCACAACTTCGGCATGAGTCATGACAGCACGGGCTGCTGTCAGGCCAGGGCAGAGGACGGGGGCTGCATCATGGCCGCCGCTACTGGGTATAGTTATAACAAAGAAGGAAAAACATGGGATTTGAAATTTGAATTATCCAGTATATTGTGAGTATTTATGCTCTGTATTTGTGCTTCTTCCATGGCCCAGGCACCCGTTTCCACGAGTGTTTAATGGTTGTAATGAGAGGGAGCTGGAGAGCTACCTGAGCTCCGGAGGAGGGAAGTGCCTCTTCAACCTGCCCAACACCAGGTCCATGTACGGAGGGCAGCGCTGCGGCAATGGTTACCTGGAGGAGGGGGAGGAATGTGACTGTGGCGAGGAAGAGGTCAGTGTGTGTGTGTGTGTGTGTGTAGGAGCTTTTATTCATCTTGTATGTTTTTGCCAGGACTCATGACTCTTTTGTGTAGGAGTGCACCAGTCCCTGCTGTAACGCCAACAACTGCACTCTGAAAGCTGGGGCCGAGTGTGCCCATGGCATCTGCTGTGATAACTGCAAGGTACTAATACGAGAATCTTTGAAAGAGAAACAAAAAGTCATGTCTCGCACAAAGAGTCCGTCACCCCTCGAGCTGATTCTTACCTCTAGAGAGACAATTACAATTCATTTCTTCTCCTTGACTCTTAGTTCTTGTGTTTCTTCGTATTGTGTCTCTCCATCTAGTTGAAGAACCCAGGCGTGCTGTGCCGTGATCCCTCAGGACCATGTGACCTGGCCGAGTACTGCGATGGCAAAGCTGAGTCTTGTCCTGCTAACTTCTTTTTGGTGGATGGAACGTCGTGCTCGGGCGGTCAGGCCTACTGTTACACAGGCATGTGTCTGACGCTGGAGCAGCAGTGTCTGTCACTGTGGGGACGAGGTCAGTAAACCGATTATAACCTGTTCATCTTTTTCTAAATTAGATATATCCTCCATTTACATTACAATTGCCTTATATATATTTATATATATATATATATATATTGTGAAGCTGTATATTTTCATGGCCTCTTCTGTTTACATTATTTTAATTTGCACAGCTCTTCAGGAGCGGTCTCAGTGGTGTGCTTATTTGTATTTTATACACTATACGCTATTTCTTTATATATATGTTATATGTATATATGTTGATATACTGTGTTTGTTGTCAAACAGAATAGGCTTTTTGTTTGCAACATTGTTTGCATTGTCTGTTGTTCGTATAGCTTTATTAAGTATCTATATATATATATATATATATATATAGCAGGAAAGGAAAAGCTGTAACTACTTTATTTTGATGACATCTAATATCAAATGGCTAAAATAGCCCAGGACTCAGAGGCATGATGGGATTATATTAATGAGAAAAATTAAGCCTGACTCTGCAGATCAATAATGAATATATGCAAATGTTAGATCTTCAAATATTCTCACTGGAGATAAGATGAAATATATCACTAAAGAAAGTAAACCTGCTGTGCACACTAAGTCAGGGAGACTGGACGGGGTCCGAGCTGAGCCCGCTGTGGGTGCGAGATCAGGTTATTGTTATTGTACGATGTCCACTCCCTGGGGAGGCTTTGTTGTACCACAGGAGCCATCTGGTCTCCATCAGGTGGTCGCATGCAACACACTGTGCATGAATTTGTTTGGTTACTGGGTTTGCGTGTCCGCAGCAGTATTAATATGGTTCTATGCATTCTCTTTCTCCCCACCACAGATGGCCGCTCGGCCCCCGACCTGTGTTTTAAACGGGTGAACGAAGCCGGGGACATGTACGGGAACTGTGGCAAAGATCAGCTCGGGAAATACAGGAGCTGCAAGGACAGGTGAAGAACAAAATATTCAACAGCTCATTCAAACTAACTCTTTGGTTGATATACTCCTTTATCGTTCTATTGAAACACTGGAATATTTTCTATGTCGAACGTTGATCAACATCAACAATCTATTATTATTTCTGTCAGAGATGCAAAATGTGGGAAAATCCAGTGTTTAACATCAGCTTCAAAGCCCATTGAGACCAACGCCGTTCGCATTGAGACCAGCGTCACTGTGGACAACAAGAGAATCCGGTGTATGGGAACACATGTGTACAAGCCCGGGGCAGAGGAGGATCAGGGAGACACTCTGGACCCAGGCCTGGTCATGACGGGCACCAAGTGTGGAGACGACTCGGTGAGACTCGTATGGCGGCAGAGAGGACGCTCTTGATCTCAGTATTTCTTTAATTTGTCCGATAGCCATATTTAACCTGCTGACATAGTGGCTCAAGTGCTTTTCATGAAGTAAACTTCTTTGATTTTCTCCCTCTCACCCTCCTCCTGTCGACAGATTTGCTTTAATGGAGAGTGCCGCAATGCATCATTTCTGCGGGCTGATGAGTGCAATGCCAAGTGCCACGGACACGGGGTGAGTTTCAATGAGTGTGAGGTGGATTTCCTCTGGAGTGTTGGGGGGAGGTTTGGCTGTCAGCCCGCTATTTATGAAATGAGATCCTTGGCATTGGTACAACTTTAAGATACTTTACTTAACTAAAAAGTAGAATCACAGCACTGTCAAGTGTTATCAGCCGACTCAGAGTAGTTGTCATCCCACAGCAGGATGCCCCCTTTCTCTGTTAAGCCTTAATCTACAAAGTCAATTTAGCTGTCAAATAAATGTGGTGAAATGAAAAAAACAATATTTCCTCTTAAATGTTAGCCTTTCTAGTTCAATTTATTTCATGAATTTTCCAGGTAATCCAAACTATATTACAAAACAAAATAACACACTTATACACATACACATTCCATGAACCAATAAAAGATCAGAAAGAAGAAAACTCTTTATTAATCTGCCCCTTGCACATAAAAACACACTAAAATACAGATGGCCATTTTTCTGTTTGATTTCCTTTCTTTGCACAAACCACATAACAAATCAAGCTTTCATTTATCAATAGCCAACATAGCTCAATAAGTTCATACTGATTAATTGTTATTTCTTTAAGATGTTCTTAAATGTAATATTTGAACAAGAAAGTAAAGTACAAGTGCTTCAAAGTGGTCTTTAGTACAGTACTTTGTTACATTCCTCTATCAAACCTGTTATTTATACAGTATGTCATATAATAGTGATTTCAAAGTGCTTCTATTGTCCAAAAATATCATCAATCCGAATACCTGCATGTCACTGTAATGAATGTTATTGTTTATGTTGTAATTTGAATGGGTGACACGTGTTCTCACCAGTTGTGTAACAACAACCATAACTGCCACTGTGACCGTGGCTGGGCTCCTCCTCTGTGTGACCAGAAGGGCTCAGGTGGGAGTGTCAACAGTGGACCGGTCATCAGCCACAGTAAGACATTGCATCGTTTTATTTGGTTGATATGCATAAAGTGACATTGTTCTACTTCCTGACTCTATGACATCTTCCATCAGGCGGTCTCCTTCCAGTCCTGCTCGTCCTCCCTCTGGTTCTCTTTGTGGTTCTGGCTGCGGTTGGACTCTGGTGCTGCTACAGACATAAACTCCACCCACTGAAAACAGCAGCGCCACCCCCAGTACCAAGGTATGTGCTGCAGATGTGTTTTTGATTACTATTTTTATAAATATTATTGTTTTTATTTAATCATTAATTATGTTTATTTATATAGCACTTATCATAGGCAGAGATTACAAAGTGTGTCTCATGAAGAAACACAAGAAACAATTCCTCTAAATTTAGCCATGCAGCAAAGCAATCAAAAATGAAACATGAGTAAGAAATGTAAAAATATGTTTGATATTTAAAAAAGATTGTTCATAGAGGAGATATCTCAGAGGGGATTCTAAAAGACAATACTGTCTTTCTAAGTTGGAGTGTCAGGAAGATTGACCCAAACTTATTGTCCCGTAACAGCAACAGCTCTGTCCTCTTTAGTCCAAACAAATATGACCCATCATAACTAGATTCTGACAGATTACAGTAATCTAAATATGTGGAAATGAGAGCACCTATGATTGTTTCTCTGTCTGAAGCTCGGACATGAACAGATTGTCATTCCTTAAATGGTAAAAATAAGATAAGACATCTTATTTACATGAATCTCAACATTGAGGCTGGTTCTCATCGGTACATTGCAACAGTGGTTTGTTGCAATGTACCGATGAGGAAGTTGTGATGTAATTCTTCAATTCTTCTTAGAAGTCTTATCAAAGGAGAACTGCTATTAATAACTTGTTACTCGAAACAAGCGTAGTCTCTCAGAAAGAAGCAAACTGGAAAGAATTCATTCATGTAATTACCAGTCAGAGCTACAATGAGATGTGAAACCACACCTTCTCAAGGAGTTTAGCTGCATCGGACCGCTTAGAAATTGTTCTATAGTTCCTTTAATTAGTTGAGTCTGGATCCGATTGGTTGTATGCAGGCTTTTTCACATAGTCAGGAACTGGGCTGTGTGTGAAAATGTAAAATACTGAGTCAGTTGAGTTTCTCCTGCTTGAGTGTCCGGGTGAATCCATGTGAGAACACAACAGGATATTGTCCGGGGAGAATTCACAGGGAGTTTCTAACATGGGACAGATGAATAACCAGAAGAACAAAAGACAACAAATATCTCAGGATGAAAAAGAGTTGCCAGACACGTAGAAAAATGCTGACGATGATGACAACTTCGAAAAACAAAGAGATTTGAGAGATTTCTGCAATAAGGGCCGACCCAGTGCTAATGTGCTGTAAACTGTCTACACCTTGTTGTCTGGACATTATCAAAAAGCCCCTGTTGAAAAACGGCCTCAGTTAGTTTAATAATTTACTTTACTATGAATACTAATGAATTTCTCCATGTTGTGTGTATTGACAGTTTGAATGATGGATCTCTACTTCTGTTTCTAACAGTTGTTCCGTCCCAGTGGAGGCCAAGCCTTTGCAAGCCGACTGTCATTTGAACGGACACGCCAACCCGACGTTCTTACTAAAGAAGCAGCCGTCGGACCGCCTGGTAAAGTAGCCTCTGATGACTCATATCGAGCTGTATGTCTCTGTCCTTTTTGATAATTAGAAGACACATTCTCCCACAGGTGAAGGCCCCTGCCTGTCCAAGCCCGTCTTCCTCGACTCGGTCCAGACAGGCTATTGTGCGTCCAGCAGTGAAGCCTCCTCCTGTACCTGTATATGCTGCAGATCAGAAAGAGAGGACGCCGGAGCCTCAGCACCAGCCTGTGTCGTCTCCTCAGAGACAAATCTCTCCTCAGGCTTACACCCCCCCTCCTCTTAAATCTGCACCGCCGACCAAGCAGAGAAAAACCTGGGCTCCTCCGTTACCTTCAGGACCTCCATTTGTACCTTCCCAGATTCCTAAAGGTCACTTAACGCCTTCTGCGGCAGCTAAACACCGACCGGACCCTCCCAACAGACCTCCACCTCCACTTCCTGTCAACAGATCATCAGTGGTGAGTTATCTACTTATTTATGACACATTTTATTCATTTGTTAAAGACATGTGCAAACATTTCATCAGTGAACTTAACATGTCTTGTCTCACTTCTCATTTTAATGCAGGATCAAGTGAAAGTCCTGCTGGCCGCTAAAGCTGCTTTGGTTCCATCTGCTGGACAGAAAAAGCCAAACAGGTGAATCATCGGGCATTTACATTTTTTTGTCAATCAATACAGATCAGTGGAGGAGGAAGTACTCAAACATTTTACCAAGTAAAAGTACAAATAAACAGACAAAAACGTATTATGAGTTAAAGTAAAAGTAATACACAAACTTTTCTACTTTCTGCAACTGTTCTACTAAGTAAGTAGTTGCTTTTAAATATACTTAAAGTATCAAAAGTAAAAGTACATGTAGAGTGTAGTTTATTCCCTAATACAACATCATTATGGATTAATCCGTTGTAGATGTTTCTCCATCAATGATGCTACAGGTGCACTTTGCTCCTTATTGAAGGAGGCGGGGTCTAATGTTACATATCTCTACATATCTCAAGCACTTTTCTAGTTTTGATGACAACTCAAATCTCTCGACAGTTTTTTCAATCGCAAATTCATACAGTGCAGCAGCTTCTCTATCGCACATCACTCATGCACTGCTGTCAGGGGCAACTTGGGTTCAGTATCTTGCCCATGAGGGAGACGGGGATCGAACCGCCGACCCTCTGGCGAGAGGATGACTTGCTCCATCTCCTGATCCACAGCTGAGATATTAGACCTGAATTTTGAATGAAGTGCAGCATGTCATTGCACAAAGTAAAAATCAAAAAGATAACCTTAAAAATGAATGGCATCACATGAGCTCTTGTATCTTAAAAAATCATCAGCTTTTGACTTCAAGGTCAACCATTACGCCATTAAACCGTGACGAGTACAGATTCATAAATAATGTTGTAATATAGTAAATGTACTTTGTTTGATCCCACCACTGATTCAAACCTCTTCTGAACTTGTTTTTTCTTTTCTTTTTAGAACCTAATCTAAGATCTCAGGGAGACATCGGGGACCACCACTTGCATCCAGTAATGGATCTGCCTCAAACTGTATTTTTAGCCACTGACCAAGAACATGTGGATTAAGATGAATACTTAACACACTTCTGTGGATTACAGTTTATTTATATGATGTATAATGAGGGAAAAAACTATTATGGAACATATCAAAATGAGTATGTTTTACAATGTAATCTGTGTCCACTTGAAACAACCATTTTGGAAGGTGTTTTATTCTCCCAGACGTCACTGGAAATGTGAAATCGCTCCCCGTTTGTCAGCAGCGTTAAAACACTGCTCAAGAAGGATCTATTCTCAAAGTGAAGAAAAACTAATGTTTACAATGTAGCCTATGTATTAAACATGGTGTCTCTTAAAGAGCATCAGCTATAAGGGGATATCTTATATTAAGAAAAGATGCCAATAGTGAAGTGCTTACGCTTTGTATGTGTGAAAAAATAATGTGATTGGAACTGGACTAACGGGGACCAGTAAAAAGCCCTACATGCATGCTGTATGTATATGCTTATGCTGAGAGATATGAATGTGTAGCAGGAAATGTTAGAGATTCGTTTGAAAGATTTTATATTATTGTGCACTTTTAGCAGTCTCTTTAGGATCAAACCCCCTGAAGGCCGTTCAAAATCTCCTTCCACAAACCGGTAACAGTCACTTTTTAAGCCGACAGGACGTGAGAGTTTGATACCATAAAGATTTGTGGGGAAGAATCACTAATGTGACTATGGGTATTCTCATTGACGTTTTATTTCTTTCTTCTGTCACTGTCAAACTGTTTTCAGACATGAACTCTGTAAAAAATGTCTTGACAATTTGGTCCCGACTTTATCCAGAGTTTATATGAAGAACGCAGACAGTCTCCTGCTGCATTCTCACATGTGCTTATTCTGACATTATCCTCACTTTTTTTCAAGGTCTCCTGCAGTAGAGACCCCAGAGACGAAAAAAGAAGTTACAATTTATTACATATTAGGAACAAAAATGAGCCATATAGTTTTACATACATGTAAACTAACCAAAATTGCACCGTAAATTTAAATGATTTCAACCCTTGTGCCCAAAGATCTTTTTTAAACCTTTTGATGGGAGTTTCCTCATGACCAAAACATTATGTAGACTCCTTTACTGAGGAAGACTATGTAATGTGACAATCCAATCCAACGTACAATGTTAACTCTGGCATTATTTTAAGGTACAGCGGTTCATTAGTCTGCTGGAGAGAATTCTGTCAGCTGCCATGTTTTACCTTCTTATCACACCTATGCAAACTCAGGCAACATTGTGTCTTCAACTGGAATTTACATGAACAAAAAACAATAAAAAATATAATGTTACATGTTTGGTTGTGTTTCGTTGAATTTGTGTGATTTTACATAAGAATTCAATAATAATTTCATTGCTGAGATATTTAATGCTAGAATGCTTGGAAAAGATAGGAACGGAGAGGAGAGGAGAGGAAATAAGGGAACAATAATTCTATCCATGCACTATATCTTTGCTTTAAAGCTCGGTATTTAATGTTTTCATCTTGTTCATCTACATCTGCACTTTGACAACAGTCATCTCTAAAGAAACATAAGAATTGTACAGATTTGCTTCTTGATGTTTGGGGAGAAGAACTTTTGATTATCAGTCGATTCACACGTTGACCACTTGGGGGCAGTGGAACATTTAGTAAGCAACCAGTTGATGTGGAGCAGGTGTTAGCAAACGGTGGCTACATTAGCATATTTCATGGAGTCCACTTGAAGAAGGTAAGTCTGTTATTTTCTATCATTTTTCTGTGGCCAGCCTAAACTGAGGAGTAAATCTAGCAGCTGAACGACCCTGTGTTCACCGGCTAATCCGAGACTAACCACTGGCTGTGGTTTGGTGCTGGATATGAACTGGAACCTGTGGCTTTGTCACTGAAAACAGCAGCTGAGTAAAACCAAACACTGAGTCAAAACTCTACAAGTCTGGAGATGGGTGAAACTTCTCTGTGAGTTCATCTCTGCAGGTCACAGCGATCTGGTTGAATCTGTGTTGTGAAATAATCTAATGTATTATTAAAGTAATATTGGAGTAACTGTAAATGAACCTCACCATATCTGCTATAGGCCTACCAGCTGTTATTATATTACTGAACTTTCTGATTATAAAGTAAACAGCACTTTAAGATTAAGGGTTTTTCTCCAGCATTTGAACTGTTTGATTTCCAACATTCACAACTATTCCCCAAAACAATTCTAGTTTATGTAAAGACATGTTTAAGGTTAGTTTAAGGTTAGGATAAATTTAAGGTTAGAATTAGTTTAAGGTTAGGATTAGGTAAAGTTTAGTTTAGTTTAAGGTAAGGTAAGGATTCGTTTAAGGTTAGGATTAGGTAAGGTTTAGTTTGGAAGTGTTAGGTAAGTAGTAGCTCTGATTTTAAGTCTCCAGTGTGTGTGTGTGTTAGTGTGGTAAAGTTAATTAACTGCTATTTTATGCATTAACATGTTCTTCTCTGTGTTTTAAACATTTATTTAAGGACGGTAGAGATCCAAATTTATCGGCCGATATGAGCTTTTCATATCATTTTACCTGCATTAATGTTTTCCCAGAAAAGCGCCTATATGAACATATCTATTTAGCAGAATAAACAATGCAGACAAGATATGCATTTATGTTTAAAATATGAGTATTTTTCCATAACAAGTTCTGTATATTTTCATTGGGCTTGTGTTTAATTTTCATTTATAGTTAAAATTGCCGTTGTAGGATTCACTGCCATCTATTGGAGACAATTTCCTCCCCAATAACTGTTTTGGCATCGACCTCCTTATCGGTGAGGCTCTAATCCGTAGTGGATGGGTTTAGATGGTTCCCACTCTCAGTCCTGCTGTAAATGCTGAAAGGTTCCTGCCCTTTAAATCTCCACATGAGATGAAAGCTCACTGATCTATTCTAATCAAGACTATTAAATACTGTGGCCAGACCTCCTGAACCCCCCCCCAACACAAAAACAATTACACCCACTCCTCTGTGGACTCTCCAGTCAGGTGATCTTCCACAGGACCAGAGGGAGGAGAAGGCGGCTGTGGCCCAGAGGGAGATGAAGCAGTGGCAGGCAGACGTTTTAGCATGTGGCATAATTGCAGCCAGCCTCTCCTGCTGAGCATAATTAGTGTTGGCTGGCGTGTCACTTCCTGCGGAGTATCATTTATTAGAGATGATGATTGGCTGAGGGATAAAACGCAGGGGTGACACCCCCGCGTCCCCCTCTCAGCAGGGGGAGGGCAAAGCCAGGAGAGCGGTGAAGAGAGGATCTCCCCTGCTGAAAACTCCCCTGCCTTGTATAATGACCTCATTAAACCTGGGTTGTTGTTCCAGTTGTAATTGGTGGGATAGCTGAGCAAGCAGACCCACTTCATGACCCTGAAAGTCCAGATGTTTTATATCTTCTTGTTTGGTCATAACGAATGCAAATTTCTCCTCTTTCACACAATGTAACTAACTTAACGGAGAGACTTTGGCTCTGTGAGCCTCTGAGTCACAGCAGAACCATCCAGCTGCATCATAGACACAAACAAATCAAACCCTTTTAATTGAATCACGCTGTTTTGCATATTTTTAACTTATTTAAGTCTTAAGTTATACACCCTACCAAATAATGTAGCATATCATAAGTTACCCCCACACTGTATTCAGAATTTGATTGAGAGGACAAATGTAGAAGAAATAGATGTGTCTCTGAGGAACTAAAAATAAGTAGTTCACTTTCAAATAATTCCATAAATAAGGTGATTGACAAATACAAAACAATACAAACAAAATCTTGTGGAAATTGGAAATGAAGACCTTTATAACAGGACAGCCTAAAAAAGGACAAATTGACCAACAAGAACAATACACGCCACAAATGTGTGCTGCAATGTCATGTAGCACTCATAGTTATAGGAGTGTTTTGTGTTGTGGGTTTTGACTGAGCAGCAGGATTTAAGGAGGTGCATTAGGGAGGAAGCTGGTGCCATCACTATGGCAACCCTAATAGGAGCTGGCTCCACGGATGGACATTTGGTGATGAAGTGTTTCCTCACAGTTTAAACTGTAGACACTGTTCCGGTGCAGTTTAAGTCGTGTGAAATTCAGCAGTGGTGAGAAAGACTGTAACGTATTAAAATAGATTATTAAGATTCTTAGATGATTAGATTATTATTGCCTCACAGAGCCAGAGACTTAAATAAGAGAGGTAGGTCTCCTCGACACATAACTTGTGCAATGCAGTATATCTGGAGATTTCTAACAGTCTGCAGCTATTCAGCTTTAACATAGGTTGTAAATAAGGATTGATGGCACATCTCCACTTCCTCTCACTCTCCAGACATGAAACCCAAACATCCAGGATCAGAACTTTGCCATCCTGAGCCGATGACATCATTTCGAGCCATAGTCTGTGCATAAACAATCGAGGGGAGGAGCCGTGGTTTCCAGGTCCCACCAACACACACGCTCAACTAATCGTGAGTCAGTCTCAGCTTTCAATCAATACGTTTCACTATGTTTTTTTTTTTTATAGCATCAAATAAGAAAGTAAAACCAAAATGAATGCTTGCAAAATGACTAACAGAAGCCACCAGGGGGCGATCAAGACACCTCGGGGAGCTTTTCATGTCCTCAATCTTCATAAATAATCGATGAGCTTTAATTTTCTGTACTTTCTCACACAAGCAACACAGAGGCTGACAATTATCTCTTCTCCTTCTCTCAGTCATTCTCTGCCCAATGTTGCAGATTCTGCTGCTTTTTTTATTATCTAGTTAAGTCTCTTATGTTACTCAACAACTCAACATCACACTCAACCTTCATTGCTGGATTTAAGTAATTTTTTTGCTTCCTAGTTTTATATTAAAATATTCTGCATCAGGCAGGCCGCACAATGTTTAACAATTAACTGCTAATTAGTTGTTTAGGCAGAGCTCTGCTAATAAACCTCTAAATTACATTCGCTTTAATATTTACTGCACAACATTTACTTTCCATTATTGTCTTAAAGTGTCTTAAATCAAAGTGTAAAATATTTGTATTTAATATTGTCTCAATTATTCTCATAATACAACACTACTGGTCTTGTGTAAATGGCTAACGGTTGTGACTTCTCACTCTGTTGTGACACATTGAGAGTTGGGACGGTGGTACAGTGGGTAGAGCGATTACCTCCCATCAAGATAGTTCTTAGTTCAAACACATATTTTGGCCAGCAGCCCTTTTATGTGTGGAATTGGAGACTGGAATTGTAAATTTGGACTTTGGAGAGTGGTCTTTGTAAGAATATATATATATATATACAGTGCCTTGCATAAGTATTCACCCCCTTTGGACTTTTCTACATTTTGTCATGGTATTACTACAGATTAAAATGTATTTCATCGTGAGTTTATGTAATGGTCCAACACAAAATAGTGCATCATTTGGAAGTGGGGGGAAATATTACATGGATTTCACAATTATTTACAAATAAAAATCTGAAAAGTGTTGAGTGCATATGTATTCACCCCCTTTACTGTGAAACCCCTAACAAAGATCTGGTGCGACCAATTGCATTCACAAGTCACATTTGCAAGTCACATAATTAGTAAATAGGGTCCACCTGTCTGCAATTTAATCTCAGTATAAATACACCTGTTCTGTGACGGACTCAGAGTTTGTTGGAGATCATTACTGAACAAACAGCATCATGAAGACCAAGGAGCTCACCAAACAGGTCAGGGATAAAGTTGTGGAGAAATATGAAGCAGGGTTAGGTTATAAAAAAATATCCAGAGCTTTGAACATCTCTCTGAGCACCATAAAATCCATCATAAGAAAATGGAAAGAATATGGCACAACCGCAAACCTACCAAGAGGAGGCCGTCCACCCAAACTGAAGAGTCGGACAAGGAGAAAATTAATCAGAGAAGCAACCAGGAGGCCCATGGTTACTCTGGAGGAGTTGCAGAGATCCAAAGCTGAGGTGGGAGAATCTGTCAACAGGACAACTATTAGTCGTCTACTCCACAAATCTGGCCTTTATGGAAGAGTGGCAAGAAGAAAGCCATTGTTGAAAGGGATCCATAAAAAATCCCGTTGGGAGTTTGCCAGAAGCCATGTGGGAGACACAGCAAACATGTGGAAGAAGGTGCTCTGGTCAGATGAGACCAAAATTGAACTTTTTGGCCTCAATGCAAAACGCTATGTGTGGCGAAAACCCAACACTGCCCATCACCCTGAGCACACCATCCCAACAGTGAAACATGGTGGTGGTAGCATCATGCTGTGGGGATGCTTCTCTTCAGCAGGTACAGGGAAACTGGTCAGAATAGAGGGAAAGATGGATGGAGCCAAATACAGGGAAATCCTTGAAGAAAATCTGATGCAGTCTGCAAAAGACTTGAGACTGGGGCGGAGGTTCATCTTCCAGCAGGACAATGACCCTAAACATACAGCCAGAGCTACAAAGGAATGGTTTGGATTAAAGAATGTTAATGTCTTAAAATGGCCCAGTCAAAGCCCAGACCTCAATCCAATAGAGAATCTATGGCAAGACTTGAAGATTGCGGTTCACAGACGGTCTCCATCCAATCTGACTGAGCTTCATCTTTTTTGCCAAGAAGAATGGACAAACCTTTCCATCTCTAGATGTGCAAAGCTGGTAGAGACATACCCCAAAAGACTTGCAGCTGTAATTGCAGCGAAAGGGGGTTCTACCAAGTATTGACACAGGGGGGTGAATACTTATGCACCCAACAGATGTCAACTTTTTTGTTGTCATTATTGTTTGAGTCACAATAAAATTTATTTTGCACCTCCAAAGTACTATGCATGTTTTGTTGATCAAACGGGAAAAAGTTTATTTAAGTCTATTTGAATTCCAGTTAGTAACAGTACATAATGGGAAAAAGTCCAAGGGGGGTGAATACTTATGCAAGGCACTGTATATATACTTGTATAATGTAATAGATATATATGATGGATAGATGGATGCATTATGTTGATTGTATTTAATGAATTCTTGTAATATTTGATGAATATTTGTTGAGCGGCTGAGTGATTGTGAGTGACAGACAGTCTCTAAACACCTGGGTTGGTGGCTACTGATCAGGGAGATGTCAGTCAAGCTCCATCACATTTATTGGTGTAATTAGGCAGAACAAGTGAAAATATCTGGGTTGATTTACCACCATGTGTAGCAGCTTTGAAAACCATCATATTGTCTCTGATGTGTGATGACCTGGATTGAACCAGTTGCCCACCAGCAGCTTTGCTGCTTTCTGCAGTTGCCCATTTCCTGGCTCATTTAGCAGAGTAAATGCCAGAGGTGTCAAACTGTGTTGAATGCAGGAGGTATTCATTAAAGATACCGTGACATCAGTGTTCAAATTTTTTCATTGTTGTACTCTTAACTTTTAATCATTTCTCTGTTTATACCGTGATGGCTAACATTTCAGCACAACAATGAGTGAATAGCTTTCTTTGCCCCCGGTGTTTTTGGCCTGGTCACTTCTCCAGGGACTGACGGTGGGTTGTATTGTTAAGTGTTGCTATGATTGAGGTTCTCGCCTCTGGCAATAAAAGGTCATCATAAATAATTAACAAGAGGAAAATGTCATAAGGGAAGGTAGGCTGTAAAAAGAGGTGTTAGGTAACCCTGGGGGTGACTCCTACACCCTAACTTCTCCTCTGCTCTCCTTCCATTTGGCTTTTTATAAAACAGACCTCACCCATGTAGGTGATGTCAGTACAATTTGAAATAGAGGGATATTTACATGTAGCCTTAGTGTTCAGCACTGCATGGTATCTGTTACAGCAGACAGACGGATCGATCCTGGATCAGTTTCCTCTCATGTTGTTTATCCTTTTAAACTGTGAGATTTTGCCCTATTGCGTATTTTCAGATCAATGAAGAGAGAATTCTTTATGAGTCTCCCACAGAGTCCATTGAAACGATTCAAAGTTATGACTTAAGCTCTTTACCTCTAATTAAAATTCTAATGGATGCCCTTATGAAAATATGTTTAATGACTTGATGTCAGCGGGAGACCTTCAACTGGTGTCTGATCCATCTCATTAAGACTCAACGTGGGTGTGTGTCATTGATTAAATCAATCTAAATCAATCATGAGCCTAAACAGGAATTGTTAAACACAAACAACTAAGTTGCTTTTCAATATTTTTCCTCCCATCTGAACAATGTTTGACAACATAAGACATTATTATGACACACAAGCTATTTATTTATTTATTTATATTTTTATTTTTGTCTTCTGAACACTGGTCATTAAACACAATAGTTACAAAATATTCTCTGTCAAGGAAAGAGGACACAAGTTCTTTCACATAAAAACTTCTATTACAAAGATGTACACAATAACAGAGAAAGGTTCCATGCAAATTTTATGCATCAACATTTAATATCCAATTAAGATGCTTTTTTTTAAATGATCAAATCTACAAAATGTCATACAACGTACATTTAGTATATTATTTATTGGAAGTATATATACAAATACATCAATTGTAAATACTTTATATGATGTGTATGTGCATTGCATTTACATAATCCTTACCAAAAGCTTTAACGTACAGCCACCAAGTCACACTTACATTATAGTCTAGTTCTTACACATTAAACAACAACTGATTGCAAGGTCTATCTTATATGCAGATGAAACTGCTCTATTCACAGTCCAAACTTGTTTCCTTACTGATGCCTTCTTACCTTTTGTATCACATCATACACAAAGTTGACAGAATACCACTGATTTACTGTGCAGAGGTCTGTTAATGAAGCTGCTGCTCAGGATAGTTGTGAAGGTTGATCAAGTTGAAAGGTGGTAGTTCTTTTTTGCCCTATTTGCCCTCATGCTCCCACGGCACAGGATCATTTTCGTCTGTGTGCGCCCCCGTCTCCCTCTCGTGCCAGAAGTGCTCCAAATCAGGCAACACTATTCCATCTTTGAGGCTCACTCTGTCCGCGTCTCTGCCTCCTCCTCGTCCTTCCACTTGTTCTGGCTGGGGTTGAGTGTCTCTGCCGGAACCCTGGCTGTAGCTTGACTGAAAGCTCCTCTCTCCTCTCAGCTGGACTGAGGTCTCTGGTCTAGGGCAAGGTGACTGGAGAGAGGTAGGGTTGTGCGGTCCGGGCTTAGGCTTGAACGGAAGTTGTTTGCGCAGGGTGAGGCGCCTCCACAGCCCCTTGTAGCCCTCTCTGAACTCCTCGGAGAGGGAGAGGACAATTAGAGGGTTCACTAGCGACAGAGAGAAGGTGAGAAGCAGAGCGGAGACGGTTAGAAGAAGGGGGGGCGAGGGGACGAGTGGCTGAGCTCCTTCCATTTCTTTTTCTGCAATATGTCGCTCCCAAACCCACACCACCCACTGTGGAAGCCAGAGAATAGCCATAGCCACAGTTAGGCTGAATAACATCAAGGTGAGCTTTCTGGACCTGATCTGTGTACGCAGATTCTGACTTTTACTGGAGCGGCGCTGGCAATGGCTGTAAGCCCTCCAGAAATAAATCAGTGCAAAGCTGAGAGGTGCACAGTACACCCCCAGGGGGTACGCTTTGACATACACGGCCATGAAATCCTGGGCTCCAGGAGGAACCATCAGCACACACACAACCCTGCGGATTCCTCTATGCAGTGTAGCGAACAGCCAGTGCGGGATGGTGACAGAGCAGGCAGACAGCCAGATGAAGAAGAGCACCACCAGGATGGAGCCCAGGTGGAGGCTCACCTGCTTGGTGGGGTTGGACACGTAGTGGTAGCAGGCTTTGGCCATGACCGCCACGGTCAAGCTCTTTGCAGCCATGCAGGACTGGAGGAACCAGTCAGTCGTCTTGCACACCACCCAGCCCAGATCCCAGCTCGCCTTGGAGTAGAAAGCAGCCCTGAAAGGCATCGCAAACGCGAGCACCAACCCGTCCGCTAATATCAAGTTGAAGATGAGGGAGTTGATGAGAGACAGTTTCCCCCGACGTGCATTTGAGAACAAGATGACCATCGCCGTGAGATTACAAGCCACACCCAGGAAGCAGATGACTCCAAGGATGGCCGGCACCAGGACCCTCAGCTCCCCGGGTTTCAGGTGTTGGAACGAGCCCTGTCCGATGAAAGACCACTTGTCTATGGAGCTGTTCAGAGCAGTCGCATTGTTCCCACTCAACTTATCCATCCTCTCCAGAGAGATGGTGATCTGATACAGGAGGAAAATATGCAAAATGTAAAAGGCAGCAAAGAGAAGAGAAGGTCTTAAGATTGCTTTTACAAAATACGTATCTAAAAATGTCTCCTGAGTCTAAACCTGTTCAAATAATCGTATCAGACAACGTATCGATTGTCTATCAGTCATCACAGTCAAGCTCCTGTCTGTCTCCGAGGCTACCGTCACACACAATGATGCAGCCTCTGCCGCTGGTTTTAAAGATGCCGTGTGATTGACAGCTGCTGTCCCCAGCTGACAAAATGTGCGTTAACCCACTGCCTCGCGGGGCCAATTAGGAGAACTCTGGATAATGTGCACAGTACGACATATGAATGTGTTGGATTTCTAATTAGATTAAATGTTTGTGAATTTGTCTGGGTTTTCCTCATAGAGTTATTAGATATCGGTTAAACTATTGATTAAAGATTTTGTGGTAAAATTCAGTAACGTTGCAGCTGCAGCTTTTTAAAAATGGGTTACAAACAATCTAGAAAATCATTGGAAGACTCATCTGAAATTCAGATAAATTATGTAATTTGTTGATTGTATGAGTTATTTGAATGGGTTAGCAACCTTCATTTAAAAAGTGTTTTTTTGGTTGTTTTTTAAGTGATACACGGGTGTTACACGAATAATCAAAAAATTAAGAAAATCGTGACAATTTCTATTAATTGGAAATCATCCACCTCCTGTCACCATCCGTCTTTGCCACCGCCAGACTGCCTTTACACTCTTTGTCCACATGAGGACACCCTTGTACCGTAAGCAGCAAATCACATCGTCCACACAGTTAACAGAGGAGAGGTACAACAACACAGCATTTGAACTTGCACATCTTTATTCTTTTTTTATTCAAAGAAAGTCCAGTAAGCATAAAGACTGCATGGTAATTAATTGCATTTCAATACATTCTGAGCTATAAAAGTTTTTTTTTTGTTTTCAATTAGAAGTGTCACAAAGGAGGTTGTCTAGAGGACATCACTGTTTAAAGGAATCACACTTAATAATTCCCTGATTTCACAGAGTTCAGTTAGACCTTTGACTGCTTTCCTGCGATGGGATCTGGCTCGTAAACACAAAATTGGAGACAAGTGAGGACCGACTGCTGGAACACAACCTGCTGCTGTTTCACGTCCTTGTGGACAAGCAAGGCCACAAACTTAATTGGCTTGAGAAAGCGAGGGATATATTGATAGTGCCTCAGATGATCTGTAGATGTTCTAATATCTAAACGCAGGCTGTCAGCATCATCGGATTCAGATGTTACACATGCAAAAACAAGATCAAGAGTTGGCCTTCAGGATTATGTTCTGCAAAGAAATCACAAGTTAACCTTCAATAATATTGTAACGTGAGAAGTTTATAGTTTTACCATCTACAGATCATTTTATGCACCATCGACATAAACTAGATGGGCGACTCTTTTCTCTTTCTCAAGCAGGAATTTTATAGTTGTCCCGTTTCTTGCAAACTGATAACGGACATCTGACTGACGGCTGTGTGGTGAGAGCAACATGACTTTCTATACATCACAGCGTCCACCTATGAACTCACAAGCACAAAGCCGATCAAGCACTTTTTTTCACTTTGGGACCTCAGTGGAGCTTCTTCTTTTTTTTCATTTTTATTCGTAAAGAGAGATAGAATGAGAGAGAAAAGAAAAGAAAAAACAAAAGAAACATCTCTAAGTTAACATTTCATTTGAAACATTCACACTCCTGCCTTGTACTCAGTTCCCTCCCCTCCCTCCCCTCCCGCGCCCTCGACATTGAACCCCCACATACCAAAAGAAGGCACCACAGCTTCTAAACAGACTCACTGACTGAGAGAGGGACTCGAAATAAAACAACAGCATTAAATAAAACGATTGACACGGCCTGGAAAGGCTTCATTCACATTACAGACTACAGCAGTCTCAGCAGGGAGACACAGAATCGGTGCCCGAAAGACTGTGTTGTGTCACAGGCAGAGGAAAACTCAGTCTCTACCTCATCTGTCGGAGCTGCAGCAGGTTGCACTGTCCGACACCTTGCACTGCAGCTGGAGCAGACCGAAAGAGAGGGGGCACTGTTGCTACATGAGAGTTAGCCACCATCATGTAAGCTTGGTTTCTGTCCATGTGCTCTATTTTCCGTTGAGTGTGACCACATCAGCCCCTTTCTCCAGGGTCCAGAGGGCTGCTACATCTTGTTATTCATGCAGCCATCCTCTTGTTGCATAAATACACAGGATTCACTCCCCCGGGTGTCCGAATGGCTAAATAAATAAAATTACAGTTCAGTTTGAAGAATGAAAAGTCCATTCTCGATTTGAAGGAATCTTTTTCCACTAGTTTTATCCAGGTCATATCAATTTGTTCCACTTCCCATAATCCATTCTGTCCACTTTCTCACTGGATACTCAATTCTGCACGTCCTCAGCCGAGTGGCAAGAATTAAAAGACCAGCAGCAACAAGACGTATAGGGAGAGGAGGAGAAGGATGTAGAGAAGGGTTTCATGTCTCCTTCTCCAGCCCAACCTCTCCCTGCAGCCCCCCTTCCTCACGTGTGCGGCGGCCAGGGGTCAGAGGGGCAGGTCGCCCTTTAGTTCACCTTGTCTTGGAAGATGTAGAGGTTGTTTGTGGCGGCTACAGCGATGATGTTCTCGTGCGGGTGCCACGTGGTGTGAAGGATCTTCTTGCTGAAGTCTAAGCTGTCCACGCTGATCTCATCCTTACGACGTTTCCCACCCACACATACCTGGAGGACAACAGTGGGGTTACAGAGGCATTAAGATGAGATTGAAAAGTGAAAATTAAAAAGGTTTTCAGTAATGTTGAGTTGTATTTATACAATTTGCTGGCTTTTTTTTTACATCTGTCAAAGGCAGTCCAAATAATTTGAGTTTTTTCTCTTAATATTTGATCCCAGTGTTGCCAGTAGCGTAACACACTGAACCACTGACATCCTGAAATAGACTTGGAAGAGATTGGGATAATGTTGCAGCTTCTTGATTAGTAGATAAATGTCTCCTTGTGCATTTTGATTGAATGACAATGCGAAACCTTACATGTTGATATTTACTATTCAATATTTGAAATCAGCTAATATTCAAATTTGAAATGGACTGCATTAGTAAATGGAATACATTTACATAGTGCTTTTCAAGTCTAATCGACCACTCATAGTGCTTCACAGTGCAGGTCACATTCACCCGTTCACACACACATTCATACAGAAACCTCTATACATGAATTATTCTATCACACATCCTCCACACACTGAAGGAATGACCATCAGGGGCGATTTTAGGTTCAGTATCTTCCCCAAGGACAATTCGCCATGCAGAGTGAAGAAGCCTGGAATCGAGCCAATGACCTATCTGGTTAGTGGACCAACCGCTCTTCATTCTGAGCCACATCCAATAGCACAACCATTTCATTTTTGGAATATTTTTGTTAAAATAAACCAAGGATCAAGTTGTCTGGTTGGATCTCTTGCTTTGTAACAGTATATTCACTTGTGTTTGACTCGATGTAGGTTAATTTGTTTATGTTATATGAATCACTGTACCTTGCGAGGCTTGAGAATGGCTCTGGGTTTGCTGTTTTCTCTGGACGCTTCCAGTGTGACGTCACGTTTGGTGTTCCGGTCAAACATTCTAAAGAAATTGTTGTAGGAACCCGTCATTATGACACTGTGGAGATAGAGAGGAGAGTAGATGATTATTTAAATGGCTGGATGGACGGATGAATGGATGGAGGGATGGATAGATGGATGGATGGATGCATGGATGAGGAGTCTTACCTGTCTGTTCCATTCCAGACACACTCAAACTTGTCAAAGATGCAGTCATTCTCATACAGAGAACAAAGTTTGCCCCGTAAATAGTCGTGAACCTGAAAAAAAGAAAGAAAATTATCCGATTGGTGGGATATGATCATTGTTTTTAGACATCTTAAGTTTGCCTTTCCACTTCCAGCCATAAGCTGCACGAGCATATGCTCCACTTTCAATAATCCTTCAGGACCTGGTGACCTTCGCTAAGATATAAGGCAGGTGGAGGCGGAGCTGGAATTGAAAAGAGAATCCCCTGAGCCCAGCTTGAGGCCTTATCAATCATGACCTGCCCTAAGATGGCTTCCCCTGATCAGACAGCGTGGATGTGACCCCGGTGACCGCACAGTGGGAGGTTCTGTCCTTCTGGTTGCATCAGCACAGACACTATCTGTCTTATCTTATGGGCGGTCCCCTCTTATAAGCCCTCCTGGGGTAATCGCTGACACTGCAACAGGATTATGCTGAGTGATTAGTCTGAAATCAATACGATTTAATTTGATCCGTGGCCTAACTGTTATTTACCAACTTCACTAGCTGAGAGTTTTTTTCTGAGGCTTTCTAGCTGTCTGGCAGGCATGATAAATCCTCACCTGGTACGTCTCCAGTGGCTTGTTCTCCATCTGAAGGTCCCACACCTTGACAGTGAGGTAGTCCCTTGTCATCAGATAGCGCCCGTTGTGGCTGAACTTCACATCCGAGATGGACGAGATGATTTCAGAGAAAAAGGAGCGAGTGGAAGGATCCTCCGGCTCCTCAAAGTCTGGGAGCGAAAAGAGCGAAAATCAGTTATCTTCTGACAGGGAAAACACATTTTAACACGGTAGGAGGTCGCCACTTTAAAGAGGTGTTTTCCCTCCTGCACGTCTTCTAATCATTCACAGGGAGAGAACACAAAGCAGATTCTGTTTGGGTGGGGGGGGGGCCTTCATTAGCGAACAATGACAGACACAACAATGCCTGGATGCAGAGTTTTTTCCGCAGCAGCTGCATGTCTTCAAAGGATTATTTCTGCGTGTGTTTAGGGAGCCAGTCGTGGGTCAGCATGCTGGGTAAATATTGGTTATGATTCATATTGATTTTGGCAGCTGCTCATCTGTGTGCAGGCCAGCACGCTGGGGATAAGAGCCAGGCATTCCATCGTTAGCTGTCAAGTTATTGTCCCTCCTCCTCATTTCCTCCCCCCCTCTCTTGCTCTTCTCCATCTCTCCAAAAATGCCCCCGCTATTCTCCCCACCCTCCTTCAATCCCCTCCCTCCTCCTCAGCCGAAGCCAGGAGAATAGCTCTGCGATGTGTCAGTGGGGAGTCTAACAAGGGATGCGGCGTGAGAGATGAAAAAATAGGGGGATGAGGGAGGGATAAGAAAAACAAATCAATGTCAAAGTCCTGGACCCACTTGAGACCTGCTGGATTGTGTGTGTGTGTCATTGAATGAGTGGTTGTGTATAAATAGGTGTGTGCAGTGTGTGTATGTATATATGCATGTGTGTGCATCCCTAGCTGCCCTCTCCTCCCCTCTCACTCCAGGGGTGTATAATAGGGTCCCTGGGGAGTGGGCAGGGGAGCTTTGTGGTCCCCCTCTCACAGTCCCGGAGCTCAGCGCTTTGGCAATCCTCACCTATCCCTCCATCCTCCTTCCATCTATCCCTCATCTATCCATCCATCTTCGCTCTAATTCTGATTGATAGCAACAGCCTCCCGGATATATAGGGAAGGGGTACAGTATGAGTATTGTTGTTTATGTAAGAGGTGTGTGTGTGTGTGTTGGAAGAACGTAGGGCATTACACATTGCTCTGAGCCATACACGTTCATGCAGTGAAACAGTAGGTGTGTAACTGACCTGCCTGAGGCTAATGTTAGCACCTGCCTGCTCTGCGTGTTTGCTCTGCGTGGGTGCATGTGTGTGTGTGTGTGTTTGGCCATCTTTGAATAACACAGCTTGAAATTTACTCCCAAATTGTCTTCATCCCAATATCTTATTTGTCGCTCAAACGCTCAGGTGGAATCAAACTGTCCATGTTGGTGCCTGGTCCAGTGAACACGTCAATATGTCTGAGGAAACGACTGACATTATTGAACAACAAGGTGTGTCCATGGGGGACTAATGCGATTGCTTTTAAGCCATTGATTTTTCAGAGAAAATGTCAATGTATTCATTATTCATTCGACCAAAGAGTATGCATGTGATGTTGAGCTTTAAAGAAGGCCATTCATTGTTTGAGACACACATACAGACAGATTTATTGACAGGTTATCAATCCTGGTATGTTGATATGATGGGGGGAGGATACATGTCCATGCTACACAAAGGTGGAGCTGAAGCAGAAAAACTGAGCGTGAATTAGCAACGTTGGTGTTACCATGTAGCATATATATATGATTTTATGTCTTTACAGTTCTATTACCTCTCCTCACTTCCACCAAGGAGGTTAGGTATTCAACCCAATCAGTTTGTTTGTTAGATGGTTTGTATGTTTGACTGTGTGCAAGTAAGATTACACAAAACACTGAGCGGCATTTCACAAAACTTGGTGAAAGGATGCAGAATGTGTCAGGAATGAACCTTTTGAGTTTTGGTGCAGATCCGGATCAGTATTTGATATATATACATATTATTTATTAGTTCCACATAATGGAAAAAAAACAGGCATCACAGGAAAGAAACCATATTCAGAAAGGTCCTCCACCAAACTTTGGTAGGCTTATTTGCTTGCTCCTTTTTAATTTGTCCCATCATGCACCGCATGGATACTCACATTTGCAGTGCGTGTCGCAGAGTGCAGCCTGTCTCATGTCACAGAGGCGTATTGAGCCCTTGCTGCTGCTGTAGGCAAAGGTGTGACAGTGCTGGGGATGAAACTCGGCTGAGGTGATCACCTCCGTCAGCTCCTCCATGTTGGCTGGTTTGATGTCCACAATGTCTGAGAGACAGGCTTTAAGGACAATGTCCGACTTGTGGACAGCGAACATAAAACTCAAGTTACTTACAACTCAAACTCATGGGTTAGTGTCCGCCCCTTTGACAATGTAGCTCCTAAACATAAACATTACGTTATTTACACTATTATGAGGATACTGAAGCTGCGATCAGTGATCTCCAGGTTCCACAGGTTGACCCTGAGGTCGTCAGTGGAGATGTACGTCTGGAAGTCGGAGTTGACGGAGATGGAGTTGATGTGGTAGGTGTGGGCATTGCTGAACACACGCTTCGCTGTAGCCTCAACCATCAGGTCCATGGGCTGCAGCACCGGCACCTATTGGAGAAGGCGGTTCAGTTAGAAACAGGTGAAGAAGAAATGTGAAGTACTACTGAAAAGGAAAACGGGACTATGTGAAAAATTGACTGATACATTATTTGGTGTTGTTCAAAAACTGGTTTCTGAAAAGCTCTCTTAGAGGTTTATCTGTCATGCATGTGGCTTCTTGCTTGTATAGAAGTTTGTGTGTTTGGAATATTCTCTGTGTGTGTGTGTGTGTGTGTGTGTGTGTGTGTGTGTGTGTTTGTGTTTGTGCACAACCCCAGGGATTCATATGACATTTACTCCACAAATCTTAATGTAACAGAGTCGGTGGGGCTGAGGAGCTGCGGGCTGTTTGATGAGCTGGTTCAATCAGACTGTGAATATCTGTTTGCTACACTGTTACTCAGTTATCTCACCGCACATACTTCTCCTCAGTTTCTCTCTCCCTCTCACTGTCTATCTCACTCTCTCTCTCTCTCTCTCTCTCTCTCTCTCTCTCTCTCTGTGTCTCTATATGTCTCCATATGTCTCATGTTCAAGTCCTGTTCTATGGTTTCTGTGTTTTGGAGAGAAAGAGAGACAGAGAGAATCAATGTGGGTTTGTGTGTGTGTGTGAGCAAGCAAGAGCGAGAAGGAGAGACAAGAGAAAGTAGAGGAGGTGGAAAGAGAGATGGCCCGAGGGCATCGCTAGGCCCTGCTGAGGAATGATAACTGAACTCTGCAAAATTAAGGCAAGCTCTTTCTTTCTCTCCCTCTCTCTTGCACATACACACTCACACATATGCACACACACATATATATACACACACAGAGTTTCACACTGCTGCTCCATATCAAAGACCCCCAGTACCAGTCTGCATGCAGCCCCCCGTTGGCCAGATAAAACCCAGACAAAGAGAGGAGGGAGGGGAGGGAGAGAGGCGAACAAATCGGCTGCGTCTTTTCTCTTTCTCTCCATCGTCGCTGGCACCGACAGAGAGACATGGCAGCCCAGCAGGCTGCTGTATCTCCATGGGTGTCACTTCATTTCCATGTCTTTCAATGGCCGTCCAGAGAGACGTGGACTGTATTAACCCATAACCCCCAAACACTGACAGCTACACTGCTCCGCTTGGCCCCTGCACCTTCACAACACCCTAATGCATCCTCATCCTTACATCATTTAAAGAATATTTAAAAAAAATTGAATAATTTATCATATGTTTCCTTCTTTTACACTTAACTATCTACAACAGACATTTTTTACTCTTAAAGCAGAACAAGACAAAAGCGAAAATATAGAAATTTTGATCAATTTTTGTGTTTGAGGGAGATTATAAATGATGACCTCATTATCTGGCTACATTTTTGAATTAATGTTTCCGAGTTGCACCCTCTGCTCTTTCTCGCCCTGAGCAGATTTCACAGCCTCTAAACAGGATTGCCACAGTCCCGGCCTGTCCTCCAGGTTGCTATGATCCCCTGGCCAGCCAGACAAAGAGGGACAGACACGCTGAACACAGCACTAATCTACTGTGGCAGACACACACACACAGACACACACACACACAATCACACACACACACACAGTGCCCGCCTTCTTTGTGTGAAAAGTGTTTTGCAGAGTGATAAGAATGAGACTCAGAGCGAGAGAAAAAATAATTTTCACCTCATTGCACATATCGATCACTCATTCTCACTTTCTTCTGCCAGTCTGAGTTCAAATTTGCCCAAACATGGATGTTGGATGGTGTCTATCTGACCAGCACTGAAACACACCATATGATCATCAGCTGCTATTTAAAAGAGAAACGCTGTCGACTTTGAGATATGAAATACATATACATATACACAACAGCATGTGTTGCTAAGATGTTCGTGCAGGATTAAAGGCGATAACGACTGAATGCTAAATGTCGATTTAATCAGCTTATCTGTACTTTTCTTATTCAGACCTCAGACCATTCTTTGTGCAAACTGAGGATAGGCTTTTGTCCGTTCGAAATGTGTGCAAATGATAAAAAAAATATATTTCTTACTATATTTTTTACATTTTGAGAAATACACTTGGTCACTTTCCTACCAAGAGTAAGGTGATGATGAATGATTTACTTATACCATTCTCGTGTGTGTGTGTATAGATAGTAGCTTAGCTTAGCGTGGACACTAGGAGAAACAGCTAGCCTTGCTCTGACTAAGGTCAACATAGTTCACCTATCAGCACCTCTAAAGCTCAATAACTAACACTTTATGTATCATAACTTTAAATAATATTGACACTTCATGAGACTGCACGGTATCATAGTGGTCAGTCAGCAATGTTTACCTCCGCCAAGGAGTTTATTTTTTCATCCACTAATCCTGTTTGATAATTAGCTTGCTTATGCAAGAACTACTGGAGGGATTACCACTAAACTTGGTTTTAGAGGACTGATTTATGAGATTCTACAATTTGGTGCAGATCCAAAAAACAAATCTAGTGAATTTAAATATGGTTAATAAGGGAACAGAGGTATGCCCTCTCCGAGGACCCTTTGAGTTATGCATGTGTGTGCATGGTTTTCTCCTAGTTCTCCAACATTCAGTCCAAACACATGCAGCTTAGGTTAACTATATACAAATATAGGTGTGAATATGACTGTTCATGGTTGTTTGCTGCTTTAAATCAGCCTTGATACGCTGCCAACTTCAGTAGAGTATATCCTGCCTCTCGCCCAATATCCGCTGGGATTTGTTCCTGTGACCCTCAAGAGATAAACAGTATGGATGATGGATGGATTAAACTTAATGGATCTTGTGGGTTTCCATTCCTTCTAAAGGAAGCCTATAAGGTGGCTTAGGTGGTAGCTTGAAATGATTTGATTTTGTTTCCATAGAAGATTGATGTTTTTCCTGTTGTCAGATCGTGACCTGCAGTTTTACTCTGAGCCAAACAGTTACATTTGAACACACCAGCAAGACAGAGTAGAAGTGTGTACTAGAGTGCATATGACGTTGGCTGGTGTTAGACCTGATGGTGTTGTGTGACCTGTCCTTACCCGTAGCGAGGTGATGGTCGACGGGTCTCGGATCCGTCCGTCTTCATCCTTCAGGTTGTAGCCCTCTGGACGCTTGTCTCTCTCACTGATCTTCCACAGCTTCACCGTCTTGTCTGAGATGGATACATCACACAAACCACACACAAAAATCACACACAGAAACTGGCTCACCACGGTAAAACTCAGTTACAAGATGGATGCGGGGGCTGGGCAGCCAATCTGGCATGTAGCTGGGCAAGAGCCAGCAAGGATGATGAATGGTTGCTGCTGTGTAGATACTGATGTACTGATATCATTCTACATGTTGACTGCATTTCTCTGCTCCAGTATACGCTCCCTCTGAAAAAAGCCATCTGTCCGGCTTTTCAATTCTGCATCACGTAGACACCAGTTACATCCCGGTGTCTCGGTCTAGTGAAAGTGGTTGTCAGCAGCAGTCAGGTTGTTGCTTTTTTTCCCCTTTTAATTTCCACAGTGAGTATTGGTGTCAGAGCAGCGAGGCCATCGCCACAGGAACCTGCACCATCTGCCCCAGCCACCGCTAGCACTCCTGGAGCAGTCATGCATGAAGCACCACAATCTGCAAGATGTCTCTCTGCTGATGTGTATGTGTCTTCTAAGGCAAGCGTACATGTATGGG
The DNA here is from genome assembly GCF_947347685.1 of Pleuronectes platessa. Lineage (NCBI taxonomy): Eukaryota > Metazoa > Chordata > Actinopteri > Pleuronectiformes > Pleuronectidae > Pleuronectes > Pleuronectes platessa. Next base: position 12,236,331 of record NC_070633.1, read on the forward strand.
GTGCGATGATTTGATATATATATGTGTGTGAGTGTGTTGCCTGCTGTGGCAGCCATGCATGAAGTACTCAATCTGAACGGCCCCGGCTGGTGGCACCTGCTCCGTCAAGCGAAACACCAATATGCTCACAGAGATAGTGATTCTGAATTGATATTAATAACGTCTCCTTTTATCTCAGCTGTAATTCTGACTATTCTGTGGAGTGAGGAATGAATCACGCCTTCAGCAAACACTCAGCTGAGTGACTGACCATTGGTGGAGAGCAAGAAGTAGGCGGCGTTCTGCTGAGGAAGCCATTTGATCTTGTTGATCTTCTCCTCGATCTCCAAACTCTTCAGGTAGTCAAACTCCGGCTCGTGGCTCTGGAATGTGCTGTAAACATTGTACTCCCCTCTGCGCTGGGGCTGGCTCTTACTCTGAAGGAGGAAGAGGCGACAGAGATAAGGTTACAGAAAGATTACATGATAAATAATAAAAGTAACTTTACTTATATTGCAACCTATAAAACAGGGTTTACAAAAAAGACAGCATCATGTAAAGGCAGTAAGAACTAATAAAAGCAATAAAACTTAAAGACAGATGAAAAGCTAAAATCACATAAAGGCAAGTCTGTAAAAATGGGTTTTAAGAAGTAATTTAAAAGAAGTCACTGGATCTAAAAGCCTTATCTCCCCAAGCAGCATTAGACTTCAACTTTGCAATGACCAGAAGGCCCCAGCTGAAGATCTAAGGCTCTGAGCTGGATCGTATAGGGCCAACATTTCTACTGTGTTGTTTGGGGCCAGAATAAGGCAAGCTTTAAAAGTGATCTGTAAAACCCTAAAATCCATTCTAAAGCAAACAGGGAGCCAACGGAGAGAAGCCGGGATTGGTGTGATGTCTTATATTTAAATCAGTAAGAGGCCAAGCTGCTGCGTTCTGAACTAGTCGGACGCAAGAGAGAGAGACTTTTGAATTATGCCAGAGAGACGGGCGTCAAAGTCGGCCTGTTGTTTACATCAAATGTGTTATGGAGAGATTCATTCCTTTAGTTGTTTAGGAAATATACTTACTCTCTCCAGCAGCCAGTTACCATAGCTTCACATAAAGATTTAAGATTTAAAAGGATAACAAATATGTCGTATTTATACTGAATGAGCATTGAATTCAAAATGCTATTTCTATGGCTTCTCCATTGTATTAAATAACAATTCTAAATGTGTTTCAAATGCTAGGATCATTGGGATCTTAACTGTTATTCCGAATGGAGTGGTTAAAAACTATGCTTCTGCATAAAACATGATGTAATGATAGTGGTTACAGAAAATGTTATCATTTGTGGTGACATTTAGATTTCCAACCATCAGTCCTTTTCAAAATACACCTTCCCTTGTTATTTAAAGGCAACTTTAATGTTTCAAGGCTGTGAAATCCTCTCAGCATAAGGGCAGCGTAATTAGCGTAGCATTGTTGGCATTTCCTACCTCCTGCTCCCGCTGGAAGACGACAACTCTGCCTCCTTTATCCCCGGTGGCCAACAGCTCCCCCGATGGGTTAAACTCCACCGTTGAGATAATGTCAGCTGCAGCAGAGGAAGCAGAAAGGGAGAGGAGGGGGAGAAAATGTCAGTGTGGACAAAAGCTGTCAAGGTAGACGTCAGACAAAAAGAAAGAGCTTTCAAGTCCGATGCGGTGCAGGGATTTCCAGAAAACACAAGAGGGGAAGGGGAGGGGAATCTCGTGACAAACCCATAGAGGACTCTGTGGCACTGTTACCCTACTTTTGCAGAAATATGGGTTAGGACAAACCACAGGATGAGTCACTGCATGATATCAACTAATGTACACCGTGTCTCATTGAAGTGAGCCAATCGTTGTCATTTAATTGCACTTCTGCTTTTTATAGGGCTCTTCCACCACTATAATAATGCCATTCCTCAGTCTCCTGTTGGCTGCAAGACCCTGTGCTGCTCCAAGACTCTACTGCTCCTTCGTTAAAAAAGGTCATAAACCTTTAAAATAGGTTCTCCTTTGCGGATGACATATGTTACGCCTACTTTTTAACTTCCAATCTGTGCAGTGCACTATCTGGACAAAAGAAATATAACGCTTGTAAGATATAATTGCCTTCTTTTGTCTACACCCCTGACGTTTCTCTGTGTCTCTGCATAGCTCCAGTTTAATTCTAACAAAAAGTAAATAACAGACACCTACCCTTAAGGTAGCTTCTCCTCTCCTTCTCAAAGACATACATCTGCTCGTATTTAGGAGAGGCTAATGGTGACTGTAATTATTATACAGCCTTGGGCTAAAAGGACATAGCATAATGTCTGTCTCACACACACCCACACACACACACACTTACACAGACATACACGTACAGTGGAGGCTAGCCCTTTGCTTAACAGTGACAATAATATTAGACAGAGAAAAAGAGAGAAAGAGAGAGTGAGCTTGTTGTTTTGTACCCCCCACGCCCTCTGTGGACCTGCTACTGGCAGAGTGCTGAACAGGAGAGGGGAATGTTGCTATGGAGACCGTTTCCATCTCTAGCAGCAGTCGGAGGGGTGAATGTGTGTCTGTGAGTGTGTGTGCCAAAAGCTCTCAGACTTAGTTGCTGATGCTTGCTGTAATTCAGCAGACAGAGCGAGTGCTGCAATAGAGTGAAAAACCTGGTACTGCATCTGGGGGAGTGTGTCTAGTTCAATGCAGTGCCCAACTTCAGACAATAGAGTCCCTGCAGACTGGCTCATCTCCTCACATAAAGCTGCTGTGCATGGTGGAAATGCAAAAGTCTTAACGTGTGTGTTGGTCCTGTGCCTCTTCCCCTTGTTTGATTTAATTGTTGAAAAGGAAGCCACATTCAAAGGTGAGACCAGAGGGATTCTTGTGGCCATGCAGGTGGGAAATCCTAATCATATTTTAAACTAATGACTTTTTCACAGAGAAGACACACTCTGACCTAATTACAACCCTGGAGAACCCCACTGACACATATAGAGTGCTTGCATACACACACGCACGCAAAAAACTATATTGACCCCCTGGGTGCACAGAGACTTGCATGTGCAGCACACACACACACACACACACACACACACACACACACACACACACACACACACACACACACACACACACACACACACACACACACACACACACACACACACACACACACACGCACAAACACAGACACAGAGGCACACACAATAGTGTCTTCTCCCAGCACCATCAAGCCAAAGCCAGTGGTGTGAATCGAATGGAATCGGCTTAACAGCCAGCATTCTTGAATCCAAGCTTGTCTCTCTTTCTCCCTTTTTGTCCTTCATCCTCCTCTTTTTCCCAATTTCCCCCACTCCCTCTCTCCATCCCTCATCATCAACACATTAAGTCACTGAAGAGAAACAGTAATTGATGGATGCCGTTTAACGAGTTTACAGACGCATACATCCTTCAATCATCTCAGTAAATGAAGAATCGGCAAGAGCCAGTGAGCTGAGACTCCCAACGTGATGGAACGCTTCCCTAAATGAGTTTTTCCTCATGCAAATGTATTCTCTCCAGACAACCTCGGCCACTGATGGAATTGTGTTTGAATGGCAGCGTGCTGGTTTTTTTTCAGAGGAAATTTCACTCCAGGGAACAAATTGATTAACAGCAGAGCTGCAGGTGGGCGTGTCCCCTGAATATTTCCCGCTTGCATCAGATCAGAATTTTATTATGTGAGCCTCATCTTCAAGGTGGAGTAGGATTAGCAGCTGGCCGGTGATTCAACTGATCAAATGTGTTCTCACACATTCTGTCTCTCTCTCTCTCTCTCTCTCTCTCTCACACACACACACACACACACAAACACACACACCCACACACACCCATACACACGCACAGCCTCATCAGCAGACCATAACCAGATGAAGCCCATAAATCCCATGGCCAGCCAGGTCTGACACGGACAGGTCAGCGCTTCTTGATGCATCAGAGTGATGCTCGAGATAACACACATCCATCACCAGTAATAACGCAGACAAGCCTGTGAGCCTGCTGCTGTGATGCGTGTCTGTACCAGTGAAATAAAACGGGCATGGCACCGCTCTTATCTGTTCCTGCTCGCCAACCTGAACTGCAATAACACCCTTCAGCATGCAATATAGAATTGGACGTCAGATCAATTGGGTGGAAACATAGATATGCATTGATTCTGGAATGAAAACTGTGCACGAGGAGCCACGGACACAGGGCGGGCGAGGGAGGATATTGAATGTATTTATAGATGCCTGAGCTCGCAACATCTATATCACATAACAGAAGGGGCCACTAAAATAAATGATTGTGAGTGAGGGGGGAGTCTGGGGACAGAGGTTTGTTTCTCTAAGTGGGTCAACAAAAAGATCGTCCAGTGAGTCTCACCGGCACAGACGCAAGCAAAGACCAAAATAGGAGCACCCTAGCTAACCTCTAGACAGCACATAATCCTGTCAGGGGTGAAATAAATCCCAGAAAACGAAGCGGGTCTTGATCCGCTGGCATTGGGAGGGTTGTGTAAGACACACAGACCCAAAACGGGTTGAGTTCATGCAAGGAAATACAGTTGTGTAAGTGGCGCGCAGTAATTCCAGGTAGAGGGAGGGACGTGTGAGCAACATAGTGTTGTGTAAATGCTTTGTTAGTGTCAGACGTGGTGAGGGTAGGATTACAGCACTTGTGCTGAGCTGCCTGCGTCAAAGGATCAGGCAGGGGGGGGGGGGGTTCTGGTCCATTCTCGCACTCTCTTTCACCCGCCGCTCTATGTTCCTTCTGTGATAATCAACAATATGTATCGGTCAGCACATCTTTTCTTCCTGCAACATGGACGCCAAACTACACATTCTGCACATGTAAAGGCCTATTTCTGTTTTGAATTAGCAGCTGATCACAGCTTCATTTCACACTAGCAACAATGGAGATCAGACTAAATGTTTGAATATGCCTCGTTACCTACTGGTCTGGTAGCCAGCCATATGATTAAGGGTTTATTAAGCTTTATTAGCTGCACACAAAGCAACAGAGGACAACACAGCTCTCTTCATCTGAGGAGCATGACTCTTTGTAAGATGTGGAGTGAACAAGCTAATTAACCTGGTTTCTCCCAGATCAGCCCCTTGAGATTGACACACAGTGTGTGTGTGGGTGTGTGTGTGCGTTTTGTCTGCATGTGTGTGTTTGTGCTCAAGTGTGTGAATATTGTGTGTGCGTTTGCTTTTCTATGTCCCCACTCTTCCCCCCACAGGGAGTAGTGGGGGAAATGGGCGAGACGTGTTCCTGCTTCACTCCTCACACTTCATTAACACATCGACGTTGGAACACATCACACCACAGACACAATACAGGACAGGGCGAAACACGGGGTGGTGAAAAGGAGTGAAATAAGTGATCGATCCCCGCCAGCACCAAGCTGAATACCAAAAGGAATCATTCAGAATGCTTGTTATTTGGTATTCTCTTAGAAACTGAAGATGTAGGGGGGGGATGGTGGGGAAACTGGAGCAGACAGAATTATAATTCAGCACCAAAACAACAAAAAAACGCACTCCCTCTCTATCTGTCTGTCTGAGCTGCTTTGGTGCACTCCCTTTCATCTCCCTTGTGTTTGAGGGAGGAATGAATCAAAGACGAGAACGTTGCTGCACAAAACCTGCATCATTCCGCGATGACCTTATCACCAGAACACGAAGCGTGGGGAGTGACGACACGCAGGACACAGGAATTAGCTATCAAAACTTACAACTGTACTCCATTATAAAGTCCAGAAAGGTCAAACACTGCTCAGCCTGCAGGCTAGCGGCCCTCCGAATGACTCGCACTCAGTACATCCATCACTGCAGCCCCTCAAATCCACTCACCAGGAAGCTCGTTTGCCGTTGAAAACCAGGATATTATAATTTTTTTGAATTTTTTTTTGCAATCATCCCACAGTAGCAACACTAAGGGTATTCTTTAATAAATTCTCATTAAAATTTCATGGAGCTGCAGACTTAATAAGAAGCTAATCAGGGGATGAAAGCAGCTGCTGAATAAGGAGTGTGACTCTCCCCAACTTCACAGCTTGCCATTAAGCCCCCGCCACCCCCCACACCATGCACCCCCATACACACACACCCCCATAGACATTATCCCTCTTGCGCTTCGTGCTGCGGCGGGGCTCCTGCGTTTTGAGTGTTTCATATAGTGAATAATGGATGGGACCTGAGGGTATGGTGGGCTAAGCTTTTTTTTTTATGCCGGGGTCCTAAAGTGTGGCCCCAGGCCGTTTGCCTTGGCACAAACAACTAGGCTCGCTGCCCCCCCCTCGCTCTCATCTGCAGCAGCAATAAAGGCTGTGAGCTCTCTGTTACAGCACTGCATCAGTATTCAGAGGGGGCTACAGGGGTCACATCACACTCACAGGCTTGTACTTGCATCAGACAGACGTACAGTGTAAGCGGCGAAGGCAAGAGAGAGGGAGAGACGAGAGGGGGGGAGAGAAGGAGGAAGGGATTACACCTCCTACCAATAGATCTTCGGGTCATTGTTCCGGTGGCTAAATTGTAAAGGACCAGAAATCAATAGCAAAGCAGACGTCAGGTTAGGTGCTGCCTCACAGCGAGGAAGCAATCTGCATCTTTTTACGTCCAGCGTTGGGTTCTGATTGACTGTTTCATCACACAACACATTCAGGTGGAATTAACTAGGAGCCGTGTTGTGGGAGTGTAACAGTCCATTGACTAAACACACACTTATACACAACTCCCAGCACCATCCATCCTTTCACCATTAGCTGCGTGTCATCTGCAGGCGGCGGGTGAATGCAAATGAGCCCGCAATGTAATTTTCTCTCAGCTCGACAACAATGAAGCTTCTGGAAACTTTGCTTTTATAGTCGAGGGGACGTTGAGATTTCACACCCAGCCATAGATGACCAGCACAGCTTTGCTCACATCAGTGTGGACACACACCGCGTCAATGTATCCGCCCAGGGGCCCAGTGAGGTGTGGGATTGGTGCGTGGCAAAGGTCAGCCTGAGTGACATTAAAATGTGACATCATTAAAGTGCCCTGCCGCTCTGGCAGGGCCTGGGGGGAAATCCTCACCAGCTCGCCACCACTGAGAGACCTGTGTGTGCATGTGTAAGTGTGTGTGTGGTCTGAATGGACCAGGCCTGATGGAACATGTGCACTTTGGTGAATTTATTGCTGAGGGGCGATGGACCCAGACACCAGCTAGTGTGATCTTTGGCTGTAGACTGACTCTATACCTTTTAGGGACAAGGAGGGACAGTGATAGCACACGCACACACATGCACATTCATGATATATGAGATGTGACGCTCCACCATAAATTGTCACTATAAAGAAAATAACAAAAGTCGAGTCTCATTGTTTGAAAAGCACAGATGGGCCAGAGACTAGACAGTGCTTTGCTTTAAGGAGACACGTTTTACAACCTGTACAACTCTAATGCACTCTCTCTCCATCAAAAGGATGAGACAGAGTGAAGGAGGGAGACAGAGAGACGGGGAGAAGCTGGAAGAAGCTCCCCTCCCATTTTTTTTTCATCTCAGCGCACACATCACACAAAGATATCCATCACACCACTCCCACCCCCACTTCACTTCCGCTCCCTCTGAACCAGTGACTGTGTGTTTAGCAATGACAGGGATTCATCTGAAAGAGCCGGGGAGCAGAACAAATCATGATGCTGCTCACTTGTGTTTAAATTTGAAAGAAAAAATACAAAAAGCATCAGGAGAAAGAGACCATCTTCCTCCTGAGCTGTGACTTTGTCTCTCCTCCAACCTGCAGTGGCATCAGTAACCTGAGCTACTGGCAAACCCAAGGAGCCATTGTGGCTCTGACCCACCCTGCAGCCACATACACCCTCCAACAACCTCTATTCTACACCACTTTTCTTTCCTTACAACCTACGGGATAGATGCTTGATTGTGGTATATCCCATCATATTTTATCTGTTCCTTTATTGTCTGATTTTAAACCTCGTGGTACGTGGGAGGCAAAAATGGTGAGATATGGATTGAAGGCTTCCCCCACTGCTGCAGAAACCATTACAAATGTGCAAATAAAACAAGGCGCACTGAATTTAGAGACAAAAAAACTTACAGTACCAAGGTAATGAAGCAGCAACAATTAGTTCATTGATCAATTAGTCATTCGGCGTAAAATCATTAGAATAATTCCTCATTTTAGTCATTTTCAAGCAACAATGGCCTCCCACTCGCGGGGTTTAGCTTCACGTGTCAAGATTTGATGCTTTTATTTGTCACATACGACGTTAAGCTGATTATATTTGCTTTTAAGACTATTCGTTGAATAAAAGCAGCAATTTGAATGCAATCTCCTTTTGTCGGTTAAAATGAAATTTGGTAATTTTTCCACATTTAATGGACAAAACAATTTGCTGATCAATATACTGCAAATGAGTGAATCATTAGCTTCCGCCCTAGAATACTTTGTAAACACGGGCTGATGAAGTTGACCTTATGTTAATGTTGTCTGTGTAATGAAAAGCTCTCAGTCCCCGCTGCTTTTTATGATCATACTGATAACTGAAGTTAATGTCCATAACCAATCTGCACAATCTTATATACGAGAATGGAGGTGGTAATGAGATCAGCGATAACCTCTACCTGTAAATCAGTGTTTTTATGTTGATCACCAATCTAAGCAGCTTGCGGAGGACAGATGGAGCTGATTGGTGGAACACAAGGGAACTATTAAGTATCAAATGGTTAATAGGCCGATGTTTGGTCAGTGAAGGGGGGACACTCGCTCACGTGCAGCAGGGAGCAGGATTTAAAAGCTCTGCAAGTCACAGCTATTGTTCAATGCATGCTTATGTAGATGTACTGTAAGAAAAAGTGTGTGTGTGTGAGGGAGATGCTGCTTCCTTAAATCAGGCCACCCTCCCTGTCTCCTCCGTCTCATTCTCTCAACACAGGGTGAGGAAAATACATTTCTTGATCAGTTATTCCAACTGCATCACATGAGACTCCAAAAGCAGCTTTATTCCACGTCCGTGCAGATTAAAGGATCCTGAAATAGCGTGTATGATGGGAAGCCACCTCATCATTTCCTGCCAGTGACACCACTAACCTCCACTGGGAACATTAACATGAAACAACGCCTTCTTTAATACCCTCACAGAAGATTACAGTGCGATTAAATTCCCTCTAAACGACCTAATGCAAGCCAAAAGGCATCCATGTAAACAACTGCACAGTGATGTCTCTTCACTGGGCTATTTGCCTGATAATTATTGTAATGATCCCGTGCAATGGCTGGTGCATTCGCTGTGATATCAGCCTCCCTCCAGCTACAGCCTCAGGTGATCTGCAGAGTAACAGCTCAGGATAGGATAGGGATTTTTTTTCTCTCTCTCTCTCTCTCCCCTCAACATCGTCACTTTTTAAATACCTTCGGTTGCATAGTTGTGGTCGCGCAGGAAGCTGTTGTTGATTTTCCGGGTGTCACTCTCCTCCTCCATTGATAAATCGGCTGGTTCGGGATCCTGAACGCGGCAGACCTGCTCACCATCCTGCCCGGTACCGTCAGCAGGTGGCGGGCAGTGCTGAGACCAGCGGGGGGGCTGTCATGGCTCCAGATCTCCCCGTGTAATAAACACAATCGCGATCAAATAAATGCCTGTGATGTCGCTGCTGCTGAGGATAGTGGTGATGATGATGATGCACGGGCAGGTCTTGTCCACACCTCAGGGCGCATCCAACAGCGCGCACTGTCCGCGACGCAGGGACTGTGCCGAATCCAGCAGTGGATTTAGAGCCTAATTATTAAAGCGCATTACGTCCTCTGCTTCAGATCATTCATCTGCACGTAAAGGACACACATCATCACCACGGTGCGTCAATAAAAAAACGTCAAAAAAAGGTTGCGTCTCCCTGCATGGAGGTGGCTGATTCCGTCTCAGCAGCAGCAGCGCACTCCGCGAGTCTCTTCTGGAGGATTTGAGTTTGTGTGAGGCTTGATTTGCCCCCCTCCCTGTGCCTGCACCAGTGCCAGCGGGGCGGGCGGGATTATGCGTCAACAAGCTTGCTCCTATCACTTCAGTATTTCCCTGTCAGACTCTCCAAAGTTACACAGCGGCCTTTCTGTCTCCAGATCCTGCAAAGACTCCTCTCTCTCTCCCTCTCCGCGCGCCTTGGATACCGGCAGCTCAGCTGACTCACTGCAACGGATAGCGCACTGTGCTGCTGCTGCTGCTGCGCTTCAGCAGTGGGCGGCCCCTCCCATGCTGCCTGGCGGCTGGCTCTTTAAAAAAAAATATCCACAAGCAGCAAATTGGATTCTCAGTCGAACCACCACCACCATCAGAGCACCACCACCACCAGTTAAAGAAGAGTTCAGGGCAGGGCCGGGTCTAGGCAGGGGCAAGAGGGGGCCTGGCCCCCTCAAATAAATGTTGTGCCCCCTCAAACTAAATAGGGTTAGGGTTAGGGTTAGGCACAATGCCCCCTCAAGATTTGTGGCTGCCCCCTCATACATGCCTGTCTAGACCCGGCCCTGGTTCAGGGTCTGTTCACCCACATCCTGATCACCATCAACCAGGTCTGTACGTGTTAAAGCCGAAAGCTACCCCACGGCCTGGTAGCAGGTTGCCTCTAAAGCCTGGTAGATCCTGCATCCCCACCACCCCTACACCCTGCTGCATGCAGAGACACGGATAAGCCTCTACTTTCCATGCTCCCAGATCCAGTTCCCTCTCAACCGCAGCTATTCTTGCCAGGGGAAGACAAGAGATGCTTTATATGAGGCACGTGACTGGGCACCTTTCTGTCCATACACTTATGTGAGCATGGACTTTAGACATAGATATCAGGAAGGCACAAGGGAGAAAGGGAGGGATGAGCCGAGTAAAGAAGAAAACTGGAGAGGCGAGAGCGACAGAGAGATGACCAAAAAAAAAAGAACCAGACGCTGATTAATTAGATTAGCAGGGCCACCGTCTGCGCCTCTTTCTGGGAAGATCTCATTTCCATGCTGGGTTTAATAACACCACACACAACGAGTCTTCTCCTCAAACTATAATCTTTGATGTGTGTGTGCGTGTGTGTGTGCGTGTGCGTGCTGGCAGTGAATCCCTCCTCCCCTTATCTACTCACTTTACCCTAAATCTCCCTGGTTCCACAAAGGGACCCTGGGTATCTCCCCTGTGCGAGCCTCAACACACATCAGCAGCAGCAATAAAGAGATTGCAGAGCCCCCTCTCCTAAATGCATTATAGCTCTCTAATCCACGCGACCATTTGCACATCCAATCCTCTGCTTCTGCACTAATGGGGATCTTGCTGTGAGAGAGGCGGCCTGCTTGTACATAAAAACAATAAAAAAGAAAGAAACAGGGCCTTCCTACACATGCTATTTTACACCCCATCACACCTCCATCTCCACCGGAATACATTACGGGGCATTATCCATGCAGGGAGATAATGAAGCCTGCTGGAGCGTTGGCGAGGGCCCGGGATTCGCATGATTCCATATTTACAGTCTTGTGCTCCCCTAATGAAATCTGCAGAGAAGCTCTGCCATCCTTGACCCTCTGAGATCTGACTGAGCGGTCAGCAGCGTTTCACATCTCCATCAATATTTAAACAGGGGTCTGTGAGGACAAAAGGAAACACGCAGGGAAACCCCTCCCTGCTCGGCTGTAACTTACACTTCGGCTAAGTTACAGCTGAGCAGTGAGACTGAATGAAATCGAAATGGAAACAATGGATTTTAAGGGGAATGAAGCCACATGGATTAGAGGCCGAGTTTTGTCAGATTCTGTCGGGAGGTGAGGAGGGGGATTATGAGGCAGTGAGACAGTCTGATGGAGGGCAGGGGGCTGCAGTTAAAGGTACAGACATATTTGACTGTATAATGAAGGAATAAGTGGAGGATGCCTCTCGGAGCCAGGGCCTGGGATCAATGCTGCCTCCCTAATGACATTTACTGTCTCTCTGTCTGCCTCTGTCCCGCTCCCTCTGCACACATGCCAATCTCCTTTCCACTTCAACCCTTTTATTTTCACTCCCCCCTCCCTCAACCATGTCAGCCTTCATGCTGTACCTACTGATTGGAAACCAGTTGGGCTTTTTATAATTCCACGACCACACACGGGCGGCTGTGGCTGTCCTCCAACCTGAAGGTCGGCAGTTCGATCCCCAGTCTGAGCCATCTGCATGCCGAAGTGTCCTTGGGCAAGATGCTGAACCCCGAATGGCCCCCCATAGAATAACTAAGTACTGCGAATAGATGCACTGTATGAATGTGCGTGTGAATGGGTGAATGTAGAACTGTACTGTAAAGCGCTTTGAGTGGTCATCAAGACTAGAAAAGCGCTATATAAATCCAAAGCCATTTACCATTTACAGGTGACCCCCGGGTCAGTTTACACCAAAAGTAGCGAATATACGGAAACGAATGTGGTAAAAGAAGATTGACTCCTATCCCGTCGCCGGTAGAAGTGTTTGCCTTTCTGTTTTCTTCACCAGTGAGTCTCACTATTTTGCCATTGTTGCATTTTTTACAATGCAAAGTGCATCATAATGTCGCGCAGAATAAGTGCAGTGTCAGCGTCTAGACTGCCAAAATAAAGAAGAGAACATTTGCGCTTTCACTCGGGTGTTCCAGATTTCGTGGGGGTTTTTTGACCAGGGGAAGAGGGGCTTAACATCTGGCCATCGACCTTCACTCTCAGGCCAGATTACCTTGCGATAGACACTGGTTTTATCATTGTTATGTAATGTTTTGTTGTTCTGCTATGAAAATGGTGGAACATGGGGTTAGAATACATATGAATTAATTGTGTCCTGTCAAATTTGTACAAAACAGATTTTCAGAAATACTTCAGATCGGAATTAATGGAAACACGCTAATTTGGCAAGACAGCAAGGTGAGAGAGCATCTCAGTTTTCAGTGCGTTCATGAGGTTGAACCTGATGCATTGAGGAGAAAAACCTGAATGTATGTATCTGTATGTATGTCTTCCAATATTGGTGTAAAAGAGGTAGTATGGGTTTTTGGACCCGTGGAAAAGGGGTTACATTCTCAGAGCTTTGAACTTTCTGCAACCCATGGCTCATTTAATCTTCCCTCCCCCACACCTCCAGCTACTTGTTCTCCTCTGGTACCCGACTTCTCATGTTCATTACACCTCGTCTCCCACTCCGCTGGGGTGGGAGACCAGTGACAGGGCATCTATACAACCCAGCTGCTGTGTGTCAGACTTGCAGGAAATGCTCGGGGGAGGCCCCGGAATTGGAGAGCGTGTCCTCAATTCTCCTCGATCGTATGGACAAAGTGGGTTAAATTAGGCTCGAGCAGCACCAAACATAGGGACACAATCACATGGCAATGATATTTTAGTCATGCCCAATTGCTTTCCTTGATGTGTGGTAATTGCTTGACCTGCAGATGCTGGTGAAGGGGCCACAGGCGGCACAGACGCTGTCTGCATACCAAACAACATACACAGCACATGCTCACACACAAAGTATAGATATTTGAGTTATTACCCACCTTCCCTGGAATTCCCTCATATCTCAGAATCTCATGGATTGCAATCAATACTAAGTATTGACCACTGGATAATGTCTGGGTTAAATAGGATAGATATTGATTATTTTCCTCCAGTTAATCCAACAAGATTGAGGGTTTTCGGCAGATCAATCCAAAATGGATACAAGAAATACGTCTTATGTATTGTTATTTAATATATTTAAACAAATAATGGAATAATGAATGGAATGACTAATAGTAATTTGACTTGTAATGATTCAACTGTAAGCTGTTCACAAAAGTTTGATCATACCCTAATACCCTGAAGTTTTAAATTGTGATCAGGTTGAAACACAAATATATGCCACACATAGGTCTTGCAAAATGAAAATAACGTTTTTTCCCCATAAATGCTGATAAACTTAATCAAAATCAAGTACTTCAGTGCAATTAGAAATCTGAAATAGTTTCTGGAACATAGATTTGAAAATAAAGATGGATGATGCATCTCCACTTCCCACTGTACAGAAATGAAGCTAAATATCTCATATAAAGGGGACGCCATCTTGAGTTTTGGAGGCAGAGTCTGTGCGGTAGTGATTGCTGTGTAAAGAGCCCCTGTTACAAGATCCCCAAGAATAGATTAAAACAATATATTTTCACACACATAGACGTAAAGGCGTATACTACAATAACAAGTAGAAGAATATTATTAAAAAAATATGGATAAAATCCATGTGTATTGTTGGAAGAAAAATACATTTCTGTGCAGTGGATACAAGGTCCACATAATCTGTTTTTAAATACTGGACAATATCAAACAATTTCATTGAGACCAAAGTCAAACCAAAAGACTTGTAGTTGCTGGAAAAACATTCCATCGGATTAAAGGTTCTGGGTACTTTTGGACGAAATGGTGTTTTAGAGTCTACAGCTAGGCTAGTTGTCTAAATCCTAACGTCCTCAGGGGAACGTGACTGTAGTAGACGTATTTCATTCCTAACTGAGGGAACCACCAAAGTCACAAGGGTTCACAAGGAGATTTTTCAGTTTGAGCCAAAGTGTTGAACCGACTCAACGACACAGCGATCGATAGATTCATGCTGCGAGGATGGATTTATACTGTCATGAAGCATTTACTGATTTACAGTATTGCCAACAATGGTTTAATGATGGTCAAAACAATATAGGTACAATATTGTGACAAACTCTGTCAAATGAACAATAATGATGATTAAAATGTGAAACTAAATGAACATAGTGGTTTTAGTTACAGTAGTAGGAAAACCTGAATTAATATTCAAGCCAATCGCTACGTGTATGTAAAGGATTATTGTAAAGTCACCAAATGTTTCAGGCACGACTTTCATGGCTTTTTTCAGGACAGGTCAAAGGTTTTTAAAATTCCTAAATTACCTCCACCAAGGAGGTTTAGATTTCACACCTGTCCAGTTGTTTATATGGTTGTGTGGTCAATGGGTTGTGAGTGGGTTGGTTGGTTGCATTTTCACCAATTTCCAAGGGATTAGTTCATGGATATTGATGCAAAAAATCTGACATGTCTGGAGGACTGATATTTATGAGTGTAGGTGGAGATCTACATAAATATCTAGTGAATTTAAACAGGATTTCATAAGGGGACTGTTGGGCCTTGATGGAGGTATATGCTCTATTGATTCTAGTTTGGTATGTGAATGGTACAATACATGTGTTAAGATACTTTTCATAAAAAAGGCATTTGAAGCAACCTGAGTTCAGAATGGTGAAGGTGATGAGAATACATAGTAAAAAATATAGACCCAATTTTAAAAGGGTAAACCCAGTGTGTGAAATATACAGAAAAAAGCCTAATGAGCACTTGAGCCGAATTAACTTGACATCCCTCAGTGAGACGAGCCGTATCTGATTTCACCAGCTGGGCCACAAAGTCTTCATGGTTGTAATTTTCACTGACTGTCCGCTGCTTTCAGATATTGTTATCAAACAAATCAGTATGATCCCCATTCAGTAGCATGAGGTTCTGTCTCCAAACATTCATTGCCTACCATCAGCCATGCAGCCCACCCTGGCATTAAGAGCAGCTAAACACATGGGGGTAATAGGATTGCCCTGGCAGTCCATCTGTCAGGGGACGGAGCAGCAGTGAACCCTGGGGATGCAGCACCCTGGCCTGGATACACCTGCTCAGTCTGCCCTCTTCTTGCACTCTTCTCTGGAGATATTTACTCGCTATTAAAACATAACCTCCGTGAGAGTAAAACACAGCCATTCGAGTGCGTAAATGCCATTAGGAGTAGGTACGATGCCGGGAAATACACACTCGGCTGGGAGTTTATAACCTTAAGGGCTTTAAAAAAGAAATTACAAAATGTGGCTACTCTTCTTTTTTTAATTGAGTACAGATGGAGATGCATGGCGCTGTAGCTAGTGAACAAGCAGGAGTGCGGCAACACAGGGTGGGGGAGGGATGTACGGAGGAGAATGGAGGGCCCGGGAGAGGGGAGCGCAGGAAGATAAAAAGATGGATGTATAGTTTTGGTAGAGGGCATTAAATCAAGCCTAGGGGCTGTCCCTAAATCAGCAGGCTTTACTCTTGGTGTCATTCCAATTACATCAGGATGAGACTAATGCTCCATTGCGCGGCGACTTCAGACCGGCACGATTGGATTTTCTGTTTCCCCCAGACTCTCCTCTCCCCCTCCCCCAACCTCCCCCCACTCCCTGCCTCCCCTGATAGTGAATTAATTGAAAAGAATGCATGTACAATGATTAGCACAAGACGGAGCATTTTGGTTGAAAATTAATCAACTGAGATGACTCTGTCTGCGGCAGCGCGGCTCTTTCATAAGCTCCGCCACACCTCTAGAGTATAGAGAGGCACACAGGACCCTTGTGGATGTTAACCTGCACTGGCATCCTGTCACAAAACACACGTCAATACATACACACCCAGAAACATGCGTGCTAGCGTTTTTCTGTTGCGTTGTTCGAAGCAGCGAAGCTCACACGAACACGAGCCTAAATGTGAAGAAGCAAGCACACGTTGTGGGATTCATATTTGTTGTGTGAATATACAGCCTCGCCTTGCTGAGAGAAAATGATTTCCACTTAACAGAAAATCGTTGCATTGTGCCTCTCCGGTTGCTAGGAAACTGCAATTGCACTGGCATCGCAATGCAGCACAACATCTGTCAGCACAATTGGACAATTAGGATCTTAAAATGTCATTATTTTGGTCATATTCATCTCAATAAAGATTGAAGCGCAGCCCAACACGTTCCCTACCAGTTGGGTTAATGGGCCAAACATGGGGAGTATCATGTTCCGAGCGGGGCTGGGTTTCATTAGTGGAATGATCAGTGATGCATCAAGAGAAAAGGTTACAACAAAGCGTGGACCCATTTGTGTACAGCTCAGGAAGCTCGGAAGGACCGCGTGCTTGTTGTTAAGTATATGCTATATTTATCCGACGGCACTTTCCTCTCTGTGGACAGATGAAAGAGCGGCATGTGGAAAGTAGGTTAAGCAGGTTAGTGAGAGACTACAAAGCTACCTCCCTATAAATGACCAGGGATCCATGCACAGCTTATATGTTCAGGGGCCGTGCACAGAGGAGCAGACGCTGAGGCAAACTAAAAATGACTCTTAAATGGGTTAAAGGGAAAATCCACCTTAAAAACTGGAATTCATACTGTATGTGGCAGTTTATTATATTGCACATGCAGCTCAGTGTAATGATGTGATTTAAAAACCACGCCTAGGGCAGCAGCACAGTGTATAAAAAATGAAACAACTTTGAGGACATTATATCAGTACAGTATATGATCATATTATCCACTATTAAAGGAACATTTTTCATTTTAGAAGGCATTTAAATAAGGAAAGAGTTGGTCAGTCATTAAGTGCCAGTATCAGTTTTAATGTACCAGCTCTAAAAGTCACATTCTCAAATCACATATGAAGCTTAGTGAGATATTTCTCTTGAAGTATAATTCTACCTCAGGAATAGAGTCAGTATGGCCTTCTAGGTATTTCCCATACAGCTGAAATGATTAGTTTACGAGTTATTCTTCCACTGAAAACTAATTTAGATAAATTACACACTGAATGGCTGCTGGTTTTCTTAGTTTCTAGTGATAGTAATTTGAAATTGTTTGGGCTCTTCCGGGCAAATGTGATTAAGCATTAGCCACTAATTTCTTGTATTATATTAAATAAATGAACTGATTAATTTAGGTAAGGATGTGGATCCCCTTTTTTTTTACTTTCCTTAACATTTAGAGATATTTCTTTTTTTTTAACATTTTTGTGATTTTTCTCAAGAAATAAGACAGGGGTGACATTCAGGTTATCACTGTGATTAATCATGGCGGATTATTTTCTCAATAACTCAAATAATCATTTCATCTTTTGATTGACAAACAGTGAATGCCAATGTTAGAATGTCAAGATAAATGTATTTATCAGATAATGGTCAAAGTGCCAAAAATGATCTATTTTACTATCAAAAAAGAAAATCCCCTTTACTGCTGGAACTGGGGAATCCTTGACATTTTTGCTTAAGAGAATTAATCAAAAAGATGTATTCATAATCAATGACGGAAAATAATAATACGCTGCCTTGGTATTCATATTGATCCAAAATAGTTATACAATATATGGGTCTTCAATCGATATGAACCTTTAACATGAACCAGAGAGAGACAGTTGAAACCCCCTGAAGCCAAAGTCTTTGCAGCAGGACTGAATGTTGCTAATAAGCAGCAGCCGGGTGGAAAAGCCTGACCCCAAAATCCGAACAAGTCCCCTCCCTTCCTGTGAGTGCAGCTTGCCAGAGAGGGTCCCCTGCAGCCATCCAGTCATGTCTCAACCAGCCCCATGTGACAACAGAACATGTTCTCTGTGCACCTTGGCTCAAAACACCCCCACCCACCCACACCCATCCATCCCCCCCCCCACACACACACACACTGACACACACACAATTCAATGCACACACAAAAAACACCACACAGCTTTATTAAAATAGTCGGCACTCGCACTCCGTCAACAACAAAGACAAACACATGCGAGCGTGTCACACTTAGAGGCTGTAATCTCCAGGAAAATCCCATTTGGCAGAGCAGCTGCCAGCGTGGATCACAGATAGACTGTAGTCGTGGTACCCACAGGGTGGCAAGCTGTCCATCCACACTTTTCTATCAACGACACAAACACTGACACCCACACACACACACGTTTGAAGACAAGCTTAAGGTGTGCTCAGCCTCTACAACTGCAACAATAAATTCCCCACTTGTTTTAATAGAAACACGTCGATGGGCTCACCCAGCCACTTTCTCATTTCAGCCGGGCTCCATTTTTATTGCTCGAGCAATCGATCTGGTGAGAGGGATCAGTTATGATGTAAAGCAGCCTCAGGGGCTCACAGTCTCTGACATGGCACAGTGTGACGAAGGGACTGGCTGGCAAAAGTGGACTGTCCATCTGTCTGTTTATCATCAAGAATCCAAGATGGCGCTGCGTGAGTGGCAGCCTGTTACAGCAGCTCTCACTTTCCGTACCTCTTTTTAGTGTGTAAATAGTGTTTTTAGTGTATTTTTCTTGTTGTTTTTTTTTACCTCATTGACACTTTAAGCAAGTGCGCAGCTATGGATGTTCACATTTTAACATTCGTAGTTTGCTCCTTGCTGTTTTCGGCACTTTTTGGTGTGGCTGTGGGGAACCCATTCAACCAAGGCTCCATTGTTTACACCCGTGATCAGCTGTTGGGCCTGCGCCACACACCCCTTCTCTGCGCGGAGCGGCCGGAGATCCTCGAGGAGTTACGGAGGAGGAAAAGAGGATGCAGAGCGGGAGTGAAGCGCAGGGAGCGGAAAAGACGGTTTAAACCATGTTTACCGTCTGTCATCATGGGGAATGTAAGATCTCTCCCAAACAAGATGGAAGAGTTGACGGCGCTGACCCGACTGCAGAGGGAATACAGGGTATGCAGCCTCATGTGCTTCACAGAGACGTGGCTGACTGAACTTTCTCCGGACTCACACGTAAATCTGGAAGGCTTCCAACTCGTACGAGCGGACCGAAAAGCAACGGAGTGCGGTAAGAAGAAAGGAGGGGGGATCGCTGTGTTGGTTAACGATAGATGGTGCCACCCGGGACACATCAGCGTGAAGGAGATACTCTGCACCAGAGATTTGGAGCTGTTAGCGGTCAGCATGCGGCCATACTATCTCCCGAGGGAGTTTTCACATGTTATTGTTGTGACTGTGTACATCCCCCCCTCGGCGGTCGCTGCTGTAGCTTCAGATCGTATCCACACAGTTATCTCGCATCTTCAAAGCCAGCACCCCCAAGCCCTCCTCCTCATCTCCGGTGACTTCAACCATGCCCCTCTGTCCTCTGCTCTTCCCACCTTCACCCAGTACGTGAACTGCCACACTAGAGAAAATAAAACTTTGGACCTACTGTATGCAAACATCAAGGATGCATACACCTCATCCCCCCTCCCCCCGCTTGGTCGCTCGGATCACAACCTCGTTCACCTCGTCACGGACTACACCCCTGTGGTGAATAAACAACGACCTGTGAAGAGGCTTGTTAAGGAGTGGTCTGAGGAGACCAGTGCTAGGCTCAGAGACTGCTTCGAGACTACAGACTGGGATGCACTCTGCAGCCCCCACGGCACTGATATTGACAGCATGACCCACTGTATCACTGATTATATTAACTTCTGCGAGGAGAACACTGTGCCCTCCAAGCTGGTACGGTGTTTTCCCAACAACAAACCCTGGGTGACCCCCGAGATAAAGACCCTGCTGAACGAGAAGAAGAGGGTCTTCAGTTCGGGGGACAAAGAGGAGCTGCGCAGAGTCCAGAAGGAACTCCGGCTGATGATCAGGAAGGGGAAGGACAGCTACAGGAAGAAACTGGAGAAGCGGCTGGAGCAGAACAACGCCAGGGACGTCTGGAGAGGGCTGCAGACCATCGCAGGCCACGGAAAAGGTGTGGGAAGACAACAACCCAGCGGGGACAAGGACTGGGCAGACGAACTGAATCTGTTCTTCAATAGATTTGATTCCCCTCCCCCCGCCCCCTCTTCACACCTCTCCTGGCCAGCCCCCCCCCCCCCTCCTCAGCCTGCCACCTTCGACACCTGACCCCCACCAGCCCACCCCCACCCCATCTCCAGATCATCATCCCCCCTTGATACTCTCACCACTCCTCACCCCCACACCCCCACCCCAATCATCCTCCACCCCCCTCTCTATAACAGATGATCAGGTGAGAAGCCAACTCAAGAAGATCAAGGCTAGGAAGGCCCCGGGCCCGGATGGTATCAGCCCAAGACTGCTCAAGGACTGTGCTGACCAGCTCTGTGGTGTGATCAGGCATTTGTTCAATCTAAGCCTGAGCCTGGAGAAAGTCCCAGCCCTGTGGAAGACCTCCTGTGTGGTCCCGGTGCCGAAGACGCCGCGCCCCAAGGAGCCAAACCACTTCAGGCCAGTTGCCTTGACTTCTCACCTGATGAAGACGATGGAGAGGATTATCCTGAGACACCTACGACTGCTGGTGGGCACACAGCTGGACCCCCTGCAGTTTGCTTACCAGCCTGGGATTGGGGTGGACGACTCAGTTACCTACCTGCTGCACAGATCCCTGCTACACCTGGAGGACAGCAGGAACACTGTGAGGGTCATGTTTTTTGACTTCTCAAGTGCATTCAACTCCATCCAGCCTTCACTGCTCAAAGTGAAGATGGAGAACGTGGGAGTGGACCAACACCTGGCTGCATGGACAACGGACTACCTCACAAAGAGACCACAGTATGTGAGGCTCCATCACTGTGTGTCTGACGTGGTGCTCTGCAGCACAGGTGCCCCTCAGGGTACGGTGCTCTCCCCTTTCCTCTTCACCCTCTACACCTCCGACTTCACCCACAACACCACACACTGCCACATCCAGAAGTTCTCTGATGACACAGCCATCGTTGGATGTGTTCCGGAGGGGAATGACCTGGAGTACAGGGCGGTCATCACAGACTTCGTCAGCTGGAGTGAGCTGAACCAGCTTCAGCTGAACACCAGCAAGACGAAGGAGATGATCGTGAACTTCCGGAAAAAAGCATCCTACTTAACACCAGTGAACATCCAGGGATTGGACATAGAGGTGGTGGAGAGCTACAAATTCCTGGGTGTTCACCTCAACAACAAACTGGACTGGTTGGACAACACACATGCCCTCTATAAGAAGGGCCAGAGCCGCCTCCATCTGCTGAGGAGGCTGAGGTCCTTCGGAGTGTGCAGGGCTCTCCTCAGGACTTTTTATGACTCTGTGGTGGCCTCAGCCATCTTCTACGCGGTGGTCTGCTGGAGGGGGGGTAGCACGGACAGAGACAGGAGCAGGCTCAACAGACTGATAAGAAGAGCGAGCTCTGTCCTGGACTGTCCTCTGGACTCCATTGAGGAAGTGGGGGACAGAAGGATGTTAGCCAAGCTGGCGTCCGTCATGGGCAACACCTCTCACCCCCTACATGACATTGTGGGGTCCCTGAGCAGCTCCTTCAGCAGCAGACTGTTACACCCACGGTGTAAGAAGGAGAGGTTCCGCAGGTCCTTCATCCCGGCCGCAGTCAGGCTCTACAACACCAGCACCACCTGATAATGTTGTAGTCCCTGTCGATTATCTCCATCTCCACTCAACCTCTCACCATAGCTGTATTTGTATTTTTATTTTTCTTATTTATGTTTGTATTTTTGTTTTACTCAGTCCACTACCATGCACAATATTTATTTACAACACTTTACATCTATATTTATATCATGGTCACTTAAAATGGTTACATTGCATTATTTATATTTCCAGTATGCTATGTTGTAGTATTATTTATATTATGGTCACTTACTTTTTAATTATTTTTCTGTATCATGGTCACTACTGTTGAAATATTACTTATAATATTTTTGTTTTCATTACAATAACACTTACATCATTCCACTTTATCCCCAGCACCTGCTTTTGCACAGTGTCTGTTTTGCAGGTTGTTTGTTATCTGTTTGTTATCTGTACTCTTATTATGTGTAGTTTGAGTAGTGTACATATTGTGATCTTTTTTATTTGTGCTTCGGCACTGTTACTTTAATTCTGTTTTCCTTTATTGCTGTAACAAGTGAATTTCCCCATTGTGTGGATAAATAAAGAAAATCTAATCTAATCTAATCTAATGCTGGCTGTCTGTCAACACACTTTCTTCTGCCGAAACCAAATGGTACAGTGCTATAAATCACTATATATACACATTATCTATCTATTTATCTATCTATGTATGGCTGTCTGTCGGTCTATCAAACTATCACATGTTTATATATACTTTACAACGGATGTGAACAAAGAGGTCAAATAAAGCTTTAGTGACTTCTGCATGTAGTATCAAGAGCCAATCTTAGAGCACCACCATCTGGCAAAAGGAAATATGGCACCCAATCCAATTATAAAATGGAGTAAAGCTTTCCCTGGTAAATCCCTCAAGATAAAGTCAATAGACTGTGGAGATCAATAACAAAAATAAAAAACATGTAGGATCCCTCCTTTAATGTTTTGTGAGTGTGTTGGGTCAAAAATTCTGTTTATACAGGGGGCTGGGTTTGTTGACTAATAAATCATTTTACCTAAGAAGACAAATATATATTTTTTAAGCTTGTCCCAAAGCAAT
This sequence comes from Pleuronectes platessa, assembly GCF_947347685.1. Classification (NCBI taxonomy): domain Eukaryota; kingdom Metazoa; phylum Chordata; class Actinopteri; order Pleuronectiformes; family Pleuronectidae; genus Pleuronectes; species Pleuronectes platessa. The sequence goes on from NC_070633.1 coordinate 12,259,552, forward strand.
CCTACATAATCATACAAAATAATGAAATACAACAATAAAATAAACACAAATTAAATGCCATTTTATAAAATTGCATTTTTAAAAGAGGATATTGAGGTAGCTTGTCTGATCGACAGGGGGAGGTTGTTACACAGCTGTGGCGGCCAAACAAAGAACACTCTACCCTCCTCAAGTCTTAACCTGGTACAGAGTAGCTGGTTAACAGCAAGATTACATGCAGGGGCTGGGATCTTAAAAGGTCTGCTCAGTTCATTCAATGATTTTAGATTTAGAATTGAATGAATTGAATGAATGTAAAATCAATTCGAAAAACTTCGGGTTACCAGTCTATTGAGGGGGAAATAGTTGTGATGTGATCTTGTTCTCAGCTTCTTGTAAATTGATCTACAGTCCTTGTACAGCTGGTGATGATATGAGGCTTCAGCAGTCTGAGTTATCCAAATCAAGTGTCTATCCTTCAAAAGTTACATCTTTGTGTTTCTATCCCTCTACAGTGGTTCAGCAGGTAAACACAGAAGCACAATGAAAAACTTTGGTACATACTCCTGGAGTTGTCTAACATGTCTGATGTCGCCTATGCCTGCTCTTTAAGAGCTAGTTTTGAATTTGACCCCCTCACTTAGACATCACTTTAGAAATGATTCTCTCTGCGGTCAGTATGGAAATACAGCAACAACCCTTGGGAACATTTATTGAGTGTCTTTCTATTTCTCTCTCCTCATTTCCTTTCCACTCTACTGTTGACTCACAAATAAACAAATTAAAATCCCACAAAACAAATAGATCGGAGGGCTATATATATATATATATAAAAAATTAAATGCAGACTTGAAAACACTTACCTACGTCAGTGTCCTTTTACATATCCACCAAACTGATTTATCTGAGATTAATAAATATCAGCTGTAATACAAGATCAATATGCTGTTGGTTAGACATTGATGGAATGGCTCTCAAAATAGCCTGTGTGTGTATGTGTTCCACGGATAGGCTACATTTGGCCTTTTGCAGACACAAGCTGTGAACCTAATTAGGATAAAAAGCTGATTTGTTGTTTGGGGGGTCAGTGGTTAAGGTAGGGTTAGGCTTAGGGTTAGATTCATCAGATTCATAGTGGTTATGGTAAGTGTGTGTATGTGTGCGCACGTGGCTGCGTATGTGTGTGTGAGTGGACTCACGCTCAGTTCACATTTCAATCAATACAGGAAATCTCTTTCTGGATCCTAGGACCATCTTCTATCACTATTTTCTAAACCTAAGGATCATAAGCGGACGATTTTGAAACAAACTCGTGGTGGTGCATGTGTCGGCAGCTGCACGGTGGACATGCTCCCCTTGCATTTGATGAGACAGAATCAATATTGGATCCATATTTTGTCAACCCTTGGCTTATGACACAGAGCTTAACTAATTACTCTGCCAACACGGACACCGCGGCCTGCCTGCTCAGGGCTCTGAGATGAACAATCTGTAAGGGGGGGGGGGGAGACATGGGAGCAGCCCTGTGACTCAAGTATTCAGCATAAATGTATGAGGTCAACCGGGGGGGGGGTCACACAATAAAACACGTACGTCCATCTCCTCAGACAGACGAGCAACTGAAACAACCAGAGGAGCGAGGAGCAAGGAGGAGGGGAGTCCAGCTGGGAGTTGGTTTCTACAGACACACTTCAGTAATCAAGTGGTGAGCGAGGATGGTGAGAAGAGGTTTCTATGTGAACCCCCCCACCCGTGCCAAGCTGCCCCCTGGTGCAGATCCAGCTCCTGGAATCAGACAATGACAAATTAAACACTTTATTCATTGTTATCACTATCTGAATGTAAAGGAGGAACAATCGGAATAGTGATGTCACACGGACATAGATACAGTCACAGATGCACACACACACAAACACTCTCACACACACACGCCCACCATAACCAACATGAATCTCACCCTAACCTTAACCACTGACCCTCAAAAAACCAAATCAGCTTTTTTTCTAATTAGGTTCACAACTTTTGTCTGCAAAAGGCCAGATGTAGCCTAACTGTGGAACACACACACACACACACACACACACACACACACGTACTATAATGCATTACAGTTACTCTAACTTTGATAATAGGTCTATCCCATAAACTTTCTCCTTTTCTAAGTACTTCTACTAACCTTTAAAGATGTTTATATGTATACATTATAACATGCCACATTTAAGTCTACTGGCACTTTCTCAAATATATATTATTTCAATCAATTATCATTGTTATTGTTTTAATGGCTATTACTTATAAATGTTCATATTAACATTCATCTATTTGATCTGATTTTACTTCGTAACTTGGGAAGAGACCATGGAGGCCTGGAGAATTTTAAATAAGCACTGACTCCTGCCCTGCCTGTGTTGTCGGTTCCTTTAAACCTTTTTTGACTACGTTTTCTTTTCAGTAGGAATTTTAATTAACCAATTATTGTTTCAACAGGGAACATTTAAGGTGTTTTTAACAAACTCAATCCCCCTGTGCCCGTGTACCTCCTAGCACTCGCTTAGCATCTTAACCCAAACCTAACCTTTACCTTGAAATGTCTTCACTTTAAGGTTTAATGTTTTTAGTTATGGGGAATTTATTTTGTTCCCTTAAGTCCATAATGTGACTATATGTAAACAAATGTCGGTCCCCACATCATGAGTAATACCCGGCACACACACAGAGATTTGCTCAGCTATGCATATTAGGATTTGCCTTGACTTCAAATCATTGTGGAGACAAAAACCTTACCCTTAACTTAACCATGACTACTTCATGCCTAACCAAACCACAATTCACATCTTCCTCCTACCCTTAAAAAGGACCTCAGACAGGAATCCTTACATTTTGCCTCATCAGGACCACAGTATATGATCAGGACATCAGGCATTGGTTCATATATAATGACCTCAAAATTAGACAAAAACAATTACACACACAAAAAAAGACACACGTGCACACACACTGGTTTTAAGTTTGGGGTAAGCGGTAAACAGCCCCTGTGCCAGGACAGCTTGGCCTAGCTGCCCACCGTCAATACTAATGACATCAGGACACAAAGTATCACTATGGAAACCTGGAGGCCATAGCCCACACCCCTGTGTAGCACCGGAAGGCTGGAAAGAAAAAGGTCCGACAGGGGAAGAGAAAGACTAGAGTGAAGGTAGAGAAACCGAAAGGAGAGAGCCAAAGGAAGGAGGAAGTGAGTGAGAGTCAGTAAGATGTAGAGATGGGGGGAGAAAAGAGGGGTGAGCCAAAATATCAGCAAGGGAGAGAGCGGGTGGGCTGTGGGAGGGGGGTGCAGAGACACTGGGTTGAGTTGAAGCTGGTGAAGAGCCAGAGCTGAGTGCTTGGGATGAAAACAGGCAGAGCAGTGTGCTGCAGCCAAGCCTGAGACTCAGCTGGAAAAGAGCTCCTTTTCCCCCCCAAATCTGCACTCTCATCTTCTCCCCTCCCCCTGCATCCATCACCTCATCCATCACTTGCTGTATTCCACCGCCTGACCGCCTCTCTCAAGACTCAGCAACACTTCCAAACAGGCCAGATGGGTTCAATGAAATACAACCAGCTGTACGCGACCATCTGAATCACCCTGATGTAACCGCTCTCCTGAGCTGCTTTATTCCAAAGCACAGTTTTGCCAAAGTGGCTGCTACAAAACTGGCTTAGCAGGATGTCACATCAAGCAGGTCTGTTGTGAGACGTAGGTGATTAAATCCCAAAGAAAATAAAAGTTAATGCCTTGGCCCTCACAAAGATTTACTGTAAATCATTTCCAAGCGTAATCGGCAGCTGGTGGGAAATTTCCTTTAGGCTCAGTATTGCACCTTGTTCCACAGCAGGCCTCCAAACACATTTCATTGTAGGTGGGTCACAGAGCAATTTGGTCAGATCAATGAGAGCTAATCACTGAAGGCCAAGTTTGAGGACTGAACAAAGCTCATATATAACAAGTGTGGGGACAAACCTTGTCTGCCAGTCAACACAGTTAAACTAGTAAAATCCACACAGTTTTCAGACACGAACTCTGGAAAACATCCGGGAAATGTTTAACTTATTTATTCTTTATATTTTTTCAGTTTTGTGTCTGTCGGATTGACTCTGACATTTGTGTTCTCACAGACAGCCCCTTTGGAAATTCTAAGGAAAATATTCAGACTTGTATGTCTGAAAGTTATTGATGTCAGGTTAAAAACTGAAAAAGTATTGTTTATTGTACAGAGCAACCACATTGTCAGCTTTTAATATTGTTCGTCCTTTATATTGACATACATTTTATATCACCCTTCATGAATAATTTAAATAATAATTCAGATAAACTGTTTTCCTCTTTGTACAGCTTACATTAAATGAGCAGTAGTACATTTTAATGAAATATGCCAACGCTTTGCCAAATAACTGCACCATTTTGAGAGAAATGAGTAACCACATTTTTTATGTAATGACTTTAAAAGTAAATTTATAAAAAGCTATCAAGTCAGTGGCGTTCTGTCAACCTCTTTTGTCTTCACTGATTTGGAGTGTGGACTGTGTAACCTTCAGCTGTAAAACCTGTCAAAATGAAAGACCTCTCAACTGGATCCACACCAGCACCAGCTCTGACAGCAGGTTTTTTTCATGTTGGAGTCCTTGTCCTCTGACCGAAATCATTGCGTGATCCTTCCTCTCTTTAGGCTTCAAACGAATATGTCGAGCAAATGAGATGACGAGTGCTGATCCCACTGAGCCGGATTCAGTCACGTCTGCATAATCCCACTGAAGGAGAGGGACAAGTGAAAGTACAATATTGTAACAAGGTTTTAAATTGGTTTAGGTTCTAATAAAACAAAAATGTTCAACAACTATTTGCAAATAGAGCTAATTCTATATCAGAGAAAGCATTTACAGCTGAACTCACTCAAACAGATAAAACAACAACAACAACATGGATGGTAAATGGTCTATATGTATATAGAGCTTTTCTTTTCTTGATGACCACTCAAAGCACATTACAGTACAGTGTTCTTGCCATTCACCCATTCACACAGAGATTCATAGAATGCATCTATGGGCAGACAAGACAAGACAATATTCAGTCGTGCTTTGAGCTAAATGCTAGCATTACCGATACTCATGTTTAACATGTTCTTTTTGATTTAATAAGTTCACACGGAAACATTTGCAATTTGGCAAGTATTGATCATTGAAGTTCTGACATGACTGAGATAAATAGAGGAAGTAAATGGATCATCACGTTTACACAAACATGGGAGACATCATTGTCTGTACCATAACTCATCGCAATATATCCTCTCATTGAGATACTAGTTTAGTCTGGTGGAGCATTTAATTATCTTAAACCAGAGATCTAACAAATTATAAAAATTGTAATTAATTTCCAATGTTACTAAATTTAACTGCAGATATGAAATGGTTCTGTTTGATCTGTTTTGCAGACTACAACAAGGCATGAACAGAACAAACAAAGACTCTCTTTGCACATAATGTCACGTGTGATTGTTTGTTTGGTTTGTTTTTGCAGCTAGGAAGAATTAAAAGCTGATCTACAATTTGTGCAATATTTCATGGTACACCAGTGTGTTTAAAGACTATTGTTTTTTGTCTAGGTACTACTCCCTGTTACAAGTAGTTTATAGCGTACAATACTGGCTTTGAAAGATGATGATTCACACAGGGGTACACCACCATATTAATTTCCAGCATTAAAACAAGAACAGTTATAAATAAGTTGTGTCCTTCTGTGTGAGTCGGCATGTAGCTACTGTTTATCACAAAATATCATAAGCCTAAACAGACAGAAGGATAGAGAAGTGGTTCGCTGATGTAAGACTCATGGTGAGACGTCGTGTGCCATCTATCCATTCAGGGGTGGAGGCTGTGGGGTGGGAGAGCGAGTGACAAAGAGACAGGAAGGAGAGACGAGCTGGTACTTCATGTACTGCTGCTGTCTGCTGCCTCAGACAGAAGCATAAGGCTACATTATTTATCCAGGGCCATGTCTTGAGTGTAGGGTACCATTCAGACAGAACAGTAAAAGCCTTCACTACAGTATGGCATGAGGGTGGATGAGGTAACTATCTGTCTGTGGGTCTCTCTCCCTCACACGAACACACACCACTATACTCTGTCCGTGGTCCTGACAGACAAGAAAACACAACTAACGGCAGCTTTCCATACCCATCTCTGCTTCAGACAAAGTTTTGGTTTGGATCCCTGCTCCGTATCGACCGCATTACTCGGGTTATTCTGTACAAACAGGGCTGTGATGACTCTGCAACAAACCGATGGCTATTTTCAGAGAGATATTGAAAAACGATGCTTGGAAAGCTATAAAGGGGCATCTAAAGAAAGATCTGCTTGGATCACAGCCATTGTTTCTGCATGTGGGCACGGTTGGGCTTCTCAGGGCAGCTGGAAAAAAAGACTCCAGCGGTGACTCAGTAACTGTAAAACTGTCTGTCACTATACTGAGAGCAGATGGCGCTGCTATCTCCCACTTCGAGTCACATCCCTTGACTTTGTGGAGCATCCTGGTAGTATGTATGTAATTATTACTGTGTGCGCTTGTCTATGAATCGTCCTTTCACTATCCTACAAAGCTGTAATGGCTGTGAAACCAGCAGAGGAAATTAAATTCATACCCCATTATCGGTTCCCTCTACAGGGCTTAAGTCAGGATAATGTGGGCATTTGCTCTGTCTCAGCACTACTGGGTAATCTGCTAGGAACATCAACATCAGCCAGATCAGGAGAGCTCTGAGAAATCAGAGGACGAACCAACATCCCGGGCTCCCTGCTCTATCCAGGAAGTCACCGGAGTGTGTGTTCTCTTTCAGAATCATGCTGCATGATATTGAGAAACTTTAAACGTTCTCCATCGGGGACCATCAGAGTACAACCATAGTTCTCACTCACGGAGACAAGTGTTACTCCTTCATTTTCACACCCACACATAATTAGCAACTGTGGCGGGACGACTTCCTCAATGCACCTCTCGGTCTTCTTCATTCCTTTACATCCTAAAGGTGACCAGGCTTTTGCCACCAGGGCCCTGAGGCTCTGGAACTCCTAGCCTTAGGAAATAAGACTTGCCACCACAAATCAGTGCTTAAAATCTATCTTTATATAGCGAGGCATGTTAATGCTGGATTTTTAACAGGTTTTAACAGAATTCTTTTTTTTGTTATCTTTCCTAGCTTTTGTCTGTGTTTTGATCTGTTATTTTTTAATTCCCATGTGTTTTGTAAAGCCCTGTGCGACTTTGTTTAGATAGGTGCTATAGGAGTAAAGTTCTCTCATTCTGTCATCTGCGTGGACATATGCTCCTCCTCCAGAGGAAATGTGGAGGTCAGTGCATGTCTGAAAGTAGCTTTGGTGAAAATGTCAGGTAAGGCATTTACTCTATCTGTTCTCATCCAGATCCGCGTCAAATGTATCAGGTTTTTCCTTGGCTCATATCCACATCATCAGCTACAGTATCCCATTGGAATAATGTTTCTCAGTTATTATTTATTTCAATAATATATTTGCCCCCACACACAGACTTCACACAATTTTAATAACAGATAATGCAAGATGTATTACAACACTTCAGAGTTAAATTACTTCATTTTATTGCAGCGTTTCTGAATTATTTTTTTCCAGCTACCTTTCTCTCAACCTATCAGGACCTTTTATACAACCCAAGAGACAGATGGGTGAAGAGGGAGCCTGAGAGAAAGAGGAAGCCCATCCTGATGTTCTATATATACCACATTTCCAATAGTAGCCGTGTTTCTGTGCCGCAGCCCGCCAGCCAGAGCAAAGGCCCGGCGGTCCAGCTCGATAAGGAGCCCCTTTGTCTGGATCTATAGCTCCCAACAGGGGATAGTCAATGCTGTTCAACACAGGGGGTTGGTTCAAAACACTGAGGCTCACCGTTGCGTTACAGGCCAAAGGTGGAACGTTTACAATGGTTCATAAATAAAAGAAAAAGCGAGTGCTTTCGTGTTTGCTGTAATGATACGCTGCCTTTTGTGAGGCTGTAAGAGTGAAGGGAGTCTCAGTGATACTTGTTTTCATGTCGAGACCTGGCAGGAAGTGTTTGTGCTGAAGCGAGACTGCCGATGAGCGCTGTGTGAGAGAGACACTGATACGTTATGGTGTTCTCACTGAGGGAGTCATGTTCTTTTCAGTTCCCACAGGCTCCTAAGATCAGTGGGATTCAGAAACCCACCACACATCACTTAAATGGAATAAATTCTCAATGCTCACCGTTTTTCAAAGCATGCCGTCAACCTTTGTCTGCACTTCCCTTCTCACAGGCAAAGGGAATGAGCTACACCCATTCCCTGTGTCTAATTTTAGAATGAAAACTAATGAAAAGTCTATAGGGTCAAACTTCATCAACATAAATATTTTATCACCTTTCCTAGTTTGTCAAATGAATGAAAGGGACAAAATGCTGGGACCTTAACTAATATTTTCACATTTACATTCTAATCCATGATGCTAAACATGTCATTTTGTTTGTTATTCCCCACTTCAGATCATCTGATTCCCCGATTTTTAACATTGTATTTTTGTATTATTGCTGTTTCTTTTATACTTAATAATGCACGTTTACTTATCTATTACTTTTACTAATGCTTCTATTTTACCATCTCTTTGCTGCTTCAATATGGCAAATTTCCACATTGTGGGGCTACTAAAGGAATATATTATCTATCTTATCTCACTACATTACAAGGTCAATATGGTTGAATTCACATAACAGCTACAATAATGCAGAATGACCAGTATAGTTTCCTCAACTCCTCGACATTGTTATTGTTGTTCTCCTATAAAAATAAATGATTTACGAAAGAAGAGAAGAAAAGTCACGAATCAATAAATATCACAACAACACAATCAATCCTTTCTCAAAACAGACACAATCTCTTCGTCTGAAATCCAAATCTTTCTTTTCTTGCAACTCCACCACAAGTTGATCTGTAACACCTGAAGCAAGTGCAGGCAGAGATGTGCTTTGCTCTCAGGCACTTCAGCAGAGCATGTTGTTTGTTGTCAGAGGAGCTTGTGCCTGTTTTCCCAGTTTAAAGGGGCACTCCACTGATTTTACAAAGTGGGACTACCACTCATCCCACTTTGTTTTCTGTTGTGATATAATGTAATGAATATAAAATGAATATAAAAATCCAAACGCCTGAAACGTGTATTCTCTCCAATGACCAGCAGAGGGCAACTCCACTGGTTGTAAACAGAAGTCAGTTTCTATAGAAGTCAAGTCCCCAACACAACATGATGCTCTTCTTGAAAACATTGGTCCCTATTAGAGTCACATCACTAGGAACGATTTGTGCGATGATTACTATGCCCAGTGTTAGTGCTGTAAACTGTATGAATAAGCCAACATGTTGGCCAGCAAATTATCTATGTGTACAGATGTCGTTAAAATAAAAAAAATTAAAGACAAAGGTGCAGCTATGGTTATGCAAAACGGAAAAAGCTTCAGATGGCAGATAATGATACATTCAGAATAACAAGCCACGTTTGTGGAAAGCAACTTCTGAAATATTGCTTAACTAAAATGAGATTAACTTAACTACCGTAATGATTTTAACTAAAATAGCATAGTATGCATTGGGCCATGGATACCACGTGATTGAAAGCTGGTTACGGGCAATAGGAGCAGGTCGCAGGTCCACAAGTTTTCAGTCAGGCTACACCCCCTCTCCTCCAAATATGGGGAGTTCTTCAAAATACCAAGATGGCGCTGGACAAAATGCTAAACTCATTGTTTCAAAGACCAAAGGGTGACATCATGGTGGTCAGTTGGGTAATTTTCTTTTCAGCACTCCTTTTTTGCCCAGTCTCTCCACCTTCTGCACAGGAAAGCTGACCAATCCATACTGAGCAGTCACGTGAATGAGTGTGCTGATGCCTTATGCAAGTGTGCATGTAGGGGTGTTTGTCTCTTGCAGTATGCAAGGACGGGAGGACTACCAGGAGTGTGTTCTGAGCTGTGAAGTGGGTGTCAGTCAGGGTATCAACAACACTGTGGGATGTATGATAACGCAACAAACACACACACACGCACAAACACACACACCAGCGCAGGCCGGGTTCCTCTCCCGCAAAACTCAAACTCTGTGTCACGCTTTGTCAAAATGCAGACGGAAGTCTCCCCGCAGGCACTGCCACGAGAGGCTCACAGCTCTTCTTATAAATAAAACACTCAGACACACATAAACAAATTGACACACAAATGTCAGCCAAAGTCATTAAATTACAATGATTACAAAGTCAGAGATCTGATCTGAAATATTCACCGCTTTATTGAGCTTTTCCCACTCAAACAAAAGAAGGTATCACAGAGTGTTCCCTCAGTCACTTTACAGCAACAAGAAGGAGGAGGAAGACGAGGAGGCTGAGGCAGGACAGGCTCTGTTGATTGATAGCAGCGTGAGATGTGGCGAGGTGTCGTTTGGGGACCCACATTTTTCCCTGACTCAAACAAAAGACATCAGAGGGGGAGACGCTCATGCAAAGCCACAGCCATCAGAAACCTTTAAGACTTAATCCATCACAGCAGAACTGACAGGCTGATGGGTAGTGGGAGAAAAGAACAAAAACAATATGTGTATATATATATATATAAAAGACACACACACACGCACACACACACTGGCAGTCAAAAGCTGGCCGTGTCCCTCAGAGACTGAACCCAGGTGAATCCAAGGGAGGCTCTCCACAGTGGCCCAGATAAACAAAGGGAACACGTTATGGTCCAGTACAGCGCTTATATAATATATTTTCTACTAACATGGTAACTGCACACTCATCTTCCCTGGAGGGGACTCCACTCAGCTGGAGCAGACTTGAATGCTGGGAGATGTTGCAGAGGGGGGATGTAGAGGGGTCCTTGAGCGGAGCAGGGAGGAAGAGAGCTGTGCAGCCTCCTCCAGAGAAGCAGGTCTAATGGAAGATCGCGGTGACAAGGTCACAACAGGAAGTGCAAACACCGGCGGAAACAACCACAGACGCAATAAGTTACATGCAGCACAAGCTCACTCGCCTGCAGCGGTTTGTGCACGTCCTCCTGCATCTTACACACACACAGAGCTCACTGTTTACAGTGTAGGTAGCAGGCAGAGGAGATTCCCCATTTCATTTTTATACACATCATATTTCCAAGGTCATCTGCTGGGTCATCACACCTTGCTGGCCTCCGGCACACGGGGTTCAACATCTCTCGCTCTCTGCGTAAACAACTGTTTCCTTTATCTCCACTCTCACACAAACACACACACACACACACACACACACACACACACACAGAATGAGATAGCAGCGGTGCAGGATCATATATCATATTTGTTGTGGCTGATGGGCTCTGCAACTCCCATGTTTACTGCTCCATCACTTCCTCTATTATCCACCACTCCCTTGTCTGAGGCAGAGAGGGAGTTAAGAGGCTGGGATAGAGCGGAGGAGAGGAGGAGAGTGTTTCTTGACCTTACCTCTCAACATCTGGGAGATCGTGTTTACCAGTTTATGATTGACAGGCTTCAGAAAGAGAGGGAGAGACCCAACTGCTCACATCAATATTACTTTTAAACAATAAGCAGCTGTTAAAATAAAAAGCACCGTCTATACCAGAGATGTCCAAGTGTGCGAGAATGTTTGAATGTGATAGTACTTGTTTGAACTTCACAGAGGAATTTAACATTATACTACCATCATTTCACATATATGTTACACTCTAAGACATGGACTTGTTTAATTACCAAGTAATTCTGAAAGTTTTATATTCTTGCGTTTTCATGTTAAGTTTTAAATCCATGAGTTTTCTGCTTGTTTTCTTGCATCCTCTAAACTCCATTATTAAAACCTACACCGTATCTTTTCGATAAGCTGGTGAACATGGAAGCTTCACACAGAAAGAACCCGGCCAACCTCAGATTCAAACCAGGAACCTTCTTACGTCAGGCCTCTGGAATTGATACATATAAACCCATAATATGAGTTTTTCTCTATTCTTTTTTTGTTAATTTTGTTTCTATTAATAATACTACATGAAAAAATGATTGTCAAACATTCTTATTTTATATTTTTAAGTTTTTCTGTTTGTTGTAATGTCTGTTCTGTGTAATGTGAGGCTCTTTTTAACCTTTTGTGCAATATTTAGTCAATAAATACACTTTCACTGTGAAACATAATTATCCAACAAGAGCAATTAAATTATACTTCAAAAAGCTAATTAGTTCATGTCTCCCTGTGTCTTTTCTGGTATGTATTAATGTGTTTATGTTTTATAGATTGACACCATCCTAGATTATAGACTTTTAGATGTATCAAGGGAGGGTCTAATTTAGTTTTTAAAGATTGTAAGCAAACTCCAATAGAAATCGGGAGTGAGTAAGTGAGTGTCATGTCTTCCTCCTCCTGACTGAGCATATAAAGTATATATAGGTCAGCTCTATAGACTGAAGGGCCCTGGCTTTGACCGGCTCATACTGAACCGCACAGAGCTCTGTCTTCCTTCCTGCCTGTGCCACAGGGCTGAGGACTGAGGGGCAGAGCGCGAAAAAGGAAGGAGGGCGACCATGCAAAGCTAAATAATGCAGAGGCTCAGTCTCCACATTATGACCCAGTAAATGGCTGGTTATACAAACACACAGAACCCTGCTGGGCTGCTCTGTCTGACAGTGCAATCTGCAGGATGAATTGACCCGCTCTTATGAACTAATTTATTGCTATCGCGACCAGGGTCAGATCAGCCAATTCAACATGCTCTCCTTGTGCATCTACAGAAAGGTTTATGTCCGCTCAGTAATATTCATCCTGTATTAACCGGATTGCCGCCTGATTTTGTCCCAGGCCTGTTCCTATGTTGTCTAAGGCGGTTCCCGAACTCTCATCCAACAACCCCACCAAAATAACCAATGACTTGACAACCCCATTGTCCATTACAACATTGATTTGTGCAAGTTCACAACAAATTCCCCCACATGCACAAGTCGCAGTGTTTCCTGCTGTGCTGTAAATCCACCAACTTTAGTTTATGCTGTCACTTTTGTGGTTTGTAATCTGATTTAGTGAGTATTTTTTAAGCTTTTGGGACAATTAGGGCTAAATATGATATTGAGGATTGTTTCTCAATTTTATTTTATTTCAAAAAATGATCATGTGACCCTCCAACCTCGAGTTTGGTATAAGATGAGGAGGCAGAGTATAAAAGGGGTGAAAAGAACCGGAGGACCAAGAGCAAGGGGCATACTTGTCATGCAACTCCACAAACTGAGTGTGTCTTGGAATGCATGTGTGCCTGTGTGTTGACACGGGCACACTCAGGCACACTATCACACACATACAAATCACTTTAAGTCATCTGCATCAGGGACCTTTACATCTGCCCCATATCTGGATGTGAGTGAGAATGGCTCCAACTTCGTGCACAAATCTGCAGTGTGGCCCTACAACTGCAGGTGTAACTTCTGCACACATGCCCACTAACTGCAGCCTGTCAACATCCATGTCTCACGCTCAAAGTACACAGCAACTCGCATCCCCCCCGGACAGCATCCCTCGGCGTCCCACCCACCCTTACCTTCGGTGTGGCATGTGGAGGACAGGATGGTGCTCGGCGGGCGGAAGAGGTACGGGAGGTAACGGGAAAAACATTTCATCTTCTTCTCCGGTGCTTGCCGACGGGTGAAGAGCGCTGCGTTGCGGGCTCCACATCCGCACTGCCGCCGCGACAAGCCGGCCAGAGGAGAACCGGAGGGAGGGTGGTGGGGTTTGTGCGGGAGGGGAAAGAGGCTCCTCTCTGTCCGCGGCGCAGAGGGGCTATGACAGCATCACTTTTTCTCGCAGGCAGGCGAGGCGGACAGACAGATAGCGCAGGCAAGGGAGGCAGGCTCCAGTGAAAGAGCGTCGTGTGAGGCGGTGGATCACTCTGAGGATGGAGTTGTGAGTGAGAGCAGGACAGGGGGTCTCCTCTGCGCCTATGGGAGGTCAACACAGGTGTAAACACCCACCCACCTCTGCCCTGGGTCTGAAATGAGCACATTCATTACAGCTGATCAGTGGCCTAATGATGTCATTAAAAATAACACAAATAATGTATAATTGTTTCGCATTGTTTTCATACTGATTCGACGTATATTCCAGTGATTATCTTCACCTAACATAGTGTGTGACGAACACAGGCCAACACTTAATACATCACAAATATAACTTACCAGGGGTAATGATTGAATTAGATTTGCGCCCTCTTTTGGCACTTTAAATAAAAATATATATAAATATATATATTTTAAAAATATATATATTTACAAGACAACACATTTAAATTTACAACATCCCCAAAAGACAAACACAGGGCCTTAAAATTGGAGTGGAGATCTGTTTATAAAAGTAGTTATAATGCAAATAATAACTTTATTCAAATAGCACCTTTCAGAACAGTTGATTCAAAAAGTGCTTCACAAAGAGGACAAGTAAAATCAAGTAAAACAAAACATGCATTACAACAAAACCATGAATACAATGCCATTTGAAATTAAAGAAAGCAAATTATATAAGACAACATCACTTAAAAGTAATGGCAAAAGATAGAAAAAGGCATTAAGCAAAAGTCCGTTTGAAGAGATGATTTAAAATCAGTGAAGTTTCAAGTGTGAGTTATTTATCTAGTTTATAGTAAACTATTCCAGAGCGTTGAAGCCCTTGGTCATCACTCTTCACTGAGGAATATCTAACAGGTCTAAAACTAATGGAGAAGCTCAGCCCAGAAGCTCAATGCCAGACCATGCAGTTTCTTGAATATTGTGAAATCAGTTCTAAAACACACATAGGAAGTAGGCTCATAACATTAACACTTTGTTTACCAATGCAGGGACACTAAAAACACAGTCACAATTTTATAAATACCTCATGCGTATTATTTAACTGTTATACCTAATCGCTATTGTGTGGAAGATCAGATTAAACGTGGTGGTTCATTTTTCATATTTTCCATGCAGTCCTGTTTTTACCACGCTACTTGGCACATCTCGCGAGACTTGAGTGTGAACTAATGCCGGCGGAAGTAGTTTGCGAGTCTCTTTTCCGCCGGCCATAGAGGAGCTAAGGTTAGGGTAAGGATTCTTATCAGACCACTTCACTAAAGTTATCATCATCCATCCTCCTTTGAATGTCCCTGTGCACTCCTTTCAAACCCTAAACACTATGTGAACATTGTCACCGTCACAGTACGGCCAGTATTGACGCCATGTTGCCGATAGATGACTAAATAAAAAGCCCTCCGTGTCTCGGTGCCCCTGTCCGCTCAGGCTGTATCCTCATGTCGGCTACGGGCTGTGAAGCGGCTCGGTTCCCCGTGTTATAGCTTAATACTCGGCTTCATTCACACACCGACGGGTCGCTGTGCAGTTTTAATTGTTATTGATGATATTACTCAGTTCATGTTGACACTGGAAAACTCCCTCCAGTCCGTTTGCTGTATTATGCTAACACGCTAGCCACACTCTGTTAGCTTAACAGCCAGCTAAGAAGCTAGCTTAACTTAAAACCGCCGAAGAAGCAGACTCGTTTAAGGAAAATGTCCAAACTTATACAACTGCTCTCCGTGTTGACGCTAACCTTTTGACCGTAGCGTTTACATTTCAAACCACGTTCCCCTTGCGTCAGTTGGTCACGTTTTCAGCAGCTCGGTGAGAGAAGATGTGTCAGACATGCAGCTCTCCTGGCCTCCTCATGTCGCTTGGGTAATAACTTGTGCTCCTTGTTTCCTCAGCATCATGAAGCTCAATCCGTTTGTCACCTCCTCTCGCCGCAAGAACCGCAAAAGGCACTTCAATGCCCCCTCACACATCAGGAGGAAGATCATGTCTTCTCCCCTCTCCAAGGAGCTCCGTCAGAAGTACAACGTGAGGTCCATGCCCATCCGCAAGGACGACGAAGTCCAGGTACTGTGCTCATGATGGCTGTAGGTTGTGATTTATCTTGTATGGGCGAGATGTACCTGGTTCTAATTGTGTTGTGGTGTTTACCAACAGGTGGTCCGCGGACACTACAAAGGCCAGCAGATTGGCAAAGTGGTGCAGGTCTACAGGAAGAAGTACGTCATCTACATCGAGCGCGTGCAGAGAGAAAAGGCCAATGGAACCACAGTCCATGTCGGCATCCACCCCAGCAAGGTGAGACAGAGTTGGGTCTGCATCAGTGGATATGTGATGAAGCTGAATGTTGGTTAAACCATCAATATTAACATTAGAGTTGTACTTGCATGTTTTAGGCATGTTACTGAGATCATGTGACAATACCGTTGGGTGTACTTGGTAATGTAACACAATTTCCCATTGAGATAATGAAGGTGCAAGCAGGAGAGCTGCATTTGAAATGGTGTGTTTAGCACTATAATGAAAATGTGGCCTTTCTTGATTTCATTGTTTAAACTGAGTGAATGCTTCCAGATTTGAGTCCATCAGAATAGTGTGTGCAGCATTGTTAGGTTTTTATGTCAGTGGTGTTGCTTCAACTGTGTGGCCCTTGGGGTGTAGTTTAGTGCAGGTTTATTAAACAGCAATTATATTGATCCTAAAATAATCCAGACTCAAACCCTCTTGTTCAGCAATTGGTCTTGTAGTTGTGCACAAGTCAGTGTTTGTTTTTTTCTTTACACTGAATCGTTTTTTGACATGAAGGCTATATTGAACTAGTTGGTACTGATAGTGATGTAACAAGTTATGGAGACGCACAGAAACGAGCACAGACCTAAAATAAATAAAACATTGGCTGAATTCCATTTAGCTGCTGCTTCTTCTGAGTCTGGTACACAGACCTCAGTCACACTGCCACTACTTAGCAAGAACCTGAATAGAGCAGGTTGCTTGTAGCACCAGTGCTTTTTCTTACTATAGTAAGTCTGCTGTGAAAACGGCCTTTTGAGTGAAATATTCCCCGGTGACATACTTATTGTTCAACTGACTGCTGCAAACCTCACTGTCCTTGATTTGGCAAGGCTTTCCTCCAAGGTGCTTTTTTTTTCCAAGTCTGGCTGTGTTACATTTTCTTGTATTGAATATTGGCCTGTGAGTTATTCCATATGGCCAGCTTTTTCTCCCCAGACGTGTAGAACGGTCTCCTTGATTCGATTGTCCTATTATAGGGTCTGC
Source organism: Pleuronectes platessa (assembly GCF_947347685.1). NCBI lineage: Eukaryota > Metazoa > Chordata > Actinopteri > Pleuronectiformes > Pleuronectidae > Pleuronectes > Pleuronectes platessa. The sequence goes on from NC_070633.1 coordinate 12,276,726, forward strand.
TTGTTTGAATATCTTGAATCTAATCACAATTGTCTTTGATGTCCAGCTAATCAAGCCCAGCATACAGAGACTCTGCCACTTCGAGAGGCTGTTTGGCGGGAATTTATAGTTTTTTCATGTGGCCACTGGAATGATTGTCATTAAAATGGATTAAAAGTAACATGAGACAAGAGGCTTCTGAGACTAACTTAACGATGATTCAAGTCTAAGTCAATAGTTGGTTGTCAGTGTGCAGGTCACTATCACAGAGGTGGTTCTTTCCGATAGTGAAAGATGACAAGCATATAGCAGTAGGGCAGCATATACCTGGTACTTCAGACCAGGCTACGAGTGTCTTGTAATGACAGTCAACGAGCTATGATTGAAAAGTAAGGCAGCACTGTATTGTTTTGCTCGCACAGGTATATGTGAAGGAGTCCATAATTAGGAGGTGACCTTAAAATATTACATTACTTTTCAAGCAGCATGCACTTACACCTGGGGGCCTGGAACTGACATACTTAATGGTTTTAGATAATCATACCTGTACTCTCCAACTGTGCCATATTGATATCTATAGTTTTAGAGTTTTGTTACCCATTGACGGCATAAACTGTAATGCTGTGGTGGAACATTTTACTAATAATTTGGGCATTAAATTTCTTTCATATTAAATGGTTTTCCAGTTAATTCTCTGGACTGTTGGCACATGACTAGAATATATAATGCTCCTGTAGATTAAGCGATCACTTCCTTATGTTAAGTATGAAGGCAATAAATGTCCATTGGTCATTTGAAATGTATTGGACATGTCCTATGTTTTTGTAATATGTAACTAATGCAGATTAGATTGATAATTTCCATACGATCTCTTTATGTTATTGGTCCCTCTGTTAACAGGATATGTTTTGACCTGTTAATTAATCCAGTGTTCTGTTTGCAGGTGGTCATCACCAGGTTAAAGCTGGACAAGGACCGCAAGAAGATCCTGGAGCGCAAGGCCAAGTCTCGCGCCGATGGAAAGGAGAAGGGCAAATACAAGGAGGAGACCATTGAGAAAATGCAGGAGTAAAAATGATCTTTTGCTATCAATAAACTGTAAAAAATGAACCCCGCTCTGTCTGTCATGTTTTTATTGTGGAGGCTTTTTTGTCATGTACTTAAAGGACTTAATATTTTATATATTTCTAATTTAAAGGGTCCACAACACAAGAGCACAGTGTTGGATTAGAGAAATGTATTTTGGATACTGCTCACCTGCTCAATATTGGATGTGATTGGCTCTAGACCCTCAGCTACCCTCAAATGATAAGCTAAAGCTAATAAATGACATAACTTTTGCGCTTAGTTCCAGCATTGATATTCTGGACTAATTAATGGATCATGTTAAAGCGAAATTGTATCTAGAGGAGGGATATTTGAATGTGCAATTTGGGTCAGATGTATCCAGATGGGGTGAATTTAAATGCGGTCTCATAAGAGCACTGTCGGTCTTCGATGGAGGTATGCAAGTCTTGAAAGATGGTGGAGACTGGAATGAGAAGCCAGAAATGCAGGTGTTTTCTATAGTAGTGACGAAGTGTCATTAAAAATACTCATGGTTAAATGAAAAATGCAGAAGTCCTGAATGAAGTGCCACTAGTGGGTTTTGTAAATGTATCTTCCATTCCAATTTGGTCCATTGCGTTTCGCTGCCCCTTATATTTCGAATACCGCGAGGCTTTGAACGTCACCAGTGCATTTCACTGTGTGAATCATAGATGACAGATTTTACCGTGGGTAAAAGTACTTTTTTTAAATCTGTTAACTGCACATGATGGCAGATGTCTCACGTAGCACAATGACAGCTGTGAATGAAAGAGGACATAAATACCTCCTGTTCATTTATTTTTTTCTTTTCTGTTTGTCAGTATAGCCATAAATCAATGATGTGATTAGTCTGACTTTTGGCAACATGACAGCTTGGAGTATAAAAGTGCCAACAAAGAAACATTTGGGCATCAGTGATAACTTTGGGGTCATAATAACATTGTGTTGGATCGAGGGGCCTTCAGACATTTGTCCCCAATGAGTTTGGATTATTAATTTTATGGAACAGTTTTGGCAGAAGTCCTTTGGTTGGGGAATTAACTAGTACAGTAGCAACATTTTAACAGTGAAATGCACACTTGGTAAAGGTAATCTGTAAAAACGAGGTATAACCATATTTCATTTTGCAAACAAAGGAATCAACTTTATCCTTGAAAAACCAAAGATGCAGTTAAGAATCTATTTCTGTGTATACATGTATGTTACACTATGGCCTGTTATGGGGGGAGAGAGGCTTGTGGGGAGAGGCTTTTTCCTTTGCATTTTTCAGTGTGCTGTGTCCTGTGCGCTTTCCAATACCCAAGATCACCAGGAACTCCTAACTCATTGTTTGTACTGGTTCACTTGCGCATCAAGCATCACGTAAGGTCACTCAATGTATTCACATTTCTAGTCCATCAGGGGAAGATCTGATGGACCTTCATTGATTCTGACATTATCTGCAGTAAAACTTATGGGCAAGGATATGAATGGTCAGTTCTACGATTACCTTGGGGGGCATAGCGGGGGTTTCTTGTCTACCTCTTGTTTGATCTTGCAGAACAGTCCGGAGGAAGAATGCGGTCTACGTGAGACAACACAGGAATTATCTCAACCAACCTGCAGTTTGAACAATGGGATTCAGGTTGCTTTTTGTACCTGAGGAAGGTTGTTGCGCGATGCGGCTTCAATTTGGTCTGAAATGCAGTGCAAATGTGTTGCAGTAGTTTATATTGCTATTGGGTTTGTTTGGGTTTATGGGTTTATCCCTGCACTTCTCTTCACAGAAATAATAGTGCGAGACTGGCTCAAGAATGAGTGAAGTCCTCTAACCTGGGGCAGGTAGTAAGGTGCTGGCTTAACTTTTCATAATGAACTTCTGCAATGTTGTAGTTGAAAAATTACATCTTGGAACTGGCTTTATGTTAACCTCAAATAATTAGTAACAATAATGCTTTACTAGCATTTCTCCTTGGCCACAGGGCCTCCTGACCGAGATAAATCCCAATGTGGTGACAGAATAATATAGCAGCCAGGTGCTGAGTGGTTTTCTTTTACTGGGGGAACAAAGCCTTGGTTTTGTTCCTCAAGGTTTTGCGTTTGCCCTTATTACAGCAAAAACAAAAAAGCAAAAGACCCCGGTGGTGGCTCTCCTGACTTTGTCAGGACAGGGTTCAATTCCCTGCGGTGTCTTGCTTTTAAGAATGCTGTGCAATGGGGTGCAAACAAAATGGTGTGTTAGAGAAGAACCCAATTTATTTGAGGGCCAATTCAGAACAGTACAGTTCTTTTTTTTTAAATCCATTCTCACATTTCATAATTCATACTTGGCCTCCAGAAAGTTAGTTAATGTGCACAGACAAGTGATAGGAAAACTATTTCAGATAATTGAATTTCTACTGATGCATGTTGAAATGATTTAATTCTTTGCTTTGGATTTTTAAGCTATATTAGGATTAAGGTGTAAACAGAGACAGTTTCTCTGTTTGAGAAGGAAATTCTCTTCTTCTAATATGAATGGTTTATCCCAATTCTTCTAATAGACCTGTAGTTTATCTACTTGAAGGTTACTGAGAGGTAGGTCTTTTAACAGCTCATGTGTTTTGAATACACAAGTATCTACCATCGCTACAACTGTGTACCCATCATCCATATTGTGTTGTGTACGACTTTGAAGGAAGTTTTCTCCTGTTAGTACAAAACTTTTGTGTCGCTTGTATGCAGTGGAATTAATACAAATTTTCACCCTGACACAGTATGCTTGTTGCACACAGAGTACAAAGGAGATGTGTTGATAGTAACATTTAAACCAGGATGCTTTGCTCTCAACGCATACTGTATGTGTCTATGCAGTATTCTTTCATTAGCAAAGCTCATTCAGGACAACAGCTGGAGTACAGAGGAACCCAGCAGCCAGCAGGGGGCAGCCTCAGGACATCACATAGAAACAAGCAGAAGAAGACTGTGATTCTTGAAAGACGTCATAAGAAACTATTGGGTTATTCTCTAACAATAGGTTTTTAAAGCATGTTATAAAAGTAACTTTTAAGTAAGGGTGTCAAATATAGGTAGAAAAGAAGAAAGTATTTTCTCTGAAGTGTGTATCAAAACAACAGAGAATGACACACACGATAATTTGTCCATCTTCTTGATGTGGTTAGTTCCTCCTTGGGATCAGCAGGCTATTTAGCCTAGTCGGTAAAATGGAAACTCTCCGTCAAAGAAGTCCCGGAATCGATCCCCACCCTCTCCTATCTTTATGCCGGCGATATACTGAGCTCTTACAATTGGCAGTGATTACAATCACTTAATAATTGCAAATTATTAAGTGATTATTAAGTAATTGCAAATTATTAAGTCGGTAATTTAAATAAAATAAATTTAAAAAACAGAAGGAAAAAAAGTTTAAATTAAATTATTAAAAAAAAAGAAAAGCTGCGCGCGCAATTCCCGCGCAATGGGCGTCTGCGCAGAATGTGCGCAATGGGCTTCTGCGCAGAATATGCGCAGTAGGCTTTGCGCAGGATGTGCGCGCGCAGTTTTTTATTTTAATTTCATTTAATTTAATTTAATTTTTTTATATTTAATTTAATCAATATTGAAAATAAAGAATAAATTTAACATAAGATATAAAGTAAGGTACATATTAAACATAGTAAATACAGAAATAAAATAAAGTAGCTATTCAATACTGTAAATAAAGTAGATATTTGACATTGTACATAAAGAACTTAAATACATTAGATATTGAACATTGTAAATAAAGAAATGAAATAAAGTGGATATGAAGCAATGTAAATAAATAAATCAAGTAAAGTAGATATGTAACATATAAATAAAATCCTCTTTCTTCACAGTGGAGTGATCGCTGCAGGGTGGTGCCTCCTCTGTGGTGGACGGTCATGTGACACGTGCTGCCTCTCCTCTGTCTTCGGCTGCAGTTGGATCACAGAGAAGTTAGCACAAGTTAGAAGTTTGTTGGACGCATTATATCCCTCAAACCAAACAGCACCATGGCGGAACTAAGTTTCGTGATCACCATGTCCGTGGTGACTCTGTTTTGGGCCCTTATTGGAGGAATAGTGCCACTGTTTATACCCAAAGGACCAAACCGAGGGTAAGTTAGTTAGCTTCACGTTAGCTTTCAGCTAACTCAGTGTTTACTTTGTATAGTAGTTTGTACCGTAACTCTTATTTCCTACACCCACTGTGCATAAAGTAGTGGTGGTTTTAATATAAGTCTCCCAACGTTATATAACCAACTTCCTCATCTAAACCTTATACGATATGATACTTGCCAGTAGATACAAGTTTGGGTTAGCTAATGTTAGCTAATGTGACAGTTCCTCCTTCTGCTTCCTCCATATTGCTGTTACGTTTATATTCCAGGAAATCTGACATGTCCTCCCAACAAATCTATTCTCACCCGCCACCACGTGAAGTTACTAATCTCAAGAGTTAATACACTTCCACTCTGGGAAGTGTTCATACTGGAACTTCCTTATTTTGCCAGTTTGTTACTATCACGAGATCAACATGGCCTGTGTTGAATGTGAAAATCATATCATCTGTGAAGTTTTACACCTTTAATAATTATTATTATCTTCTCTTATTCCCACAGAGTCATAGTCACAATGCTGGTGTTAACTTCAGTCTGCTGCTACCTGTTGTAAGTTATCATCCTGGTTCCAAGTCTGTGTTTTTTAATATATATATATATATGTATGTTCATCTACTGCTCAGATTTTACAAAATTAAAGTTAATTGACATCTATTTTAATTATCTACTAATCATTTAAGTAGAATTACGGTTTGGAGGATTTGCTACTTTTTTTTTAACTGGGGTTTTTTAATTGTTGTCAGACAGATCAAGATGCGTGAATTCATATCTTTGGGCTCTAGGAAACATAAGCAATTTTCCTCAACATGTTCCCTCATTTTATTATTTATTGTTAACTCTTAGCTGCAGCCCAAGTAAGACATGAATAGCTCCTGCATTTCTACAGTCATTCATTGTTTCTGTCTATATTAACTGACTATATTAATTCTGTCACTCTATTTTATCTACTGTGCATTGCAGTGTTAATGAAACAAACCTTGTTATTTGAGTTGCTACTGTTTTGTGTGTAGTTTTTCTGTTCTGTTATAAAATATTCATGATGGGTTAGGTGCCCAAGGTATCGTGTTGCATATGAGGTGGACAACAGAGGGCAGCAGACACAAAGCAAAGAGTTGCAGCCAAGTGAAGTGAAGTCCCTCAGTTTGAGGCTCTGTGGAGTAATCCTAACAGCCTGGTGTTCAGCATTATAAATATAGCCCTAAATACATGTTTATATTTTTTGTAGGAGAATAGGAAATTACCCCCGTCACTAAACTGTCAGGGATGTGTTTTGAAGTGCTCTCTTTTGTAATGACATGTGGGATCTTACTCTCCTTTCTGTCCAAAAGCTGGTTAATAGCGATCCTGGCTCAGCTGAACCCACTGCTTGGACCTTCTCTGTCCACGGATGCCATCTGGTACCTGAAGTATCACTGGCCTTAAATCACACAGACTCCTGACCATGCAGGTAAACCTCTTCCACTCACTCTCTATGCAGCTTCCAGATACTGTATCTAGTTGATCAATTGATTTTATTGCTTGTGTTTTTTTTTCTAAAACAGTTTACTGTAATGTTTCTCCTCAGGGGATGACCTGAATGCTCCTCAATCTGTGCAGGCCCAATTCCTTCTGAATCGCCTTAAACTTAGATCCCTGTGTGATTATCTAGTGGTGCCTCCACTAGTGCCTTGTACAAATATAATTCCAGAAGAACTCCTTAGAAATCTCACTGAATGTGCTTTACTTTAAATGGATTCAAAGTGGCCTTCACTTGCTGTTGTTTGGTTATGTGTGATGTATGTTGTGTTGGTGTGATTGTTGATATAAATGAGATTAACTTTAAATGGCTGATGTGCAGTCTCTGCTGTGATCTGTGTCTGTTCATATTGCTGATCGCTGTAATATATGTGATTGTTGTAAATTAATAAAGTAATAACCACCTGTATTGGTGCATAATTTGTGTTTAGTCTCATTTATGAGTGTTGTTTATGCAATCAACCACTTTTCTCATGTCGCCTCTTTTTATTGACATGTATAAACGACAATATATGCATTTTTTTCTTTATTGTTTTTTGATTCGCATATTTTTTTAATGGTGAATATGAATTTTGGATGATCGGTGAAATGTTTGCGGATCAAAACCGACCGCCTGCTTTCCGTAGCTCGGGCCGGCTACGTTGGCAACATGGCGTCCATTGATGTCCACGTCCGAATGTGTGAACAAGAAATACTGAAATATGACTTGGAGATCAAAGCTCTCATCCAGGTGCGAATGTGTATTTGGTAAGACGGCTTGGTGCTGCGTTACGACATGTGAGTGTGTCATCCTGTCAGTCCGCAGGGCCGTGGCTCAGCCTGGTAGCATCCAGGGCTAGCGGCTGCAGTTAGCCGCTGCACCGCCGCTCTGAGCCGCAGTGAGGGAGCAGGAGCCCCCGGTGCTCCGGTCTCATCCTCTCCTCCGGGCGAAACAACGTGTCCGACATGTTAATGACTATTTACAGCCGTTTCATGAAGCGGTGAACACGGTGCCAGTGTAGTGAGCGGGCCAAAAAGACAGCCAAAGCCTGTTCATTCTTTAGGAGAGAAACCGAAACACGTTTTCTGCTTTTTAATATTTATACATGTATGTTTATCCTTGGATAAGAATACATAGGTCTGTTTGCTCAAAAGTTCGTGTTGTGATGGTTTAGGTACGGTCCCTAAGTACAAGTGTTATATATGTGTAATACTTGGTGCTGAAATAAATAGATCAGAATATGAATTTATTTAAGTTAGTCTTATATTAAGTAAAGGTTACAAACATTTTATGTTTTTCAAATGTGATGATTCTTTGCATTTCAGTTTAAGAGCAAAACATAGATGTTTATATTTTGTATTCTCAAATGGTAAAGCTAAACTGAATCATAAAACTGATCGTCACCTGAACCAATCTTCTAAATAAGTATCTGTTTTAGAAGTACTTTTCATTAGCCTGATCTATGGTTATACTTCTATTTAATTGCACTTTATCAGTTAATATTCGGGTTAAATCACTCAACAAATCTCAGAGATGGTGCTATTACAATCTGAAAATAACTTAAAATGTACTTTAAACTTGAACAAATTTTAAATAGCTTTACAGCACTTATTCTAGTCATTCTTCATCCTGTGCGAGCAGCATGATTTGTGCAGCATGTTGAAAACAGTAACTTCATTTCACATCGATGCAGGAGTTGTGTATACATCTCATTCATGTACATCTGCCATTGTTGTTTGAACATGTCACCAGGATGTTCACGAGTGCTCAGGGCCTCAGAACCAGCTGACAGAACTGAACGCAGACATGAAGAAGAGCTTCCACAACCTCAGACTGAGGATCCAGGTAAGACGTTTGTGAGAACCTCTGCAAACATGACACTGATGACATGTGTATGACAATGATGCAGCAAAAAGCATGTGACTGTAACTCCCTTTGAGGCCCAACAATTTCAACTGTCTCTCTTTACCAGTGAGATATATTTGGTGTTCTAACATAGTGCTGTTTTCAACCAATGTTGATGCATTAATTACCAATGAATTGTGTCACTATTACTATATTTTTGAGAGTTACAAAGTATAAACTAAACATTTTGTTTTCTGGTTCAGGGCAGAACCATCACACTTTAATATCATTATAATTTTGTGCCGTACTTAACTCACTCATTTGTAATAGATGCTAGATAGATTTCGATAGTTGATAGATTTAGAATTAGTAATAAATATTAGAAGTAAGATACTGATAAATGGCTCGGAAAATATTTGTGTGTCTTGTTCCTTTGACAGGATTTAGAACAGATGGCGATGGAGCAAGACAAAGAGTCCGGCAAGCAAACATTGATCAGCCAGGTAGAGGGACACAGAAAACAGATGCTGAGGTAATAACTTGCAGTTGCTACTGAGTTGTGAGTATTTTTTGAAAATGTTGCACATATCTGTGTTTTTAGTGCTGCATATCTGGTGCCAGATAATCATGTGAAAAATCCCTTCTAAAACTTTTGTTTTTATCAGAATGAGTTTTTTCACGTTTGTGTATTTTGCAGCAACCAGACAGCTTGGAGGAAAGCCAACCTGGCCAGCAAGCTGTCCATAGACAATATGGAAAAGCAGGCACTTCTGGATAGATCAGATAGCGCTGTGAGAGAGAGGTGAGAGACATGCTTAATTCTTTCCTTTTTTTTTCTTTTTGAAGAATACATGTTTGGTCACAATGGGTTACTTCTGGCTTTTTAGCATTAGGACATGTATTGAAACAATATCTATTTTTGTCTCTCATTTGACAGGAAGACGACCAAAGATGGCCTGGCCCAGACAACCAGCGACATTACAGCAAACCTTATGAGCATCAGTCGGATGATGGCGCAGCAGGTTCAGCAGAGCGAGGAGACCATGAGCTCACTAGGTTAGTGAAGGGAACAATTCCTATCTAGAGGGGCATTCAGTAGAGTGTACACCACTGACAGTCCCAATACATTTCATCAAGCTTAACCAAATTTCACACACTCATAGATATCAGCCCCCTAAATGTCAGATTAAAAAAAATCTAGATCCATGAATGAAAAAAAGGCCTGATTTGTAATGTTAATGAAATTGAAAAATAATTCCTGGATCCGCCCCATGGTCCAGATTAGCGCCATTATGTGTCTTTTTGTGATCCTTACCATATCCTTCCACTAATCCCATAGAAATCCTTTTTTTTTTTTTTTTTTGTAATTCTGCTTACAAACAATCAAACCCACAGAGATCGGCATCAACATGACCTTCATGATGTAGGCAATTATTCAGTTTCTTGAAATAAGATTCTTCACTTAGTAATTTTTAACTTAATCTTAAACCAATGCATGTATTTTTGATGGGAACCTAATAAAATGCACATCCATTTATTTTATTATGTGTGTAATCCCATCCTTTTTTTATGAGAATGCTTTGTGATGAAGACACTTTTTTCCCTCCTCTTGAAGGGACCTCCTCCAGGACAATCCAAGAGACCAACGAGGAATTTAAGACCATGACGGGGAGCATCCAGCTCGGGAGAAAACTCATCACCAAATACAACCGAAGGGAGCTCACTGACAAACTACTGATCTTCCTGGCGTTGGCTCTCTTCTTCGCCACAGTTCTCTACATTCTCAAGAAGAGACTATTCCCCTTCCTGTAGACCAAGGTAACTCCGAGGACACTCTCCCGTAACAACACACACTACGTTCCACAGTCGCATCAAACTATTTCAATAATTCTGAAGGCATTGTATCATTACACACATTATTCACTAGTGTCCGCTCACTGGAATGCTGTCTGCTCACTCGGCTGAGCTGAGACGGTGCTGAGTGGGAAATATTGTCCACAGAGTGGAAGATAAACCTCTGCACTCATATCTCTAAGCAGTGTTTTATTTATCAAAAATGTTTGGGTCTACTGTTTTTCATCAAACCAAGGGAATCACTCGTGAGGGCAGATGTATATGTGATGACCCAAAATGTGTCAGAGGTCTTTAATTAGTGGCACAGTAATGCTGTGCATTGCTTTTACTTACTGTAAGTCAGACGTGGAGGGATGGGAGAACTAATATTTTCTTTTAAAGGGTTCCACAATTTTTCAGTAAAATCTGATTATCAGAAAAACATTTGCCACTGTTCATATCAGCTCAACCTACTGCTACTGGCGAGACAATATTGTTAAAATGCTTGAGTAGGTTTAGGAAAATATTTGCGTAACAAAAAATTGCCTTTTTCATATATTCTTCAGTAACGTGGGCTTTAACCAAACCATTACAGTTTGGACTGTATTTGTATTTAACCTCATTAATGTACTGTGCAAATCATGTTTTAACTTTATGTGTAATTTGTATTTATATTTATAAACTGTATAATCACTTTATGGTTTAATTTATTATTACACTGTAATGAGCTAGTGCTATTTTTGAAAATAGAAATATTGAAATGCTTTTCAACTTCGTTTTCACACATTCCTATCTCAACTCACTCCCTGTATGTGTTTTACAAGCCCAGTTATCAGAATGGTACCTTGCATGTGCACTTCAAATCAAACTGTGCCTATATTTATTTGGTTAGCATGCAAACCAAAAAGAAAGCCTTTTTATTCGGTGGAAGAGTCCGAGCACTCTCCAGCTTCTCTGCCCACGTGTCTCTGTTCTGCAGCACGGCAGAAAGGCCCAGAGTAGCAGTGGCAGTCATCACGCAGGCAGAGATAGAGCAGCATGCGTCCCTGCCTTTCTTCAGATAAGACCCGGAAAAGCAGATTATTCCGACCCGTTTCCCCTCTCCCTTTCCAGTGTGGGTGGAGGTTGAGGTGGGGGATATTTTTAGGGTTGTGTGGTGCTGTTATCTGACATTGCCTTTTCAACACCTCGGAGGAGAGGGTGGCCAGAGGAGCTACATGACCTTGCCACCCTTTGTGAAATCTCCTTGCATTGCTCATATGTTAAATATATGTAAATGCTCTTCAGTGTTGATGATCAATAAACCCAAAGTCTTCTGGCTTGTGATCTGAATGTGTGTCGCGTGTGTTTTGGGGCCAATATTGTTCTAAATGAGATAGAAGACTACAGAGTGATTGTGGAGAGTCCTGAGAGACGCCCAAGCATCTCTTACTCGTGTAAAGTGGCGGCTGTTGGGCAGAGCCGCTTCTTTGCCTGTTCATATAGCTGCACACTTAGATGAGGCCTCTGGCTCTCTGTCAAGCAAATTGGACTATTCTTGCATTTAGCACCGTGATAGTGTCAGTCAAGTGTGTGGGTTTGTATCTGGACAAGTGGGTGAGGATCTCAGGGGAGCGGACACGGCAGCAAACTGACGGAGCAAAGACGGGAGGCAAACATCGACCAGGAAGCGACTACAGACCACATGTTTACATGGAGCTAATTTTACAGCGTTGTTCAGTTACTATTTAACATTTATCTTTGTGTATTTGCTGCTGAGCGCGAGTCAAGGTATACTATTCAGATTTCTCAAATGAAACACAATACTGACTCAGCAACTTTGCCAAAAGGTAACTTTTAATAATCCATATTGTCCAAAAGTAGATAAATATCTTAGATCAGGTCACATCTCGATTTCCCTTGTTGACTCTTTTTTGACAATTACATTTGTGCATAAATTCCTCCTACAAAGATAAATTCATGTTAATAATAATTAGTATATACTTTGTAAGGTAACACACTATCGCAAGTAGATCCTGATTTTCCACGTTTATTACAAGTCAAGGTCATGGCTCATAGCCCTCTGTCCCTGCAGCGGCTTTTAAACACATGTGTCTGACAGCGGGTTGTAAAAAAGTGTAAACTTTTAACAACCTTTTAACCTCTGGAGCATATTGAAGGAAGCTTTCTAACTGCCACTTGAGCACCGGACACAAACCACATGAGTGGTGTAGGATCCGTTATGTGGATCTATGACCAACTCATCCATTAGAAGAACCACATGCAGGTATTATGTATATATTGTCAAAATTATAATTTATTATTACTGTCATTCACATTTATATTTATTTAATGTTGGCTTAATGGCTCTCTAATAGGCTATTGTTGTCTTTAATGTTTCAAGAATTAAGAGCCCATTTCGAAAAAGTTATAATTTTTGGGGATTGTAATAATAATAATAATAATATAGTCTATATTGAATTAATCATTTTCCATAGTCTAAATTGCTACAATTAGGTAATATTTTATAGGACCGCCACTTGGGCAACTGTATCTGAGTTTTATTGAATTAAAACATCTTTTAAATGGTGGTACAAATTGAAACATTTTACAAAAACATTTAAATAATTTTAGATGCATTTTTTCTCTCTCAAGCTACCGGTCTGTGCGCCAATGCCACGAAAATACACGAAAGGTCGCTATTCAGACAAAAACTACCAAATATAAGTCATTAAATATAAGAAGTTAAATGAACTCCGCAAAATCTTGACACATTTACAGATGCATGCAGTCGGACCATCATCCTGTTAAACTGTGGTCAGTATAACGGGTGAGACACGTGTTCACCATGTCCTGATGCCATGTAGGGAGGACACCCCGGTGCTGGAGGAGAAGCCGTTCTGCACATTATTCAAGTCTCCGGCGCCAAAGTTCATGTAACCCCCGCCGCCGGAGGAACTTTGCACAGTTTGCATCGTGGCAGCAGGATAACTACACGCATAGTTTGTGTTGCAGCCGGGCCCCGTGTAGTTACTGAAGGCCGGGTAGTTGTTGTAGGTGAAATGGTTGATGGGACCCATGCTGTAGGAGGGGTTGTATGTGGCCGTGTCCGCCGCCAGACAGGGCTTCCCGTCCCGCACCAGCACCGGCACCGACACCCTCCTGGGCGGCGGCAGGGACACCATCTCCAGGCTCTGGTCCTGCCGCTGCCGCTTGCACTTGTACCTCCTGTTCTGGAACCAGATCTTCACCTGGGTCGGGGTCAGCTTGAGCACCCCGGCCAGGTGGTCCCTCTCCGGGGCGGACAGGTAGCGCTGCTGCTTGAAGCGCCGCTCCAGCTCGTACACCTGCGCCTGGGAGAAGAGCACCCGCGGCTTCCTGCGTCTGCGGGGCTTGGCTCGGTCCGGATGCTCGTGTTTTAGGTCCTCCACGGGCTCGAGAGGAGGACTGAACTCTTCTGATGGAACCAGACAGAGACAAAAAATCATGAGCACAATCCACAAGTTTGACTTTTTAGAGGTTTCTTATAGATGTAATAGGGCTATTTTATTCCTTTAGCCACTAGGTTATAAAAAACACCAATACTAATAAGAAAAAACATGTTAACGGCACCACATAATATAGGCCTGGTCATTATATTGTATGACATTGCATGGTCATAATGAGGCTGTGGTGCCATTGCCTCTAAGTTTGCTGATTCAATTCCCTTAGCCACCCATAATGTAGTCAGTCTAAGCTTTGGAAAAAGACACATGTTGCATATGATTAACAAATAACTTAATGTGATCGATGATAAATATGTCATAGCAAGCTTTCAACTACTGACAATGATTCATTTTCAATGTTAAATTGTCCATCAGGCCGGAGAAAATGTTAATCAACTTTTATTTTTGTTTATATTTTAAAATACAATTTAAAAGACTGAATATACACATATATTTTTCTACTCTAAGACCATATTTGCGGAGGTGTTTTTGAGTAGTAGTTGTATCATGACACACAGCATGTGTGTAGGCCTAATCACAGGCCCACGAAACAAACACACTTGTCCTCTGCATCAACTCACCTTTTCTGCGTTTCCCCTCAAACCCGTCTGATTTCTCATCCTTGACTATGTCCACGTCTAAGAGGGATTTCCCGTAAAAGCTGGAGGCAAAGCTGAGTGCGCTGCTGCCTCTGACTGCCCGGGACTCGTGGAGGTCCTCTCCAAACAGCGAGGCGGCGGCGGCGGGAGACGGCATGTCCCGGAGAGGTTCCTGCTTCAACCGGGCCAGCATGCAGGAGGAAGAGGAGCAAGAGGAGGAGGAGGTCGGCAGGCTGCAGCAGTCCATACGTGAGGAGGCGTCCAGAGAAGACGCCATAACGCCATGACTCTGCTCCATGTTTAATATATCCTTTACAGAGAAGGGAGTGGACGTGCTTGGACAGGGAAACATTGCCAAGAAGTTAAAAAAAAAAAGGTAAGAAGAAGAGAACTATAAACCTGTCATGTGGACGCAGCAGGTCAACAAACTTCCTCTCCCTGCTGGTAATATTTACTGGATTTAAGTATTAGTTTGGTTCACCACACCGATCTTGAGTGAAGTGTGCATTTTGAATGTCAACTCTTGTCTCCAAACTTTTTTTCTTGGCCCCCCTCTCCTACCGGTGACGCAAGGAGGTGGGTGGGTGGGAGGCAGTGGGACCCTCGGAGCCACTGGTACTCACTCCCAGTTCATGACGTGAAGTAATGTGTGCTATACATGTAAGGCCTGGTGGTATACTTCAAGGCCCATATGTGTTCATCCACTGCAAAAACATGATTTCTTACTGGAGAAAATGTAATTATAAGTATTTATCATAAATCAGCATGCTTCCACATTGGTTTAACGTTGATAGCATACATTATTTGATTATTTATTTCATAAATACCCTGTTGGTAGGGTAATTTTAAGCTTTGTTCTTTGTCTTTGCCCACTTTCAGTTAATCCAGCAGAGTGAATATTTTTTACGCACGTCCTCCCGTTTCAAGGACAATGATTTATCTGATTTAATGCATCTTATACACGCTGCCTCAAAACCCCTGAGGTTGACCGTGCGTGTGAGTGTGCGTGTGTTTTGGGTGTCTGCGTGCCCCCTGCACCGGAGGGGAAGCTGAGCAGACAACAGGATGGAACCGTGAACACATAGAATCTGAAACCAAAGAGCGACACACTCTGCTGTCTGCCTCCGAGATTCTGGAGCCACTGTCTGCCTTATCAGGACGTGATAACAGACGACAACAAACCTGCACCACAAACACACACACACACACACACACACACACACACACACACACACACACACACACACTCCCACCCACACTCCCACCCACACTGCAGGTTATCCCGCACAAAGTGTCATATACGACACCCAAGTTTTAACCAATAAAAAAATGAATTTTGATTACTTTTACGCATTTTAATTTTACCATCTTAATGAGTTTTCGTCAATTCCAAGACGAGCAACCAGCAATGGGCTCCACCGTCTCCCCTGTCACAGAGGTCCTCACTACTTTCCTCAGCCAATGACCCCCTCCAAAACAAAACATATTCCAGGGACACCCTCATGTAAGGATATGTCCCTCAGTCATTTGACATGCCTGTTTTTTGACACTTCTAAGACACAGACTAAATCAGGTGTTTTGTCTCAACCCAACACAGAATCATATCATGATCCTTTTAACTGACGAATCTGGAAATATTTCCCTCTGGCAGTGTGCCACGGCCGCTGGAGGTCCACTGACCCCAGTTTGGGAACCAGAGCCTTAGCATATACCCTAATGAGATGATGTAAACAAAGCATTAGATCGGCATACAGTTTATAGATTACAATAACAATGTACAAATCATTGCACCGCGCAGCAGTAAAGCGGAGACAACCGTGCGCAATGACGCGGACACGCGTTTCCCCCCGCCACGGTTGGCACTCAACCTGCTATTAAAGCCTGTGGAGACGGTCACAGGAGACAGACAGTATTATCGTTTGTTTTATCTCCAGCGTTTAGCGCAGCCACGGGGTAAATGGGTCCCCTTGTCTCCGACCCAGCGAGGGTGTTTATAGTTTTAAAGACTATTTGTGCGCGTCGCCAGCTGATGAATGGCCGTAAAATCTTCCCCGGGCGCGCTGAGAGTCAAACACGAGCCCGACTCTCGCTGTAATAATTGACGAAATAAAGTAAACGCACTGGGGAGAGAAACACAAGACATGGGGGGATGTTATCATCATGATTCATTCCAACCGGCCATGCGAAGTCTGACTGCAAGGTTTAGGTGGATTGGGGGAGAAAAAGTAATTCCAAATTGAAACCGTTACCTCATAAATTATCCGCCAAATTAAACCCATCTCCACCTCCACGGGATAGTTAACAGCTCTGTCAACTGTAAATTGAACATGACACGTCTGGCATGTGTTTCATATCCCTAATGCTGGGTCCTGCAGCAGCACTCCCCTTTGACCTGTCTTTCTGCAGCACATCTCCAACTCAGATAAAGCCCCAGATAAGGCTGCTTAAAAACTTCCGCTGCACGAACGTGTGGGTATTTTGAGGGTTAGCGTGTCGGAGTTGGGAGCCTCTCTTTGTGCGTGTGTGTGGGTGTGCGTGTGGTCGTGTGTTCGCGCGCGCGTGTGTTGAGAGAGAGGCCAACATAGAATTTTTGTGTCTTGTCTAAACTCCAGCTGGACGCCACATTAAACCGGTGTTATTCTCTGTCTCTGCCCTGGAGCCCTGTGGGTGATTTACATCCATTAACCGGCTGATAATTGGACCAATTGCGACTAAACAGGCTCATAAGATATGATCGGATAATCCTCTTAAGAATGACACAGCAAACGTTTTGCACTTTCTCCTCGGGTTAGACTCCCTCGTCCTGTTAAAAAAAGTCAGTGTAGCTGCGGATCAATAGTTTTAGCTATGGGATTCTTTAAACTTAACTACTCCATATTATATATCTTACATAATAATATATGTTGTATATACTTACATTTATATATAATATTTAATTCTAAATTGGAGAATAACTTCTGTAAGATTTCAAGTTAAATTAGGGTAAACATTCACTTGGAAATGTAGGTGTGTATGTGTGTGCGTGCGTGTTTGCATGATTCTGTGTGTGTAATTAGTTATTTAACTGTTGCACATAAACATTTGTAAATTATGAAAAATCCAATGTAAACATAAGTCTAAATAATGTCCATTTATATATACATGCACATACAATCAATGTATACATCTGAAAACACACACACACACACACACACACACACACAGAGAGAGAGAGAGAACTTAAAACACACTGCTCCATATAGACATACAAAATTTGGTAAAATGAAATAAGCAATAACAGTAGACTGCGCCAATCAAATGAGTGTGTGTGTGTGTGTGTGGGGGGGGGGTTCTCAAGGAAGAATAAATAATCTAGATCAGACAAAATGCCACTGTTTTTTTGTTCTTCGATCTAAGGTGAATCTAGAAAGTAAAAAAATGCAGCGGAGACTGGTGGACAAAACAATTGTAGCCTAGTTAATTTTTTTTGGAAGTGTGCATAATATTTTTAGAAATTAACAGTTTTTATCAGATGGTGTGTCTTTTTTTAAATTATATTAAAACAAGACAAACAGAAGAAATATAATCCCACAATAGTTTAACTGACATATACAAATCATACATAAAACATACAGGACAACCCGGCAATTTACAAAGTGTAACACTGTGGACCAACACAATTCTTCAGACCAAACATCTTCTACTTCTCATACGGTCCAAATAAGAGCTGTGGTGAACTATTGCATTCACACTGAAGAAAATATCAAATATCGTAATACTTTAAAATACATCCGTGAATCATAAAATATTCTCTGACTATTTCTAAAGTTTTGATTTTGTATTTCTATGAAGAATTTGGTGAAAACAAAACATACGTCTCATCAAAGTTTTTCATCATTAATTTCAAAGTAATCAAAATGTAACTAATTAAAACAGAGCGGTTTGCTACTTTGAATAAACCCTCTATCAGAAGTAAAGTAAATTTGTATCTATTTTACCTTTAATTTACAGCTAAACCTTGAGCTGACTCCCATCATGGTCACATTAAAACAACAGGCATATGCACAGCTCTCATGTTGACCCAGCAGATCTGTAGCCTGATACAGTGGAAATTCATATCACCACCTGTTTTTCCACCTTTCTTGTCAAGAGTTTGTTATGTGTTTTATTTCTCACTGTACGTCCTTGTCCCTCACATGTATCAGTTAATGGGCGACACAGTCAAATTTGCTGCGGGTCCAAGGTCAGGTCTTGGCAACTGTGTCTCCATCTCTGGATGTTTCATATAATATTAGTAACCGGACTGTGATTGATGTGGTTCACTGACAGATGAGTTAAGTCCCCTCTCCCCCTCTCCCCCTCTCCCCCTCTCTTCCACTCCCCTTTGCGTTACACCACCACCATGTGGCTGCAGCAGGAACGCACCCCAACTTCAACTTTGTCCACTAACTTTCTCAATTACAAAATCTTCATTGGGAAAATGATCATGGTTGAAGTTCTGTTGACGCAGAGGTCATTCACTGGTCAGCACACATGTCAGCATAACTCATTGCGTGACATGACTGCGGCCACACGCACCCACTGATCCGGAGTCAGATTCAGTCCAACTGGAAAACTAACATGAATGTGGCAGCGATGTCGAGTGCCATCTGTCCGTGCATCATTTGTCTTGTCTGAGATGGAGGGACTGTTCTCCCCTTCCTCCCTCCTGCCTCTCTCAGCCCTCACACACACTGCCCAGGTCATGTTCACAGGCTTGGCAAGGCTTCACTCAGTCCTCCGCTGAGTTCAAGGTGATGCTAGGGCCCCCAGGGGACAGAAGAGGATGGACCTATACTCTGCTCCTGATTTAGTTTTGTCTACAGCCCGCTGCAGCTGATGTATGAGCTCAGTGGTTGGATCCTGCTGTATTGTGGCTCATGAGCTGATGAATGGATTTCAAGAGACAGGTTGTGCTATGTTGACATATGCAGACTGGATGTGCAAGAAAATACAGATTAGAAAAGGAGAAAATCCACATTTTTAAATTGATTCAGCAGAAATCTTAGCCTGGGTTAAGGTGTTGAGGTCCCAAAAGGGATCCTACCGTTCCTATAATGCAACTCAGCAGCATATTTTCATTAGACTTTATCCAGCTGTAAAACTTCATCTTTCAAAAATCCCCTTAAAAAACATGTGATTGTAAGAAGTCCTGCATTAGAGATCCCCAGCCGGATTATGAACCACCCCAGAAGTTACTGTGCTTTGTATTCCCTGTAGCCAAATCCAACACAGAGACACTAAAGGCTTCATCTCTCTGGCCATCAAGATGGAGAACTCTGTCAGTTTGGTCAGAAACATGCATGCCAGTAGCCTGCTGGAGGTCATTTTGTAGGGCTCTGACAGTGCTCCGCCTGTTTTTCATCGCACAAAGGAGCAGATTCCGGTCCTGCTGGTGGTTTGATGCCCTTCTACGGCGCTGTCCAGTTCTCCTTGTGTACCGGCTGGTCTCCTCGTATCTCCTCCACGGTCTTGAGATTGTGCTGGGAGACACAGCAAAGCTTCTTGTGACCGCACGGAGCTGGACTACCTGTGCAACCTGATTGGGCTGCAAGTACTGCCCTCATGCTACCAGCAGTGACAAGGACACGAGCAAACCACAAAAGTAGAGAAGAATCAGTCAGGAAGGATAAGGAGAGAGAGCAACTGTCTGTGGCCACCACATGTAAAACCACTCTCTTTTGGGGGGTTGTCTTGCTTCTACCTCTTCATTGCTCCCGTTGTCAGCTTCATTTGCACCGAAGCAGATGAAATTGATTCACAATCACTTTTGGTTCTAAATGGACACATTGATATCCCTGAAGTTTAACTGACTTGGTGTTAAACTGTGACGATTAAGTGTTCCCTTCAGGTTTTTGAGCAGTGTATATGTTATGTTGTGTTGCCCATAGCCTCAGCTTCACTAACATCCTCCTGAGACCCACAACCTCAGTGAGGTCCAGAGCGGAGTCTCAGACCGAGCTGGTCCTCTTTCCCTCTCCCTCTCAGAGACAGCAGACAATGGTGTTGATCACTGCATACGCCACCACAGTTTCGTAAAAAGTTGTTAATAGTTAACATGTCAGCCTCTTAGCCCAGGTGAGAGAGTACACAACACAGTATCACATATCACATATTATTTGTGTCTGTGACCTGTGTTAGGGCCTTAAGAACAATTGTATTTAATGGCCCCAACCGACTTTGTGCTGCTGATATATTTGATTGTTATAAATCCAAACACAACCAGTTTTGCAGTCATGTTGTTTCCGGCAAAGGCAGTGGGGATAGATACATTATTGTGTTAGTTAACTGGCCGGATAGCATCATATTTTAAATTGTATCTTTTATACTAATGTATAACCTCAATGGAGAACTTTGTGTATTTTGTATTTCATCTTTTTGTTAAATTTTGGTGTGGTTTTAATATAAACCATTTCTGGTTTCACAGACATGTTTTTACATTTCATTTATCTTTTTTAGATTGACTCTTGATTAAACTAAACAAAAACAATCATTTATCTTAGACGTTATCTTGTGGGACATTTTAAGTGCTGTTTGTCGCCCTCTAGTGACCACAGAGGTTCTTAGCAGGCACTTAGAGTCAGCTCTGGAATCCTTCCTGTTTAATACTGTTAAATAACAGAAGCGTGAAATACCAAACAAACTGAAAACTCTATATTCTGTTGAAATTATGGGTTAATATGCAGACATTACAATACAAATACATTGGCTTACAGCTAACATGTGATACAAAAGGCATTGCATTGAAGTAGGCTAGGATGAGAATAAGCTGCAATAAGCTTCTTCCACACGTCATGATCTTGTGCCTTGTATGATGAAGATGATGATGATGATGTGTTGCCCCATGAAAGCGCCATCTCCTCTTGTTCAGCCATCACCATTCTCCATCAGGTGGTCTCTTGGCCTGCCCCTCTCTTTCTCTCCTATCACTGGACATCCTCGAGACATGACCGAGCCACATGAGCCTTCTCCTTCTGATCTCTATAGGACAACTTCTTACAGCCTGTCTTCTTGTACAGGTCCTCATTTGATATTGTCTTTTGCCAGCAGACCTCTCCAAGGCAGCTCCTGTGCAGGGCATTGACTTGAGCCCAGAATGGCTGATTGTATTTGGTTTGTTTCAGTGTAGGACCCCCTAGGTCCCTTTTGTCTGGGGCCCCTGGATGTAAGAGCCGTGATAATTAACTAAACTTTATCTGAAAAATCTGTGGAATGCCCCTTTCAATTACATGAACCAGTCCCGTGTCTTTTGAGACCATTTGATTGGACAAGAACTAGTTAGAATAGGTTGCACAGCATGCACAAGGCTCCTCTCTTATCAGGTTGCTGTTTCATTTTACTGATCGTCAATGTTCAAATGTTCAAAACAACACAACTGTACAACACAACTGTACAACACAACACAGTAATGTATTTTCTATTGTTGTATTGTACAGTTCTGATTGTTGTACAGTTCTGTATGTTGTACAATTGGGGTGTACCTACAAATGTCACCCCCCTGAAAAATATTTCTTGAGCCCTGCTGAAAGTTTTGTGGGTCTTCTCAAGTCGTCTTCTCCTCTGCTGCCTTGCATAGTTACACTCTTCACCTATATTGCAATACAACACTATTGTGCTGTGACCTACTCTATCTGCATCTACTGTATATGTCTTTTCTTGTAATTGCATACAAATCAGCCACAGGGGGGCAGCGTCATACAATACTTTACTAGCTGTCCCTCCAAAGTAATCATGTGTTTGGATAAAAGTACAAGTATAAAGCATAATTTAATATTTTTGTCACACCATGAAATCCTATTTAAGTTGTAGATGTATTGTTTTATTGTTTCTGCTGCTTCTCTGCCAACCCTTGTCGTCTTGAACACCATGAACACATGAGACCGACCTACTCATCTCCAATCGACTGAAAGTGTGTTTATCTGATCTGTTTAAACTCTTCAGCTCTAAATTATACTTGACTGGGGCACTGGGAGATATATAATTTCCCTAATGCTCGGCCTATTTGTAAATATGTAGTCTTACTCTGTGTCCTCCTTTGTCCCCTCTTTAAATACTGGTTTTCATGATCATGAGCTCATCATACCAGAGTGCTTCAGTGACCGAGCACCGACTATGTGCCCTGAGGTTTTGCAGCGTCTCTCCGCGAGCCCGCTTGTGCTGTATCAGCTGCCGTCGCTTTATGGCCCTTAATTCAGCCAGCCATTCCCCGAGCCCATTTAACATGCTGACTGCTCTGTTTTCCATGCAATTGGAGTTGACCAAGAAATGAGGTAAGAGCATTGCTAATAGGCTAAATGACCAACATTGTAATAAGGCGAAGCCGGAGCAGCTTGATTACCACAGTTGGCCCGATGGATAATTCATGTGGAGACAAAGGTGACGTGGAAAGAGCACTGGTCTCTGCACGTCTCCGCTCGAGGATGAGCCCTCTGCCACCCATCAGGTTCTCTCTCTCTCTCTCCCTCCATCGCTCCCTCACACACAGACACACACATTGAGTTGTGTCTCCATCACTTCAGAGGACATTGCATTGTCTGACGTTGATTTCCTGTAGACTTACTTTAACCATATCCTTAGTTACTACTCGTCTAACCTTGAACTTAACTCTAGCCTTAACCTATACTTAAACTTAACCAAACCTTAATCTAAACCCAACATAAAGCTAAACCTCAACCCAACCTAAACCTAATCCTAACATAACCTAAACCTAATTCTAACATAACCTAAACCTAAATTTAACCAACACTTCACCTAAAACTAACCTTAACTTAAAGCCCACCTTAACCTAATCCTTATAACATGTCTTCACCTTAACATTTTATGATTTACATTAAAGGGAAATATTTTTTTGTCTGGAGATAAGTCCCTATAATGTAAATCGATATAGGTCCCCACAACAAGATTGATACCTTGACCTCACACACGCAAACAGACACACAGAGACAGACAGACAGACAGGCCCACAGACAGACAGACAGACAGACAGACAGACACAGACAGGCCCACAGACGAACAGACAGACAGACAGACAGGCACACAAAAACACACACGCACACGCACACACACACACACACACACACACACACACACACATACACACACACACACACACTGTCAGCTGTGATGTACATATATGCATATTGCCAGGGAGCCCACCACCCCCTTGGCATCATTATGAGTGGCTAGTGTGCACAAACTCTGTTGGTACACACAGACACAGACAACACACAAACTCGTAATTCAGTTACTCCAAATCCATTTTCAGTAACTGTCATTGTGTTGTGAGTTGTGCAGCATTTAGAGCATCAATCATTGTGTCGTCATCTTGGCATCGAGATCCTGGCTGGGCAGTTGGGACACTGCTGCATCCAACTCCAGGCCATTAGCTAGACAATGGATTTGCGGAGATAAGCATGAATGATGGCTTGACCGATGTCTCGGACACCCAAGCCTGTTGAGCAGGTGAAAACATAACTGCTCTATAAGTGCTTCTCTCTGCGCTGACCTGCGCCCCCAAGTCACTGAGACATACACAAGGCTGCATACTGTACACTGCATGGCCAGTGTGTGTGGTCCAGGTATTACTCATGTTGTGGGGACGTATATATGTTTCCATAGTCACATTATGGGGATTTGTATTTCCTATTGGGACAAACATCAAGTCCCCATAATGTAAACCATTGAGTTTTAATTTATGTTAAGGTTAAGTATAAGTTCACGTGTAAGTTAGGGTAAGGGTTAGGTTTAGGTTAGGTTAAGTTTGGGTTTAGTTCAAAGGTAGGTTGAAGTTTTAGGTTAAAGTTAGGCAAAGGATTAGGTGTAGGTCAAGGTCAGGTTAACTTTAGGTTTAGTTTAAAAGGTAGGATAAGGGTTAGGTTTAGGTTAAGCAAAAAAGTCAATGTGAAAAAACATAAATGTAATGTCCTATGAAGTCATGGACTCTGTGTGTGTGTGTGTGTGTGTGTGTGTGTGTGTGTGTGTGTGTGTGTGTGTGAGAGAGAGAGAGACAGTATGTTAATGTGTGCCCTCTTCCTGTCTTCCCTCACGGCCTGTCTCTCCCTCTCTAATGGGGACGGTATGAGAAGAGAGCTTGTGCTCTGTCTGGACCTTTCTAATTGCCCCTGCCACAGAGGCCTGATACAGCAAGACCCTGTGTTCCCAGCAGGTCAGGCGTGTGTGTGTGTCTGTGTGTGTCCGTGCGTGCGCATGTGTGTGCGTGTAAGTGAGAGAGTGCAGAGACCTGGGCAGACAGAATCATCACTCAGGTGGCGTTCCCTTGGCTCCACCACACAAATTCAGGCCCCACATAGAGAACACCATTCATTATAAATATCAGAGCTACAGGAGTGGAGTGCTAGCGGTGGGAAGAGATACTCCAGAGGGAGGAGGGGGTGAAGGAGGAGGAGGAGGGGGCAGGACAGAGAGATGAGCGGAGAGCGAAGGTGGAGGAGTGCAGCACAGGTACATGTTAGATATTTGCAAGGTGACATTTTATTAAATTCCACAGGACGTTCTGGTGTCTTAATCGACCCACTTTTGTTCAGAGCACACACATGCACATACACACACACACACACACACAGGTATGCAGCTCCATTTTATCCGAGCACATAATCTTCCTGCAGCCCTCAGGCCCTCTGCTGAACTGCCAGGCCAGGTTATGAAATCCACCCAGGGCCAGGTTACAAAAATCCTCTCTGTGGCATCTGCCAGGGAAGGCAGCTCTGTGTTGACAGATGGGCACAGCATTCCTGGGCCCCGGGCCTCGCCAGTGCCCTGCCAGAAGCTGCACTGAAGGAGCCATGGAGAGGCTGACTGGCATTTCTTTACACCTATGTGCTTAATTTCTGTGGCAACCTCGAGGCACGTACAACATGAGTTACATTCCCTGAATGCTGCTCCTTCAAAACTGACACGAAGGGGCAGTGATGGATGCTACGGGGGAATGAATAGTCTAGTGACGGGTGTGGATTAGGGCATGTGTCTGATTTAATTTAAATGGGATGGTAGCTGTGAGGATCATCCTGATTTGGCAAACTCTGTCAGGCCACAGAACTTGTCCAGTGACTTCTTTGCCCTTGTCTCAGTCCCTTGCATCATCGAGTTGACACTGTCCTGAATGTTTCTCGCAGGTTCCCTCCGCAGCTGAGGCCGGCTCAGTCCCATGCTGATCCGTGTCGAGGCGGGGAGGAAAAGCTCGACCCCTTCCCCCAGCCTCATGCTGCTTCCACAGGGATAGTGTTTTACATGCTGAAGGTGAGTGGAATGCCAGCGCAGCTCCTGATGGCCCCATGCTCATCTTGCTCAGGGTCCCCGTTCCTCTGCCCTATCTACCACCGACCACCTGCTCCAACGCAGTCCCATAACCAGGTCACACTAATGAAACCTGCATGTGGCCACTTAGCAGCCACCCAGACAGTACACACACACACACACAAAATAAAAACACACAAGATTACGAGGGCAAATATAGCCAGTTTTTTAAATAAACTCTTTTTCTGTGAAAGTCATCGAGTTTTCTTGTGATTTCACATTTAGGAAATGTACAGTACATTCCACTTTGCGATGCAGCGGAGCATTTGGAACACAAATATAGCTTTGGCATGGCTGAACTTAATAGGCTGGCATTCTGCAAAACCATGCCACATTCTCCGAAATCACCACTCTTTAACATCTAGCACTGTGCGGACACAATGTTCCAAGACGCAATGCGCAGAGGGGTGCCCTGCCAACTCCTCCGACAGTGAGAGATTACAGTGATTACTCCTAAAGCAATCTCACTATGGACCGATGTATGCACGGGGGGTCAGGAAAAGAGGGTGATGATTGGAGGGTCGGGGGGGGGGGGGGGGGGGGGGGGCATTGGCAAGTTTCACAGCTGAGAACAAAAAAGACCGGCAAACGTGAGCGAGCTGTTGACCTCGAATTCACTGTTAAAACACAGTGTCCTCATTTAGCAATTATCCTCCTCCAGAGATGAGGTCAGGCTGAAAATCAGTTGAAAACAAAGTGGGATGATAATGGCAGCGGAGAGGGCGAGAGGAGGAGAGGACATGGCAGGGTGAAAATGAGAGGGAGAGGAGAGAGGAGTGTGGTGGAGCTCGCTGCTTGGTGTGAGTGAGCATGGGAAATGCGTGGGACCTCTGGACCATCACGGCTCCAAGGGGATCTGTTTGGTGACTGACACGCACGAACAGACGTACATATATGCACGGGCACACACAGCCATTCCTTCCCTTTGGCTTTGCCCTATGGCTGCAGCACGCCATCTGAGCTACTCACCTGCACTTCCTGCTAAATGTTTCTGTGAAATCTGCAAACATGAGCTCAAATTAAGGTTTCAATTTGTTGTGCATCTCGATTGTCATCCGCATTTCTCTCTGTGATGCTTTTCACTTGTCCAGGAGGTGATGCAAAAAACAGTGCTGCCTAAATTGCACCAGCAGAGGGCAAAATCTGGTCAGAAACTATAATGGAAGGCCTCTCAAGCTCACGTGCATGTACACACAGACACACGGACACACATGCACACAAACACACACAATCATGTGCCTGCACCCCACTATTCGGCACACGAAGGCCCCACTATGTTAGCATTCAAATTCTTTCACCCGTGGTAACATGTGGTATATACAGCTCACAGCGTGAACAGTTTATATTTCACATTCTGTAGAGCATATAGATCGGGGTGTATAGCAGGCTGACTGAGCACAGAATAACCTCCCTCAACTGAATTGCAATGATTGGCCCTTAAAGCCTCATCTGAGTTTAATCAAATATCAGCTAAACAGTGAGGAACTGGCCCCTGAACTGACCATTCAGGTAGCTGCCCTCTGTGAGCTGTGAGGTCTTCACGCTGACTCCTTATGCTTAATTATGAGCCGCTGGAGTGTGTTTTGGTTCGAGCCAAAAACTCTGGCAGGATTCAGCATGATGCGGCTGTTTCTCATGTTATTTTTATGGCTGAGGTGGTGGTGGTGGCGGTGGAGCCGTTGGGAGGTGAGATTACCCTTCGTAACAAGTCAACGCAGCCGAGGCTCCCTGTGATGGCCGGCGCGTGGAGCTGCTCCGTGCGTCCAGGTCTGACGGAGCAGGGCCGGCGAAGGGCGGTTGTTGCGAACGACCACATGTCATTACGCGGCATTTACTGTACGCTGCAGCGAGACAACGCCCACGCCTGTGCAGTTCTTTTTTTAATGCTACGTTTTTATGTTTCATATGCGTCTGTGCAGAGAAGCTAGCCATAGGTGGCTTAGGTCAGCTGTTGTCAAGCCCATGCTGAGGGCTGAGGGAAATGGAGCCATTCAGGGCCATGACGTGTGCTGTTACTGCATGCGTGTGCAATTTTATACGGCTTTAATTACAGACTGTGAACACAGACAGACTTGTTTATTCTGCTGCGTAGTATACACTGAGGCCTGGTTGGCACCACAAACACACGTGTGTGTCCCCCCCCCCCCCCTCTACCATCACCACCCACATCTACATACACACACACACACACACACTCTCTGCTTTGTAGTAGTAAAAGTATCTATCCTGGAAAGCGCAGCAGGTTGTACCTGCCAGTTGAATGAGTCACTTGAGTTTTATGTCCATTAATTTAGTCATTTATGGATATCTGAGAGCAGGACATCATCAGAAACAGGCAACATTTACTGACTTTAAAGAGTTCTTCTTTGGACCACGTTTCTGTGAGAAAGCTCACGTCTCTCTCTACTCTGCAGGCATTAAGCAATTTAAAGTTTTCCTTAATTATTCTAAGCACCAGACGTGAAGTTGTGTTTGAATTCCCTCAGCTTGAACAAACTATCTCAAGCTATTTAAAGAGCATCAGTCGAACATAGGCCGCTTTATTTTGAGTGGACCAAGAAGGTATAAATAGACTTTAAGGAGTGCAACAAGCGAATGCTTCATGTGAAATGGCTGGGGTTACATCATTGCCTGTGAGAGTGAAGTTTTGGAGAGGCGCTGGGCTCTCCGGCCAGCTATTATGGTTTGTACTAATGTTCTGGTTTCAAAATCCAAACATTCTAAGAGCTGTTATTTGCTCTCTTTTTCCCTTTTACTCAGTAATTCTACTTCTTTTTTTTTCAGCTGAGCAAAGCTGTCAACAGAGAGGAGAAGCAGCTTCAATCGGGAGACAGAGGAGCGATGGAGGAGGAGGGGGAAGAAGAGATTTGGATTAGGAGAACTGAGAAAAAGTAAAACAATTGACCAACAAGTTTTTAAACCGTATCACCTGTAACAAATTGTAACTCTTCACATGTCTGAACACATCTCTTCCTATATGCCATATGGACAATATCCATGCAAGGATTAGGGGATGAAAACGACTGGGTACTTTTCCCTCTATTTTCTGGCACGCTCTTCTCTTGCCAACCCCTCCAACAGAAAGGTGTAGCTCTGCTCAGACAGTCTGAGGAGGCTGCTGGCGAGCTGGTGTCCACCATGTGGTTGGCAAGCTGCAAGGCATCATTATGGTAGCCCTCAGCCGGTGCTACATAAATGACTTGTATAAGTGGAACAGTGTCGCTGTGAGACGTTCCAACCGGGTGCTGAATCGCAAGACAAGCCAGTGTCTCCCATCATGCATCTCTCCTGCATTCATCCCCCCGTCAGTGACAGAGCCTGCTCTTTTTCAAAAACAGTAAAAGTCTTAGAGCTGAATCAGCATATTCTCACGCCAGACTTGTGTCTCTGAGTTGGCTCCCTGGCATGTCATTCTGTAAGATGTCTGGTATTTGAAAAGAGAAAGAGCTTTTTCAATTTGAATGGCAGCGGTAATGACATGAAAACTGAATTTGTGGTGGGGTCGTTCATGCTATCAGTCTCCATGTGATATATGAGACGCGGCTGGGGCGTTTTTCTATACCGTTTTTCTGTGTGACCATGTGGTGCATTCACACTGCAAACATAACTGGATAAATGAAGTCGTTACACTCAGCGTGGATAGACAGTCCCACAATGAATTGCAAAACTGAAACCAGGACTCAGAAAAAAACCTTCAAATAAAAAATCATTCCAGACATATTTTTCCAACTATCTTTCCAAATTCTTTGTGTACTCACCACCAACCACACAAACAGTGCACACTCACCTCAATTGCATAGTTCACGTGAACGTTTTGTTAAAAAGACTGGACTTGGTAGTTAATACAACATTTGGGGGAAGTCACTTCTTTGTTAAGAGTTTGCTAAAAAGACCTGACTCGCATGCCTGTTTCTTAAAAATGAATCTACAGCTGGTAGCCAATTAGCTTTACTTAGCATAAAGGTAGAAAACAGCTAGCCTGGCTGTGACTAGCAGTTATAGAAGCTGCCCACCAGCATCTTTGATGCTCTGTAACCCTTTAAAGATTTATTGTGTAAGATTTAGGTGAAAAGGATCTAGTGGCAGAAATTGAATGCAAAATAATCGTTGTAATGTTTTCACTATTGTGTTTTCTTGACCTTAGAATGGGCCTTTTATATTGAATTAGTTTACATTTACATCAGGAGCGAGTCCTCTCTATGGCGGCAGACATGTTTTTTACAGTAGCCCAAACTGGACAAACTAAACAGTTTGAATGACAACTGAAGGCTGCCACAGGTTCTTTCATGATTGGATGGGGAGATGATGTGATGTAATAAAATCATACCCACTGAACCCCTAAAGGATCAGTGTGTAGGATTGTGTGGCACCTAGATTTTGGCTTGCCATTTTTTTCTTCATAGTTTCTCGCCATCCTTACTCTAGTGGCATCTAGTGGTGAGTTTGCAAATTGCGGCCAACTGAAGACCCCTTGCCATTACCTGCCTCTTTCAAACATTGCTGGAGAACTTATCGTGGCCTTTACAGTTAACATAAAAATGCTAAATGCCCTCTTTAGAGTCATAGTGGTGCAACATGGCGGACTCCATGAAAGAGGGTCAGCGACCTAAGTGAATATAATGGGGCTCAATCTAATATAACAACCACACAGCAATTAGTATTTCCAGGTCATTTTACACTAGTGAAAATATCATGTCATATTCCATTTCTGCTGATGGATCCGCCTTCACACTGAAACTTTGAATGTCATTAATCCACACAAAACATAGAACTACTTAACCACGAGTGAGTACACTGCAGCAAGTCAAGATATAGTTCCCAGAGCCTGTTCCCAGAGCGTATAGTTTTTAAATTTATATATTCATAATAATTAATCTAACTGGATATAATTTAATAACCAGTGGGCATTAAGGCTCATTTATGCTGCCTTTACATACAAAAAGGGAAATCTCAGGTTGAACATAACTTCCATGCGTCTTTTTACATTGGCAATAGTTGTTGAGCACTTTATCCACTAGTGGGCAGTGCAGAGTCAAGAGCGTAAGATAACAGCAGACATGGTGACGGTGAAGGAAGTTGTGATAATGGACCTGATGAAAGAAATAAGGGTGATGATCTGTGAGGCTGTAGATGCCTTTAGTTTATCACCAACTCACAAAGTCACTCCTCAAAGAGTTCTGCGATTGTTGAAATTTCTTCCTTGTGTCCCATAGTTTTCTTACTTGGACTAGTGGCCACACTGCCTCCCATGATTTCAGGTGGTACTGCTCCTCCTTTAGTCTGTATCCGTGAGCTTTCAAGAGACGTGATCAAATACGGACAAAATAAATGCAGATTATGAACAGAAGGCTCCGTCTGTTTTACATACATGTGGCTAACTTCGAATATAAATAAGCCTTTAGAGGTGCTGGTAGTCAGACAAAGCCTAGTCATGCCTCAGTTTCCAGTCTTTATGCTAAGCTAAGATAACTAGCTGCTGACTCCAGCTACATTTTAATTATGTATGATGATGATATTGATGTATTTATCGAACTCTCGTCAAGAACAAGAAGTTCATTTCCAGAAAAGACAAGCAATTGCTCTTAGGTCTGTCCTTGTAATGGCGATCGTCCATCCCACCTGTAACCACACGGTGTTAATACAGTGGTGTTGGAAAATCAGTTGTGCCAGTGTTAGCAGAAACTAAAACCACAGTCATTAAGCTGTGATCACCATTAATCAAGTCAACAGTTCTGCTGGACACTCTGTGATTATACAAACAGTCCTTATGGAAGAATCTGAAATGTGATATTTTGACTAAGCTTCGTACAAATGGAACGTCCCTGTCCCAAAGAGAGAGTCTAGTTAATTACTAACACAAATGTTGGAAAAGTGTTTTTAAACAATTAGCCTTTCACCAGCTACTAAAGGCATGTTTATCAATGGGCTGCCATTATTTCATTGACACAAGTCGTGTTTTCTTAAACTACAATTACTCTGCAATTGCAAACCAGCTGTCAAATCACAAGCTGTTCTTTACATGCTGTTGGTTAGAGCTGCAAAACTGTCAAAGTGGTTTCTTCTTATAAATAAAAGTCAAGTTAAACCCACTCAGAGCCTTCTCTAGGCAAATCCATTAGTTAAGAATTTCTGCTACATTGAAAATAAACAAGTCTGTGCATCCAACACTCCCATTGCAGTCCACATCTAAACAATGAACAATGAATGCATAAACTGTCCTATTAGAAAACAGTAAAGCTTAAGCTAAAAGCCTGATTATGGATGTCAGAGTGTTCCAGATGCTTGATTGCAGTTCCAGTGAAAACAACTCTTGAGTACACTAATCGTCCTGCCATCTTATTACCCCCCCCACTGATACATTTCACAAGAGGGAGGCGGAGAGGAGAAGAGTGTTGCCTGGAAAAATAATCGGGTAAATTGGTCTGTCTTCGTCAAAGAATGTCTCGATCAGATCCGACCCGGACAGACAAATTCGGGAATGAGACGAAAAGATGAAGATGGAAAACAGGGTTTGAAACTCATTGTTTCTCTGTTAATCTTTCTCAGACCAGGCACTAAAGTCATCTAACCCAGGGCACATGCTGCAAGAGGCACAGAGGGAGTGCCTGGCATGGTTGGCACGGTGCCGTGGTTTGTGCTTCCTGGTGAATGCCACTCATTTCTGTGTGAAGCTGAGGCTGTCGCCACATAGACAGCTGGTTCGCGAGCTCCGGAGGCCTGCGAGAGTGCAAACCACCACATCCTTTCACACCGTCAATGAGCCTGTGCGTAATGCCCACAGATCTGCATCAGTTTACCCTCTCTAAATCACGATCAAAGGTGTTTGTTTGGAGACCATGAAACTGACCTTAGGCCAGTGCCTGGAAACAAAATGACACCCTCCGGCGTCCCACATCAGTGCAACAGGACCCTGTCCTGAGTTACATGAGCCTGCTTTCAATCAGCACACATCAGACTGTATATCAGGTCTAATTAGTGTACGTGGGCCTGCAGCGCAGAGCTCGGTGTAAGACATGAGCTTCTCGTGCATAGTGAGCTGTCCCCGGCACGGCACAGCCAGACCTGAATGCGTATACGGCATTTCATTGCGTGGGATGTGACGCACAACTTTTATGTTCTCGCAGTTTCTCATCTTAGCAGCACATGTGTCACAGTCTGAATAAGATTCCACAGCAACTGGATCGAAAAACATCGGAAACACAGACATCCATATCGCCCCCGCACACACGGCGAGATGCTCACCAGTGCCAAATGTCTCACAACTCCGACAAGAGGGTTTGGATTTAAGCCTTAAAAGATAACACAGGGCTGGAGGGGAGGAAAGATGCAGAGGAAAGTTCATATCACGCAACATGGCAAGAGGCCTGAGGGTATAGTTCAAGGGCATGTGTGGTGATAAAATGATGAGCTTGCAGAAGGGAAATTACAAAAGGTTTCTAATGAGAAGAAAGGTGATAGACGTCTTTCTTTGGGTTAGAGAAGACAAGAGGAGTTCTCCATGATAAAGACGGTTTTATCAGAAGTTAAGGTGCTTTCAATTAAACAACAGTTATTTGACCAGTTTGCTTTTTAGAACTATAAGAGAATCTTGAAAGTTGCACAAATCAATATTTCTACATCAGTAATGGATAACATGACTGTGCGCTGGGAAGTTGGATGCACTGCTCATATGGCCAAAGGTCCTGGAAACTATGACCCATCTATTTAGCATCTTGCAGTTCTCTGTTGTAATATTGTTGTTATACATTTTTGTTTTATGATCCATGACTTTAAAGTTTTGGTTTACTCGCACACCACTGTCGTGATGTCGTGAGAAGAGGCAGCAGGCAGATGTTTTCAGCACTACAGCTCTGATAAAGTCATTACCTGGCCAGAACCGCAACCAAAGTTTTGCAATGTCAGCAACTTGTTGAAGAACAAAGTGATGTTTTGAACAGCTAAATGAGATGAGGACCAAAACAGAGTTAAAAGGAAAATGAGTCTATGGCCATCAGGTGGACACAAACTGTCTCTAAACAAACTCACATCACTTCGTTAACTATAAAAAAAAAAACAGGTTGACATTGCAATGTTGTGTTAACAGCTGTTTCATGATAATTCATTCATTAATTTATTTATTTTTAAGTACAAGGCTCCCAAAATGTTGAGGCGCCTTGTCTGCTGACATGAAAGACTGTATGTAAAGATGGACGAAGATTCTCCACTTCCTCCCACTATCCAGAAATTAAGACATACTATCCTGGATACAAATGCTGCCATCTTGAGCTCTTGGAGCCAGAGTCTGCCACGTAGTGATTGAGGGATCAACACATGGTAGAGAGGTTCTACTGATACATGTGCTCAAACAAGTTGGTTGCAGCTGTCAATCATGATGTTTCATCCCGAATTGATGACATCTAATAATAATGAATTAAAACCAAATTTACCTGAAAAATGATTACTTGCAGACAGCATTTTCTTTGATGAGAATTAGAGAAACTATCTGAAGGAGAAAGACTTGGCGAGGGATGACATGCAGCAAAGTGCTGCTGCAGGAGGACTCAAGCCTCCATTCATGGGACATCCGCTAAGCCCCATTGTGTATGAATATCAACCAGATTATATGAACTGCAAAAAAGTGGCAGTACGTCGTCCTCCAGCAGCACTTTGCGAGAAGTCAATGATTTTTTAGACAATATTCATGTAAAAGTGAACCCACTGCAGGATGAGGAGTGGTGGCGGCACAATGAGGTGTGTGTCTGTGTGTGTGTGTGTGTGTGTGTTTGGGTCCATTTTTGGGTCCGTTTTTTAACCGTGCCGCTGCCGCTCTGAGTGTTTGTGTACGTTGCTGGCTCGATGCTGGCCTGAGGGCAGAGATTGACTGAGCTGCGTGGCTTTATTGGGAAAATTAGGGTAAGTGTTGTGGTGGGGAGTATGTGGGCGGAGGGGGAGGGGTCAATGACAGGATAATTTACTTACTGGCCCTCGGGAGACGTTCCTCAGTTACGTTGTGGCTGTTGAAAAACTAATCCTCGCAGTAAATCATGACATTATATATCCACACAGCTAAAATTATCCTGTGAAGGTCAGGCAGAAATGTGACCAGGGTTTGGCTGTGTTCAGACAAAGTGCTAGCAATCCAGCAGCAGACAAACATCCAGACAAACATAGTTCTATCACTCTGGAAGCTTTGCACAGCTCCCTGACAATGTCCACACATTGCAATTTCAATTTGCACGCCCTGAATCATTACACCCAATGCAGGTATTTTAGGTAGGCTGAAATTGTTTTATTATTTTTAACACAGTAATTGCAAGGAAAATGGTCTTAATTGTAACCCCAGCCTCTGAAATAAACAAGGCTGAAAAATGAAAGTGGTGATTATGGTTTCCCTGGGCCTGATGTGGGATTTGTGATGCTGCTGCCAACAGCGTTTTCATGTCACTGTTTCGAGTTCCTGCCCAATATAGACACACTGAATCCCTCATCAGAACACATGCCTTAATGGAGGACAGTTCGATGGCCCAGTCCGGCCTGGTACTGGAGAGATGCTGAATCCATCCGCACCAGTCGCTCCAGCCTCTAGCGAATGTTCCATATGCCGTACACTACACCATTACCCCTACCCATGTGATGAATGGTGGAAAAACGGGATTTGACAAATAATATCTGTCAGTGCTCTTTCCCAGAAAACAGTTAAATCGTTACCCGAAGAAATGTATAAATGTCTCTATAACATACAGGAAGGATTTGAGTGCTTCTGTTTGAATAATGTTAAAAGTCTGCAATATGATTCGATATCTGTGCCATAGCTCAGCAAGAGGTCAAAGCGAGCAGTCTGAGACCTCTGCTTCTCCTGATTTATATTTCACTGCCTTTAGCAGATGGTCCCACCACTGCATATGGTTTCTTATGAAGAATTAGACTATATT
Organism: Pleuronectes platessa; assembly: GCF_947347685.1. Lineage (NCBI taxonomy): Eukaryota > Metazoa > Chordata > Actinopteri > Pleuronectiformes > Pleuronectidae > Pleuronectes > Pleuronectes platessa. The sequence continues at coordinate 12,312,371 of NC_070633.1, forward strand.
GGATAATACGGGCATGAACTGCATTGCCATTAGATATAAGTAGTTGCTATCGAGGTTTGTTAATGGCTACATACACTGAGTTGCCAAACTGTCAGTTAGACCTGTGTCGTGGCAACCTGGCTTGTAGGGCAGAGGTGAGGGTGTGACCTTTTTCTGCATAGACTTGATTCTTGCTGCCTCAGCTTGGCTTTCTCCCAATGGATGCCCCAGCCATTTTGCTATCATGCCAGTGTTGTACTTGGCCTGACATTAGAAGAACTGAGGTGTTGGCATCAACCTTCAAACACACACTCAGACACATGCACTCACACACACACACACACGACACGCAGACACTTGCGCTCACAATGCCCTAAGGGGCCCCAAATCTATAACCCTCAGGTACAATGATTTAAGACCAAAATTAGGTTTGAATTTGGCTTCTGTCAGTTTTAGCTTGTTTAAGGATGATTTGCTGACTGATGCGGTCGTCCAGGCTGGTTCAAAAACACACACACAGACACACACAGACACACACAGACACACACACACACATTCTTACACTTAAAGCCTCCATGGTTTTGCTTTCTAATAAGGCTTACTTAGTGAAAAATTGCTATGTTGTCACAACATGGTTCTAGGCATTAAAAAACTAAATCATTCTCATTTAAATATTATTATGGTTGTTGTCAATAACAATAATAATAATAATGATAATAATAATAATAATAATGCTTGTGGTAATTCCGGCAATTCTGCAGACTTTATACCAGGGGACTAGGTGGAGATAGTTCGCAGAAACTCTGAACGCTCTTACATGGACATTTGCGTTTACACTTACAACATCTGGAGATGTGCATGTCTGAAAGCAGCTTATGATTGCTTATCATAATATGAGAAACTCATGAACTGTTTTAATGAGTCACTTATCAAAGTCTGCTGGTAATAAGTTACTAATAAAGTCCATCACAATCATCAACTGTCTGAAAGTATCAATGTTTAAAGTTTGTTATTGCTTAATAAAAAATAGTTGACATAGTCTTATTCAGTTTAGTACGTACCATGCTGAAGGTGGATCTGTCAAAATGGATTTTTACGGATGGCTTATTACTGATCTATACTTAGATATTATTTATAAATTTCGAAGCCATTATTTATAACTATAACTATATTCCTTCATAAGTGGTTGCACATTCATAAAATGTCCGTCAGCATGTCACCTGCATCAACCTTCCTAATCTAACATTCCAATATTTTTCTCCTCAGGAGTAATTAACAGTACCTGTGATAATACAATTGGCATCTTGGCAAATCCTGAATAGCCGGTGGCAGCTTATCTGCCACAACAGGAGCTACCTCAGGTAACCTTCTCTCAGCTTGTCTCCCGCACATTTTCACAACATATATCCCGCAGCTGCACAAACACACACTCGTGCATGCATGCACACACATTATAAGGCTAATTTGAAGCCGGTATCAAGCCTTTAAAGAGATTGTAGCTGCTCCCCCCAGCTGAGGACGAGGTTCATCCTGTGGAGATATTTTAATGAGGGAACACTGATCTACATAAGCCAGTAAGCAGGAGGGCATTAGACATTACCTCAGTTCATCCCACACACTTTTTCTGCCGTGTAACTCTCTTTCTCTCCCTCAATCTTTGTCAAAGCGTTTTGGCTGCACTGTCAAAACTAGTCATGATTTTGGCTGTTGGTCCGCCATCCCTCCCCTCACTTTTCATCTCTGTCCTCAACCTGTGTTCCACCTTTCATCTGTCAGAGCGGCATCGATGATGGAGAAAGACAAAATTAAGGTTGAACAGCATCTTGGCTCATCCACGTGAGAGGCAGCTGGCTAAATACCCCCTGTGGGCACTTCGTCAGACCATATAAAACAAGCCCAATGACAGTTCTGGAGTCAGCTCAAGCATCAACATCAGTCTTACCGCTAATGGTTTGTGACTGGCCAGAGTGTAACCTAATTTTCACCACCAACTTTACAGCAGCATCACAGTCACAGTCTCTTTGAAGCGATTCACTCCCCTGGTGCTAAAGTTTGTAGTGATGTTTGATATATTGTATCATGGTGGAACATGTGTGTCTGTGTGTGTGAATATGCATATATCCATTTGTGTTAGTGTGTGTGTGTGTGTGTGTGTGTGTGTGTGTGTGTGTGTGTTTGTGTGTGTGTGTGTGTGTGTGTGTGTGTGTGTGTGTGTGTGTGTGTGTGTTCGCAGAGGGGAGATCTTGCAACAAAAGTGTTCTGACAGCAGACATGAAGAATCAGCAAGACTTTGGTTTCTCTGACTGTCTGTTGTCACTTGAGGTTTTTAAACACGATTTCAGCTCCCAGGATGAACAGAGTCCATTCCAAGCTCGAACACAGAAGGCTTTTGACTGGACATTACGTTTTAAATAGTGCTCCTGTAGTTTTGAGTTAGAAGATGTTAAAATAGAGTACACCTCAGGACAGTTCCACAGAGAAGAAGCTAGACTTTTCTTTTGTGAACCCAATACAATCTCTGTTCATCACTGAATGAAAGTGATTATGGAGAAATAATACAGATGTTTAAACAGGAGAAACTTTGTTTCAAATCAGTTTTCAGAACTTGTCATGACCATATGTCAGTTAGGCCACATCTTTTGGGGCAGCTGTGTCCTTGGACAAGTTACTGAACCCACAAATTGCCCCTGATGGCTGTAAGCGTATGAATGATATGTGATTAAAAAAGTGCTGTATGCGGCAGCGTTGAATAAATGTGTGTGAATGGTTGAATATGCCTGTAGTGTACTTTGGAGGGTTGGTAAGACTAGATAAGTTTATAACTTCTGTCAATTTACTATTACTACTATTTCACTACTATGAAACAAATAAAAAATTACAGTTACTATAATCCAACTATACATATATCATCGATATACATAGTTCATATATAAGGATGTACGACACATATTGTGTCATTGGCTATGCCCACAGTGGGGCTCATTAACTGACCATGAATAAAAACTTGTTTAATAGTTCAAAAAACATGATTTAAATGTAAAACTACCAACAATAAGGGGTTTTTAGCAAGGCTAACCATCAACAGCTATATATTAAGATGGGCAACAGGAGACCTTCCCAAAATGAAACCAAAACTCAATACCCCTCTAGTGGCTGGCTGTAGTATAGGCCATGAATCCCATCCCCCTCAAGATTGGCTTATGACGGCAGAAGGGTATATGGCCAGGAATCCAACAACACAAGTATGCCATGCAATCATCCCTGCACCTACTTTGTTTCCAAATGATGTCATTAGCGCAAGAACCCATGGTTGGGATATTTTGGCTTCAGTTTTGTTCAGTGGGATGAAGTGTAGACACGTCAACCATCTTTATATTCAGTCATTGCTAACTGTTTGCTAATTGTAGCTTGAAAGTACAAAAGCACAAAAGCAAATTAAGAGTATGGCTCAAAGTATCAACCTATTTTCTCTCATTATCCATGGAAAAGTTCCATCTCCAGAGCGGGAGCCAACGGTCCATCTGCTCTCTGTGTCCGAATTGAGCCCAACAGAAATAAGAGAGCTGAACAAAGAAAAGCCAACAGAAAGAGACAAAGGGAGCTGTCATTACTATCACTGTGGCCTGAGAGCTCAGATTCAGATATGAATCTGAGCTCAGTGTGTAACACACAGAAAAGTAGTGAGTGTACTCAAGGACTGTCCCCCAACTGAACTTTAGTTGATCAATTAACTCCATTATGTTAATCTGGGATGTACTCCATGTTCCCTGTGGCTTTCAGTCTACCCCTGAACCCGGAGACGAGCCAAGACACAGAGGACTGTGAGACGAGTTCATTTCCCGCCGAACAGCGAATGAGGACATCACATGATGAGCCTGGGGGCCTTCCGCTCTCCTGTGAGGTCACCTCAGTGTCTGTCGCAGTCTGGAAATGCAACACATGTCCTGTGAGTGGCCACTTTGATGTCTTTAAAGAAGACACGCTCACATGGAGATTATCAGAGACTGTCCGCTCTATTATTAGTTGGGTTTTCATTTGCCAAGGCCTTAATGGGGGCCAGATCATTTTGTGCAAGATACCATTTAAACCTGATGCACCGAGGGGCACAGACAAGCACGAACATACTCTTATGTGTAGACGTACACTGACACATTAACAGTCAAAAAACACAGGGGCATTTTTGCCTCCACCACATCCAGGTGACTGGTAACATCTGCAGCTTTTAAGAGGGAACAAAGAAACGCAAAGCAGTTGTGTTGTGCTGGTTGGAGAGGTCGTGTTTGTGAGTAAAGCATGCATCCCGAAGGTGATTCATGACAGTTGAGTACCCAGGCACGGTCCTTTGCTTTGAGCTGACACACCACATCAAAAGCACATCAATGAACCAGACAAGCAGCCGTGACTAAAAATAAAGGGGCAGAAAAGCCAAGAATAGCCTCAGCATGAGAGGAAGGAGTGAATTACTGCTGCGATAAGCCATGACTCCTACACATGCAGTTGGATCACGATCTGGCGGGGGCACGCAAATTGGTACCAGCTGTGTGGCCTTGGAGTCTGCTGCTGCGGACAGGAGACAGGGTCCAAGTATGCGGATTAATCATTTACTCATATAACAGAGCTACGTTGGAAACCTCAGACACTCACTGCATTTATCTCCATTCATATGTGGTGGCACTCATGCTTTGCCTTGTGCTGCAGTGTGTGTGTGTGTGTGTGTGTGTGTGTGCGTGCATGTGTGTGGGACTCAGAAAAGTATGCAGGCTTCAGTGCCCACCATCTAGTCCATTCAGTCTGCAGAGGAAGACTGCTCGCTCAGTGGATCAGTCATTTTACGACTCCAAATTATGAGCAGTGTGAACGTTAAAAGATACCCCACTCCTCCATCCCCGGTGCATCACTCAATCCCATCTCCCACCATAATGCTGTCAATTGATAGGCCAAAAAAGTGGTGGTGACTCTGTTTACAAGTTTGGCTTTCCTAGAAACCATTTGGCCTACGTTTGGGTTTCAGTTGCATTCCTGAAACTTAGCACCCAGTTTTCTAGGAACAACATATTCCGGGAAAAATCCACCATACAGTTTGTCAGACAACTATATTTCACTTCATTTATGATTTAGGAAAGTGTGATTTTGCAAGTCAAGCTAGTGGGAGATCCAGCCAACAAATAAAGTTTATGGCCATGAGAAACAGACCCTGTCGGGGAGACTCTGAGATGTCAGTAAACTCACGGCTGAAACGGTGCTAAAGAGACTGTGGCCACACAGAACGCTATGGATATGCAACACCTACTGCAGGTCTTATAAACTGCTGGGTTCACAAACATAGAATCCCACACATATCTTTACAGATGGGAATATAAAACACTCAGCTTCACGATGTCTGCGAACACATGCACACACATACAAAAATCATTGCCTCATTGAGTTGTTGGTTTACAGGACAAGACCCCCACGTGCTACTCAGTGAAGCCTCTGTTTATGGTGCTGTTTTTACAGGTCTATAAAATATTAGTCTGAACCACTCAGCTCTTGTGTATGTGGAAAAGCCACATCTGAGGCCTGCTGGTTTGTCATGAGTGGCTGTGGGGAATAAGAGCTGATGCCGTGGCTTGGGACCCTTCCTATAACAACACAGACTCTTTCGAGGGTCCCACTAAGACAGCCAAGACTATTCCTCAGGCCCTGCCTGCTGCACATACTTCAAACATCAAACACGCTACAGGGGACCTGTGCCATGTTTACAGACCAACCTGTCTGGCTGTTTGCCAAGAGCAGCGCTCAAGCCTAAGTTGTTCGTCTGACATCACCACACGTCCCTGTCAGTCTGTGTGTCTGTGAGTAGAAGGTGAAGCTATAAGAGACCCTCATCAGACCAGAGCTGCTCCACATGCATGATCATCTTCAGTCTCTAGAGTTGCAGAACATCCAGGGAGAGAAGTTTTTTTGAAACTTGCCAGATATTTGTCTGTCTTTCAAAACCATCAGCCTGTCCCTGTTTGTCTTTCTTTCTGTCCCACGTGTCTCTCTTGTGCATTGTGTTCTTTGGCAATGCCACAGTGTTACAGACTTCTTTGATAAAAGGAATATCTTTGGGAGCTGACTGGATTATAATAATCCCCCAAATCAGCTCTGGCTCCACAGGCGATGCCACTAAAGCTACTCCCTCCTGAGATCAGGACTGCTGTTCATTCAGCGGGGAAAGGCAGAGCACATGTCTTTATTTATCTGCATTCATTAATTCATCACTCCCTACATAGTCAAATCAGTTCGAAGACAAACTTTTAATTGATTTCTTCCTGACACTGAGCACAACCAGAAAACTCAATTCCACGAGCACTGTATAATCTCTTGATAGAATTCCATCAGCAAAGCCAAGCTCTGGTCATCTGGTATCTGTGGTGGTGGTCATACCATTGCAGGTACACAAAAAAAAAATGTGAGGACAAACCAAACCTAGCAGAATTCTTGTTTTCCAATAAAAAAGATTCACCCACCCTCTGTCCGCAGACAAGATTAGCTAATGCACCCACTGCTTTGCACAGTATTACAGGGAGAATGTTTGGAATCTAACATACACACAGCACATAAACAGACTGAGTTATATTTGTATATTCAATGAATAACTGCATCTCTGAAAAATGTAAATAACACAAAAAGACAAACTGAATCTGTTGAGTGGATATAATCCATGAGAAAATAAAACAGCAATAGCGAGAGAGCGTGAGACAGAATAAGTTATTTAATGGAAGATGGCCCAGGGCATTGAATTTGGTGTACACACCATATGCAACACTTTGTATATGCATGCATTTACCAAACACACACACACACACGCACACACACACATACACATAGACATCCACATACACAGCACAAAGTGCATCCCATTCACTAACCCAGGAGGAATGCGGGTCCAGTAAATATCTAGAAGGGGAGAGTTGACAGATGGCAGTCCTGAACACAATAATTACCACATACTTCCCACCACTGTGCATGTCTGCTACATCCTCAGCTACTCAGGCCAACTCCCTCTAACCCAAACCAACGGCGCACATTCAACCAGCGAAGAGCCCACACAGCTTAGGTCTCACAAGCCTGGTTTTGGATTAGCAGCTAAATCTCAAACACACACACACACACACACACACACACAAACACACACACACACACACACACACACACACACGCACACACACACTACACACAGACTGTCTAGCTGTTAACCATAAGCATTAACCCACAGACGTATAGGTTTAAGCTAACTCAAATCATGTGATACCGCAGCTGGGATCAGTTCCTACCACAGAAGCCTGAAACCACAGAGGCACCGGAGGAGCCATTGTCTGCCTCCCTCACCAAACCTACCGTGACCGACTCCACTAAGACCAACGTTTAGACCCCAGGGCTGCTTCTCACACCATAAACACTCAACTTCAATTCACTAGCTGTCTGCAGCTCCCATCCAACCCACAGGTATGACCACGCATGCTGGAATGGCCGAGACAGCGTAATCATCAGATTGGGGGTTGGAATCTGCAGCCATGAAGATGAGTGGCGCCCACCATCGCAATGTCATGAAAATTAAGCTGCACCTCGCTGTGCTGGAGCCCCTCGGACCGTGAAACTGTCTCGCTCTGCCATACGCTGCCCCCCCCCCCACCCCGATGGAGAGTTCATAGCCAACAAGAGGTTTGCACTGGAGGAAGACATCAACATTGCATCAAGTACTTCCAGGTTCAGTTTATTTCAACTGGTTGCACAAGCGGAGCAGAGCTTCAAATGTTTACTCCAGAATTTTCAACCTTGGGGTTGAGATGCTATTTGTGGTTGCTTAATAGCACCACAAACAGGGTCACAGGAGATTTGTTAAACTGATACATGAACGTTGGATATATTCAGATGAAAAAGGCAACATTAAATCCATCAAAATGCCAATGTGATTCATTTTAAGCACTTGAAAACCGTCATAACATACACAATGTGAGGAGCTGAAAACCAGGTCAGAGAGGTGGAGAGACAACTTGTCTTGAAATCCAACCAGCCGAACAAAGAACAGATTTATTACATGAGTCAATAAAAGGTGCTCATAGGCAATGGATAGGTGAGGGTTTGAGGGATAGATAAGGGATTGTGCGCTGGATAAAAGCGTGTTCTGTGTGTGCACAAACGACTGAAGGTTGTCTGCTCCATCTTTCTTACTGCAATCTTTCAGCACAAGGTAATGAGCGGCCTACCAGAGTTCACTGAGTTGATCTCCAAGCACTCCACTGCCCTCTGTGCACTCAGCTCCGATGCTTGGTCATGCAAGGAATGTTCACACATACGGTTACAAACACAAACACTTAGGCCTGCCCTGAAAACTGGTAGCAGGTTATCTCACATTCCTGACCTGGAAGACATTGGCTAAATTTGGAGACCGGTGCATGCCAGAAAAGTCACAGCGCTGCTTTTTTTGTTCAAATGCCTTAAATGACCTATGTTGGAGGTTATAGAGAGGGATCTCGTGTGGATGTGTGAATTATAACTGTTGTTTGTCAGAAACCAAAGGTGGAAGCAGTGTGATGTTGTTAAAGTACTGTAAAACATCCAAGGGAATTGGTCTCAGTGGATGTTTGTGTAGCACTGATACCAGCGCCGGCTGTTTACATCCTATTTATTCACAGCTGTTAACTTTGTTCTTTTTAACCGCCATAATCTCCCCCTCAAATTAACCCCAGTTGTGTTTTTAAATGCAAACCACATTTTTTTGTCTTTAACCTCCATTATTCCACCATGTTAGTGCCCGGGCTTTAACGATGGAAATGTCAGCCATTTAGTCAGTCATGTTCAGGATAATTTATATCTACATATGTTTGAGGGCCTGGAGCAAAATTTGGTTCATACATTCATGGCTCCCATCGAATGAATCCTAGTGACTCGAGTGATCTCCAGGCATTTTTGTCGATGTTTCAGTTAGTTTCAAATTTCTGGTTTTCCACATAGACTGTGTATAATAATGGGTGACATGACTATTCCCCCAAAGTGAAGCCAAAGTGTCTCGATCGCCACCTGGTGGCTGGCTGCAGTACAGGTCACAAATCCCACCTCTTCTATGTTAATGCATGTCTACTTCAAAAAGTCAAATGTCGAATCAAATTTACTCAAAGATGGTTCCTGTCACTTTAGGCTTCTAAGTTCTGAAACTGATGTTTGTTCAAGTGTTTATTATTCCTTACTACAAATTTACAATTCTGTAAGGTTGGGTTTGTCCTCAGGTTCCCTTCTGCAGAGAGCCTGGCTCCAAATGTGCAAGATGGCAGTGTTTTTATCCCCGGTATTTTTGTTTCATTTCTGGATAGTGGGAGGAAGTAAAGACACGGCCCAACATTCAAATTTGACTCAACACGAGGTAATTTACACCAAGTTATTTGCCTAAATGTCTGTTGATTTCCTCCTCTGGGGCCGCGTTTACGAGTGGAACACAGCAAACATTTAAGCAAAATACGATAGCCTATTACAATCTTGACAATACAGGTGTCAGGTCAGAAAACAAACATGATACGATTGATTTTTGCAATGGTCTCAAGAACTGACTAATTCCATCCTATCAAAAAGGATTGAGGACCATCCGACCGATATGAACTATCTGAGAGTTGTTTTATGTAAAAAGTCATAAAGTCGGTCAACACCTCTGATTCAGTCTCATATAATATTGGCTAGCAATAGCAGCTTCTTGTTTTACCAACACTCCCTCTGAGCTTTCATAATAAGTTTAATGTTTGTGGAACTGCTTCTGTGTATATTTGGTCCAGCATCACTAAGTTTTGCCTTACCCCTTCCTCCTGTCTGTTTCTTTCTCCCTTTTTCTTTCTCTTGGATAGAGGGCAGTGGAGAGGGAGACAAAGTGAATAAGAGTGAGCATTCCAACCCCATAAGACTGGTCTCTATCAGCCACGCAGCGTTAGTGATGGAACCACAAGCACTGGTAACTACACTCACAAATGCTTATGTCAGACATTATTAGGTGACTTATGAAGGTCCCCTTTGTGCCATCTCTAATAAAGCCCTCTTGTATTCCCACAAAGTGGTCTGGCCAGTGGCTCGATCCTAAAAATAAACACACATATGCATTTTAGGTATTGGTATATTATGGCCTCAGGAAAATCATACACACTGACGGATGCTGGACCAAAGATTTATTCAGAAGATGAATTTAAAAGAGAAAAAAAAAGAGGGTTCAGTAATTGGGTTTTGATTCAAATCATTCATAGCAGTTTTACAGCCTGACAGCGACACTAAGATAGGCCGGCTTTTGACCCCCTTTACGTTTAACATTTTTCAGACAGCACTGGGATGAGGTTGGGAACATGTTGGTCAGCAATGCTGTTTACAGAGCTGCCATGCACGTAAATTAATCTTCACTCCCTGTAAGTTGACATATCGTCAAAATAGTAGCACTTAATCAGTATGATTTCCCCCGGGGGAACAAAGAGCAAACAGAAACATCCATGCTCGGTCCATGCCTCCCACGACTCGCACAACGGAATGTTTGTCCCAAAACATTTATAGGACATTAAATGAATAGGCTGTACATAAAGCCAGACTGACAACAGAGCTAACCAGCTTTAAACGGTTTGATCTGAATGGGAAATGTGGAAGCATGAGGCTTGATAGTTGGAAAAGAAGTGAATGTGATACTTTTCCTCCAACTGCTGTGTGTGTTCCCTTTCCTCAGTGACAGTTTCTACCTTGGGTCCAGTGTTCCAGCAATTTCTCTAGTCTTTAGTTTTTACGTTTTTTTTTCAATCTGACCATATAGTTTATGATGTTTGATTTGCCTACAGATGTGTGACGAACTGAAGATGACACTGCATAATCTGTGTTTAAACAATCTGACAATCGCTTATATAAAAACATGCCTATTGACCATAAATTATCAGGGCAATGAGCAAGCTGTGACCACAGTTACGACTGTACGACAGGCTAACGGAAACTCTTTGCGAACAGCTTACATTAACTGTGAAGGGCTTGAGCTAGGTTGGGTCATGAATACAGACTGACTGCAAGGGGTCAGGCTCTGTTACTACCCTCTCAGACAAGAGTCGGGTTCAGATAGAAATACTTAGCAAGAGTAGCACTCAAGAAAGGCAACTGTTTGTTTAATATACCAAGTTAAGAAGAGATGACATTTCAGTGTTGTTTTTCGGAGCTTGATTCTATGGTCAAAAAACTGAAATGTAGCAGGTTTTACCCATGTAAGAAAAAGCCTAGTTTAGCTCAATTTAAAACAGTTAGTAGCTCTACTTGGGTAGGGAGTACATACAATCAGGTCAGTGCTTGTTGTAGTATATTTTATTTTCGGTTTCAAACACCAGATTATGCCCTTTTAAAACACTCCCAACCCTCATATAATTTCTAAAATATTTGCATCATAAGGCAGAAGCTGCAAAACTAACATGTTCAATGATTTTCTATTGCCTTACTTTTGATAAGACCTGTTACTTGATCCTCGAGACCTCTGTGACAGGGCCGAGCTCACCATACGTTCAAATTGCCTGCAAAGACAAAAAGGGAAATAACAATGACTGAACTACGGACTTTAAGTAATTCTTTGGCACACAGATTACCACCTATTTGTCATTCTTACCCATAACCCTCATGCCCCTCTCTCTGCTCTGAGGCTCTGCATGATCTCCGTCCATTTCTCCATCATTTTGAGTCTCTGGTCTGGGATGATGCTGGTAGAGCGGTAATTGGAATGTGTGCGTGTGTCGTGTGCATGCTTGTGTTTACGCAAGTGTGTGTTTGTAATGGGTGTTGGGGTGATGGAGGGGGGGGGGGGGGTGTAATGTTGGGCCTCTGCTCCGCAGATGTCATAATTAGGATCTGGAATTCTGAGAATTCCAGGGAAGGTTGGACGATCCTAGAGGGCTTTTCATCTGCTGCAGCGGCCCAGCCTTACGGAAAAATACAACATGTTCCAACACACACCATCACAGCAATCAATTACAGCTAACTGTACAACACACATCGTTAACAACAAATATCCCAAAACATCCTATAATTCTAACCTCATTGCACTGAGGTTCACAAGCATCTGTGACATGTTGGTTTGATCTGGACCCGACCACTAATTCATGAGCTGGCTAATTAACCTAAAATCATTTCTTCCTTGGCATTTCTTCCGAACAAGAAAATGTTAAATGCATGTGGCACTCTTCAACAGTGCAGTAAAATGCTTTATTCTTTACAGACAGGTAGTCCTATATAAAGCTCTTCTGTTATTACCATAAAAGATCAATGCTGTTTTCTGTAATCACAGGCGCCAGTATAGAACAACTCCAATCAAGCCATGTCAAACAACACTTTTCTAATGAGCAACCCAACAGAGGTATTGTTGCTCACCAATGCATAGGCCTGCAGGGTCCAAGGAGCCCTGGCTAGAAATACAGACACAAATAAAATACAATTGTGGACTTTTCTCCTTCACAATCTGACTGCTTAAATAATAATAACTCTTAACAACCAAATGAAACCAAGTTGACAAGTTGGTGAAATGAAAAAAATTAAATATTGTTACTTTAGGTTTTGGCACTAAGCCCCACCCACGGGTCAGCTTTTTTTTTTGTTGCCATTTTTAGCATCTGCCCTGCAAATTAAAATGGGGCTTTGGTTAAAAGCCGGAAATTATGCGTGTGGTTAACACAAGTTGAACTCAATTTCTTCCTTCATTCTGATGTGACACGGTCCATCACACATACATTTGTGAAATTTGGAGTTCGGAACTGAATACAAATGGGTTTCTTTGTGTAAACATTATTACTTCTAACTTATATAAGAACCATAATGGGTCAGTTTCTAATGTCAGCTGAATGTATAGGTAATAAATAATAGAGTATAGATAATGGATGAAGGAATTTAGAAAATCTCCAACTGTGATATGCTAGTACGGCATTATCTCAAAGTTGAAGAAAGCTCTAGAGTGGACAAAGTTCAGTCCTGCAAACATAACATGAGTTAAATTTGGCTGTGATCCCTCAAACGTGTCTCACCACTACAGGCTCTCACCTGCAATTGGTCAAAATGTGTCCCAAAGTGGTTGCATTTTATGACATTAAGTCCTATGTGCCCAGAGCTTTAAGCTCCCTCCTGTTGTTGGAATAAAGAGTTTTGTCTGTTCCTACCTCACAAGTTCTACCTTCCTGCTGTGTGGACGCCTTTAAGCAAACAGACTAGGATTAACACCCAGTAGCGTAGACCTCACAGTGAAGTGGGCGACAGAAATTTCACAGAACTGCCAAATTCATTTTGGTGTGCCAACCTTAGTGATGCTGGAGGCATGCAACCCATTACGCTTTCACACGTTGGCTTTTATTTGCTACATGTAGGCCAGTGTTGCTCTGTGGAGGTAATCACATAATAAATACACTGAATTGCATAATACAATTTTCAGCATTAATGCAACACCATATTCATAAACTCGTTAAATGGAGACCCCTCCCTAGGAGCTGTGGGGTAGCTTTTGGAAAGATGACGTCACATGCCAACCGCAATGTATGGTGAAGGTTGCGCGTTTGTGTGTGTGGGATGCAGTGAGCCACTGGTTTCATGGGAGGAGCACTGCCAGGAGCAGTGGTGTACTCACTTTGACAAGGTGAAACAGGTGAAACAGGTGGAGTTGAGGAGCTAACAGGTCCAAAAATGCTTCGCAAACTACACTCGGTCGCAATGAGCTCACCTTGTTGACGTATTTATTAGTATGTTTTCCATACTACCAGCGATCAAATGAATAAAGAGTAGCGAAAACAGACGGATGACGTTTTCCATATGCATTCTCAAACAAAGTTACACGCCATAGCAAACATTTGGTCTTACCCTGAAACAATGTATTGTTCTGCAGCAAGAATACTGTGAGCCAGCTCCTCTTCTAACAGAGTCTAATGAGGCAGGAACAAATGGCCATCCACTCTTAACACTCTCCCTCTACGTGCACTTCTCTGAATATTGTCAATTATCCCCTATGTCTTGGCTGACATGACTCTGAATGTGGGTCACAGGCCACACAATCACCTGGTAATTACCAGAGAGTAAACAAGCCAAGCCAGGGGAGAAGTTTTAATGATTATCAGGCTGCTACAAAGGACCCTTCATCTCTAATGAGGGGTAAGTGTGTCATACTATGTTGCGCAAATGTTGGACCTGTCCATCAGGATAAATATAGCATCCCTGGATCCAATAATATGGGATTGGGGCAAATTTGGGGGATCAGTGTGATGAAATGGAAGTGTAACCCAGAAAGGCTCCATTTGCCTCAATGATGGTGTCCAAACTGACCTTACATAATGAGCCCTTTGCCCAGTGCTTGAAGCGGATGATTAATTGCTCACCGGTCTTTTCAGCAGCTATGACACCATGTGCCACCCACGTAGTGTGCGCTGGCCTCATGTCTCACCCTCATTAAATGGGGCCTTTGTGTCCCAGCTGCTCTCTTTTGTACGAGCATGCCCACCTATCAGAGGGGTCGACCCCTGTGTCTCTAGCCATGATGACATCACCTCTGCCCTCATCGGGGCTGTAGCGGCCAAGGTGAGGAGGGCTCTCATAGGCAGCTACGGCCCATCTCTTTTCCCCTTATCACTCAATCACTCCTTTGTGCTGCGAGGCCTGTGGGCTTATATGGACAGTAATGAGACGGAGCACTTTGTCATCCGCCAGCGCTGTAGAAATATAAACCATACAGAGAAAAACTCTATAATAGCACATTGTTTGAGGGGAGTTAAAATGAGGGTTTGAAATGTGGTGCTCTCACACTGGTTGGAATCAGAGCCCAGAGCTGGCCTGCTGCGCTGGGCCAGTAAAACCTCTCTTTTCACGAGTCAGGTGAGTTAACACACCAAAGAGTGCTGAACTGGGGAAGACAGAGAAATGCTTTGCAGCTCCCTTTCAAAAGAAATGGTATCTTTTTTATTTTTTTTTGTATCAACGCACACAGTGAAGCTTACATCTATCCACGAATGCCAGAAACCTCTGACTGACTGCGACTGTGTGTGTCCCACATATCGAGAACCGTTCATCTTATTTCCCTCACGCACTGTTAAGGGCCCAAGGAAGGGCAGTGGCGAATGTGGAAGCATTTGGAATCGAGATACATTGAATAATAAGAACATTTCAATAAACAGAGGATCAGCGCTCCGTGGCAGCGGCGGCTGGGACTCATTAACGTAAGTGACGTTGTGGATCACATCAACAGCGCGTTTAAAACAACGGGTGTTTATGACAAAAGGCGCATTCACCACAATGGCACAGAGTCAAATGTCACAGAATAAACAGGTGAACAGCTCTTTGGGAAGCGTTAGGGTTCCGTGGACTGAGTCCTGCAGTTACTTTTCACTTGCCACATGTCCACTACTGCAGGTCACTTTTACAGTAAGAAGGAAAGCTGCAACCAGCATCAACCCAGGTCACGCAAATAGGCATGTCTGACCAGGCACTGCACTAGTCCTCCTTACTGGCATGGAATTTGTCAGCACCAGGGACTCTCCTGGATCAGCCCAAAAATGCACTGTCACTCTGCTAAAACAAAAATGTTTTCCTTAAATCCTGTTCCCAAGTCAACACTCAGGAGATACAATCTCATCGCCTGACACCATCACATACGCAGAAATGCACACACATTAACTGAGACAAATTTAGTAACTGGGATATCATCTTCAAGTTCCTCGAAGACTTTTGGTATTCGATATTCTATGGCCTCTTCTTCATACAGCCCAACGCTGCTCTCTTTTCCTGCTCCCTGCTCCTCCATGGGGTTGTGTCAGTAATGTTTGCACTGCGAGACTTCGTACTCGGCTCTGATTTACTGCTCAGATTTTCTCTTTTGCAGATAGACCGTTACACATTATATTTTTGCTGCCAGATCCAAAACCAATCGGATCTTTTAATTCCAAATAGCAATACTGTTGTAAAAGATAAACTCCTGACAGGTTCGAGACGATGTGTCAACACACAGCTCCAGTTGCTTGTAGATATGTTCATAGCAAAATAACACAGTCTTGGCTCAAGGTAAAACCAAGCTCGACAGTTTTGTGTTCATCAGATTCAAGTTGATTAAACAGTCTTTTCTCTACGATAAATATGAAGCTAAAGCAGCCAGCTTCTAAAAAATGTAGGACTCAATTTCTTTCATTGATTGGGTAGAAATTGGAAATTTCGCTCCCTGCAGGAATGCTCACATGACTATACAGACTCTTGTCATGTTAACACTTAAAGAAATATGTATTGGATTACAGATAATAAATCGGCACAGACCACATATGTGGGATTTCAGTGACATATTAAAGGAAAGGGACCAGGGCTATATGGATAAAAAGAAAAATGGAATGTTGTCCACCACAGTCTCAATTTATAGCTGAATTACATCCACGTGCTTCAAATGAACTACTATAAGAAGTCTGTAAACTGAACATTAATTGCTGTTACAGAAGCCACCCTCCCAGCAGAGCAGCCCCCACCCCCCACACTCACACACACACACACTCACACCCCAGCCGGGCCTCCCTGTTATGGTTTAATGGGTCGATCACTTGCCAGGGCCCCAGGGGTCCCAACTCAGAACACATGTCTGCTTTCTGTATGTTTATAGTACAGCATTCAAAGTGAATGAATGTTATTGCTGTCAAAGCGTCCTTGTCTATTTTCTGGACAGTGTCACCAAAAGGAGACAATGCTGTTACACAACGCAGAGCTGAAATAGATTCTTAAATCCCGCTGAAACACTACAAATGATATATATTTAAACATAAAAGATATAACGCAGCAAACTGTAGCAGCCTAACTGCAGCAGCCATAACTGCAACAATCCTCCCACTTGAGCTACAACGTGTTTGGCATAGCAGGCAGTGACCGCTCTGCACCATGTTCAAACAATCAAATGACTGTAAACAGACACAGACAAGTGGTGAATGAGTGGAGGCAACATCCCTGTCACGTCTATACAAAACACACTATTCAAACACAACTGTTGAACAAGACTCTTTGAGAGTTTCCTTAATCGTACAAACAATGAGAAACGGAAAATGTGAACATCTGCAGTCATGGGATATGATCAAAAGGTCAAGAATAGCCCCTTAATGGAGGTTTAGATCAAAGTTTGGTCAAATTTAAATTATATTTCGTATGTATTCAAATATGCAATAATTGGCTGCTCCCTGCTCCTCCATCAAAAGCTTCTCTGGAAATTGTAAATTCATAGATTATTCTAACCTCATAAATGAAGGTTTGAATTTTGACTTTTATTCACTTGGTCAAACAATTTGACCGTCAGTCAAACCGCTGAATGTTCTTGTTGTATGTGCCAATTCTTGGTATTTTGTGTGGGGTTCAAGTGAAGTAGTTAATTCTCGCGGCACTTCAGAGTACCACTTTTCTTCACCTTTCGGGTAATTTACATCTCTCTTCTTGGTAAATGGGTTTAAAAGCACCATTAACCTGCTCCTAAAACCTAACAGGGGGTTTATAGTTTGGGATTGCAGCCACTCTTCCCCAGACCTCGGCTGAATATCAAATGTTGTAAACAAAAGTGAAATACACTGATTGTAGAGCAGGACTGGTCATTCTTGATCACGGAGACAGTTCTTTGACAAAAAGAAGACATTAAAGGGATGGTTCACCCAAAAACGAAAATGTACTCATTATCTGCCCATCACTTTGCCGATGGAGGGATGGTTGAAGTGTTTGAGTCCACAAAACGGACAAATCTGTCCCCGTTTACTTCAATTGTATTGGATGTGGCTGCAACACTGTTTACCCCTGACACTCCAAAAGTGTTTGTGGACTCAAACACTTTACCTTACCCTCCATCGGCATAGTGGTGAGTAGATAATGAGTACATTTTCATTTTTGGTCCCTTTATCTCAAGGTCGTCGTAATGGATATAGGTCTTCTTTGGTGGATGGAGATTGCTTTATTGTCATGTAAATAGACATGTTCGCCTGGATATGTTAATGAGGCTTCACTTGGAAGAAATGCGCTTAAAAGCTGCAGATAAATTTTAAGTAAAGCCTTTATCGTCAAAATAGTGAGTAACGAGTTGTATACCCAGTCTTCATCCATTTCTGGGTTTTAAATCACACAAACCTGTATACTACAAATGCTCAATGTATGATGAGTGTGTTCACATACTCAAAATAACCCCAGTATTTGAACACTTCTCAATTGTTGGTCTTGGTATGAAGGCTCCCTGCAGGTTTTTCCCATATGACTTTGAATGCAGCACCAGTCGACAGCAGTGACACACATACTATTACAAGCCTGCGGACCACTGCCGCACACTGATTGGGCCAAATCGAGGGTGTGTTCACAGCATGGGTAGTTCTAAACAGACATGAATTGAGCAGGAGATTCCAGTTTGTGGTATAGGTACAACTGGAAACACAGTGAGCACGGCTCCAGGCGCGTGCCACATCGTGCACGCAGCTAGACATGCCTCCCAGAGCACTTTGAGAATACTGCTGCATAGCAGTTTCCGCTCTGTGCTCGTGAGCCAATTTGTGGCCCACTGACTGGAAGAAGTTTTATATAAATGAGGAGAACAAGGTCTGTAGTGATGGCTTGTTAAATTTAGATCATACCAGACTAATATTGAATATAGATGTTGCATTAAAGTCATGAGATAGGCACAAAAGACAAAAGGTTGTTAAGATCATCATAAATTCATGGCAGAAGAAAAGTCCACCACATCCACCATGAGAATATAATGGGAATATTGGAATACCGAGGTTTTCTACGCTGCACCATCTCCTGGTCAAAATACCTCCCATTTCTCAGCTGTGGTGACTTCTCCAAAATTCATTCCACTGCCTGTAAACCTCAATTAAAACGATAGATACTGCAGTCTGAAGATAATAATTATCTATATTTAGCTGTAAGTGATTGTCATTTTGGTTAGAGCGTGATTCCAATTCCTGCTCTGGGCTAATTTCACTGATGGTCTAAATATAGCCTGGGTTTTAAAGTAAAGTTTTTTTTTCCAGAAGAAAGAGCCAGAGTTTCTTTCCTGAAAAAAAAAAAGGATTTTATGAAAAGATTTCAAAGTCACAGCTCTGTGAAATGCAGCCGGCCACAATCAGATGCCTGTTTGTCTGTCTCTTCCTCTGTCTGTCTTTCACACACACACACACAGAAACACACACACACACACACACATGCGCGTGCACACACAACCGCCAATCGTTTCCCCATGTTCGTTTATGGGGCGCCTGAGCAGTGGCGTAATGTATTTGTCTCGGGCTCCGGGTTTTCGCTGGGCCCTTTTACCCCCCCCCCCCCCCCCGCCTGATCACACGCAGACACCGGACCACCTCCTTGTTCCTCATTAATCTGCCACCCAACCTGAGCATTTTAACAGCAAACCGCCGGCGATAAGAAGGAAAGCTGCTGGTTGTGGTTCAGGGGCAGTTTTAGCTGTCATCTCTGTTCCACGCTGGGTTTCCTCCAGGTGCTCCCACAAATCCTCAGGCACGTAGGTTAAGTGAAGAGGTAAATACAAAATGCCTGTAGTTGTAGAATGTGCACGTATTTGTCCGTGTGTGTGTGTGTTAGGTCTACGACTGTCTGGAGGTTGAGACGCTTGTAATTCTGGGTTTATTGTGATGAGGTTGCTCTGTTGCTGTGGTTGCAATTAAGAAAATGAAGAAACAATTAGTATCAGTGGGCCCCCTAGAGGCTTGGGGAACAAGTGCAGTCGCCCAGCCTGCATCTTGAGAGTAATTTCCTGCCATCACCTCACCATCTCCTCTCCACCTGCAGCCCCTCTCCATGTTAAGACTGGCATGGGCGACGTGCAGCTCCTACAGAGACCTTAACCTGAGCGTGGCAATGGAATTAGGTCACTGGAAACATTTTGACTTTATGTTCCTCCATGCGAGCGCATGTCTGCTTGCAGTTATTTCACATGGCATCCTCAAGTTTTGCTCTCTGAAAAATATTCCTCCCAGCAGCGTCTCCAAATGTGCCGCCCTGCCAACGCTGGCCCTCTGGTCTTAGGGCACTCCCTGTAGTAGTGGTTAGCAGACCTCATTGTCACAGACTACACTGGGCATTGTGTAACCAACATCTTTATACTCACTCCCCCATAGAAGTTTGAATGCAATTCTATTCATAGGAAATCTCAATTGTAGCCCACTTATTATGGCACAAGAATATCAATTTAAACACAATGAAGCTCTTATCCTGCATGGTTTTTTGCATCATCTCTAGTAAAACACTCATTTTAGGATTACACTGTATACATTTCATTGACCGTTTCTATAACTTTTCACCTATTTTCTGTGAGAGAAAGGCGCGCAGACATCTTGGAAGCTGCAGTTAATTTAATTACTACCCTGCATTAATGACTTAGACCCACAAGCTAAGCCCAGTTTATGTAGAGTACTTGGACATCATATGCCTCAATTTTCTCCAGCCTGTTGGCAGCACCTGGTGTTTCTCGTTCCTCCCACTGCCCTCATACATTATTGCCTCGCAGCCCAAATAAGTGCTCCACTTTTTTATGGCAACAAACACACACACAGACACACACACACGCACACGCACAGACACACGCACACGCACACACACACATACACACACGCACGCACACGCACACACACACACACACACACGCACACACACACACACACACACACACACACACACACACACACACACACACACACACGCACACACACACAAACCCTTATCTGTTGATTTGTCATCTGCTGATTTGTCATTTGTGATTTTACATGCAAATCTGAAAATCTGACCTGTTGGAGAGAAATTATGATAAAGCTCAAGTGTGTCGTATTGGATATGAAATGATTTGCTTTTGCAGATATGAGTTGTGGACACATTGTAGGTGCTGTGACGGCTCACTCGTGAATATTTGCTTTCCAGCGTCAGTTTTATGGCAAAAAAGGGGACTTTCACAGGACACTCCCCTAAAACCTTGGACGTTGATGTCTGCGCCTCTGATTGGTCGTGGAGCCCCGACCGACAACACCTGCTTAACTCCTTCATCCAAATTGACACCCGGGGCTCTGAGAAATATAGGCAGCAGCATCCCTTCCATGCATTCAGTTCCCACAGCTGCCCCAAAACGCACCGACTCGCTGCTGCGCCGAGCTGATCCAAGGTGAACCCCTCACACTCACACGCAGACACACAAACACACACACACACACAGACACAAGCTGCCGGATCATTGCTGCTGGGGGAATCGAAGCGCACCGCCGGGAGACACGATGTTGGTGAAACTGGCCGTGGCTCTGCTGGTTCTGTCAGTGTTGGAGCAAGTGGTGGGATTGGATAATACTGATATACACGACAGTCTCCCGGAGAAGCCTGTGAGCCAGAAAGGACGACTCTCCCTGCAGAACACAGGTAAGAAAAAGAGGTGCCAGTGTGGGGAAATAAAGAATGTGTGTGATTTCTCGGTTTGGCGCAACTGCTCCACTCATCCTTCGTGCGGGGTTTGTCCGGACACGTGTTTCCCGTGGCTGCAGATTAAACCACGCAGGTGACGCAATCGGCTGCATAAATCAAACTGCTGTTTATTATGATTATTATGATTATTATTATAACTTAAATCCCGGCGCTCTGCTGCTGCACGATTGACCCTTTTTTTCGATTACGCAGAAAGACGAGATCCTGTAAATACTCTCAGACAGAAACCCAATATGTTAGTAAACTATTAATAGAAGGCACAAGGTAATAGGTAATGTATACGGCGGCGCATCTAGGTGTACGTGCGTGCGCGCTGGTGCTGCTTGCGTGTGTGCGCGCGTCATAGGTAACTGTTTTCTATCGAGGGGAATACTGCCATGTATACACTCATTTGATTGTATATTAATAAGAAGTACTAACACCATAAAACTTCCCATTCTCTGTTAGTTCACCTTTTGTACCATGTACCATGTACCGACTTAACACACCACGCGTAAGTGTCCGAATATTGGTGCGTAATGTTCTCTTGCTACCACGGTATCATTTTTGGGGTTAACAACTCCCGACAAATGGTCCCCCCCCCCCCCCCACACACACACACACAACAAACACACACACACATACACACACACACAGGGAGAGACCTGCTTACACCACTGTGTAATTCAATGCACGCTGCGGCCGAAGCTCGTACGATCCAAGCACATTCCCGTGATGCCAAAACAAGCTGCTGCTGTCAGCGGCTCACTTTTCCTGCAAGCGCACTAAAGTTCAACTCAGTGCCTGCCTACTACCACCCCCCAAAATAAATAAATAACAGAGGCTCTTTTGTTGTCAAGCGTTGATTTCTAATAAAAAAAAGTTTACTTTAAATGCTTTGTATTGGCTGCGCCCGAGATGCAAGAGGCGCCTTTCTTTTGCGCGCAGGCAGTGCGCAAAAGCAGAAGGCGCCACCGAAGACATAATTTCTCACGCTCCTTTATCAGCTCCAAGATAAACCATGCGTGTAATTGTGTTTGTACTCACCAGTGTCGGGGTTTTCATGGCCCGAGTGAATTGTTTTAACTCCATCCAGATACTCTGCAAGTTGACAAACGTAAAACACTCCAGATAATGTCACATTGAGCTGAGGGGTAGTTTGTGTGAAAGATTCCCTGCTGATGGTAAAACATCATGTCACAATGCATGCACTCTTAGGGTTAAAATAAAAGAGCATAACTTTCTTTCCTTCAATCCTCTGTTTTACTCCTGTCTTTAATGCCTATAGTGAGGAGAAACGGCTTTGAGGGTCAGCCAGTACTGTGTAGGAGCTGTTATTACTTGTACATCCATATATGTAAAGTTTTTTTTCTCCTGTATTGCTGTTGTTGTGCCCCCTCTTGGTGACAAGTGATGCAACCTCTAATCTTAATCTATCCATGGAGGCATTCATGAGAGACTTGTTGATGCACATTTGGTCAACACCCAAATAGAAATCACTGCGGTTCTGCTTCCTCCATAAGCAGTCAAGGCTGTATCTGCAATGCACCATCCCATCTCAATGCCATGAGCAGTGCAGACGGATGCTGGTGCAGAATGACACAGTAATATCTCTGTCACCAAGTGTTCCTCCGCAGGAAGACCCCCATGTGTGGGACAGACTTCCCTCCCCCACTGCCCCTGCCCTTCATCTCTCTGAGGCAAAGCGTATCTGAAACAGACTCTTGGCCATGGATATGGTTACACACCCCATCAGCTTTGTGATTGGTTCGGCACTCAGAGTGGAGTTGTGCCTTCGTGCCACATGGTTTTCATTGCCGGCACACCTGCAACAATCTGCCACTCTGTCTGCTGTGAACGGATGATAAGGTCCCTCCCGCTAACCTGTTCTCTTCTTTCCAGCTGAGATCCAGCACTGCCTGGTGAGTGCAGGGGATGTCGGCTGTGGTGTGTTTGAGTGCTTTGAGAATAACTCCTGCGAGATACGAGGGCTACAGGAAATCTGCATGACGTTCCTGCACAACGCTGGCAAATTTGACTCTCAGGTACTAAACCAGTCTCTCTGTGTGTCTGCAAAAAAAAAAAAATTGTATAACCTGAGGCAACATTCCTTTTTGCCTTCTCACTGGTTCGCTGCTTCACACTCTTCGTCCATGAACAGATTTGAACAGAACAGCATTTTTTTCATCACACCTTTACCTCACAACATGTCAGTATTTCAAGGAGTGTATAATCTCTTGGAAAGCTCACTTCACTCTCAGTGGTCTGACACATGTACAGTCAGAACCATGGGTCACGAGCCAGCTGGCTATATGCCCAGTTAGCTCCCTTTTCATACATAGCAGAGGCTGAAGCCCTGCCAAGCCTGACTGGGGTCTTAATGTGTCTATAGGGTCACTGAATAGGAACTTACATCTTTGGCAGAAAATACCAGGATATCTCAGCAGTGACACAGAGATTTGTATTGTCATTCATGCAGAGTTCTTCCCTGCATTCAAAGTGTGGATTCTATAGCTGCACAATCATAGAAAGTTCCCTCCAACATGGCCACACATACACTCCAACACTGCTGGAGCAGGTGCACGACACCTAACAAAGCTATAATGTAGAACTTAAGATTGAACAGCATCCGCAAGGGTCTTTGTCTTGAGCCTTCAATCAACAGGTGTGTGTCTGTGTGTGTGTCTGTGAGCAGGGGAAGTCCTTCATCAAGGATGCTCTGAAGTGTATGGCCCACGGTCTACGGCACAAGTTCAGCTGTATCAGCAGGAAGTGTGTGTCCATTAAGGAGATGGTGTTCCAGCTCCAGAGAGAATGCTACATCAAACACAACCTGTGCTCTGCCGCCAAGGAGAATGTGGCCGTCATGGTGGAGATGATCCACTTCCAAGATCTCTTCCCTAAAGGGTGAGTGGCCGGTTCGGAATTGGGCTGCATGGTGGACTAGATTTTCTCTCGAGCTTCATCTCGGTTTGTTTACCTCCCCTGAACTCGTCTCTTCTTCCATATATAGTAAGAGCACAACCCTATTTATTCCTGTTATTTGCCCGACCATGATGTATCGTGCTAGCAAACATTAAATCCCAGCCGTCATGTGAGTAATCTGCCTCTCTCTGCCCAGTCCATATGTGGAGCTGGTGAATATTCTCCTGAGCTGCGGCGAGGAGGTGAAGGAGGCACTGACACGGAGCGTCCGGCTACAGTGCGAGCAGAACTGGGGGGCTCTGTGCGACAGCCTGAGCCTGTGCTCCTCCCTCGCGCCGTCTCCCGCTACCTCCCCCGTGGAGCACCACCACCGCCGCCCTCTGCCCTCCCACCCAGAGCCAGAGCACCCTCGGCCCCCGAGGCAAGGCGACAAAGACAAAGCCGGCAAGGCGGGCTTCAACGCTCACCCGCGCAATCGCAGTCAGGGACCACGCCGCCAGAGTCCAGAAGCTGGAGTGATGGCTGACCAGCAAGACCCCGAGGCCACCGACATCCGGAGGTGAAAGTGCAGGGGGGCTGTCCCGACTTTGACCCCCTAGACCATTTAAAAATACAAACTTGCAGACTTATGCACCCCCCCCCCTGCCCCCCACACAAATGCACACACACTCTCTCTTTTTCACACATACACACACACACAGTCAAAGTCTCTCTCTCTCTCTCTCTCTCTCTCTCTCTCTCTCTCTCTCTCTCTCTCTCTCTCTCTCTCACTCACACACACATGCACACACACAAATTCCCAGACAGACTGAGCAAAGGGAAACAAGCCCCGACCTTCCCTGTCCTTATTCCGCTCTCTCCAGTCATTCCAGCAGTCCCACGTGTTAAACTTGCAGGGTAATTGTGGTGAAGCTTGTAATGTTATGCCAGACTGTAGGCAACAATTTGTTCTTTAATTTTAATTTCAACAATAATTGTTATTATCATGATGATTTCAACTGTTAGGTCTATTTTGGCTCTAATATAGCATTTTCTCAAATCCTACTGCCGGTAAGATTTGAATATATTTGTATTATTTATTTTATTCTTTATGCAATGTTGGAATATCAAAATGTACATAGAAATATACTTATCTATATTTATATAAACATGTATAAATATAGTTACAATATGCAATACTGATCTACTATAGATGACATAGTATATGGTGTGCTGTCTGTTGTCCTCTCCGCAGTATTGCACCCATCACACGTTGGTCTGTAGATATGTAACATACACCTTTTACTTGTTTCAAACTGGGAATTTGTATTATAATTATAGATACTTGATGATTAAATACAAATTGTACAGGTTTCAAAGTCCAGTTCTGGCACATATGAATTGTAGTGCATGATGGCCACGAAGCCAACAAACGTGTGCATTGTTAAAGTGAAAATCCACTCTAAAGAGGATGCAAGTGTAATACTATGAATATGGACAGTTATTTCACCCTTTGTACTTATTGATCATAAAGCTATTGAGTCAATGAGAGCCAGGACTGATCTCTGATGACTTCATGCATGGCTGTGTGGGCGGCAATGAATGGGAGTTTCTCTGTTTCAGTATTGCTGCAGAAAGTGCGAAACGTGTCCCATTCACTGTTGATGGAGTTTGAGAACTGGTGTCTCTGTGACGTTACAGACTAGTGTAGCTTCAGGACATCGTTGTTCCTGTTCACGAATAACAACTGAACTGTTCTCACGTTCTACATTCTCTTTGGTTTTCTGTTCAGCTATCAACCGCAGCAAAGAGAGGATGTCAGATCACATTTTAAATGTAGAAATCACACACATCAAGGTGCCTAAACTTGTTATTGTCCACAGTGACCGCTTCTCTGTGATTTAAGTGAATGGATGATAAGTGCTAAGTGAATGGAGCTGTATTTTACAATGATGTTGAGCCACAAAAGTCTTGGATATTGCACTTTGGATGATTGTCGGTGTGTGTTGGACTCCTGCAGGTTGAGAAATTAGACCAGGGAAGTTGTGCTTGAGTAATCCTGGTCTTTCTCATCAACTTACAGCACCGAGCCCTGTATCCCCCACATGCTCCTTAGGTTCAGATTGAGCCCCATTCTTTAAAAGAGCCATGCTTCCACTTTGTCGCCGTGGCCAGGAAAGAGGCTTGACAAAAACCCTCCGGATCTCCGGCTCTCCGGCTCCTCTAAATTAGCCCTTATTCCTCTCTGGTCCGTTACCTAGGTCAGGAGAGACATGAAGGCCTGTTATTCTACCCGTTCAAGCTGCCGGCAACGCAGTGAGGACCAAGGAACTGGGTTAAGTCCACAGGAGGAGGCTCTGGTGCTGTTATTCTAAATGTTATATTTACCAAGGCCACCAGAGAATTCCTCTGGGCCACAGCCAAGAGCCAGCAACAGCGAGGCAGAGAGGAGTGGAGCGAGAAGGACAGAGACAAACTTTTTTTATGCGAGAGGTGACACCATCTTAACTAAAACTTCCCTATTTAAGGCCAGTCGAGTGCTGTAGCTGTGGAGGTGTTGTTTGTGAGCACATGACACCACATCTTGGGGAGTGCTTGGTGCAAAAAATACAGTAAAAGAGATTTTGTGGCTCAGTTAAGGTGCCCCCCCCCCCACACACACACAAACGCACCCTGATGTAAGTACAGTAAGGTAATGTTTTTACCCCCAATCCTTTCAGCTCAGAGGATTTGAATCATCAGTGAGACTTTCAGGCTTTTTTATTTTTTTCTGTTGTGGAAGTTGGGATTCCTGTGACATCCCAGCACGAGACATAAGCTAATCCTATTGAGAATGTACTGTATGTGTGTAAAGTGACAATCTGTTTAGCTCTTTTGTCATTAGGTTTGATATGGCTTTTTTAAAATGATGTAGTAGCTTGAATGGCTGTTCTTCATGTGTTCAGAGGAAAATAAAACTAACTACGTTTCCTGTATTGTTAGAGCTCAGTCGCCACATCACGTGTTTCCCTCTGTCAAGCACAGGGACTCTGCTTTCACTGTTGAAAATACAGAACATGGTCTAGAAGTTTGTAACTCACCTGTAACACAACGGGCATATGATCCGATAAATATCTTTGGACTCATGAAATCAGCTGTATCTTGTTATCATTAAACTATTTTTGTCTGTATTTTGTACATCTTGTTTCTTTCAATGTACTTTTATCTAAATCCTGAAGGTATATAGAAAGTCTTATGGTACAGACAAAAGTTTCCGATGTGAAACATTCACGCAGAGAAGTGTCTCAGGTTCCCACAGGTTAACAGACACCCTATTCTCTCCACCTCCTTTCTGACAGTGAAATACAGGCCATGTTTAAAGTTTCAAGTACTGGAAATATCCTCCCTATTTAAAGGCCTAAACATTTACGTCAGAGCCTCTGGATCGTATGAAATGTATGGGGTGTTGTGTTGTTGGTGCTTCAAGTTATAGAGCCATGTTAAGTGGACTGATGCACATTTGTAGGCGCTGCACATGGCATTCTGTTAGGGAAGATGGAAAACTACTGAGAGATGCAACGGGGTGCGAGATAGCTGAATCTCGTCTGTCTTAATAAGCAAACACCCATGAAAACATAACCTCCGTGGCCGAGGTAATCATGACACACACACACACACACGCACACACACACACACACACACACACACACACACACACACACACGCACAACTCTACACGTTGCCCCACAAATCATCAGTGAGCAAATCATCTCAGCGTGTGTAGTGATGCTAAGTGACCACTAGATGGAGACATCTCATTGGTTTATAAAAGAGATGATTTCAACTCCAGTCTAAGGTTCAATTACTTCATTGAAGCTGAAAGTATTAGGTCAAATCAAGTTTATTGATATAAGATATTTTCAAGCAATTACTACAGTTGTGTCATTAAGACACTGTGAAATGCAAGAAAATAATAAAATGAAAGATGAGGATAACATTTTATAAAATGAATAAAATTAAATGATATGCTATGATACGAATAAAACCAACTTAAAGACACTGAAAACCCAGGAGAAAATTAGAGTAAAAGAGAGATAGTTTCAGTTACCAAATGAAGCTTCACAATTAAGAGTTAGGTACAGCATCAGTTGTCTCATATTCTCATTTGAGACGACAATCTAATGTGTATTAACTTCCTATTGTATGGATCGCTACTCATTGATTACGGCAATCATGCAAGAACACTTCATCTCTGAACAAGGTGATAGGGAATTAGAATTCATTCAGTTGAGCGGATACTTCCACCAAGACCAAATAGTCTCCTTCAATTCAATCAAGCTGCACAAAATTACATACAATCATAGATATCAGTCCCCTTAATGTTCCTGATTTGTTTCATCACGATCCATGGATTACTTCCTGGTAAATCATTAACAATGTGAATAATAAAATATCCTATCTGCACAAAAATCTGATGAGATCTTCCTTAAGCCATTGGGCAAGTTTCCTGATAAGCCATCCAGTAGTTTATGTTCAATCTAACTCACTGACAAAGAAATTAAACAATATACAGGCTTATAAAGGGGCATGTGGTTGTGGGGGGAGTAAAATACCCTCATGGTGTGATCAGGGTTATCTCAGTTTGGGTTTGAGACTCGAGCCTGTGCTGCAAACTGGGTGTGTGCTGTCAAGAAAGGCGCTGTCACATTGCATAATGGGAGTTCATTCAAAGTGCATTAGGATGTCTCGTACTTTGCTTCTTCAGTTTTGAAGGTTTTGTGTCTTTTGGGACCGCCTTATATTGACCTCCGCCAAAGACATTATGTTTTCACTGCTGTCTGTTTGTTAGATGGATTATGCAAAAACAACTCAACCGATTTCATTTAAACCTTGTGGATGGATTTGGGCCATGGAAGAACTCATTACAGTTTTGGCTGGATCCAAAATTGATTTGAATTAGTTTACTATGCTAGTTTTTTTCTCCTTTTTTCACTAATATCCCATGGAATAATTCATGTTCTGAATAAAAAAATAAATGAGGGATATTTAGTGGACTGACAGCTTGATTTAATTCAATAGAACTGTTAGGCCTTGGGCGGAGGTATCATTCTAGTTACTAAAATGCGTTCTGAATTGCTGGAGGGTCATTTGATTCCCTTAATAATGTGTAGAGACTTGCTTGTTTAGACAGATGAGACCCATTTAAATTACTGTAATAAATCAGCCTTTGCAGTGTAGAGTGACCAATTATTTCCAAATGAATATATTGGTTATATTTTCTCTGTGCACAGTTAAAAAGGGCAGTGTGAACACTGTGACCTCCACACTGTTGGTGTCACGCTACAGTCAGGAGCAAGGCCACAGAGCCTGGGGTGGTGCATTCTCTGAGACGACATAGTGTTGGGGGAAATTATGCTGCGTCACACTCATCCTGAACATGGAGTCTGAGAATGGCTGACCTCCTGGGCAAACAATAGGGCCACTGGCCGAACCAGAAATCTCCCAGCTTGTGCGGTTGGTATGGCAACGCTGCAGCTCTATCAATACCGAGGCAGCAGAGCTCACATCTGAGAGGAAGCTGAGCAGCACAGAGACACTATGCTTGCGAGCAGAGAAACCTGAGACTGTCGGCCCTGGGTGCTTTGTGAACGTGTCCTGTGCTCCAGTGTGAACTAATGAATTAATGACTGGGTGCCTGAGTTCCATTGCTGAATCATTTAAGCAGGGGTTGACGGGTGCACCCCACTTCTGTCTCCTGTTGGTCTCAGAGTGATGGATGAGGCTTAAGTTGGTAGATGAAGTATTTAATTCACACCGCCCTGAATAAAAATGAAATAAAAATTAGTGGAACCTCTGCAGCACAGCTCAGTTTCACTGGGGAATACAGAGCATGTTGCACTCAGGGAGGAAAATGCTGACACAACTCACTGTGCTTGAATGAGTGCCAGCCTCAAAAGGCCTGTAGTAGACAGAAGCATACAGGAGACGGGGGTTCAAACATGCCCGTGCCAAAGTTGCCTCACTCAGATGATGAATACTGACTTGACAATTCAAACCAGTAACACCTGGACCAGCAGTGTTCTACTTTCTCTAAAAAGAAACCAGAAGCTCAAGCCAAACAGTGCTGTGCTGTTAAACCACCCCAACAGGCCCTGCAGCACATGGGAGCGGGTGGGGTTATGTATGTGCAGCTACTACAGAATACAAACAAAGGTTGGGTCTGCCTTGGGGAAGTAGAACTGTATAACAAGACCAACTCAACAAGCAGGCCATGACTTATACTTTAAAAAGAGTGAGGGAGAAAGTCACTAAATGAACTTGTATTCTCAGATACTTTTGCTTTTTGTAGTATATTCTTAAACCAGTAAAGATAAGTTAATTTGAGAGTTGGACTCTACTTCCTTATAGAACCAAACAAAACCATTAAAGAATGTATTATATTTTAGTTTACCTTTTCTGAGACGAAATGACCTAATGGTCACATCAGCCTTGCAGAACTGCACAGGAATCTGTTACCTCTGACAGGGAGGTTATTTTCACCCCTGTCCTATTGTTGCAGGTTGGTTTGTTTGTTTGTAAATGGATTTAAATTAGGTTTTATAAGGGGACTGTTAAGCCTCAGCAGAGGTATTTGTTCTGAGTGACATTCTAGTTGTTGGAGTATTGATATCAACACAGAACTAGTCAGATTACCTAATAAATAACGCCCTTATATAGTGACCACAAACAGAGGGATTGTTGCTAGCATCGTTTATATATTACTTTTGCTTCAGCTGCATTAGCACAAGTAATCTTACTCCCACTTGTGTAAATGTATACTGCCGGCCTGGCAGGAGTACTTCATCTGAACAGGATACTCTTTCCCCTCTTGCTGAATGATCATTACAGTTTTAATGAGTCAGCTTCAGTTAAGAGAAATGCACACCTACGTGAGGCTCTGGCCTGCAACTAGCCATCTGATGAGGGAGACCACATTACCATTTGAATATTACTATCTGTAGTCTATTCAATGAAGATGTGATATGATGGTGTGATTATTGCACAGCACAGATCTGACTAAAGTGAAATTATAGCAGCAGCTTATTTTAATGAGATTGCTATGAGGTATTGTTTTTGAAGGTGTGTGTTGCATCTATCTATCTATCTATCTATCTATCTATCTATCTATCTATCTGTCTATCTGTCTGTCTGTCTGTCTGTCTATCTTCTTTCCATTAATTTGACAACACATGCGATGCAAAAATGTGGTTATTATTTCATAATGCTGGCAACTTATTGTGGTGACAGC
The DNA here is from genome assembly GCF_947347685.1 of Pleuronectes platessa. NCBI lineage: Eukaryota > Metazoa > Chordata > Actinopteri > Pleuronectiformes > Pleuronectidae > Pleuronectes > Pleuronectes platessa. The sequence continues at coordinate 12,343,959 of NC_070633.1, forward strand.
AGTGGATAAGGCTCAACATGCAGGCTTGTGATTGGCTCCCAAACTCACAACCAGTCAAATATAAAAATGCGTTGAAAATAGAGCCTACAACCGCGGAAATGTAGTTCCTGACTGTAGGTCAACGCCGTAGGTCAAAAATAGTGAAGTCTGCTACTCGTCAGTGGTGATGGAACTTCGCATTTGTGTTTTCTTAATTTCTTAAGTATGTTGAGCTCTCTCTGCCACCAATTTTCTGAGGTGAGGAGAAAACACATTTGTTTAAACAAATTTACTTATTTACATTTGAAGGAAATGGTTGCCAGGGCTGCACCTTAGATTTAGCCCCTTTTTTTCACTGACGTATATATATATATATATATAGGATATATGTATATCTTATATATATGTACACTATATATAGAGTATATATAGGGGGAAGGTTTTGATTAAATTTCCTTTTAAATTTGTATTTTCTTCTCCCTGCACTAGCTCCTCCCCCTGATTTGAAGGCATCCTTATTTGGGAGGAGAACGTCTCGCGTGCATGTGCCATTCATTGAGGAGGCGTGCTGTGGGCGTGATCTCGTCTCAACCATCCAATCAGCTGTTAGATTTTAGCTACCGAAGGCAGGGCTTCTGCGGGAAATCCTGTCGCCCAATGGCTGCTGGCTGAGGGCGGGGGCGGGGCTTGTAGACGGAAGTGTCTCCGGACTGGCCCAGCTGTCATCCAGAAGAGAGGAGACCATTTACACCGGCCGCATAGGAAATGCTGAAAAAGGAAAAACGCTAAAATATGGCATCATCAAAACGATAAGGTCATGTCGCCGAACTGAAGGTAGCTATGCCCGACGTGTCACTAAACACGCACGCCGATCGATGGAAGGAGGCCGCGCTGCAGCATTCTGTCTAAAAACCGATGACAGGGATCGGTAGGCTGTGTGACATTGAACATACAGGACACGAAACAGACGAGGTCGTTTAAAGAGCCACGCACCGTGAACAACTTGTCACGTCCTGTGAATTTGATCCGTCGTGCTGTCGTGAGTTGACGCGGCCGTGAACGTTAGCGACATTTCGGGGGATGTGGTAGCTGCCGGGTGCGTTTGTCTTTCACCCCGGCACGAAGCAAGAAATATGCTACACGGTCGCTGCTGCGGTTACCAAGCTATTATCTTAGCCTAGCGGCTCGGTGCAGGGAGCTACCCCAGATCCAGAGCAGACGTCATCAACATTTCCCTGTATTTAAATGGTCGCGTACGAGGAGGTCATCGCTGGAAACGAACGACGATCACTCGGTAGGTGTGAGGCACCGCGGCGGCCGAGCGTTCATGGCTCCGCTGCGATGCAAAGACGCACTTTAAAAATGACTGCTGCGACCTGCATGATTAATAGGGCACATGGAAGGTGGCGGAGCAGCTGTTAGCTTTGCTGCTAGCTGCCTGAACGACCTTTGGAGACGTCAGCCTGTTAGCTGCCTGCGCTGGTTTCCAGGCTGCCTGTGCTATATCCGAGTGTTATATTTCATGTAGGCCTTCAATGGCTAGGCGAGTCAATGACTTAATCTCATTGATTGCATCACAAGACAAGGCAGGGTGCAGCCCAGGCACGTTCACTGCGTTTGGTCAGGCTTGTCTTTTATTTTTGAAGAGAGCTTATCAACTTAATGATTAACTGTCTCATGCTTTTTTGTCCTCCCTCCCTTTCCTTTCTTGTCCTCCCTTCATCTACATTTTAGGATAAAAAAAAAGACGGTGAAAGCCAAAAGTCAACTGAAGATCACTGGGTGTCCTAAATGGGGGACTACGGGTTTGGAGTTCTGGTGAAGAACAGCAGTGGTAACAAATCTGCCTTCCCCTTGCGGATCCCTCCTCACCTCCAACCCCAGCACCCACACCACCCCTCCAACCCCCCCAGCCCCCCCTCCTTCATAAACAACACCTGCTCCACCAATGGGGGCAGCGCTTGGCTGTTCCCCGCCGTAGCCCCGCACAGTAACATGCAAGATGAGATTCTGGAGTCAGACAAGTCCAAGGCCTTGGACCTCCAGGACATGCAGGAGAAGTCTCAGGTCCAGTCCCAGCCCCAGGCCTTATCTCCTGGCCAGCAGGAGGTCGGGGGAGGCCTAGGAGAGCTTGAGGGTTCACTCCCTGACGACGGTTCGCTGGAGAAGGGTTCTTTGGAGAGCAGCAGTGGCAAAGAGAAGCTGAGGATGGAGTCCCCAGTGCTTAGTGGGTTTGACTACCAGGACAGCCTGGGAATGGGTACGAGCATTGCACAGTCCACCTCCTCATCTTCGCTGACCAGCTTTAACAACTGGTCCCCTGCTGTCCCATCCACCCAGTCTCCAGTGGTCGGAGAAGATGTAGGAGGGTTCTTTGGCCCGGCTGGCTCCAACGCCAACGGACCTCCCATGCTGTTCCAGAACTTCTCCCACCACGCAGGTCCTGGCTTTGGTGGGGGGGGGAGTTTCTCCCCACAGATCGGGCCAGTCTCTCAGCACCACGCACCCACACCTCACCCCCAACACTACCACCCCCACGGTCAGGGGGTCCCACAGCAGCACAGGCGCTCCCCAGCTAGCCCTCATCCACCGCAGCAGTCTTTCCCTCCGCACCCCCACCGCACCGGACCCTTCACCCAGCTCCCCCACCTCACTACTGCCCAGAATAAACCCCCCTCTCCTTGGGGAAGCTACCAGACTCCCTCCACTCCCACATCCACCTCCTGGAGCCCTGGTGGGTATGGTAGCTGGGGAGGCACACAGGGGGTGCGAGAGTATCGCCGGGGGGTAGGTGGAGGCATGTCGGGCCTTAACTCCATCTCCCCGCTGAAGAAGTCCTTCCCTAACAACCAGGTAGATGAGATTGTCACAACTCATCTTAATCTCTGATTTAGTACAGTATATGATCCCATGCAATACATTTGGTTTGGTAACTAGTAGGAAACTCATCTATCTGTCCACACAGGTTCCCTCTCAGAAGTTCCCCAGAAATAGTTCTGGCTTCAATCACAAGGGCTGGGTGGAGGATAGCATGGGCCGCAATGACAGCATCTACCCTTTCCAAGTAAGTATATCACACAAAAGTGGACTTGGACTGTGGCCTTACATGGCCGCGATATGTGAATATGTTTATCTGCCCACCACAGGCCAATGATATTAACCCGTTTAACATGCTCATCTGTATCAAATTCCAACAAATGAGCCATTGAGAAAAACATGATCAAATGGATGAATAGAAACTTATTGTGTTTGCTTGTGTATGAGCACTTATCTAGGTCATATGGGTGAAGGAGAGCTCTCTTATCATCTGCTCGGATCACATGGTCTTCCTCCTGTCCTGATTTGAGAAGTCTTGTGCTCGACTGCAGCTTTGCATGCTCCAAGCCCATTTAGATACAATGCGTTATGAATGACTCATCATGGCTCTTTTGTTCCTGGATTCGTTTAAAATGCCAATTTATCTTTTCACCTTAGGCTGTATTCGTTACATTTTTATAATATAACATAATATATGAATTTCATAGCAGAAATAAGCAGGTGATAATTTTTGTGTCATGCTCTGGGTTCCATTTTATGTTTACAGTGCTTTCCTCACAAGGCCTAGAATGGGATATTCTCTACAGTTGATTTTTATTAGTAATGTAGCAAACTATGCCGGGGCTCTTACATCTTGTGATGCTTTAGATGTGATTGGGGAAGTGAGTTGGCTAATTGTTGTCTTCCTCTCTTTCAGCAGGAGAGAACACGGTCTTTTGATGGTTTCAGTATGCACTCTCTGGAGAATTCGCTGATTGACATTATGAGGGCTGAGCAGGATTCCTTGAAAGGTTGGTTCCAAAACTAAACAATGATGAGCAAGGAGAATTTTGGTTTTTATTCAAAAATGCTGGCAACTGATAGTGGTGAAAGCAGCAGTTTAGGCTGAACATGCAGTGGGGGGGATTCCCCGTTGTGTCCCCACATCAGATTCTCCTGACTTTCGACAGACTTTATACTAGGGGGGCCAGGCGGAGAAAGTCCGCAGATAACCCTAAGCCTCTCACTCTGACTTTTGTGTTCACACATTCAACCGTCTCCGGAGAAAATTCAGAGGAGCTCAGTATTACATGACGTCTCAGTCTCATCCTCATGACAACCATCACCTGCAGCATTTTTGCAGTGTAGACTCTATAATGTCCGCTAATGCTCTCATTAATAAATCATTGCACTTCAGTTTTGTTGCCGTCTAATGTAAAAGAAGCCTTTTCCCATCACGGCTGCGAACGCTACTGACACTCATTTTCGCCGGATGATACTCCGAAACTTCTCTTTGATCATTCATACACTATACACTGCTTCCTCAATAATCTAGTGATGGTTTATATCTTTACTTATTTCAGTATTCTCATCGAATGTGATATCACTCTAAAATGGGAGAATAACCTGAACTATATTTGAGATTTTTCCTGTCTACTAAACTTCATACTGTCCTGAAATGTGTGTCAACATATTCCTTTGTTTCAGAAGCTATTTATATGAAAGATTCATGACAGCATTCTGTGGTCTCTTCTGTTTTTGTCACTTAGGACGTTACAACTTCTCTCACCAGGGTGGAGACGGGCCTCTACCTATGAATGGTACGTAAATGACATGCATGCATATATGCAGTGCTGTAGCAGAGGCCAGCGCTTGAAATCAATGCATGTCAAAAGTAATGCTAGCCATTTTATTGCAAGTCAATACTTAGCTGATCTCTTTAAAAGTAGGTCATAGGGATTTTCTTTTGGTGAGCTCATAAAATAAAATGTTTAGCTTATGTATATCATAACCACGCTGAGATGTTCTGAATAACAAGTTGTAAAAACATAAAATTATTTGTCACATGATTTGTTTTATTGCTATTTGAACTGCTGTGGTAGGCATAGGAATAAGCTGACAAAAGGGAGGTCAAATAGAAAAATAATGTTGCACAGAGATAGTAAAGAGAAAAAATAAGATGAAAAGCAAAGACTTGAATTCAATTTATTTGTAGCGTTATTAAAATCCCTTCACCAATTGGTGTATTTCAATTTTCCATTGGTGTTATGAGAGCTATATTATATTGAATGATTACATTACAGTCTAGTTTATACTGTCAAAATGTATACCAGCGCTATATCTGTTGGAGCCTTTAAATGGATAACCTGGCATTTTTATTAAGACAATTTTGGCCAATGGTAACTCAGAATGGCTGTTACGGCAGCCATTTTGTCTGGTGATCAACAAATTCATTTCCAGTCAGTCTGTTATACATCTTTTTATGATGGGCCTTTTTCCAAAAAAGCCATTTCAAATGGTGTTTTGTGTTGTTTTACATGCAGCAAGAAGTTATGGAAGAAGACGAGGTAAAGTTTGTGACTGTCTTAATTTGTCCATTGTCAAGCTGTAATGATCCCTGAGTTTCTCTGTGTAGCTTCTGTGTTTGTCTGCTTGATCTTGTTGTTGTTATTGATTATTTTGTCTTGATTGTTGTCGGTGTCAAAGCCCCTTTTTTATGTTGGGAGTAAAAATCGTGCAGGATTCCCCGGGCAACAACTAGTAATGATAATGCTCATGCTTTTACTTTGTCTTTACAAAATGGTAATCATGGCTGCTTTTGTATGTATGCGTTTACCACCAATCAAACTCTCTGCTCATTGCAATATTACATTTGAACATTGGTTCAGCTTAACCAGTGCTGAGGCCATATGTGTAATCCCGGTCATTCTCTCCACTAGGTCATTCCTCTCTGTTCCCCATGGAGGATGAGCGCTCTTTTGGAGAGGACGAGTCAGGTGACCAGGGGCTTCCTGGCCTTGGCTCAGCTCACTGTTTCCCCCACCTCAATGGTGAACGTGTGGAACGATATTCTCGCAAGGTGTTTGTAGGAGGTCTGCCCCCAGACATAGATGAAGGTAAAGTTTTGTTACGGCCATAATGGGTGTGTCACTAAGCTCATGGTTTTTTTATCATTTACATTGCTGTAGATCATAGGCTAAAACAATTGAATAATATTGATGAATTCACTTTGGTGGCCATAATGAATTAATGTATATTCATTAGATTGTATGGCATGTAATAAGTGTTACTTAAGTAAGTTTTGATGGTGATAATATTATTGCTGATTTTTTTTTTTCCTTTTTTTTTTTTTAGATGAGATCACTGCAAGTTTCCGTCGGTTTGGTCATTTGTTTGTAGACTGGCCTCACAAGGCAGAGAGCAAGTCCTATTTCCCACCAAAAGGTGAGTCAAACCTGTTAAACAGTAAATTGGTTTAAGTGTTTTGAGTTAACAGCACGAGTATTTTTCTCATTTTGTGTGTGTGTGTGTGCGCTCTCATTGCTTTTTCAGGATATGCATTTTTGCTGTTCCAAGACGAGAGCTCTGTTCAGGCTCTGATTGATGCCTGCATTCAGGAGGATAGTAAACTGTACCTGTGTGTCTCTAGCCCCACCATCAAAGACAAGCCTGTGAGTCTCTTAAACTGCTCAATCTTGTCCAACAAGTACAAAACTAAATTATATGTTTACATAAGACAAATTGCCGTTGCTTTATTTTCTGATCCTCGTATGCCAAAAAACTTCAGTACAGGTGTGCTTTGAGTACAATTGGGGCTTTGCAGTGATACCAAATTGAGAATTTAGAGATACATTAATTATTCCCTGAGAAATCTGTCAAAATGTAAAAAAACAAAACAAACATCTCACGCTTAAAGTGAAAAACTCCTGGATCCGCACCAAAGTGTAATGAGTTCTTTCTTGGCCCATGTCCTAGTAGTTTTTGTGTATTCTTCTGGACAATCAAACAGACATTGGCAAAAACTTGACCATTTTGGCAGAGTTGATGATGACAATTAGTGCATCTAAACCATTTGAATGTGATCTCAAGAGTTTGATGTTAAAGGCCACAGCCACCACCACCAACAACATTTCGCAATATCAGTAAATCGCAGAAATAATTTTTTGTCACATTGATTGTTGCAGGTCCAGATCCGACCCTGGAACCTAAATGACAGTGATTTTGTAATGGATGGCTCTCAGCCATTGGACCCGAGGAAGACCATCTTTGTAGGAGGTGTCCCTCGTCCCCTTCGTGCAGGTACATGTGTGAAGACCCCTAACTGTGTTTCATTCCCATTACTGATTTAGATTTCATTAACTTACATTCTGTGTTGCTGTTTCAGTGGAGCTTGCCATGATTATGGACCGTCTGTATGGGGGAGTGTGTTACGCTGGTATCGACACAGACCCTGAACTCAAGTATCCAAAAGGGGCGGGAAGAGTGGCCTTCTCCAATCAGCAAAGCTACATTGCAGCCATTAGTGCCCGATTTGTTCAACTGCAGCACGGGGAGATTGATAAACGGGTAAGTCCGTATGAGGTTGGCAGCTTCCTTTCAGGTGTAAATGAAAAGTCAATGTTGATCAAATATTCCCGTCAATCTAACACGCTGCTGTCCACGCAGTCAGATTTTCCTCACCCTCCATTTTAACAGTTTTCCTTTTATCCACCCTCTGCCTCTCAGGTGGAAGTGAAGCCATATGTCCTGGATGACCAGCTGTGTGACGAGTGCCAGGGCACCCGCTGTGGGGGGAAGTTTGCTCCTTTCTTCTGCGCCAACGTGACCTGTCTGCAGTACTACTGTGAGTACTGCTGGGCAGCCATCCACTCCCGGGCCGGCCGCGAGTTCCACAAGCCGCTGGTGAAGGAGGGAGGGGATCGGCCACGACACATCTCTTTCCGCTGGAACTGAGGCGAGAGGGCAAGGGAGGGTGAAAACAGAGGTTCGGGGAGGGACTGAGAAAGGGGAAGCTGGGTAAGGGGTACGGGCTATGATATGAAAAATAAATGCACTTTTCTTTTAAGTTAAAAAAAACAAAACATAATTTATTTTTTTTATTTTTTTAATTGGGCCCTCTAACAGAAGTAAATGCTAAGAAGAGAGTGAAATCCCATTTATGTTTTGACTTAACGTGTGCATGAGCATATGGATGCATTAGATTTGGATTTAGACGTTTTCTGACTTGACTGTACTTTCTTTTCGTGTTAGCTGGCAAAGCTGCTTACATTTGTTGTCAAGAGTAACATAAAATTTAAGTGAGGTTCATCATACCTAAATCAGTATACTAACTGGAAGTTGAGTTGAAGAAGGGTGCATTTTCTTACTTTGCGCTTACAGGATTAGAAAACAACTGTACCATTTACCAAAGGTTGAGTGCAAAACGTTGGGTTGAACCGAGGAATGACACCGTTTCAAACGGTTGGACGACTTGTGTTTTTCAAGCAGCTCATTGTATAGCATCTGGCCACTTCGGAAAAAAAATAAAACAAGAAAATCTCTTTAGGTTGCTGGCATGGGTTTTTAGGTCTTGGTTTAAAAGTTGACACTTTGTAACCAGAAAGGGCAAACCAAAGATTGGCCTAAAACACATCATCGAGAGCAAACATTGATCTGAGGGTTTTCAGGATAATGTTGTGCCCTCTCGTCGTGTGACATGGGAGAGGCTGGAGTTGTGTGGAGTTTTGGTTTCTGGGTTTCAGCGAATAAAGACACAGCCCTCAGGGCTCAGGTATTGGCAGTAGTATTTGCTCACTTTATATTGTCAGGGATATTAGCACTGGAAGCTAACATGCTAATGTAGTACTAACTAATGGGAATGCACAGTCCAGTCTCCCTGAGCTGTCCTCATGGTGTACCACTGCACGCTCTACCATGACTGGAGCCTCTATCACAAGTGTTGTGGTTGGATATGGTAGTAGCTAGAATTTGCTGTCACAGAGATAAAGATATTATTTTATACATGGCCTGCTGATTTTTGTACAGTGTTTTATAGCTGATTATTTTGTCATGAACATATAAACATTTATTATGCACTACTTTTCTAAATATTTTTTTCAATAGTCATTTTAGGCACATTTTTCACAGATGGGAGAACTCCTTTTGCAATACCTCATTTTTTTCACTTGGTGAAAAATAATTTTGTACCTTTGTTACTAAGAGATCTGCATTTATGGTAAACTTAATTTAAAAAGAAAATGAATGATATTAATATAATTTTCAATTAGCTTTTATATATTTAAGTGCTGGTAAATCTGAAAATTGTCTGGTGCATTGGTGTGATTCTGTAGATAAAAAAGAAAAAAAACAAGGCTATCATTAGCTATTCATATATGGATTCTCCTCTGTCCTAAATAAACATAACAGGATCCTAAGGCATGACAAGACCTTTCTAAACGGATTTTGATAGTCTTGAAAATATATTCTGATATTTCGCTCTTAGGTGCACTCAGTAAGATTATCACTAGGGTAAATGTTTTGGCTTTGGTCAACGTGATCTCTTCCCTTCTATCACCGGAGTGGATATCAGCTGTTTGAATATTTAGATCCTCTTTCTGGAACTGCCTGTAAGTTCTACTTATTCTTGGCATGCATAATGTAATACAGAAATACAATGGCTAGTGTTAATGCAGGACCTAATGTAATGCACTAGATCTCTTTTTGACTTTCTTTTCCTTCTCTCTTTGAGATCACCTCTCTTGTAGCCTCTCTTTACATGGTGGAGTCTGCCTTCCTTACACAGACGTGATGTTTATGCAATCTACACAGTGACAACACTTTGGATGCGTTTTGTAATGTAGAGGACACTCAGTAGGACATAGGTGAGGAGAGTTGATCACTTGCCGCCCCCCCCCCTCCCCTCCCCCCTTGTGATGTGGCATGCTTTGGGACATAACCTGAATGTGATTTAATGTTGCAAGTTAACTTTGAGCCATTATGTGCAATACTTATTCTTTCCAGAAACAAGTCTCTGCAGTGCAAGTCATTTAATCCATATAGACCATGCAGTCATTTACACATCATTTGTTTCCTATTGTTCATGCTGATGTCTGCAAGATAAAAAAAAAAAGTAATTTATACATGAATTTATTTTTAAACATTAGTTTTGTGCTTATTTACTTATTTTGCTACAACCATGCTACTGTGATTGAAAACATTGTATATACTAGGTCGATAATGTATTTAGTATTTGCTATATTTTCAATTGAAATGTTTAACTATCATTTTGATCAGATTTTTGTTATATTTTTTGGGGTGATGTGTTAAAACTCGTGTGTCTAGTTTTTCTAATTGCTGTATTGTGCTCCACATTTTCAGATGAAAAGAATATTATGTCTGTTAGTATTACTTGATTTCAAAATTTCAAGTTTTTAATTGTATGCTGGGAAGGTTATATTTATTAACTTTTTTTTTACCTGATATTTGGATTTTTATTCAGTCATTTGACATTTATACGTAAGTTCCAATTTTTATATTTTCTTCCTGATTAATTTACGCTACAATACAGACGTCAGTTTTTATAGTTGGTTTGTAGTATTGAAGTAAAACAAAGATCTAATGTCATATATTAATTTGCTGCCAACTGTTTGTAACTGTATGCATACATTTGAAGTATTTGTAATGTGAGATGTTGAATGAATAAAACAGCTGTGAGGAAGAGTTCTTTGCCTAATGTTGATTCACTGCAGTTATTTAGAGGCCTTATGTTGATCTGTTAACCCCCTAAAGGTTTTTGCGTAAAACAGAGGGTTGCTGGGATGCCATTGTTGTGTGAGAGCACGCTTTATGCACATCTGGTGAGCTAAGTTAAATCAGGTCAGAGGTATTTATAGGCTGAGGCTTATTTCAGGCCTTAGTGGGTGCTGTTCCGCTTACCTAAACCTGCTCTCCTGTGTCTCAGCAAACCATTGCCTTGTCTAATAAAAGCCTGTATCAAGTGAAATGAATGAATGAATGCATGCAACAAAATGTTGTGAATGAGGTTATTTATTTTTGTCCAGTCGTGATTTGAATTAGTTCTTAACATTGATGGAATATATATCTACTCAAGAAATATATACTTAACTACATTTTGGAAGCTGTACTGCAATATTTCCACCTAATACTGAAATAATTGCAGAGAAACATTTCCACTCAATCTACAGGTAGAATTTGTATCTATAGTTGCTAATTATGCTACAAATTAAGATTTGACGTCAAGAAAAAACAACGATGGGCCTATAGAATGTGATTCATTGTTCTCGATTAGTGGCAGTACAACTGATTTAAATTGTCTCATTGTCCAACAACTATAATGATCTCCAAGATGCTCCTTGAATATGAATGCATCGCAATGGTTTGTCAGGGCATACATTTACCCGAGGCTCATTAGATGGGCTTATAGATTACACTTAAAAACATAATTTTAATTACTGTATAACAGAATCTCTCAAATGCAAGCTGCACATTGGATCATATTGTACAGAAAACTGGTGAGGTCCTCCGTAGACCTGGTATCTCCTTTCACTGTCATGCACATGGCTCTTATCATGCTGGATTCATTACACGACTGCCTTTCTGATTTTAAAAAGCTGAATGTGTGAAATACATTTCCATTATTGTAAAACTTATTTTTGGACTATTACTCTGCCTATTGCTACAGAAATACTGCCACACGTGCTTGTCTGTCACACCAACTGAAGCTTAAAGTTCTGTTTGATAGCCATTTGTTTTTCCTGAGCAACATGTCACAAAGCTTGTCCAATCATGTATTGATCTTCTCACTAATGCTGCCAAACATAAACACAATTTGAAGGTCTAGAGATGCTGGCTGCGGTTGTACCATGTTTTAAATCAACGTGGTCTGAATGATTTGCTTTTTTTAAATTATTTTATCTACACAGGCACTGATAGAAATGCCTAAAAATGTACTTCTACCAGCGGGCCTTTCTTGAGGTATTTTTCAATTACTGTTTTTACACAGACCAGGAAGTCTCTTTGATTTTATCTTTGATTTATTTAATTTCTGTTCATTTAATATAATTTTTTAGAATACTTTGTAACTGTATTGTTATTGTATTATATGCTGTACATAATTATGTGTGCAGTAATGCAATGCATGCACATATACTGCACATGCACAAAAAATATTTCAGAACGTGCGACTTTTCTAAAACTTTCGTCAATGGGAGCCGATTGATTGTCAGTTGTCATAGATCAAAGGAATAACTGATGTCTTGACTTAGACAGTTGCAAAGGTGAAATATTTCCTGCTCAGTATCTCATTCTGTCTCTCTAAAACCAGCCAGTCTGTGTGTCTCTCTCAAACTGAAACAGTCTCTGGACCCGGCAGGAAGAGATGTCTCAAGCTAAGACTGCGTATGTCCCCAGGTTTGGTTCTCAGCCGGGCCCCAGTCAAACAGAAGAACCACAGCTTGACACCACCATGGGCCCGCCCAAGTCCGGCCATAAGGTGGACAAGTGCAGGAACAAGAGGGAGAGAGGTGGAAAACCTCGGTTTATTTTAAAAGTCAAATTACCAGAATTCAGCAGTAACAGGTTATCCAAGAAGAAGGTAACACAGGAGGACGAAACACCTGGAGGATGGACGTCGAAGCCCGCCGAGAACAGGACCTCTGTGACCACAAGAGGGAGCCAGGGTAATGTGGCTGCTAATGATAGCTAAATGGTAGCTAGTCCCGTTAGCTGTTGCTAGCTAGCTCCTTAGCTGCTAATGTTAGTTAAGAAAGTAGCTAGACCCGTTTGCTGTTGCTAGCTAGCTCCTTAGCTGCTAATGATGGCTAGGAAGGTAGCTAGTGCTGATAGCTGTTGCTAGCTACGTTCTTAGCTGCTAATGTTTTCTAAGAAGTTATCTTGTCATTTTAGCTGGTGCTAGTTGTGTAGCTCCTGTTTTAGGACAAGAATAACAATTTATAGTTTAAGACTGTTTATCGTGGGGGTGCAGAAAAAGGTTATTAATGTTAAATTTAAAATATGGTAATCTTCGATTCACTGTCACTGTCCCTAAAAATAAGTAAATATCAAACTTTATATTTATGTGATTTCTTTGTTTTTTAGTGTAATACTGACTATGCAACTCTTTGGGCCACCAACAGAAAACTACCTGAGAAGGAAACATGTCTCTGTGTTTGAACTGTACATAAATTGCTATGTTATTAAAAGGTTGTGTGGGGTCACAAGCTAAACATGCTGTGAACCACTGTCATAAAGAAATCCTGTTCAAAATTGCTGCAGCTAACTACAGTTAATTACCATACCGATATTCAACTCTTTTTTTTAAATACATTTTGAGTAACCTGAGAGGCTCTTCATTTTTTTTTGTTTTGTTGTGGACAAGATTGTGATGGTGTCCACCCTCGAAGTTAACATGGATCTGCTTTATAGAAAGATGGCAAAGCATGAATGAGCTCTAAATCTGCTCTCTGTAAAGGTAGACTGCAATGTTAGCAGAAGAAACCTCATATTCAAACAATTTTAATCACAGATGCTGACTCTGACGTTGGAGGTGTTTTCTTCTCCAAAAGATCCACTAACAAAGCCACAAATAAAAAGAAAGAGGTAGGCAGAAACCACTGAACCAAACATATCCAGAAATGTATATCACTGTATACATAATTGACATTTTCATAACATTTGAATATGACTAGTCTCCCCCCAATCCTCTATCGCAGTGGGTATAGTAACTGCATTGGTAACAAAAAGCAGAAGGGTGGACTTTGAGTCACACTGCTCAGGAAAAAACATGATTGTGACTGTGGCCACTCCCTGTTTGGCTTTTAGTTATCTTGTAGCATCTTGGATGTAAACAGTTACTAACGGGCCACAATCATTTCCACGTCAAGCAACAGTCAAATATTATCTAAAGCCAACTGTTTGCTTACTTGTTGCTTGTTACATTTTTGTGCAGAGAATGTTTCAGTAAATATTCATTGAATTTGGTCTTTAATACCAGAACCAGTGTGATCTTCTTCTCAAAACCACACAACCACTCATGTACAATGTGTTCACTGGACCCAGGAACTAAACTTTTTATTCCTTCCTCTCTCTCCTGCTGGCGATGTGACTCCTGTCCTGGATAGGCCAAGCTAGCAGTTCTTAAAACCACCGCCAGGATGATGGAGGAGAACAAGCTTATCAGGCAGAGACTCGCCGCCCTCACCAAGGCTCACACAGATGCTGTGCTGAAATAGCTGGACACCATTACTCTATCTAAAAGATGTCTGGGTTTTTCTCCCCTGTTCGGATGCATTTACTTCCTTAAACATATTTTGTTGAAAGCCAGTGTTACAAAGAGGCAGAGTTTGGTGGTTTAAGTGCTTACTAGTATTTTGCTGTGAGACCATCAACAATAGGAGCAAGAATATTTTACACTAAGGTTCAATGGACAGTGTTGTATTTATTAAAAGGTTATTTTTTCAAATCTTTTGGTTTTAATTCACGTTACTATGAATACTTAAATGTTTTCCCCTCAGAACAATAACAAGTGAGCAAAATATAATTTACTCTACAAACAACTTCATCAAAAGTAGAAAGTTCAATAAAATATGATATTGAGTCCATCCACAATACAGTATTTACTACTACATTATCTCAGGTAAAACTCTCTTTCTTATCCACCAGAGGGCACCACTTACTCTTGCATCAATGGCTGCTGTACTTTCAGTTCCTGGTCACAAAACACTACACAATATCCTCTTAGAGTGAAGTCATTTTACTACCTTCCAACAGAAAGGGCACCAAGCTATTTTAGCATCAGGTAACAAATATCTGTTGCAGAAATGAAAAATGTCACAGTTCAAATAGCGGCCTGTAGATTTGCGTCTATCATTTATAAACATATAATATAATATTATCCTATAATGCAGGATACATTCATGATAAAGTGTTTATGTCATGGTTATTGATATTTATAGCATGAATAAAAAAGTGGTTAACAACTTTGAGTAACGGCACTGACCTGACCTCGTTTAGCGAAGGTTTCAGTGGTGAATCTGCCACACGAGGTTTCAGGTTCCTGCTTGTTATCAGGATTTATATCAGTAAATCCACTTGAGAGCAGCATATGGCTGTGATTATTTAAACTGTAAAATGATTGTTGTTAAACCATGGACAATTAACTTGAAATTGTTCTGCAGTTTCTCAATGTTTTGATTGATGAGCCTCATTGCCTCTGTGTTTAGAGGCCAGTTGTTTTAGCCCTTTTTCTACCCTGAACACAACATGGCAGCGTTAACAGAGTTCTCATTACAGTTCATGGGTTTCCTCTTGAAGTACAGTATGTGCTATAATACAGATGCCGTTAGATAGAGTGCCACCCATATGTACCACAGCTGCAAGTATTTTATTACATTAAAAAGATGCTTCTTGTAGCTTTTTTGATAGGGATTGTCAGATGTATGTCTAAATTTGAGTTGGTGTAATCCTTGGGTACATGTGGTCACTAATGTGAGTAGCTTTCTCTTGACCTTAAGCCGCCGTCGTTTCATTATCAACTGGGGCCTATCTTTTTGAGTTACACTCAAATGAATTACTTTCTGAAAGTGTCTGCAGCAAAAAACTTGCTGATTTAAACAACATCGTTTAAAAAGTGATTTGGTCATCATCAGTTCCCTTTGAGTAATATAACTAGCGGCTTGGATGTACTGAGTAATGTAATTATATTCAGCGTTTCAGAAACGCTTTAACTCTGCATCAGAATCAAATCATCAAGTTCATGGGTTGATTTACTCTGCAGCAAATAGATCTGGTTGTTTTGAACATGTAAACAGGCGATTTATTGTGAGTGTTTTTATAGCGTTGAGGATAAATGACTGTTGTCGTGGTGATTAGCAGTTAAACAGGTCTTTTAATCAGAGCTGTGGTCTGAAGGGAGACTGTGGTGACTGTACCTCCAGACTGCTGAGCCTTTAGAGCGGCGGTTTGCTGCATTGTTTACGTGGCGGAGGAGGCCTCGGGATGTTAGGCAGTTTAAAAACAGCTGTTTTTTTGTTCTGAACCACTTCAGGGAGTAGCACAGTCAGCAGAAATGGTAGACGTGTTGGAGAAATGAATAAAAGAGGTTAAGCTTTAAAATGAGATTGAGGCAAATATAAGTTGCAGATTAAATATTGTTTGGGCTGAGCTTTTCGAATTCATGTTTACATAATGTCAGGGATGTTGTTGCAACTCAATAATGCAAATCCTCTGTGTGGACGCTGAGCAGCTTTCTCAGGTTAGATGCATGTTTGGTTTAGTAAAATGTTGGCATCCTTGACAAGCGTTTGGTGGTGCTTGTGCGTTTGTCTTTCGTTTTTATATTTTAACACCTACTTTACCACTTCCTGACTCGGTAATGTCAGAAGATTTCCGAGCTGACAATGCACTCTGGAAGGATTTTTGGTAGAATGCTCAACAACTTTCAGCTGAGATCAAAATAAGCTAAGATATTGATAACTTTCGAGGTTTTTTACTCTAACCTCAGCTAAATTTTAGGTCCTGGTTCACAGATACACTGATGATCCAGGACTTAAAATCCTGTTTAATTTTTTGTACAAATTTTCAGAACAACAATCTCTACACGAGTCTAACCACAGAGCAAAACACACAGAACAAATCATAAACAAGCTACACCTGGATTTACCTTTCATTATTTATGTGAGGATATTATAGCATGGTTATGTTAGACTTAAGCTCAAAGCCGTTGTGCCTAAATCGCCCAGAGCCGAAAACACGACTGTAGACTCTTGATCTCGCTAATCTGTAATCTGTCCTTGCCATAAAGGTCTCTCTTATGAATCAACATGTTTATTGTTGTGTAGCAGCATGTACCTTTACATAAACAACCTATAATTAAATTGACTGGAAACCTCCAACAAATCTTTTACTGACTGGGGCACATATAGTTGTAATTTTAGTTATTTTTCGATTGATATTTGAACATTTTCTAGCTTTGAATGACCTCTGCAATTCATCAAATCATCTTCAGAGGCCATGATAAGAGTGGCAGTATAATTTTGTGAAGGTGATGTTTTACCTGTGGATGAACAGTGTAATCACTCTGCCTGGAGGAGACCACAAACACGTCAATCCCACTCCCTGTAGATGGTGCTGACTAATATTTCACAATTGTTCATGTGGTCTAAAGATGCACTGTGGGACTTTATGAGACCGCAGCTCATTTTGAGGTGGATTGTTTAATGATACGCTTGTAAGAGAATATTATATTTTATGGTTTGTTTGCAGAGCAAATGTGGGTCAAAGTTAAAAAGTTTAACTTGCCACCAGACAATCTGCAGCACATGTACATTAGCATCATTGATTTGTTTTAGTAACATTGGGATGTTAATGCTGTGCTTTCATCAGTTAGTGATTTAATACAATTTCTTTTGGCATTTTTTGTTATTGTCACTCGCTACAACAACAGTGGACAAAGGTGCTGGAAGATCCCTCAACGAACCATGACGCAATAATTGCTTTGACGAAAGGACCTGAAGTAGCAGTAATAAGAAAACATATCTGATTATAGCATCCCAGAAAATAATTATCCACTCTTGTTATCACAAGGCACAATACAAAATGTAATTTGTATTCATTACTGTTGTAATTACCATGTTTTGCTGAATAACTTATTCTTTTTTATTAAACTAAAATACATATCTATGTAATTAGGGTACTTATGCATTTTTTTGTGTGCCACATTTTAATCTTAATTGTGCTAAAACCTTACTTCTCAATTTTCATTTATATGAAAACTATATTCACATTAAGCGTCATCAGTTCCCAAAGTGAATCCCTGACAGAGATCCAACTGTGACATTGAATTAACTCAAAGATACATCATGGCATTTCTTTTGTGCCTTGGAGTCGACAGGTATGGTATATGTTAATACAACGTAAAACAGCAGGACTGCTGTATAAGAAAGCTCACTCTAAAAACAGTGATTCAGTAAATAAGCAGTTTTGGGAGTGGTGGGTGTCAGCTTTACAACATAGGACTCATTTGAAGGCATCAAGGCCAGGATTAACCCCAAACAAGCTCCCCTCCGTATTGGGACTAACATCTTAAGAGCTCATTTGACTTTTTGCTGTAATCCATCCTACCCTGTACTTACAATGACATTAAACAATAGTTTTATTTTTTAAACGAGTAGTTTATTTTGACTGTCTCCAGATGAAGAATTGATTCAGTCTTGATTGCCCTGTGATGGCTACAGTGCGTTTGTGGGGCGATGTGTGTAGTTGTGTGTTTGACTCTGGCTTGAACATGTTGCTGCATGTCAAAGATGCAAACCTCACTCACTTGGGGTATAAGACACCCCAGACTGTATATAAAGATGAATGACATGAAAGCTCAGGCAAGGCATCTCAATTCCGACCCGGTGGCTGGCTGCAGTATCGGTCATGAATCCCACCTCCTCCATATTAGTGTAAACAAAAGTAAAACTAGACATTATATCATATTATGTAGTTAATACATGCAGGTGAAGTGAAGCAGAAGAGAGAGGAGTGCTAATTGGTGTTTGGGGCAATCAGTGTGAGCTGAGGACGTTATGTCTAACCTTTGATGGGATGGTCAGTTTGCACCAGCTCTGTATTTAACTTTCCCTGTGGGTCTTCCTCCAGAGACCAAGCAGACACGGTCTCAGAGCTCATGATGGTGGACAGCAGGGAGCTAGTTGGACCAGTTACGCAGTTGATTACAAAGACATGTTACATTGGTGGCAGATTATAGGGGGCTGACTTTGCACAGCGTTATTCCCATAAAATAACCCCAAATCTGACTATTTTGGGTTATTAAAATAGCTAATGCTCAAACTTGTCAATACTTTTATTCTATATTTTAATAAGAATATTATTCTACAATAATGATTAAAGACTGCTGTAACCTAGTTTGAATAACATTCAAATTTAAGCAAAGCAATGTTTTTCAGAACATATAGTTTTTATAGTATTTCTCATATCCTATCCCAAAAAGCTTGACAGCGTATGTTCTACTTTAGATTCATAATTTAATACCTATTTTCTAGTTACTGAGCAAAGCATGTATAATTAGAACAGTATATGCACGCATGCATGATGATATGGTCTTGAATCCTACTTAGAAGTGAGTGAAATGCGTACCGTTGTTATTTTTAATAAATGTGATTTATAAAGTAAATTACTAAGACTGTAAATATAGAAAGTGGACATGACAGCTCCCCAAAAGTGTAATGTACACATCCCGATCGCCCTGTAGTGGCTGGCTACAGTATAAAGCCCATCTCCTCCATGTCAGTGGATAGGACATGAACCAAATTAAAGTAAAAGTACACATCAAATAAATACCTTGATGGTTTCTGTCATTTTAGGGAGTTCTTATCACACTGATGTATGATCAAGTCTTTATTTTCGGCTACTTTTTTTTGTTATTTGATAACTAAAACATCAAATAACTGTAGATACTCTGGCTCACACCACGACCTCTACTGTGCAGTCTCTGGCTTCAGAAAATGCTAAAATATCTGATAGCAGATATTTTGGCTAATTTTTGTACAATGGGAGGAAGTGGAGATTCATCGTCCATCCGTCGTCTATATGGTAACCTCCAGCTACCACCATCATGCACTCACAGCCTCCTATATGTTCTAGGTAATTGTCTAGTAACTCTACAGATATTTAGTCATTTTCATCTGCTTGACGTTGCCAAGAAGTTTATCTTGTAAAAGTAAAACCCATGTAACTGTGCATGCTGTATCACAGTGCAGTAAAAAAATTGGAGCCTTAATTTGCGTGTGTGCGTGTGCGTGAACACACTTTGGTTTCTTTGTGAAGACAAACGATGTTGAGGCACTGGGGAGTTGAGCCCATGATGCCAGTGTAATCCTTCTGATTACAGAGAGCACACAGTCTCTCGGGGGCTGATCACAGAGCTCTGGACAGTCAATTCACAGGTGGCCTTTGTGTGTGTGGGCATCTGTTGTTAAATGTGACACACACATAGTAAAGGAAGCAGACAGGAGAGTGTAGCTTATGAAGCCAACTTGGACTATAGGACATAGCATGCAATAAGCACTTTAAGTTTGCATCAGCAGCTGTGCATGTCTCTCTTTGCCTGAATGAACTCTGACTCAGGACGACATTACATCTTTCACTGTTCATCTTTTAACGTGAGCTTTGACATGCATGCACCTTTTTTCTCTGGTGTGTAGGACATGCCATTAGCTCCAGTGATGAATCCCATCAGTGTGTGGTTGGAGGCAGTGTTTAGGAAGGGCAGAGCTGCTTTTTCCACTTCTCATGATGTGTACTAATTCTCTCGAGCCCTACAGGTATGAGCTTCAAACAGGCACGAGACGCCTCTGTCTCCACCGGCAGAGCAGAGACTAGGACTAATCGCAGCGGGCGCCACACACCTCAGGAAGGTAGCAATTTTCCTTCATCACCGTTAAATCCTGCTTAAAAGAACCGGATTCCGCAGACCTAATTACAAGGTGTTAATAATAACAATGTAATGACAGTCATTTTAAGGCCTGCCCCAAACCATAATCCATCTCCCGACTGACTCTCACATTTCAGTGTGTGCTTGCCGTACGGTGAGGTCTGAATTTTAAGAGCACCGTAATGCTCATTGATCACCATTGTGATTCTCCCACAATTGGTGTGTCAGGTCGAGCGAGTCGGGGCTTGAATCAGGAGCTCTGTCAGCTTTTGTTAAGTGGAACCACAGCTGTTCAGATGTCCCACTGATGCCTTTCATCCACCAGCCTAATTGAAGGATGGGAAAGAGTTAAGCATATATAAGTGGATTCTTTCCCCCCCACTATACAAGGCCTGAGTCTTGTCAACTTTTCTCATGCATTAATCCACAACTTCAAATCTGTTTTCCTGTGCTTTTAGTGTGAAACATTTTGTTTGCATTCAGTCTGTGGACGTCTGTAATTATGACAAAGCCTCGTGAGCCTTCTTCACGAACCAGTCTCACTGTGTTTCCTAATTGTCACTAAATGGATGTGATGTCTGGCTGACCTGCTGTCTGCCTGGGGGTGTGGCCCCACAGGAATCCCGTTGAGAGCGTCCCAAACACGGCGTCCTATCACGAGTCCGCCCCCCCAAAACCCCTGGATCAGGACGCATCACTGGCTCGAAGTCTCTAGTACCTCCCAAAGTTTTCCCAGCTCCAACTTTTGTCAACTTTGTGACAACTAGGGATAAGTAACGGCCGGGTTTCTCTCCGTGTGAGCGCCGCCTGTGTTTCCTGGATTGGGATCGGATATCGTTTTTGTGAAAAGAAGAAAAGCCATGTCTTCGCCGGAGGACTGGAGAGACGGGTTTCCCACAGTCGAGGCTGAACAGCCACCGCGACTGAGGAGGTGCGGGGCGCAGGTGTCGCGTCTGCCCTTCAGCGTGGAGGCGCTCATGTCGGACAGGAAGCCGTCGGACAGAGCCAAGAGACATGACGCTTTGAGTGAACATCAGGAGATCGGGCCTGAGTTCCGCCAGCACCTAGTATCTGTCAAAAGCGAACCCTCGGAGGCAGGGGACGGTGCGTCTTGGATTTCCAGCTCCATGAAGATGTCCTCGCCACCCCGTAAGTGTTTGTCTTGAATTATTCATCAGAATGGATTTGCTATTAAATAATGGGTTTTATTATGGTTATTTCTTTGGGGGCTATACTTCACGTTTGAGATATCAAGGTAATAGCAAAGAACGCAAGGAATCTGTTCACAGCTGGTTCTGAGATTATAACTGATAAATAAATTAAGGAGATATCCATATAGGTCAAATGTATCGATGCTCAGCTAATGTTTTAGTCAAGGAAAAGGACACACATAAGACATGCAGAACAAATAATAATATAGTATAATTTAAATACACTTTAAAATGCCTTCACTACTTTTTCGTTTTCTTCTGTTTGTGGCTGTGCCAATAGTATTTGGAAATTGTAACTAGACATATTTTTAAACCAGATTATTTTAAATGAAAATATCATTCCATCTTTCCATTAACTGTCCCTAACCCATATACCATCAATTTGCTCCACTATATATTGGAAAACAGTAGCAGACAAACATTTTGTGAAGCAGCAAACTAAGATTTTTTTTCCCGATAAATCAATCAATACTAACAACAAATGTGTTGATAGTTCATTTTTGGGGTTAGTAATGAATAACCTAATAATTAACTAATCGGTGCAGGCCTTATTCAGCTACTTGGATATTAAACCCATCAACTTTTCTATTCGTCCAACCAAGTTATGGCCTCACTGTTTTCTCATGTCCTTCAGGGCAGCTCAGTCCACCAGTTTGCTCCTTGAGGAAGCACAAAACCAACCGCAAGCCTCGCACTCCCTTCACCACCACGCAGCTCCTGGCACTGGAGAGGAAGTTTCGTCAGAAGCAGTACCTGTCCATCGCAGAGCGGGCCGAGTTTTCCTCCTCACTATCGTTGTCTGAGACCCAGGTCAAGATCTGGTTCCAGAACCGACGAGCGAAGGCCAAGAGGCTTCAGGAGGCCGAGGTGGAGAAACTCAAAATGGCAGCTGGTGTTGGACACAAGACTGTGCTGCACCCAGGCTTCTCGTCTTTAACCTTCCCCCTCAGTGTTAACATGCAGGCCGGTTCAGCAGCGCTCTACGGACTGGGCTGCTCGTACAGCTGCAGCCCCGTCCTCCCTGCTGCACATCTGGCCTTGTACACCCCACAGGTCGGATACAGACTTTTCCACCTCTCCTGAAGGCGAGCTGCATTATTCAAACAAAATGTTGTGGATATTTATGGAGCTAAATGAGCATGCATCACGCCATACACCACTCGTGTGCAAATGATCTGAACTGGAGCTGAGGCTCTTAAACAAGGACATTATATAAATGTCCTTACACTTGATAAGACAGACTATGGATGGACGAGGAAACAGCACCCAACATTCTTTCTTTGACGTTTGTCAGGGCTGATTCAGCACGGGTCACTGGTAATGAAGGGAATATTGATCAGGCCACATGTAGCATATTATCGTCCTAAACACCAGTTTGCATATATTCTAGAGTTTTGATTATCTACTTTTTGTATATCCTGGATGATTATTTCTCACTTGCCAGCCTTGAATGAAGATAAACTCATCTGAGAAAATGTAGTTTTAGAATTGACAGTTTGGCCAAGTGAAGTGCATGCTTGTACAAAAGCCAAAGTATTGGCATCATATTAGTTTATGATAACCCTGAGATTCATATATTTCATGTTAAATATCGACTTTTTTTAAAGTTGGTATTTTTTGTTTGATATTAAACTAAAGCTTTTAGTTTACCCTCTATTTTGGATCTCTTTGCTTGTTTGTGAGAAACTCACAGGACCAAGTAGCTGATCTCTGTGAAAACCAGCTTTTCTCAAATGCATTTATCCTGTAATATACAATCTTTAAATGTGTGTTGCAGCTGTCTTAGTCTGGTCTCCCGTCTCTTTTGGACATCCAGCTGCTTCATCTTGGGTCCTGCTCATCCACCAAGTCTCGATTTCAGTCAGTATCGATTTGACTATTATCACTAATAACACAGACTCTGTCGCTCTTCTTCCAAGTGTACCTGGTTATTTTTCCTACTTTCAGGTTTAGAATGTATGAAAAAGTCAAATGCAGCTTGATGGATTTCTAACTCTGGAAATAAATGTTTAGTTCCATCTTGAAGAATCACATTTTCCATTCCTCTGGCTCCTTTGGATGTATTGCCCTATAGAGGATGTAAAACCTGCCTCTGTAGGAGTTTTTACATGATCTAAGCTGATTAGTTGACTCAGCAGTAGATAATTTAGGCTTAACAAGTGCAGCAATCTTACTAAACAAGGAGTTCCTCTGTGATTCATTGAATTTAAAAAAGACAACTCTGTCTTAATTAAACAGTAGAGCATCATTTGACTTGAGGAAAATGACTAAATGCCACATCAAAGTGTCAAGTTACATTCCCATGTTTCGGTCGGTATCTTTTTTGAAACTTTTGTTGAATTTCTTCATGTTTAGCCGTACATGATGGATCAAAACATATTAGTTGGACTGAAGTATTACCTGCTAATCTGCTTTAGAGCTTTACACATGAGATTGCAGAGTATATTACTGTATGTACCTCACATAAACCGAGGAGAGCTGGGCTCCACTGTCGACCACATAGCTGGATGTTAAACAGGGTGGTCTGAGTTAAGAGGTGCTCTACTCTTCAATGAAAATGTATCCATCCAAGTTTCCTCTTAAGAGGTCAAATGAGGTTTTCTGCAAATAGCACATCTTATATTATCATGATTGCATCATGCCTTTGATATCACAGAGGTAGAGATTTGTTCATGTGCTGCGAGCTGTATTTTTTAAATTGTATACTTTCAGTGAACTGTGTAACGTAGCATTATACCAGGCTGTCCCTCTGCAGGCAGTGGTTTAATTGTCTTTGTCTCTGAATTCTGACTCTACAACTCTATGAAATTACACGTGTCGACTTGGTGATAACAGAACAAGGCATTATATGGTCTCTCTCTCTTCCTCTCCCCATCTCCCTCTGTAAACTTAGA
Organism: Pleuronectes platessa; assembly: GCF_947347685.1. Lineage (NCBI taxonomy): Eukaryota > Metazoa > Chordata > Actinopteri > Pleuronectiformes > Pleuronectidae > Pleuronectes > Pleuronectes platessa. The sequence goes on from NC_070633.1 coordinate 12,368,273, forward strand.
AAGCTTGTCGCCATTAGCGCATATTTCACAGTCCATTTGCTTCCCTCCATTTTGAAATGAAACCCAGCATTACGCAGATAGTGAGGCCTCTAAAAGCTTTGAGTGCCTCCAGTTTCAGATGTTTGCATTGTGAAACTTAAGTGGAAGAAGTGATCACAGCCAAAAGTTTAACGGCTGACCTGAACAAAACTAATTTGAGAAAGAATAACATTATTTCTTAATTTTTAAAGAACTAAAAGACTGAACTAATCGGAGTTTCTAAGACAAAGTAGTCAAGGAGGTTTTTAAACGTGCAAATCTTATGTCCTAAGCCATGAGTTAATTGTCCAAACAGCTCACAGAGACTCAAAGGACAGGTTGTCTATTTTATTCTATATGCCGGCTGTGGCAGAGGGGGTAGAGGGTTCGTCCCCCAACCAGAGGGTCGGCAGTTTGATCCCCAGACTTCTCCATCTGCATGCCGAAGTGTCCTTGAGCAACAAGCTGAACCCTGAATTGCCCCTCTGTGCTGCGAATAGATGCACTGTATGAATGAGTGCCTGAATGTGTGAGCACTTTGAGTGATCATCAAGACTAGTAGAGGCGCTATGAAAATACAAACAATTTACACTGAAGGAATTTTTCATAGCTGGAACCTCAGACAAAGTCTTCAGACTCTCTAAAGTTCAGCCAAAGATCATTTGAAATGACAGTATTCTGACTGAGACAAATTAAATTAAAGAAGAGATTGTCTCTACTAAAGCTAGTCAAAGTTGTTTTCAGACAAAAACTTAACTCCGGATATCTTCCTGAAATTATCCGGAGGACCAGTATGTAATAACCATGGTAATAACGCATATGACCATGTCAGTTGCTCCGCACATACTCCAGAGTTTCTCCTGCCAGCCGCCTGGTAACAACTCTAGAAAGAATCTTAAATTTTGACTAGTCTGTGTCTCCTACTTTCTGATCCAACTGAATACAAATGTACTTTACAGTTCATAAATGATGTTCCCAATGTTAAGGATATGCAGTTCTTTCATTAATCCACAAGGTGTAGCAGCTTCCCAACTGTTTCTGTTCCCTAATTTCAACAGCATAACTCCTCACACTACTTGGCATTAAAAATACCTTGTGTTTAGGTAATGACGTATCATCTCATATATAAGTTTACATGTTATGTAATAAGGAATCCACAAGCTGTTAGATAATGTATGTTTAATTCATCATGAGTGCCCTGGTGGTGAATAAAAAATTAAATTGTTTCGTGCCAGTGGTAAATGGCATGAGTTTGGGGGACAGGGATTTCTAGAGTTCAGTGTTGCAGGGACAGAAGCATTTGGGTCCTTACACATGCATCACTGCAAATCAGTGTTACATCAACTCAAATTGAGAATATGATTAAATCTGTTTCAGAATAAGTAAATATTATATAAATATTCACAATATTCATGATAAGCAATTACTTCTATCAGACTGGCATTTCAGTAAACCTGAATGCACATGATTCATCAATCCATTTAACTGTTAAAAATGCATTTAAAGCCAAACAAAGCAGCCTGAGCCATCGTGTTCACAGAAAAAAGGAGCTAGGTGGGGATTCCTCCCGGCCGCGCTCCCCTCCTGTCCCACCCTGTTAGGAATAAATTGAGAGTCAGAGGAACATTTCGCCATGTAACTGCACGCAGGAACAAAGTTGAGATACAGTGCACGCTTCACTGCACCGTAGAAATGCACTCATATTTGTGGATCACTTCTCACATGGGTGGCAGTAATGTGAGATATGACAAACAAAGGAGTGGTGGGGTTGTGTGAGAGTAGCTCCACACACCTCACAGGCCAGAGAGGTAAAAAGCATTGACTTTGGGTTGTTCGGAGTGCTGTAATTAAAGGGCATGCTTTCATATAGTCTTCAAAGCGGTTGAGCAGGTGTGTTTCCATGAACAATCCCTGGTCTATCTTCAGTAGCTGTCCATGGATTTGTAAGTACTGAATCTCTGGATGTCTTTTTTCCCCTCCTCTACTGTCTCAGTTTTGTTCTGACCCCTTGTTTTTCATGTCGCATGAAAGATAGAAGGCTATTATGGATCATAATGCAGCCAGGCACATGGTCAACCTTCACTACTTCTCTGATAATTTGATTTGTGTGCTGATTGTTAAGGGAAAAGTGTGACAAACTGAGGCACCAGGCTCAGCTGTAGTAAAGAGTTGACAGATTCCTTACTTGGAAAACTTGATCTTACTGCAACATACACACACACACACACACACACGCACACACGCACGCACGCACGCACGCATGCACGCACGCACACATAGACACACACTGAGGCAGCCCTCGTCCCCCATTCTCAGAGTAATGCCACCTCTAGCAGTTTCTGCCTTTTGTTGAGTTCTTTCAGCTGGTTTTCAAGAGACTTTTCCTTCACTCAAACAACATGACCCATTTCAACATAAAGACACACCTAAAAGCTTTGGCTTTGAGGTTTTTAGACAGAGCCCTTCCTCTCAGGACATTTTGTAGATCTGGGGCACTGATGGCACCAAGGGAAGAAGTCTACAGAATGAGAACAAGCTTTATTGAAATATTTCTAATATTTAAGGCTTTGAAACACACGTTATTTTTAAGTCCCTCTCTCTCTCACACTCTGTTTTTCAGGCTCTTTTCTCCAACTCTCTACCCCCACTGGATTTTTCTTATTTTTTAAACCCAAGGGTGCTATTGTTGCAAAACTGTTCTCGCCCCACAAGCCCTGGCCCAGCATTGTCTACACTGACAAGTTTGTGTTTCTCTGCTGCTGTGGAGCCCTAATGCTCTATTGATAGCCTGAGAGGAACACGTTTTACTCATCACTGTTGACCTCGGAGGTTAAAGAACAGCGTGAGGTTTCGTGTTAGTTACTGTTTACGGTCCTGTACATTCAGTACTGCCCTCTTTGCCTCTGTTTATAGAGCCTGCAAAGAGCCATCAATTTTAGATTAGACCTCTATTCATTTTGTTCGGAAGTGACTCTCCCAACAAGGACCCACCAATGTCAACTGAATTAGTGTATCAAAGTGACATCCATACATTGCCCCGTGGGAGGTTTATACCCCTCCGTCCGAGCCTTTTCAGAGCGGCTCCATCTGTAGCGTTCGCCATTGTCCGTGTCCCTTCACAGATCTGTGTGTCCGCTCAGTCTCCTGAGATCTTATGAGTCATCAATCTACCCTATGGCCTCCATTGTACTGAAGGAGACTGAGCCCTCCAACACTCTCTGGTAACTTAAGCGCCCACTCGCTGGCGTGAGATATGCACCAGATGCTCAGAAATACAAAGACTTATATGCACAGACACACGCGATCGAGATTGCATATCCAAGATGTTCCCAGCTCTGAAATCCGAGTTATGTTTCCATTTTTGTTACCGCCTCATCATCTGTGTCATTCAAGTTCATCTGTAAGTTTCAGAGTTCAGCACGCAAAAGTCATTTTGAACCCTAGTAAAACATTATGAGAGACTGTAAGTGGTTTGAGTTTAATTTTATTTCCCATTATCATTAAATCACACATTTAACAGATTCAATAGTGGTGAATATGTTTTATTATAAGACAAATTATATGACATATAATTCCGCAACACATGCTTGCCCCCCTGGCTGGCCACATATTGGATTACTGATAAACAAAATGAGGACTAAGCAGGGGAACAGACTTCCAGATGGGGAAATTAAAGAAGATTAACATAGCCCTCAGAAAAAACATCTGTCCCTGTCCTCTCCTGCTCGTTGTCTCCCCAGTGTTGATGTTAACCCTTAGAACTTTATTTTTTAAGGGGAACAGTTGAATGTGTATCTTTAAAACCTTGTTCACTTAATATGTAACAATTTATTTTTGGTTCAGTTGATCAGTCCATTGTTTTGGTCCAGACGTATTTTAATGGATTGATTAAAATTTGGCAAAGACATTCATTGGCCCTGGAGGAGGACTCTTACTGACTTTGGAGATAATCTACATCAGTAAATGAATCGACATTCTAGATACAAATCAACACAATAGTTCTCAGACTAGAGTGCACAGGCCAACAGGGGCATGACACTGAACCCCAAACTGCATCAGACCTGCATCGATCGTGGTTCCTTGATGCCACTGTTGTTTACGGTGGCCCTGAGAGCTCAACGAACAGTAACTTAAGAAAACACATGCAAGTTGACAAAACACAAGCAAAGTAAGAAAACATCTTCATCAAGTTCACAACACAACACAACACATTACAGAAACGTGCAGCAAATAGAGAAACGCGCTGCAAATAGAGAAACGCGCTGCAAATAGAGAATAAACGACAAGGGAAGTGTTTCCAGAGGACAGCTAGGCTTTTCTTAAGTTGCTGTTCATTGAGCTCTCAGGGCCACCGTAGTTGTTCACTTGTGTGAGCACTTGAACCAGAGGTACTGGTACAAGTTGCATTACTGGTGTAATGCAGCTTGAATGAAATTGAGAGACGTCAGTTTTACTAGAGCCTGGCTGCTTATTATTAACATAATGCAAAAAAATGTGTGTGTTTGTTGGCCCTGCGATATGCTGGCGACCTGTCCAGGGTGTACCGCTCCTCTCACGCAATGTCCTTGAACAGGTCAAGTGGTATAGTTGATTAGTGGATTGGTTCAAGGCCTTCCACTGTGCCGTCGTGTCCTTGAGCAGCACGCCGAGCCCCTACCAGCTGCCTGCAGACCGTTCTGCAGCTGACCCTGAGGTTTGACCTCCATGTGCAGGAGCAGCAGGGAAATTCGATTTTTTTATTATGTGAGTCATATTATTGTTACATGCACAGTAAGCCCAAAAGTCAAAGTAGCTTACTGCAGTATGCATGGGTTACAGCAGCATTTGGTCAGCTGGTAAATATTGAGATTTTCTTTCAGCTCAATTCTTTATTTCCTGCCATGTAGCCGCCATATGAAAGTGTAGAGAACAGGTGGCCGCACAGGCTCCTCTCCTGGTCTGTTGTTGGTTATTCAACAACTTTTAACTGTAATGAAATCGGCCTGTCAGGTGGAGGCTACAGAGAAACGGTCAGCCGTCCTTTCTTGCATGACTTTCTCTCTCAGTGATATCATTGTTGTAGGAACAGGCTAAACTTTTCACATGGTCGGCGTGGGATGCTCAGTTTCAGAGTTCATGTTGTACTAACAGAAGACATAGAAGGTTTTTTTGTTCATTGTCTACAACCAAATGATGGAGCCAATGTCCCCTGTGTCTCACTGTCACAGCTGTGTCTCCTGTGTGTGCGTCTTTGAGCAGGATTCCTCGTCTGGTCCCATCTGAACTTACTAGAGGGTAAAGAGGCTCCCGCTTTGTTCCTGTTTCACAATTGCCTTCCTTATAGACAAAATTGTCTGCTGCCTGCACTACCCTCCTATATAATTGTCAACCAACACAAATGTGTGGCCATGGTTCCCTCTTGGTGAAAAACAAATGTTTGAGGTGTTTCTATTCCTGGACCTTCAGAGTTATAAACGATGGTGTCCTGTCTCTCCTCTCTGTGCATGTCATTTCCTCTGTTTATTCATTTTATGACTGTAATGAATCATTCATTGCATCCTGTATCAGTTAGGTGAAAGAAACACAATGAGTCACATTGGCTTCAGCAGTAATGAAAGCGATTGGTGTCAAATTACTCATAATTCTTAAAAATGTTTTAAGTTGTTGTTACAACTTTAGATTATAGTTAAATATTGAATTCCAACGTGATCACCGTGTTGGTACTCTGACAAATAGAGATAATAATAGTCTCATAAATATTATAATATAATTTAAAATTTTGACAGATTACAGCTTCTTCTCAGCCAGGCATAAGACCTCCTCGAGGATAGATTTCCTTTTCTCCTCAGCGCAGTTGTTTCAGAATGTGAATAATGCCACTCTTCTTCCTATAGCTCTCTCGGATCATAAGGGGGTTTTGGGTCATGTGTTAATTGGTTGTCTATCTAAAAAAGCGATTAGATGGCGCTTTAACTCTACATTATTGGAGAATGAGGCTTACAAATTACAGTTTAATGCTCAATTACGAGACTTTCTGGACATTAATGTGGGCTCGGTAGGAGATCCAAGAGTTCTTTGGAACACCGTTAAAGGGTTTATTAGGGATAATACCACACTATTTTCATCAAACATGCGCAAGGCTAGGGCTGCTACATTACAACATTTAGAGGCAGACTTCGTTAGGTTGGATTCGTTATTGCAAACAAATTACTCCAGACCGGTAGAGACGCAGCGGGACATTGTTAAGAAGGAAATAAACAACATTCTGAAACAACAGTCGGAGTTCTTAATACACAGGACTAGACAGCGTTATTATTTTCATGGTTCGAGACCAAGTCATCTTTTGGCGTCTAGAATCAGAACCAGTGAATCCTTTGCGGATATCCCATCCATCAGATCTAATGTGGGTAACGTCACAACTGATCCTAAATTAATCAATGAAACCTTCAGAACCTTTTATTCTGACTTGTATCGATCAGAGGTTCAACCTGACAGTGTTAAATGCAGTAACTTCCTTGACCAGGTGGACCTACCAAGGCTTTTGGAAGGTGATGCTGTAAATCTAGATGCTCCAATCTCATTGGATGAACTGAAGGGGGCAGCGTTGGCCATGCCAATCTCCGGGCTTTGATGGGATACCTCCTGAGTTTTATGTTACGTTTTGGGATAAACTTGGCCCGCTAATGTTGGATATGGTAAGGACATCGTTGGACAAAGGAGGTTTTTCCAGAGATGTTAACATTGCACTAATCTCTCTCTTACTGAAGAAGGACAAGGATCCCGTTGAGTGTTCTAGCTATAGGCCTCTGAGTTTGTTAAACGCGGACCTTAAGATATATTCAAAAATGCTTGCCAGACGTATTCAAGATCACATGCCTACATTAGTTCATTGCGATCAGACAGGTTTTATCAAGTCTAGATCAGCTGCCGATAATGTTAGACGCCTTCTGCATATAGTGGATGCCGCAGCGGGTAAGGACGCAGTTCTTTCGTTGGACGCTATGAAAGCCTTTGACAGGCTTGAATGGTCCTTTTTGTGGTCTGTATTGGAGAAAATGGGGTTTGGTAGGAACTTTGTACATATGGTCAAGGTTCTGTACTCTGAGCCTTCTGCTCAGGTTCTTACTGGTCAATTGTCATCTGCTTTGTTCCCTGTCTCTAGGTCCTCCCGGCAAGGTTGCCCCTTGAGCCCGGCGCTGTTCGCACTCTCCTTAGAACCCTTGGCCCAATTTATTCGCCACTCTGCCGACATGCAGCCCATTTCAGTTGGCCGTACCTCTCACCATCTGGCGTTGTACGCAGATGATTTGGTGGTGTTTATGGAAAATCCGCTTCAGTCGCTTCCCAGTCTGCTCTCCATATGTAGTGAGTTTGGTGATATATCCGGCTTCAAAATTAATTGGGATAAGTCTTCTTTGTTACCACTTAATGATGCAGCTAAGAAACTACAGTTCCCACCTAATATTCCAGCTTGTACAACAGTTTAGATATCTTGGAGTCCAAATCTTCCCCTCCCTTAACCGCATTGTTTCCCACAACTACTTAGAAATCTGGAATAAAGTGAAATCCGATTTAAATAGATGGACCAGCCTTCCCAACTCTCTTCGAGCCCGTATCTCTATTGTGAAGATGAATGTTTTACCTAGAATCAATTTTGTGTCCTCTATGATTCCCCTTGCGCCCCCTGTCAATTATTGGAAGGAAATTCAGTCTAGTATCTCAAAATTCATTTGGAATAGAAAGCGTCCTCGGTTAAAAATGGCAACCTTGCAGAGACACAGGGCAGATGGAGGATTGGCAGTTCCCAATTTTAGGTTATATTTTTACTCTTTTGTGCTTAGACCTCTTTTTGTGTGGGTTAATGCTGATATATCTGTATCTTGGCGGGGATTGGAGGAAGATATTGTTCGTCCAATGACATTGCAAGGGGTCCTTTTCTCCAACATGGCGTTTTGGCCCAATAGTTTCCTTCCTTATACAAACCTGGCGCACAGTTGAATCCCTTTCTAAAATATCCTGTAAATGGCACACATTCTCTCCAGTGTTCCACAACGAGAGGCTTATGATTGGGAGTAGACCAATCGTGGCATCTCCTTGGAGTAACAGTAATATCCGCTATTTAGGTGATATTTTTAGTGGTTCAGGTTTAGGTTCTTTTCAGGACCTGCGAGTCAATTTTGCCTTACCGGCCTTTTCTTTTTTCTTTTATTTACAACTTCGACATGCTCTTAGTGCACACAGCATTTCGCTACAGCAGGCTCTACCTGTTCATCCTCTTTATAGATTGGTTACTGCACGGACAGATAATAGGGGCTTGGTTTCAGAATTATACTCATTTTTCCTGGAATCTTCTTATTCTGACCTAGTGCTGGATAGGCTATGGAGGAGTGATCACCCTGATCTAGATCCAGATTTTGACTGGGAACAGGTGTGGACGAATATCAGGGAGGCTTCCCGCAACCCGGACCACCAACAAATTAATTTCAATTATGTCCATAGAACTTATCTCACACCACGTAGACTGCATGCTATGAAACTGATAAATGATCCGTCTTGCAGCCTCTGCAATTTAAATTCCCCTGGTACGTTCATTCATTTGGTGTGGGAGTGTCCACCGGTCGAACAGTTTTGGATTAGGGTGGCCTCTAAACTATCAGATCTGACCTCTGTAGCTGTTCCAGCTACTATACCTGTCCTGCTACTGACTGACTTATCTGGACTTGGTCTATCGAGGGCTGTGAGGCGGGTTGTGCTTGCTGGTATTACAGCCGCTAAGAAGCTGGTCGCACTGCGGTGGAAGCCTCCCCACTCTCTTGTCATTAGACACTGGATGTTGAGTTTTTTGGATGTTGTGTATCTGGCGATGTCAACTGCCAGAATAAATGGTGCGAAGGAATCTACACTGAATGATTGGCGAGCTGTGGCCAACTCATTGAAAGATTTATTACAATGATCATGTCCTGAACCTGTGCAATTCTTAATGTTTTCTGTATGTGCATGTGGTTGCAGGATTCCTCTCTTTACTATTTTGCATGAATATAACTGAGGGGGTGGGGGGTGGCACCTTTTGTGTTTTATTTTATTTTATTTTATTTTGTGTCTGTTCTTCTTTTGATGTTTTGAATTCAGCGGCTGATGAGACCAGTAAATGTTGAAGGTCTTAGATTTTGTGTAATATTGTGCTTATGATAGATATTACGGTAATATGTGCTGCTGAATCTTAACACTTTGTTGTATGTTATGTCTTTGTTGTTATTATCTGTTGTGTTATGCTAAATGTGTTAAATTCTGTCACATTTCAGTTAATCAATAAAAAAAATATTTGATCACAAAAAAAAAATATAATTTAAAATTGAAATCAGCTAAAAAAAAGTTAATATAACACTTTGTCAAAAAAAATATTGTTCACTTTTACTACTATAAAAGAATAATAAAAAAAGGATGATTTCCTGAGCCTTTTAAGTCCTAAATTCTTGGCCTTTAATAAACTGTGAACTATCTGAAACTTTCTAATCTGATTGAAAGTACTGAATCATGAATTGAATATACTTTGAAGCCTTACTTTCACAGCACAGATTGTTGCCTTTGAAATTTCAGCCTGATATATCTTCTGCTTAAAGAGCCGAATTTGAACATGATCCCTCCCCTCTGGACATCTCTCGTTCTTCTCTCATGCGTACATGACACCGCAGTATTAGAAAAGATCATGTCTGTTGTCTCGATCTATACTCAGCATCAATCATAGGATCTAACACAGATGAACAGAAAATAAAAGGTTTCTGTATCTTTATTCATTCGTTCAAGGATAGAGTGGACCACAAGTGCTTTGAAGCTGTTTTCTTATTGTGCACCTCTCTCTTCCCCTCTCCTCCTTCCTGTTCTTTCTGTCTCTCTGCTGGGGATGTTTGTTCAGCTTGTCACTTTGTCATCGCTCGGTGTCTGTTGCTGAGTGGTCTTCTGTTCCATCCTCTTGCTCTGTTAATCCCCTTTTTGGATGCACAGAGCAGAACCTCAAAAATATGCAAGGGTTTCCAGCAGTAGTTATGGTTATTGTTTACTCTCCCTCTCCTTTTCCTCTCCTTTCTCTTATTCCTGCAAAATACATTTTAATCAGAGGTTTTCGTCCACAAAAATGTGGCTCTAGATCACATACAGATGGAGCACAGTAGCCATGTTTTTCTGAAAGGAGAACTCCAGTGATTATATTGTCAGCGAACTCACAAGAGACAGATTAAAGGAAGAACAAATGGAATTTATGTTGTTCTATAAAGTTGTGTACCTGGTGCCTTCCTTCAGCATCTAGAAACCATAGAGGATAACAATTTAGCAAGCTAGCAGCTGTAGTAGATGTAGTCAATACAAAGGCACAATGACAGAGGACAAAGATGAGGTCCTTGGGAATATCAACCTTTTGTCAGTCATATATTGAAATGAAATTTCAAATAAAAGAAGAGACCCAGTAGAGCATATATCTCTGCCAAGGCCCCATAAATTCACACAAGCTACAAGAAATTGTACACACTCATAGATATAAGCCCGTTTACTAATCCAGCTTTTTTCATCATTATTTCTAGAGAAATTCCAAACTATTTGTAAAAACAGCACACCTCATAAAGAAAGTAAAAAATTCCCATGATCTGTTCCATTAATTGAATCAGCTCCAAAAGTAACAAGGTTCTTCCTTGGCCAGTGCTCCTCCCTTCGACTAAGTTTTAGTTGAGTCGGTTGCATATTCCTGTTAACAGACAATTGGCAATGAAAACATAACCTCCTGTCACATGTCGAGAAATCAAGATATCAGAGAAGTCTTAGGTCAAAGGTTGTTTAACGCCACAAGATGGGGGAGTTCATATGGACTTGAGGGCAGAATGTGGGATGTGATTGGGCAACAGCTCTGGTCTGGAGAAATGTAGATGAGAAAAAGGGGCAAATACACAGCTGTTAAAACTGAGCTGTTCACTTGCAGTGACAACTTTTTCCTACATTAACTTGCAGTTTCAGAAACCACTCTGCCTCTGTCGGTTCCTTGTGTCCGTGTTGTGCTCTTTCAAAAAGATGAGACGCATCTGCACCCCTCCCACAAGCTAGCTGATTAGCATTAGCATGGTCACAATTCACCCATGGGGCATCCTACCAGCGTGAGCGTCAACACTGGCATCATTACCAGCGAGATCTCCGCTCAGAGCCGTCTCTCTCCGACAGCACCTCTCTCCAGCTAAGCTGCGGAGCGTTGCTCGAGTGGACATCAGCCCTCTTCATCAGCAGGCCTCATTTGCACCCAGCTTAATATTCATTGTATAATTTGATCTGCTTTCACTGACCTGGATTATTGCTCATCTAACAGGATTCACTTATTATTTTTTAACCGTGCCTCTGTGGCCGTCTGTAATAGGATGAGGACGATATTAGAAATTATAAATAGATATATGGCTTATAAAATCGGTCTCTATTTCTGTGCGGGATTTGATCTGACCCAGGGCAACTCATCTCCATGTTTGGCTCATCCCCAGTAGAGGTCACTCCATGACACAGTATGATTAAGGCAATATACAGGCAGATTTGCAGAGATATTAAGAAGCCAGAAATACAACAGAACATATAAAGAGGCAGTGGGATTTGAATATAAAAGACGGAGTGAAGTGAAATGTGAAAGTGCTTGTTAGATAAGTGGATTATTGGAGATGTTTAGTTAACAGCTGCTGTGCTCCTGTCATTTAGAAGGCTGTTGCTTCCACTTTACCTTCACATGCAACAGTATAATTCCTGGCTTTCACGCAATCTCACTTCCTGTCTTTTACAGATAGTTGAGTAATTAAAGGGAAAAACCTGATTAAATGAGTGAAGCTCCACTGGAACCAGTTGGAGTGATGAATGGCAACGGGGCACTGCCGGTGGCCCACAGAGCAGACAGTAAACAGAGCGCGGGAGGGGAAAGAAAGAGGAGGGACGTATTAAGAAAGGGGAATGAAGAGCAAGAATAACACAAGGAGGAATGGTGTGGGGGGTGAGGGTCTTGCCACAAAGGACGAACACTAAAGGTCAAAAGATGTGCAGGGCCGTCTCCAGCAGGGGCTTATCTATTTTTGAATATCTGGATTAAAAAGCCGACTGGTGAAATCTGATTTGTCTTTACAGATTTGGGGAATTTCTCCTCTTCCGTGGTTTACAAAGACAGCCTCCTGCAGCTCTGAAATGAACACATTTTCTATGGATGACTTTACAGGATGAAGTGTGTAGTGCCCAGTTGTGTGCTTGTCATGTTGACCTCCCGCTCCTATCTGTTGAAAACGACTAAAGAGCATCTGTTCACCTCGCAGAGGAGGCCAGACACAGACCCACAGAGTAACAGCATCTTTCATCATCATGCAAAGTGCATCAGTGTCTGTCAACATGTTGATGCACTCTATCAAGTACTAGTCAACAACACTCTCACTCTCAGATATGCCGATTCTCGTGTTGTGTGAAATATTAAAAATGCATTAGGCGCTAAAGCAATTATGCTAGCTTTTGAATAATTTATACAGTATGTAATGAAGAGTTATACAGATTATTACAAACAGTTTAGTTGCATTTTGAAACCAAAAGACCCCACATGTATGGACAGGGTCACAAGGAAAGGATAACCACATTAACTTTCACATGTCCAGGTGGGCCTCTGGACATGTGACCACAGAGGACGCCTCATGGGAGACATGGCAGCAGTTTGACTTTGGTGATATTTACAGAGCATCCTTTGGGACTTTTATTTTTTTAAGTTGCCATTGCTTGATACTTACATAAGACTCTATCGTTATCCTTGCCCCTTTTCTTTATCTCTCCCTGTCTCAGTAAATCGTTTCCCCAGGGCCAGTCATTAGCATCATCTGAAGTTGCCATGTCTAACATCACTGTTTCGATGTGCCAATCAAGAGAGACAGTATCGCTTTGAGAATCCCCGCAGCCCTACTGGGAGAAAAGAAAAAGAAAAAGAAGACAGAGAAAGGAAACAAATTGTCATTGTTTACAGAGGATGCAGTTGACATTGCAGGGACTTTGTGTTGGGCGCTGGAGCAGGTGATAGTTGCGCTGAACCACACACACACACACACACAAACACACACGGCACACATTCACCCACACATAAACGGTGTCTTGTCGCCACCTCAGCCATCACTCTGAATGATGTCAGTCAAATTAATTGCTGTTCCCTTCCCGTGGCACGCTTGAGGAGGTTTCACAGAGGCAAGGACAGTCCGGGGCCCAGAGAAAGCAGGCTTTAAAGGACAACCCTGTGTGTTTTTGAGTGACTGTGTTTGCATCTGGGTGTGTGTGCGAGAGAGATAAAGAGAGGGAGAGAAATTGTCATCGTCACAGTATTTAGTTTGTCATATTTATCATGAGAATTAAGCAAATTTGATTTAAAGATCCATCATCGAAATCGTCTTGAGACTTGCTGCTCTATTCACTCTAAAATGTCCGCCCGGCTATTATGAATCAAAGTCAGATTTTATGCTCACTGAAGACCAGAAATGTCGACAGAGATAATCATTATCTTTAATAAGCAAAAGTTTTATGTCAAATCAGTTTCCATTTTCATTTATCATTTAAGAAACAGAGGACAGATCCGGGAGGGAATGTTCAACTGCTTCTCTTAAAATGAAATCCATGACATGTCCTTGTCTGCTCTCACTTCAACTACCTCACGCTCCTTTTCTCAATCTGAATACATGAGAGTGTGTACGTTTATGTGACAGGTGAAATCTTCATGTTGAAAAAGTTTATAAACCCTTGAAAACTGAAATGTAGAGTCCCCTCTGTCTCATCGTTTCAGTTATGACCCAAAATGGATCAATTATTTAAAGGTCTAAAAAAATCTTTAATCCAACAAATAAAAGAAACAAAACAGGCAGTGACTTGATTGTTGTTGTTCTGGGTTTGTACCCTCATGGTTGAATGCACTTATTGTAAGTCTCTACATATAAAAGCATTCGCTAAATGAAATGTAATGTAATGTAAAAGCAGTAGGAATAAAGAGGTGTCACAGTGGCTGCTCTACTTTATTGTACCAGGCTATTCACCACAGACTGGGCCTTTCACTTTGCTAATGATGGTAATATATAACCAGACTGAACACACACACACACACACATGTGAACACCAGAGTTTTGTGAGAGTGAAATTTTGAATGTGAGACTCAGCTGGTCCGATCGGGGTTTTACCCTTTCGATTCTGGTGTGAAATGTGCTTGAGGAAGTTTGATGTGTGGAGGTCAAAGCTGCACCGTCATACACACACACACACACACACACACACACACACACACACACACACACACACACACACACACACACACACACACACAGCGGACGTCATGAAACCGGACAAGTACACTTTTATTAAGCTGTCCACTGACATATTTCATCATGGCTGAAGCACACACTGTCATCTGAAGTTGTAATGAAAATAATATCAATGCACTGGCCACACCTCTATAACAACTGAATACTCTAAAGAGATTGTTTACAGTCACGTACACACGCCATCTTTTGTTTATGTCATTAATGCTCACTGTAGCTATACAAGATTAAGTCAGTACTTTAAACAAAACACAGTACAAACCAATCAGAGGTAATGGTTGATAACGATGTCCTTGCTTCTTGTTCACATTCCACGATGATACTTGTCTTGAGAGGATCATTCCTGGGTCTTATTTTCAGGGTTTCAACAGAAATTTGATGATATTACAGAGTTAGATGAGAAGTTTGATACCAGTGATTAGCTTCACATTAGCTTTGGCTGTGCTCTGTCAAAAGGTTTGATAAAAATGTACCAGCACCGCTAAAGCTTACTAATAAACATGTCCCAAATGATTGAAGTATAAATAGTAAGTGGTGATTTTAAGATATGTTTTTTGTGGGAAGATTTCCTTGACCAGGTGAAGTGATTTCCTGGAGACTTGTCACTATGAGGCAACATATTGTCCTCAATGTTAAAACCTTATTTTAGACCTGGGACCTTGGAACACATGACATCACTAAAAGAAAATAAAAACTCACAATATCAGTTACCAGCAGTCAGACAATCGGGATCCCAGGTTTCAAACTAACAAAATAAAAGCAACTGAACATTCATTCAACCAAATTAGTTTGTATTTCATTTTTTCCTTTTGCTTTCAAGGATTATTTGTGAAAAATACAGGACACAAC
The DNA here is from genome assembly GCF_947347685.1 of Pleuronectes platessa. Classification (NCBI taxonomy): domain Eukaryota; kingdom Metazoa; phylum Chordata; class Actinopteri; order Pleuronectiformes; family Pleuronectidae; genus Pleuronectes; species Pleuronectes platessa. Next base: position 12,383,455 of record NC_070633.1, read on the forward strand.
GTAATAGGAGACACTCATCAATAAAACACTTCATAGCAGTGAAACAAATAATTGAGTCTGTTGAGGACAGTTGATTTAAAATTATACTGATAACATCTCATTTTGATGAGATATAAATAACAACTCTGAGACATAAATAACAGTTGCTTGTGGATGGAATTAACCCTACATGTACCTCTCTGTGAAAATATGATTTGGTTTGATGCTTTACCAAAGGGAACCCTTGCAGAGCCCCGGATGTTAACAAAATGATTACAAATATTTCCAGGTGCTGTCGTATAATTTGTCGTAGTATTCATGCTGAGTGCTGCAACTACACTGTATTTAGAGGGGCATGTTTTGACGCTGTTTGTGTTTGGGTACGTGTGCGTGATGGTATTGAAGAGAGCAGTGTCTGACAGCATTAGGGAGTGTGCTGCCCAGTCATGGGATTATCTATCCCAGAGGCATGTCAGCACCGCTGTACTCCCTGGCACAGCAGCGGAGAGTCTTAATCTCAACACCCCAAATCCCTCTGCTCTTCCTGGAGCTTCTACAATTTGAAGACGGTGTAGCGACCGTAATGAACATGGAAAGCTCCATCTGACTGTCTGCACAAAGGTGGGCTTCTCGCCGGATGCAAACACGGGTACATGGAGGGTCACCGTATCCTCCAGTCACGCAAAGAGTTCGCACAGAGAGCAGTGTCCTCGTTTGAAGTTGATAAGACCGGCCTCAACAGGAATGCTTGGACTCTTAGCATTGAGGATGAGTCAGTGCTGTGAGAGAGTCATGAGTCATTTCTTGTTTAGACTGACCGTCTCTATATTGTGGCCTCCTGGATACAGTCTGTGGCAGCCCAGCAGGATGGAAAAGGCCTTGCGGAAATCTGCATTGAAGGCGTAGATGATGGGGTTGAGGGAGGAATTAGCCCAGCCGAACCACACGAACACGTCAAACGTGGTGGAGTTGATGCAGGGAAAAGCCTCCCCTCCACTCGACTGCTCGCAGAAGGGCACCATGCAATTTAGGATGAAGAACGGAAGCCAGCAGCACACAAACACCCCCATGATGACCGACAAAGTCTTCAGCACCTTGGTCTCCCTCTTGAATGTCATTTTGAAAGAGCTCTCGGACTCTGCGATGCTGGATCCTCCGCCCATGCTATCATGTCTGTTTTTGGCACTTTCGGCTGCCCGCTCCAGGGCAGATATCCTCCTAATTTGTCTGTGGGCAATTCGGTAGATCTGGGTGTATGTTGCCACCATTATGGCGACAGGAATGTAAAAGCTTATCAAGGACGTTGAGATGGCGTAGGTTCTGTTAAGGCTCGAGTCACAGTTCTCCGGGCTGTGGTAAGTTGTAGCATTTAAACCTGAAGAGCCAGACGACCCGGTGATAGCTTTGTAAGATTCAGTTTGGGCCTTGTGCCAGTTGAGCTGCACTGGGATGAAGGAAATGAGGACAGACAGCGTCCAGGCTACACTTATCATCACATAGGCGACTCTGGGTGTCATCTTCCTTTCGTAGCGAAAGGGGCTAGAGATGGCCCAGTAGCGGTCCAAGCTTATCACACAAAGGTTCAAAATGGACGCTGTGGAGCACATAATGTCAAAAGCCACCCAGGTGTCGCAAAAGGAGCCAAATGGCCAGAACCCAGCAATTTCTGTCACCGCCTTCCACGGCATCACCAAGATGGCAACCAAGAGGTCTGACACAGCCAGGGAGATCACAAAAAAGTTGGTCACTTTTGTGCGAAGGTGTCGAAATTTGGTGACAGCCGCACAAACTAGAGTGTTTCCAAGCAAGGTGGTGAGGATGAGCAGCGAGAGGAAGCAGCCGGTTAGGACGCGTCTTGAGGGTGCCTCATCCAAAAACCCACTGTCGATGACAGCTGTGAAGTTCTTGAGATCCATCCCTGAACATGTGCAGGTTGGCGAGAGTTCCTTCAAGTCATACTGCGGAGTTGTGCTACATTATAACCACTCGCTTACAATCTAGAAGGCTGGTGTGTTGCAGCCTCGCGCAAAAATCACCATCCCTGCACGATGCATGCTGAAAGATTAGATGTTTGAGGCAAACAAATCCTGGGTTGGACATTTGGCCCCTGGCATTGTAAATTAGATATGACATCATTTGAGCTGCAGTGTTGAAGAGGTAGCAGTAACTTAATTCCTCAGTGTCTCAGTAGCTCCCATTTCTGCCCTGTTTGTAGGTCCCAAACAGCTGTAATTTGAGGTAACGGCTATTTAAAGCCAACAGCAGCTCTGTGGATTAAAGAAAGAAATGTGTTAAAATAGGGTTAGGGTTACCATTTGTATTGTAGTTTCTTGTTTATGTAAGACCTGATATGCATAGGCCACTTTTAAAGCCGATTTCATCGTGTAGTGACCATGATCCATTTTTAAATCCCATATTGTCTATTACTGTCACAGCAGGATCTTCCAACGGGCACATTGTAATTATTAAGACATGCCTCTAATCAAGTGTCACGCCTCCTGATTTCCATTACACGCCTTAAATGCAGTTAGTGGCTTGTTTAATCTTCATCATCAAACTCACCTCTTACTCACAGCCGAAGCCGGGTGTATTATTTCAAAATAAATGTTCCGATCGCCTCCATACAGTAACAACTTCACAGCGCAAAGTCCGTCCAAAGGGCACTCCAGGCTCCATGTTCGAGAGAAACAAAACCAAAGAGCAGTCCGACTCTGTCCTCGACGGGTTGCACATCGCCGACTGCTGTGCACGAATAAATAATACAAACACGAGGATTCAAATGTCACTCAGCCATCACCGCTCCCGATGCGTCCTCTTGCAGCCTCGGTGCGCGTCTGCGGCCGGAGACCGTGCGCTCCGTCGGCTCACAGTCTCACACGCACCGGCGCTCTGACGTTATGCTCCGTTCCAGAGGGCAAAAAAGAAGAAGAAGTGGTGAGAGCATGTGAATGTAGCCCCCCAGACGACCACTTCTCCCACACTGCTTTACGCACAGCATGCTCGTCTGCCTCTTACGCAGAGAGGTTGGGAAAATGCCACACAGTTCCAGGTATACCCGCCTGTCGTCAGCGGGGATTTCTCCTAAAATTTGACCTTATAAAATCTTCACTTTTAGTTCGACGAAATTAAGATGCTGGTTATAAAACTGAATCAGTGCAAGGGCCAAACACGCAGGGAAGTGGGTTAATGAGGCCACCTAATGGAGAAGGAGAACAATTGCGTCAGGAGAGGGAAATACAGTTGGATTCACTTATGTTCAGGAATATATTTAAATGAAAGAAATAGAAATTAAATAAGAAGACAGGTTTACGCCCAGGACAGGATATTATAACAAACACTCTCATTCTTCATCCACAAAAGTGCTATTTGTTTTCATGTGCAGAGCGGTGTCACCTTCAGCAACAGTCCTCTTTTCTGTCCTCTCTGACTGATGAATTGTGCACAGATTGTAAAAATCCTGGCAATATCTGTCAGCACATACCCCTAGTGGGTTTTTTGCAGCTCAAGCTGGTATCTCGCATGCGGAGCATCATGGGAAGCATGCCAGCTGTCACCTTACAGTGATGTAAGTACTTCTGACAGGAGGAAAAGAAGCAGCTTTTCCCCTTTTCCATCACAAACATCCACTCTATATGACATTCAATAGATGGGTTGGACCCACGAGACTCAAGAACTGATACAAAGAAGGAACTGACATGTATGTTCACTCAATGAACTCCCCTTTACCATATTTATTCCCACAACAAACAAGTAGAGGGGTCTAGAGCTATTTGTAAGTCCATAAAATCATACGTTTACTAGTTGTATAGATACAATATTCACAAATTACAATTAGCCTCATAGGGATTAATAAAGTGTGACATCCTCTGTCCTTTACCCCTCGACGAGAGTAAGGGAAAATTATCCCCAAAAATGCCATATTATAAAAGACACAAGGGAAATAGATGTTGTGTGAAAACATAGCACATAAACAAAATATCAATATTTACAGCATTTATGAGAAAAGACAGCATCTAACATAAATGGAGAGGTGCATCAATGTTTAAAGTATTTATTTAAAAGAAAATGTGTGACAGAGATGAAGGAGCAGTACCAACAATTGTAAAGATAGTGCAGGCAAAGTGGTGTAGCCAACATGTGGGCAGGCATATTGTATATCTAATAAATCTAGTTGTAATCATAATCCACGATCAGATGTCACCATGATCCACGATGTGGCAGCAGCTGTGATCCTGGATCTGCAATGATGGACTTTTACTTCTTGACTTCTTGACGAGTTTGCCTCTTTCATTTTGGTTCCAAACGTCGAGGGAACAACATCAATTTACCACCACCTTTACGACTAGCAGTGTTGTGCAAGTTCACACCTCTCATGAAGTAGTTCAAAGTTCAGTTCATAGAAGTAAACATGAATAGTTCACGTTCATAGTTCACCATTTAAATTCTGAACTAGTTCATAGTTCAGTTCATTTCATAGTTTTAAGGTGGAAAGTGAGAATGAAAGACTTAATCACTACCCCTTGCCTTTACTGTCGGAATCTTTATCAGACAGTGTGTAAAAACCCCTCAGATAATAATAAGGTGCATCGGATGTAGTTGCTGAGTCTGCGTCTCTTCTTTCTCTTGCCATCTGTATATGAGACCGAGAGCTGTTGTATTGCAGGTATGGCCTGACTCTTTAAGGAAAGTTTGTAGTGTGTGACATAGTGCACCTGGGTATTGTGGGAAAAAACGCTAAATGTGTGCGTATAATGAGAAGTGACGGAGCACCTAGAGGGGATGCGAGTGTTGCTCCTGCTGTATATCCGAGAAATAAAGTGGCCTTCACGATGCGGTCCGGACAGCTGGTTACCGGCCAGACAGCGAGCCAAGATAACCAGTGACAGGGGCGGCTCCTGGTACAGGCGACATAGGTGGTTGCCGTGAGGGCGGCACAGGAGACTGATCTATCATGACGTGACACATGCAATGTAAAACAATACAGTGACGTCAGACCATCATCCTCTAACCTCGGGACGCACCGGAGGTAGAAGCGCCGCGAAAAGCGGTCCACCTCCTTTCCTCGCCTGTTGTGAAATACTTGGGCTGTTCGCACCGGCAGCGTAGTGCCGGGAAGAACCGGGCTCACACACACAAGCACATAATCTCCTGTGGGGGGGCTACAGGCTTGCGTCCCCTGTGAAGAACAGCATCATTTACCCCTGAACCAGCCAGGAGAAATGATGATGATAATGAAAAATTGAATATAAAAAAACGCACATCCTGCGCAGTGGGAACAGTCAGGCGGCGGCTCGCACAGGATTTGCGCTTCCGCCTCAGGTGTGTCCCTGACGTACACGCTGCGGTGATAGACTGCGGTTAGAGTCAAAGATTAATAAAAAAAAGATTAAATTATCAGGCGCACAATTCAGAAAGCACCACAAAGTAGTCGAGGAGAAGAAAGACCAATAGAGGTAAGAATCAGCCCGATTGTGGACCTCATTAATGTTTATTTGTGTCTACATGACATGATATGCTATCAGTACAGGACTCTTTTGATATTTTTATTATACAATTTGTCTGCCTGTGTGTGCATCTGTATACAGTCCAAAAGTTTTTGTGGATGCATGACAGTTTGTGTGTGTATGTTGGGGGGCTCAAATATGAAATCTAGCCTAGGGCGCCAACATTGCCAGGGCCGGCCCTGACCAGTGAGCTGAGCTCCCAACTCGGAGCCGAGACACTGGCCAGAGAAGAAAACACTTGTGTGCCATGAGTGATGGGTAATGTAGGGCGAAGTCGAGTTGGTTTAGGTTAGTATTCCTTGAACCAAACGTGTGAGGCTCAATGAGAACATATAAAGAAGTGGCTCAGAAAAACTGGCAGCGTAAGAGAGAGCTGAAGTGAATCAACGTCCATTTGGTCTGTACTACCCACTTGGGGAACACCAAGATCTGACACGTTTTTCTGTATAGGAAAGTATTGAAATGTCCTGAGGGTCAGTGAACAGGTAGGGGTGTGGCACGTGACAGTTCTAGGCCAATGGCTGTAGGGTTTTGTGGGATGGCAGGCTCTCATTGGCTGATGAGTCGGCGTATCAGGGTGAATGAGGAAGGGGAGTGAAGAATACAGTGGTGGATGATAGAAGTTTCGGAGTTATGAACGAGAAGGGTGTCGTATTCGCTGGACTTAAATAAAGTTACACACAAAGAGAGAAGTTTCCTGTCGTCTATACGCGAGGACGCTACAATATGAACGTGTTCACCTTTCAAATTCATTATTTGTCATTGAGTTGCGTTCAGTTCATCGTTCTCATAAAAGTGAACGTGTTCAATGAACGCGTTCGTTTATGCACAACACTGACGACTAGTACTGTAATATGTAATTTGTTCATATATAATCCACACAGAAATCAAAAGCTTAAAAGGTTCATTAGCCGACTGCTATAGCCTTGTTGTGAATGGACGTGTGCTCTCCCTAAATGTATAAAGCTATAACCTCAACTTCAAACTGACTGTCTCCCAATCATAGTGTTCTGCTCACATCTTTTCTCCAAAAATCATCTCAAAGTGGCCTAAAAACCAGCAAATTAGTAACATATCAGCAGTTCTGATTTAAAATGAGTGTTTGATAATTGATTTTCATGATTTAATAAGATGACAGTTTGTTCTTGTCCTTTCCCTGGTATACAAGTCTTGGCCGCCAGTAAGGGTCCAGAGTTCAAAGGCCAGAGGTGAGACCAGGTATAGAAGAGCGACCTGCATTGCATTGTGGACCTTCTACAGAGCGTCTCTCCCCACTTGTCTCCTGTCTCTCTACACTTGTCAATGTTCAAAGCTACAGCTGCTGCTCCTCTGACTCACGTCCAGTGCGGTTCAAAGGCTCTCGTGCCAGACAGAGCCTGCTGCTGCTGCATGTACTGTTAGTTCCAGTTTCTTGAAAATACAGGTTGTCTAATAATCTTACTCTTCCAACAATGTGATGAGTCACTGAGTCACTTCTGCTATTCAGACAAGTGAAATGTGATGTAACAGATCTAATCTACTCCGACGCTTGTAAACGTTTTAATATTAGGGGGACATGTTTTGGCTTGTGGGCGTCGTCAAGGTCGTCGCCGCGTTTCGACATGTTTGTGTTTGTTCTGTGCATGGCAGGTGTTGCTCGAGTGACTTTGCTTTATGCACCTTGAAAGTGAAGTTCAAGTTTTGCCTCAATTCTGCTTCTTCTGTGAGATGTGACAAACAATGAGTGGGCGAATCTGTACCTGGAGAAATTTTCTTTTCACATCATCTCTCAGACACCACATGCGATCGTGCGGACTTGATCTGATAGGGATTTGAATCCTCGCAGATTCTCTGCGTAGATGTTCAAGTCATAAGAGAACTCTTGAGGGTTTTTGCCCTGATGCAGGATGATAGGTACCCAGCCAAAACACACAAGTTCTATGGAGAGGAAAACAGGCTGTATCACAAGCCCAAGCGTTTCAAAGCCTTGGCCCTCTCTCTCTCTGTGCTGCTGTGTTTGTGTGAGTGCACATGTGTAGCCTCATATAAGTTTGTGTTTTTTTCGTGTGCTGGCAGGCAAACGTGTCAGAACTTGATGTTCCCCAAGTGGGTAGTACAGACCAAATGGACGTTGATTCACTTCAGCTCTCTCTTACGCTGCCAGTCTCTATATGTTCTCATTGAGCCTCACACATTTGGTTCAAACAGGTGGTGGGGAACCTTGAGCCACTTCACATAGTGTCCACCTCACTTCCAAGACCTCTGCCTCCATCTTCCCTCTCACCTAGGCAGTAGACTCTGTAAGTATCGGAAGGCTATTACGATTTCAGTCATGAATATTTTTTTTTAAAAAGATGCATTATTGCTCTATTTAATGTGTCTTGTGTACTATTTATTGATTTTCTACTTTATATAACTTCTTCCTACTTGCTGGACCTTTTTTACCTTTATAATCCAAACAAAACTTAGCAGCAAGTCGATAGGATTTGAAATTCAAGAGGACTTACAAGCATTCCGTGAAAAGTGATTTATTTATTTCAAGAAGGCAGCACAATATTTCCAGAACAGAAATAATGTTTTTCACATAGTGACAATTAACGGGTCCGACTCAGAGTACATCCTATTAGATTCTTGATTAAAAAAGTTGCATATAAATAAATAAATACATTAATGAATAAAAATATAAATAATACTGATAAATAAATGAAGGACATTTTTTTAATTTAAAACTGCATAAACATGTGTATTGAATACATTCACTGGTCACCTTAATTTACGAGAAGGCTCTTATTAACAAGTGATGTTGAAGAGCTGAAAACAGACGAGAACCTTCATCTTTTCTTTTGGTTGTTGAGTGTCTTGAGGAAAGAAATGTACCACGCGAAGACCCTCGTACTGTTTACGTTCGTTGTGTTACAGTTGCTGTCAATCTGGAAAAAGAACAGAAAGAGGTTTGGAGTTACGTCTCATGTGGATACCCAGTATTGATGCAACATTCAGAGCTCTGTAACTTCTTTAAATTGGGGTTTTGGTTGGCTCACCTGTTGTTGTGGTTTCAGCTCCTTCAGGTTTGCCTCAAGTTCTTTGAGAACTGTGTAGTCCTCAAACACGTCAACATTGTTGAGCAGGTCCTTCAGCAGACTGGTGAACAAGCCCACACAGGAAGACTGAGGTGGACAAATCACAGGACATCGTTAACAGGGTGCATGCCTCCTGAATCGAACTCAACTCGAGTTAAGGTACAACACTCACCACATTTCTTGGCACTGGCACTACTAGTGGGCCAGACTGTAGGAACAGAATTTAATATCATTAGTGTACTTAGTAATGGTGACAACTTTAATTGACAGAAGATGAATTGAAGAGTCATGAAGAATGAATAATTAAACAGAAGATACATGAGAGCGTTAAATCAAATGAAGTGTGGATACTTACAGATGTGAAATTGATTTTTTTTTCTTTGTTGAGTTTATGGAGTTTCTTCAGTCTATCCATTATCTCCCTGTTCAGGTTGAGGTTTGACTCAGCGATGTAGCATAAATGCAACAGGATAACAAGGGCAAACACAGACTTAATCATACTGCAGGGATCTCAATATCTCTCTCTTTCTCTCTCTCTTTCTCTCTCTTTCTCTCTCTCTTTCTCTCTCTCTCTCGCGTTCTCTCTCTCTCTCTCTTCCTTCACAGCTTCTTTTGGTCGTCTTAAGTGTGACTACTGATGTGATGTGTCTCTGCCCATTCTTTATATGCACAGAAAAAGGAAGTCACTGATGTCAGCATCCTCCACCTACCTGGAAATACAAATGATCAGTCAAACATTTGACTGCTATCTAATGTTCAATTGTACATGAGACCATTTGAAATGTTCTTAAAATCTCAAATTTTATGGTAAATGATTTCCAACAAGCTTCGCTTTATTCTTCAATAAGATCTGACAGTAACATCATCTACATAAGTTGTTTCTAGAAAGATATTAAGCCTTTGTATTGGAGTTTTTACAAGAGACAAAGACAAACAACTTCAGGGGGGGTCTTTGACCAGACGAACCACAATCAAGAGCAAAGTAAATAGAAAGTACAGAGACCCCTCTCTACCTCATCCCCTCCTTAACTCAGAAAACATTTTCACAAGTCAGTATCTGTGGTCAAGAAATATTTTGTCATGGTTTCGTATAAAAGTACAACGTAATTATTAACTAAGGGTGAGCTCATAGTTTCTGATTTGAAACAGTGGACTAAAATATACGTATGATGAAATAGTTTATTTTTATTTGGTCAATCTTTGCATGTTGGGATATCCCCCTGCTCAAACTGTGGTCAGTGATGAGAGAAGTAAAGTACGTTCAATGAAACTTAATGAGGGAAAATAACCTTAGCCACAGGCCATGTCACACTGTATAATATCAGCTTGAAGCGCGTCTGATTGAGCAATAATGTGATGAATTGAGTCTCTGCAATGCCGATAGAAAAAAAGACCTTAGTGATTTTGAAAGGCAAAACAACAAAAACATAAAAAATAGCACTGACGTTTGTTATTATGGGTGATTATTATTTTTTTTTATTTAGGGTGTATCCCCTTTGGGAGACAGATGGTTGCCGTCCTATTTGAAGTTGCTATACGTTGTCTAAGCTAATTCAAGTCATTGAATTCGATTTTTCATGCAGATATAGGTCAAATAGTATGTCTTGCTGTGCAGTTAATTGTCCTTACAGAGAATCCTTTATATTCAATTCAATTTTCAAATCACAAAATACATTGTCTCAAGTCACCTTAGACACAAAGTGCAAGCACTTAATCTTCATGTTACTGGCATCTTAGGGATGGTAGGAGGGTAAAAATGGGGCTGGACAGAAGAGGGGGCCACAACATCTGTTAATTCAACTGCTAATGAACTAACATTTGTTTAGGTTTCTAGCCAGAAACCCAGCTGGGCTAACGATGCTAAAAGGAGGTTATGCTTGTTGTGTGTCGTAGTTGGCATGAACTGGACAAAACATAATGGAGAAACCCCAAGTTTGTGCCTAAAATAAGGCCAAATTCAAAAGCGGGGGGCATTGTAAACTTCAAACAGTTACAGAACAGCTTTGGGTCAGCGATCAAAGCCTGAAGGATGCTGGAGGTGAAACTGGTGTAGATCCTCCTCCATCATTTAAACCAGCCTGATGCCTCTGACCTCCCCATGGCGTTGCCACCACAGTGGACAATGAGGACATTTGCTGCTGCTCTTCCTCGCAGAGAGGGGAAAGTGGCGTTTTCGTTGCAGTCCACCCGGCCAAACAAACAGATGAGGCAGGCTGAGGTAAAAAAACATAAGGTCTCTGCAGCTCTCTGGGCACCAGGCCACACATAGCCGTCACCAGTGATCCACAAAATAACTAGGAGAGGAAAATAAATTTGCGTGATAAATTCCCACGGTAATGAAAAGTCTAAAGTTTACTGACAGACGTTAAATACTACTTTGCCCATTGAAGACAGATAATGTTACATCTGTTCACTAAAGTCAAGCAGCTAAGAGTAGGATTTAAAGTATATGCAGTGTGCAGCAGGTGGAAACATCTGACCTCAACAAGAACTGATGGACTGAAAGAAAAAAAACACTTGTACCACATATAAAAGGGGCTTTCTTTCTCAACAGCCATTCAGCGGCCAAATTCAGTCCACCACAGACTTGTATCAGTGTCAAAACCATTAATCTGCAGTGTTTGCAGCAGCAGTGTGGGACTGCTCTGAGGACAGGGCTGCGGATATTTGAATTTCTTGAATAGTAAAATAATTGCTTAATAGGTTGAAAAAAGGCCAGTATCCAAACATTTATGGCAATGATACAACGTTACTGTTTAATATAACATAGCTTATTAAATCAGACTCAATGAAATTGTTAATTAAGGGACATCTGACTGAACAACTCAACAACAATACAAACGCTACTATCACGTACATTCTGAGCCAGAGTCGTGGGAGATGGGATTGGAATGCAGTGGAAAAAATGAGCAACAACCTCTTGTCTGTAACCCCATCAGTGGATGAGGAGTTAGATAAGTGTGCAGAGGAATGAGGAAAACATCGCTATTCCTGTGGGCAAAACAGAGGACTTTTTTCACAAAGTCCTAAAACGGAAGAAATAATATATCTCCGCTCTGCCGTGACAATTCCAGGACTAAGTTCTACAGTTTAATCTCAGTCAATTAGTTTAGTTGATTTTACGTGTAGCCAAGACAGGGTGTGGAGGTTCCTTCTCGTTAAAAAGGAGGTTTGTCTTTCCACTGTCTCCCAGCATTTGCTCATTGTGTGAATTGCTGGCTTTCTCCCATAGTATTATATGGTCTCAACCTTGCAAAGTCCAGATACTGTATGTCGAAATTTGGCATGATGAAAATAAATTGATACTGAACTGAACCTCAACACAAGATATAATTAATACAGGTTATTTATTTTAAAAAATGTGCATTTCTTGTAGAAGCGATCTGCTCTATCTCTTACGATCTTTGTAGAGCTTTGACTTCCTGACTCACGCTGCATCATAATGTGTGACTGTGGTTAAAACAGTGTGTATCTGTCATCATGGAAGTTGCTGGGGTGCTCTTGTCTCTAACACCATCAGTAGATGTGCAATCAGATGAGTCTGCAGGTGTTACTCTGTGGACGACTGAGAGGAACATCACTGTTGCTCACGGGAAAAGCTGGGGAATCTTTTCATAGAGAGAAAGTCCCGGGAGGGCAGAAAGAATATATCTGTTCATATGTCAGCTGTGACGATTCCGAGACCAAGTTCCACATTTTAATCTTGACTTAGTTTAGTAGATTTAGACAATTTTACTACTGCCGAAAGGAGAGCCGCTAAAGCCTGGACCTGTCTGCACAAGAGTCGCTCTGTTCCGTTCATTTTGAAGGGCATGAGAGATGATGGGCCCCTGGACATTGTGGCCTCACAGACTCTCCGTCCTTACATTCCCCAAGAAACACACAATTCATGAAGTTGTCACAATCATTTCTATGTTGTGACTTCTTCAAACTGCAAATGTTTTGACGGAAAATGTAACTCTCCAGTATATTATATGACGCAGAGGTTCAGGTGTAGAGACCCTGTGACCTCAAGGGCCCATTCAGCAGTCCATTTTTGGTTCAGACTGTGGACAGTGGTTGTGACATCATCTCCCCAAACTGATGATTAATGCGGTTAGACGTTCTGCTCAGATGGGAAATGTTTTACCTCAGTGTGTGGTAGAGAGAGACAGAAAAAGACCTCTGCCGTGATGTGTGCAGACAGTATCGACTCGTGGAAAGCCTTGTATGTCTCGGTGTGTGATCTCTCAGAGCAATGCAACGTGGGTGAACCTGAGACTGCTGACTGGGCGAAAACTTTGGTCAACTTGGAAGAGATCGTGTTTGATAAAACATGAATCTTACATTTCCGTTGAGCTTGCCACATTCAAATCTTGTTTGCTCCACATCTTACCTGCGTGTTGTTTCAGAGTGCATACTGTGTACTGTGTGTTAGTGTGTCAGTGTGAGTCAGTGTGAGTCAGTGTGAGTCAGAAAGTACTTTTTGGGAATATTTGGCATAAACGAGTTTTAGCTGATTAAGCTGATTTTAGGGTATCATGTTCAAGAAAAAAATAAAACATACTTTGTGACAAAACCTTGACCTTTGACCCCCAGAATAGAATCAATTTATTCTTGATTCCATATGAGTATTTGTAACAAATTTAAGGAACATTCCCTCTAGGTTTACTTTAGATATCACGTTCCCGTGAATGGGACGGACAACCTGAAAATATTATGCCTCCTGCCACTGGCTGTTTTCGGCGCAGAGGCATAAAATATAATGGATATAAGAAGATGTGGAAAATGATCTTCTGGACATAGGTATAGTAATAGTATAACATTATATTGCGTGTTCCCCCCATGATGCATTTGTATCAGTGTGAAGGTGTTGTTTATCCTGGGATAACTCATGGAGGAAACAAATTATGATTTCCATCAAAACGGAAGTAGCAGTTCAGATGAACTGTTTTGTGTATGTTCAAATAAAAACAAAAAAAAAACTGTCACAGTTATTATATTGATCAATTTGCATCGGCATTGTTTCTTCCAGTAATAAAATTATAAAGAAAAAGGTTTATTGGCAACGTACACTTGAATTAAGTGATAAAGTAACAGGTATTCAGCTTTTGAGGCCAAAACAACAAAAACAGTTTTTTTTAATTAGTTACATTTTTGTTCATTGTATACACATACCTGTACTATAGAGTCCACTTTCCTATTTTTTTCCTCATATTATGGGTAATATGAGCTCCATTTACCACATACTTCTTTCAAAGTCATAACCACATGAATGTTTGTGCTCTTATCTCATTTTGATCCAAAGATGGAAAAGAAAAGTAGTTTCAGTCAAATGTGCAGCAACAGATAACAAACTCTGGATACGAAAATTGAGAGAATACAGTACATGCAGTATGAAGAATTGAAACATATATAAATAATACTTTTTGGAATCAAATTAAATATTTGGAAGTCCTGTTAATCTGTAAATGATATTTGATATCCTTGTGATTGCAGCAACTAGTAGCTTATGCTGCTATTACATCACTTCTCATGATGCAAGACAGAAACTGCTTTCAGGAGTATTTATGTCACTAAACAGCTGCAATGAGCTAAACTTCTGTTTTAACGTCATGCACAAAAGAGAAAGCCCCATGTCTTTCCTGTTTCTCTGTATTTCAGATGGTGCTCCACTGTGATGGGAGATTTTTAAAGCTGTAGTGATGTTGTCAGCCATTTTCCTTCAGTGCTTTCAGTGTAATGGTCAGTCCTCCAGCATCACAGAGCTGAAACTCGTCCACTCCATCATCATGTGGCTGCTGATGAGCCAAAGCTGGGGCTGGTTCTGCTTCATCCCCATCATCTTCCCTCTCCTCATCTTCCTCAAAGTCATCTGGATAGTCAGCTTGTTCTGAAATGTCAGGAACCTCCTGAAAGGCTGAGAGAGAAAGAGCCTGCTGAGTGATTGCCACTGTCAAACCAGAAAAAAAGATACCAAGACTGAAGGCTTTTGTGGTTGATCATAAAACAGTTTTTAGAAGAAACATATTGACAAACTACCAAATGTTGATAAAAGGGCACAAATGTGAATAACAAAATAATAAATAGGCTTGTGGCCTACACACGGATACTACAGAGCCCCTTAAGTCCCAAACGGGGATATTTTTCATCCCCTGCACCAAAGATATTTTACTAGAAATTTTGCAACTTCAGATGCACACAGTTACTGTGATGGAGAGCACTCAGCAAATCAAGTTTTATTATTACCTTGAAACAAAGTTATTTATCTTGTGATAAGGATAAAAAAATAAAAAATTTAAAGTGACCCTGTCAGGACCTTGGTGCTTTGTGATACAGCACATTTTATATAATTTTGGAATGCTTTATACTGTGTGATGCTTAAGTTTTATTTTAAGTTAGAAACTTTATAGCAGATTTTGATATATTTCATTTAGCTGACGCTTTTATCCAAAGCGATTTACAATAAGTGCATTCAACCATGAGGGTACAAACCTAGAACAATCCAGAACAAGAAACAAGAAAGTACAATTTCTTCAAAAAAGCAGAACTACAAAGGGCTATAATTAAGTGCCATTTAAGTGGCGCTAAACTGCACAAGAGGTGTTTGCTTTTAGTTTGCGGCGAAAGATGTGTCAACTTTCTGCTGTCCGTTTGTCAATGGGGATCTCATTCCACCATTTAGGAGCCAGGACAGCAAACAGTCGTGATTTTGAGTGTATAGCTCGCAGTGAGGGAGCAACAAGCTGATTGGCAGAAGCAGAGCGGAGTGAACGGGCTGGAGTGTAACATTTGACCATGTCCTGAAAGTAGACTGGACCAATCCATTCGCAGCACGGTAGGCAAGTACTGATGTTTTGATACGGATGCGGGTAGCCACTGGTAACCAGTGAAGGGAGCGGAGCAGCAGAGTAGTGTGAGTGAATTTAGGTTAAAGACCAGTCGAGCTGCTGCATTCTGGGTGAGCTGCAGAGGTCAGATGGCACTTGCAGGTAGACTTGTCAGGAGGGAGTTACAGTAGTCTAGGGGTGAGATGACAAGGGCCTGGACCAGAACCTGCGCCGCCTTCTGGGTGAGAAGGGGATGTATTCTCCTGACGTTGTGCAGCATGAATCTACAGGAACATGTTGTCACAGTTATGTTGGCAGTAAGGGAGAGTTGACTGTCGTTGCTTATAAGTAAACTACATTGTTAAAGATTAAACAAGTTGTTTCCTAGTTCTTTGGCCTGTGATCCCTGACAAAACGCTTTATTTTCTTAAATTTGACTTCAAAACGTATTTGTTGGTTTAATTTAAAGGCTCACATAAGTAAAAATATAATTTCACAGATAAGCAAATGACTGGGGAGGATCAAAACCTTCAAATGATTTCAGAATTACACATGAGACTGTTGTTTTTCATCTTTCCTAAAACATTAATCATCTCCCAAATTTATCATGTGACCCTTTGGAAGGGGGTGACCCAGGCTTGGGAATCACTGGAGTGAAAAACTCCAGAGCTGTGTGTATAGGGGTGTTACTGGCTCCATTTTGACAAGCTACAACTGTGAAAGGATACTTATGCTCTGGTGCATTAATAAAATACAATCTAATTGTGTAATATATAATAATAATTATAATGTGACGGATCCCTCTCTGTGGAGATCCCTAACTTGTGACTCACGCTGAGGTTTCTGCGTTTTCTTTCCTCACCCAATGACGCAAATGCCCGAGTGAGAACCTTATTCTAGACTCTCTCTAGATAATATCCAAATGAGCCCATGAGAGAACACAGCAGGAGATCCTCTGGAGGATTAACTGGAAGTGAGTTGATGATATTTTTCGAACACATGACCGATGAAAAACTGAAAAAAGAAAACAAATATCTCAGGATCAGAAAGTGGTGCTGCTCACAGACATGAGCGAATATGTCAATAGAGCTTTTGGCGATAAGTGCCGACACTGCTGTGGATGTGTTGTAAAAAAAAAAATGTGATCCCCACAGCGAAATGTATAGATTACCTGCTGCGTGTCTCATATGTAAAATGCAAACTCTGAAAAAAGCCGGACCTGTCCAAGCCTCAAAACAGCTTCAATCGCTTTTTACAGAGCCCAGAAAAGTCACCTTGTGTGGCTGCAGAGGGCGAGGTTGCTCAGTAAAAGTGAAGTAGTGTTGCTTTAATAGTACAGTATATTTTAACACTGTGGTACTGGCACTTAAATTTAAAGCAATAAACTGACTTTAACCACGTTTAAAAGATGTTTCAGTGTATGTGTCCAGCACTACATTACCAGTGGGCTCGGCAGAATCGCTCCTCATCAGAGACCCTGAGTCTCCGCTGCAGTCCTCTACAGAGGACAAACTGTCATCTTCATCAAAGTCCTCAGGATAGTGGCAGTCACAGTGGTTCTTTCCTTCGACACACAAATCATCACAATTCGCCTCCTCATCACTGATAGTGTGTTCTTTCTCTTCCCATAAGAGTGGTTGGCTGAGGATCTGTGACCCGAGTGAGGAGTTTTTTCCACCTGTATTAATGTCACAGCTCTTCCCCACAGGAGCAGAGTCAGTCTCTGTGTCTTTGATGTTTTCTTGGTGAATCTTCACATAGGCGCTGCTAAGTACACAGCCAGCACTCGGCCTGCTTTCTGGGTCAAGGCTGAGCATCCCTTTTATCAGAGAGGAGATGTCATCTGAGAACACGTCAGGCACGGGGTCATACTCCCCTCTGGTGATCTTGTATAACAGACTCATGAGGTTTGAGGCTGCAAATGGAGGCCTGAGAGCACAGAGCTCGTACAGCAGACAGCCGAGAGCCCAGATATCGGACTTGGAGCTGTAGGGGACATCCTGACAGAGCTCAGGACTGAGGTAGCTGGGCGTCCCGACACATGTGGAGGCCAGATCAGCTGTGTTGGTCAGTACTCTGGATATCCCGAAGTCCCCTAACTTTACTACACCTTGCTTTGTCAGCAGTACATTTGAGGTTTTGATGTCCCTGTGTAGTATTTTAGCCATGTGTATAAAATGTACAGCCGTGGTCACCTGCACAAACCACCCCATCGCAGTGTCCTCTGTGAATAGCTCCCCTGGTTTCCTCTCTTTTATTTTGTCATCTAACGTCCCGGCATCACAGTAAGTCATCACAATGTAAATGAATCCACCGTCGGGGCTCACAAAGGCGTCGCTGCATGTCACTATGTTAGGGTGCTCCAGCTTCCTGATGATGTCAGCCTCTTGGAAAACAGCCCTCTGGGTTTTAGCCTCTCTCGTCTCCTCCACTTTCACCCTCTTCACTGCGTGCAGGCTCTTCCGCTCCACATGCCTCATCAGGAACACATCAGCTGCTCCACCATGGCCCAAACACAGGACCTGCTCGTACTGCTCCATGTTTTGTCCGAAACCGTCGAACAAAGTTCCATGTTAAACAAGTAAAAACCATGTAGAGGTTATACAGGGCTCTACATGACACAGGAAAGCAGCTGTCCACGGACGTTACGTAACTGTTTGTGTTGAGTACAGTTGCCGTGGTAACCACCACTCTCTAACCAACAGTTAGAGAGTAAAGCTGTTCTGCTTTTGTGTTTTCTAAAAAGATATTTATCAGTAGCTCACAACTGTTTCAAGGTTACAGATAAATGTAAATGATAATAAGCAGAATATCATTATGGTTCCTTAGTTTAAGACTATATTTTGAAAAAAATACATATTTCTTTTGTCTTTCATGCTGGTCTTACATTTTGTATAATTTGTGTTAAATACGAATTTGCATCTTGTTTAGTGCTTTACACAACCTTTAATTTGTACAAGCATTACTGTCTTATCTCCTGATATAATATTCATCCCTATCTGTTATTTACTTACTTAAATGTAATTATGGTTTGGCTGTTATTTTGGTTACTACACAGTACACACATTGTTTATTATATGCATTTCAAAATTGTAAGAACTGTAACAACATTGTAAAATACAAAGCATTGTAAAGGTACAATAAAACTTGTAGACAAATCTCCTTTTTGTACAAATGCCTGCAGCTGACTCCCTTTCTTTTGATTCTCCTCAAAGTCCAGACTCTGCAGCTTTATTTATCAACCAGCAAAACATTATAATAATAGTTATAGGTACTAAAACCAAACCATTCAGAAACACTGCTACCAAGCCGGCCTTGTAAAACTTAGTTAAATTAAACCATTCATATTTTTCAGAAGGGGCGAGCTATATTGATCAATAAACAAGAAATAGTATATGAATGTGGTTATTATAAAAACAGTAATAACAATGTTTGTGTTAATAATGAAAATAATCGAACATAAAAAACCTTTGAATATTTCAAGGTTTGGTGGGCCCTGATACAATACACCATTTTCAGCAGTATTAATTGATGCTGAAAAAGTAATGTTACGTGCCTGCTAAATGAATCAATAAAGAAAAGCATTTAAAGTTGGCCACTCACATTAAAAAGACAGTCACAAATATATGACTGCGATATTATAGGCTGGCGTTGACCTTGAAATGAACTTGAATGTAGAAAGAATATAATTTAAAGATATTTTTCCTTAATTAGAGGTGAGCTGCCATCTTTACTTTTAATTATAATGTGATAATAAACTTTATTCATTTATCACTTTTCAAAACACAGTTACAAAGTGCTTCACAATTGAACAGATAACAAAAAAGAAAAGAACAAACATTAAAACAGCCCAGATAATATAGAAAGGCTTTCTCATATAGTACGTTTCACGGTGCTTCTAACGATATGAGTCCAATAATGAACAACATAAAGAATCTGGTATTTAAACATTACCTTTAAATTCACCACTTACTGAACTGCAGTATGGATGAATGACACTAGATGGCGATGTGTACATTATTTTACTGTAATCTACCAGTAATTCGCTGAAGAAGGAGAGTGGTTTGCGCTCTCTGCGCAGGTACCTGCGCATGTGACAACAGAGACAGAGTGAATGGTGGTCTTTCTCTGTGTCATAGCTCTGTGAATTACTCTTAATTAAGAGTAAAATGCCTCCAAAGGGTAAAGGTGGTAAAAGTGAGAAAGGTGAGTGAATATTCACTGTGTTTGTGTTTCCTACGTTCAAATCCAGCAACATGTATACGCTTGTAGCGTAAACCTGTCACACATGTTTCCAGTGAATGATGCCGTGTTGCTTGTTTGAACGTGACTGTGTTGTCGCTGTGGCTGAACTGTGTGTTGTGTAGGAGCAGCTGCAAAAAGCGCAGACGTGGATAAGAAAGACAAAGCAGCCAAAGGAGGCACCGCTGTGAAGGTAACGTTTGATTTTAGAGGTTTCGTGTGAGAGGAGGGATTTCCCCCTCCTCCTCTCTCCGCACAGTTCCTATTACACAGTGGCAGTGAGCTGACTGGAAGCAGGCGACAGTGTGAATGTGTGGTCGAGTTGAGTGTCGGTGCACTTGACACCTCAGGCAATTCTAATCTATAGATCTCCCACCCAGCACCGGACGAGAGAAACTGCACGTCGACACGACCACGTCACATTCCACTGTGGCCATGTGTTCCGATATTTGTGAAACCCCGGCCGCGCCAGTGTTTAACATGAGAACGTTATGGGTGCCGTAAGGAAGAAGAAGCCAACCTCGAGATATTCTGCACTAAAATCTTCTGAAACGTGACATTCAGACAGTGGGGGTCACCATGAACAAGAGTGACGTGAAATATCTGTGTCACCTCTCAAGGATTATAAAAAGCATGTATTTCATGAAAGCAGCTTATCAGTGTCAAAGCAAACGGCCATAATAAGTGTCTTTACACTTTCAAGGACTTTTACCGTAAGACTACAAATAGACGAGCATCCATTTTATTGATGTCCCCCCCCCCCCTTCTTAACGTTGTAAGGGGTGGTTATCAATCAATCAATACAGTTTTAGTCGTGTAGCCATATTCACAAATCAAAATGTTTCTCATATGATGTTAACAAGGTGTGACACCCTATTATCTGTGTAACCACTGCCTTTAAATCATCCGCACCAATTACTTCTATTAATATCAAAACTGTTCATCTGACACAAACAATCACATCATGGCCAAAGCCACTGAGGTCATATTTGTCCCCTATGCTGATGTTTTGATGTGAACATTAACTACCGGCCTGTATCGGCGTAATCATGTTTTTATGCCTTGCACTGATGCAATGTTCTGCAGTATATAATTGATAAGCTGAACATCTCCATTGATATTTAAAAGCTAAAGTTATTGTCTCCTACCTGTTGTTTAATCCTGCAGGTCTCTCTGTGCTCTAACCGTGTGTGTTCCTAGGTCCGACACATCCTTTGTGAAAAACATGGGAAATGTATGGAGGCGATGGAGAAGCTGAAAGCCGGCGTCCGTTTCAGTGAAGTGGCATCACAGTACAGTGAAGACAAAGCAAGACAAGGAGTGAGAACATGCTCTTATAATTAGTTGTTCAGTTTTACCCAGGTTCAAACCAGTTAATGCATGTATTATACCATCAAGAACTTCACAGTGATGTTCTTCTGTAATTCTATTTTTTTTATCATGTTCCATAGTATGTATGTGTTTAGTCGTTTATCCTGGGAGCTGAATTCAGACACTGTCTTTTGCTGAAGTCTGCTCTTCAAAACTACTGACATCTTCAATGGTGGTTATAATTATACCTATGGGATTGGAGATGCTGTTTATGATATACAGACAGAAACCTCAGTATGAGTCCTGAAGGGTAATAAATTCAAGACTGATGATTATTACTTTTTTTACAAACCGTGTTCATGGTTAGGCATTCCAATATGTTTTATTTTGAAACATCTCTGCACCAAACCTACATTAATGAATTCTCAGGCACTGGAAAACAGTTTTCAGTGCAGTTAAACATTTGTTGCTCATGTTCAGTCACTTAATTTCTGGATTGATACTCATATCAGGTACATATCAGGAGTAACTGACTGTTATTACGATGACAGGGTGATCTGGGATGGATGACGCGTGGATCGATGGTTGGACCGTTCCAGGATGCAGCATTTGCCCTGGCTGTCAGCTCCATGGATAAACCTGTCTACACAGACCCTCCTGTCAAGACTAAGTTTGGCTACCACATCATTATGGTTGAGGGGAAAAAGTGACTCAACGGTGGATATTGGAACACAGATTCTGTATTTTCAAATTATATTTTCTGATTTTCACCTCCCTACATTTTGCTAAATGTTAAATAACGATAACAATTCAAAACAGATGTTTGTAATTATTTTTTCCTCTGGGAAATGTACAGACAACTCATAATTACCTGGGTTTTTCTTTTCAGTTTTGATAATGTTTGCGGAACTTAAACCACAAATGGGCAAATAAATTAATTTTCACTCATGCAGTACAGAATGTGTAAGGTTTGTGTGTGTGGGTGTGTGAGAAAGAGCGGCAGAGAGACTTGGTGGAGGAAGTTTCGGCCTGCACAACTTCTGCTTTAAAGTCTTTCAGAGAGAGTTAAGAATTATACATCAAACCTTTTTTGTACAACCAATATTTGAAATGATGGCAGAGCCAGGACTGTTGATAAGATCATGTTTCTGTTTTGATTTGTTAAATAAGAGATAACAAAGAAAACTAACATTAAACATGGAAAGTTGTTCAAAATACTGAATAGGTTGGAGCCAATAATTATTTTTATTATCAATCAGCTGACTATATTCTCAATATCTCCATCAGTGGGACTGAGTACAAAATGTTGAGAAAGGTGATGTCATTAAATTGATAGTTTAGATATTCAGATCCCTGTTGTATAAAGACAAAGGAGACAAATTATTTAACAAAAACAGCAGATTATTTTTCTGTTGATCAACTGATTGATTAATCAGATAATTGTTTCAGCACATTTACCGACTGTTCAACGTAGCATTAAGTAGTTTTCTCATTTCATGTATTTCAACTACAATTCAAAAAGTTAATATACAATACATTTTGACTCATTGTGTGTGTACAATGATTTTAATATTATAATTGAATTATCTGGTTTCCCTAACTATATTACTGTCCCTATTAAGTCCCTGGTTATAAGTCCTGATCAGTTCGCCCTAACATTGGCAGGCGTGGTGACATCCAGACCTCCAGGTGGCGGTAGCGCTCAGAGGCCCCGGCAGCAGGGCCCGCACCGGGAAAAGGCAGCTGACGTTGTTACGACTTGCTGGATGATTGGTGAGGTAAGATGGCGGCGCCAGAGGAGCCAGAATTATCCCAGGCTCAGACTGAAAAACTCCTCCAGTTTCAGGTAGACAGCCTCAACACAACACTAACACGCGTCTGTTGGAAACTTCTCATGCCAACACTGTCCCGTTGACTCGATGTTAATGTGAACAGGATAATTTGTGCGTGTTAAAGCGCTTTTCGGTCAGTCAACTTCGGCACCGTTACCCCCAAACCATAACCGTCTCCTGGAGCCAGGGCTAACGTTAGCGGAGTTAGCTAGCATTAGCAAAGGTAGCTAACAAGTTAGCACAGTTTAAGGGCCATGGATGGATTTACAAAACGCACCGTCGTGTGTCCTACTCACATATATACAGCCTCTTCAACTTGGTTCATCAGCATCACTCGTGGTGCGTGTTGTTGATATTGTTTGACTTGACGTCAACTTGGCTAACGTTAGCTCTCCACTGACGCTTCCTGAAACAGTTGCTGAGTTCACACTAGCACAGCAGTCATGGTGGAGCTGTCACTGAAGTTTCCCAGCTGTTTTTGGACCTGTTCATTCAAACCATCATGTATATGCCGATGTGAATGATGCAACTTTCCTGTCGTTTGACTCAGTAGCTGTTGTAAAGCTCTCGAAGTCTCCGATTAAATAGATGGTCGACTTTTCAGCGCTAGCTAGCATGAGCCTTCTTGGGTTAAACATGTTTACTGTGTTTATTTTACGTTAGATTTGAGATAAGGTAGCTGTGTTACTATAAGGTAGCTAATCAACCATACAAATGACCCGATTCAACTTCATTTTTCACATCTTTGCCTTTCTGAGCAACCTGAGCCCTTGCTTAAATCATACTTTTTTCATGTTTAACAGGACCTAACTGGGTTGGAGTCAATGGACCAATGTCGCCGAACATTAGAGCAGCATAATTGGAACATAGAGGTAAAGTCTCAGATGCATTTCCGTGCATCAGTATTACATCTTTATTCTTAATATATAATGGGAACTGTGCTTTCTTGCTCTGATTATTTTTTCCTTGGCTTAATCATGATGTGTTTCAGGCTGCAGTACAAGACAGACTCAATGAGCAGGAAGGAGTTCCCAGTGTGTTTAACCCTCCACCATCCAGACCATTACAGGTCAATACAGCAGACCATAGAGTATATAGTTACATAGTGTCAAGGCCACAACCCAGGGTAGGTCTGCACACTTTCTCTTCGGTTCTTTAGATTTGTTTCACCTCTGAGTCATTTCTTTATTTCTAATTTATTGTTATTACACTAAACCTAGGAAATACCTGATATCTCACAATTTCTCTTTTAAAAAACTGCATTGACTGTTCTTTTCAGGGATTACTAGGATGGAGTTACTACTTGATAATGCTACCATTCAGATTTACATATTACACACTTCTGGACATATTCAGGTAATTCAAGCATATTGAGATATACATGTAGCTGCTTGATAGAGGATGGTAATTGACCGTCCAAGTGTCTTTACCCCGAAGGTTTGCCCTGCGGTTCGTCAGGCCAGATCCGCGTGGTCGCGTGACAGACCCTGTCGGAGACGTTGTGTCCTTCATTCATAGTTTTGAGGAGAGGTATGGTCGGGCCCACCCTGTATTTTACCAGGGGACATACAGCCAGGTACGTTCAGAGATATGTTGGCAGAAACACACACTTTGAATCAAGTTCAGTCATACAGCAAAGATAAAACTGCAGCATGTTGTGATTTTGTTCACTGTGATATGTGCAGGCACTGAATGATGCCAAACGGGAGCTCCGCTACCTATTAGTGTACCTTCATGGAGATGATCATCAAGACACTAATGAGTTTTGCTGGTATAATTCTTTTTTAACTACTATGACCTGAAGTGTTTCATTTTACCGGATGTCTGTTTTGTACAGTTGTGCATTTTGGTTTTTACTCATAGCACATTCTGCTGGTTAAATAGTTTAGCACATAAACTCTAAATTGTGTATATATTCACATAATTCCATTTTTTTCCCTAGCCATGTGCAGATAAAAAAGTTGTTATGATGTTATCTGTAAAAATATTTGTGCTGCTGATCTGTTTCTCCATAGCTCGACCTTATGTACAGAAGAGGTCGTTACCTTCCTCAACACACAAATGCTCTTTTGGGCGTGCTCAACCAGCAAGCCTGAGGGCTTCAGAGGTACGCAAATGTACTTATTGAACTTGTCATTTTTCTAGATCAGCTGTTACTGTGAAATTGTGTAATGTGATCAGGAAAAATATGCCTAGTAGCAATCAGACATGTTGGTGCATGCACACATGTATCTACTGTATGAAAGAGGGGTGAGACAACTCAAACTTTTCTTCGACCTAATGACAGAAAATCAAAGGTGAACAGATGATTATTTGTTTGTTGGAGAACAAAAATTGAAACATTAAACTGAAACTTTTTGCATCTAATGATATGAATTCCTTGAATGGCGCTATACAAATTATTATAATAAATATGTGACTTTATTTGTATGTGTAAGTGAACTGATCGTCTATAGTAATAAACTGCGTTATAACAGTTATATCTTGGTGTGTTTCAGTGTCCCAAGCATTGCGGGAGAACACCTATCCATTCCTGGCCATGATTATGCTGAAAGATCGCAAGATGACAGTGGTGGGAAGGCTCGAGGGCCTGATTCAGCCAGAGGACTTCATCAACCAGCTCACCTTCATCATGGATGCCAACCAAACATATCTGATGTCAGAGCGTCTTGAACGGTAAGAGAAGTCAGTGATGGATAATAAGTGACTGCTTTCCTTTTATACATTTCATCTAATGCAAGGCAAACTGGGAGCTTGATGTTTTAATTGAAGTTAAAATGTTTGACTTTCTTGATCAACTGACTTAATTCTCATTGTGAAGTTTAAACCCAAGAACAGTTTGTTTAATGTCACACTGCCCGAGTACCAGATTCATTTATTAGTTTGGAAAAAAATGTTTTGATACTTTTTAATTTGTCTTTTATATACCACATAAAATGCTAACCATGCCACTGTCTGGTAATTTTTTTTCCAGCACAATGTTACCTTTATTCCCAGACAGACCCTTTGAAATAGCATATTTGACACAAACAACTAAATCCAATATAGAAAATTATGTGGGGTTATTTTACATTAAAAACACAGACATGCTCAACGGAGCATCTTTTAAGGTGAAAAATTCAGGTTGGCAAACAGAGCGGATTCGTGTGCAGTTAATGACTAATGTTTTATATCAGGGAGGAGAGGAACCAGACACAAGTGCTACGGCAGCAGCAGGATGAGGCCTATCTGGCCTCCCTCCAAGCTGACCAGGAGAAGGACAGAAAGAAAAGGGAAGAGCAGGAGCAGCTCAGGCAAGAGGAGGAGAAGGTTCTACAGACTGCTCTTGCTGAGGAGCGGAGACGAAGAGTGGGTCTTATTTTCTTTTTACGTTGAAGATGCCTATACACATATAGACTTATAGATATAGATTTTTGATTTATAAATCTTTTCTGATTCATGTTGTCTCATTTTGTTGCGACTCCAGACACTTGAAGAGGAGAAGGAGAGGAAGTCAGAATGTCTTCCTCCTGAGCCGCCTGCAGATGATCCAGAGAGTGTCAAAATAGTGTTCAAGTTGCCCAATGACACACGAGTAGAGAGACGATTCCTGTTTGGGCAGTCTCTGACGGTGAGTACCACAGTCATCAAGACTCAGACAGCCCTGGACCATTTTTCTCATACAGTAGTTTTCTGCAGGTTCCCAATGAAATAAGATTTTGTCAAAGCTAAAACTGATTTTATTTCCAACCTTAATAATGTTGATACTGGTCAAAGGTGGTTTGACACCTTTTAATTTGAAGTTTTTTTTCATCTGACACAGACTTGGCTCACATGTGAATTAAGTATTTTCTTCTCAGATACTGTTCTTCGGTGAATGGTTTCTTTTTTTCTTTTTCAGGTAATATACGACTTCCTTTTTTCGTTGAAAGAAACCCCAGAGAAGTTTCAGATAGTTACAAACTTCCCTCGCCGAGTCTTGCCCTGCCTCCCGACTGAGGAGCAACCCAACCCGCCTACACTGAAAGAGGCAGGACTCAGCCGCTCTGAGGTCCTTTTTGTTCAGGACCTTACGGATGATTAATAGATGACATACCTCCTCTACCTGGAAACACATTTTCCTTCGATGCCCAACCGCCCTCTGCCCTTTTCTCATTTTACTTTTGTCAAATGGCCATATGCACAAGGGGGTTATTGAGATAAAATCATTACCTGGACTAATCAAAACCACCCAGCATCCAGTCCTTGTTTGGTTGTGTTTACAGGGTTCCCAGTAGCCTGGAAAATCTTGAATTTTATCAAATAAATATTTCTTCAAGTCCTTCCTTGAACTCATCTTTATATCCCTGGGGAGACAGAGGTGTGTTTTCCATCATCTGTACTAGTTAACAGTTAATTGTCTTTCCATACCAGTTAATGTCACAGCAAATGAATTAATCACCTACTTAAATGGTAGCATAGCTTTGTCAAAACCACAACAATTTTCCTAAATTAGTCCATGTCAACCGGGAAACTGAGGAAGGCAGGTTGTATTAACTACGGATACACACAGGATGCAACAGGAAGTTATAGACTTCTATGATGGCGTGAATCCCTTTTCTTTTCTTGATGTTTGCTCCATTTTGTCCTAATTCATCAACCTCTTTGCCTAAAGTTTACACACGCCTCCTTCAGTGGATGACGAGCACAGACCTGGTTTTGGTTCGGTACTGCTGTGATAAATCAATGTGGTCTGGAGAGCTAATGTACTACTTCAGGGAACAGGTTAATGGATTGGGACATGAAGGAAATATGGGAACCCTGTTTTAAATGAGCCATGACCTGTACATAAGTTAGATATTTAAATCCTCCAAAACTTACCAGACTTTTTTTCTTTGTTTTTTGACTCATCTGTCATATAATGACCAAATGCAGGTTGGTAACTATGTAAAGCAGACTGCCTCAAGCTGATGAAGTTTAAAAAGACAATATTTAACAAAGGCCACAGCTTTTACATGTGGCTTTATCTAGCATAGTACAAGTCTGCCCATAGTGTGCCTGTGGTTACTCATAAATGCCTGTTTTGCCTGTAACATCTGAATGGGCTCATGTAAAGATGTAATTTTCCAACTATAAATTAAAAACATTTTAAAAACATGGGTTTATTGAGAATGTACAAATTGCTTGATGTAAGGAGATCTATTGGAAAAGCTGCTTATTTTTTGGTCTGTGTGTGCTATGATTGAATGTGTAACATCATCCTAAAGCCATTTTTAGACAAACTCTGGAGAATGTACATGACAGTTGGGTCTCTCCACACCAGCATCAGCCCTTGTTACAAAAAACCCTTCATCTGTTTTCTACATATGGCTCCTGATATATATTTTTTTGTTCTTTCAGTTTAGCATTCCTTGTAAGAAATGTCATCACTTGATGGGATCAGTATCATAATTAGTGTTAAGTACAGCAGGTTAACCTTTAAATGAACTACGACAAGTGTGATATTGGTATACATCATACATTTATTAGTGAACAACCCTCTCAGATCCGCCACAACAATAAAAAAAAATATGATTGCACTACTTGGTAAAGCATAACTAGCAACTTTCATTTAAAAAAAGTACAAATCTTAAAAATTTCAAACAGTATACAGATGTATATATACATACACTAACTAGTTATGTTAAATGCTACAAACAATATGATTCCAATGGAATGAAAAATTATAACAATAAGAACCATTTCCTATATATAATATATATTAGTTGTTTTCTCCCCCCGCCCACCCCCCTCAATACAAACATGGAAAAAATGAGGTAACTGTAAATGTGCAAGTACCAAAGCAAAATATCTGCCTAACACAGAACACATGCCCCTGGCTCTGTTGGCGGGTGGGTAGACTGGTGTTCAGGCAAAGGACCCCTAGAGGCCAGGGAGAGTAAGAACAGTAAACCACTATCCCACCACAGCAAAAATCATTGGTAAACAATAAATGGCGTCTACGGAGCAATCAATCACAAATCCTAAATAAACTTTAGCTGCTCATTGGAACACATTTTTGCACCACGCAAGCTGTGAGATTATTTCAATAAAGCTTAACAGAAAGACTACAAGACTCTATTCTCATTTGCTGTTAAAAATTACTTCATTACCTAGGCCTTATAATGGGAGCATCTCTTTGTATTTAACAGGCTATCTGAATATTGTCAACTTAAATATTTATTTCAGAAATAATACTGCTAACATTGACATGAGTTAAGGTTTCTATATGTGAACAATACATTTTAAAATATTGATACACTGAGAGGAAGAGTCTGATAGGCAGGTACAGTACTACACTGAAATAAGTATGACAACACTATTATTTTTTTATTCCCTTAAACTATATTGATTTTCACTAACATTGTTTAGGGGTATTAGTATAACATGCTTCAAGAATACATGGGATCCATGACAAACTATTGCATTCACGCAAGTGAGTTTTCATACCTAAAAGCAGAACATCTAGCACCTTTTCACTATGGCTTTTGATAAACTACAGTAGTTTCAGAGCATGTTATTTTCAGTCGTTAGGGCAATAACAGTAACACAATGTATGTAAGAATCTC
Source organism: Pleuronectes platessa (assembly GCF_947347685.1). Taxonomy (NCBI): domain Eukaryota; kingdom Metazoa; phylum Chordata; class Actinopteri; order Pleuronectiformes; family Pleuronectidae; genus Pleuronectes; species Pleuronectes platessa. Next base: position 12,412,757 of record NC_070633.1, read on the forward strand.
TGGATTCAAGACCAGCTATTTTTTTTTCTTCTTTTTTTTTCTATAAAATGAAGTTAGCGCAATAAAATCTTGTAGTCATTCAGTTCTATTACAAATGTGTGCAGTACAATGCATGGCAGTTATCAGCTGAGCGTTAAGATCCAGACCCCCAGAATCCAAAGCCAACTAGAGCTAAAAATCAGTTGGAATCTGGTCGACAAGCATGCATATTGTGCACCATTAAATAGGTCCCCACCAGATTTCCGAGATATCCTCCACTATAACACACCTGTTTAACTTTTTTTTTTCTCTTTAAAAAGTCATGCAAACACCTCTGAAGTAGATTTGGGAGTGAGTTAGGTAGGATAGTGTGCAGCTCGGCACGTTTAGAAATGGGATCACAACCTCTATGTCTCAACATATGGTTTGAGTACAAGAACAAAAGTCAAACAGGTTTGAATAATACACTTGTAATGAGTTGCAGTGTACATTGCCTCTTTTCAGTGAATATTAATAACATATTTACTGATCTTTTTTTCTTGCATGCCTGTCGTTAAATGATATAATATCTACTATTTCAGACAAAACAGAATATTATAATTGATTACATTAAAAGTATTTTTATGGTCTGAGGAAAACGACCAAACTAAATTCAGATATATCCTTTTCATGGCATCCTTTCCATTTCAAATGGACTGTTCTCCTTTGTTTTTTATATACTGAGAGGCCCTGAGTGATATTTTTTTAAACTTACAATATATGCCAGCGAATAGATATGTACACATAGGTTAATTCTCAAAGCTGTGGGTTTAACTCATTAAATGGCTTCTTTTTTTCTCTCGAAGGTGGCACAGACGTCAAAGACTCACATTCACTTAAGAAACAAAAGTAAAGTAAAAGGCAAGATCCCTTCACACGTAAAAGCAAAGGTTACGACCGCCTGTTAGTGCTTAACCGGGGCAGTTAAGAGACAAGAGTGAATCCAATGCAAAAAAGGTCATTTTTTGCTCTTCTCCCTCCCTCCCCAAATATATTCTTATTTTTTGTGTGAACACAAAAGCAGGGGACTAGAAGTCATACAGTGTTTCTACACCACTGAACACTCCAGCTCTGTGCCATTTAAAGGCGGCTTTGAGCACGGTGGAATACACAGACAGCTGGCGAAACGTGGAGCGTCACCAGTGACTTCTACAAGGGTTTTCAACATTCTTCTGTCTTCAAACGTTGATCTAAAAGCATTCACACTGAAGCTGTACATACAGTTGCTCTTCTACAACACCATAACCAAGGCCTAAGACAATGACCTGACCAAGTTACCAGAATATAACAAACACCATACACAAACATTGTTAGTGCACCAACTGTTTCCTTCAATGCATTTTATCTAGAAGAAATAACCATAAATAAAGTTTTTTTTTTTTTTCTTAAATGACACACTTTCAAAACAAGTGGAAATCACAAATTATTTTCAGGGTTAGTAATAGGTTTGTGCTTGTCAAGGTCATAAGAAGGCAGATCTGAAATCTTGAACAGTAGGCTATATCTGTATCGTGGATTTGGCTCAAAGACAAAGAAATTAAAAGCCCGGTCCTCCTATAGAGGGCAAGCAAATGTTCACGTCAAACTTGCCGCTCACTGCACATATTGCTTTCTGCACAGGCCTCCAGAGCTCTATGGCAACAGCATATCCTTAATAGAAGAGGACTCTGATCCTTAAACACAGTCAGGGTGGAACCACATGCAAGTCTTCCCTCATGGCGCTTTCTGAATAAACAAGCAGTTCTTTTAGTATGCTTCTGTGTGATACATTTTGTTGGCAATGCTTGATTAAAATATTGCTAGTCTGAATCAACAGTTCATGCAACTCCTAGCATGCTGCCCTGTATCCAGTGGTTACACAATGCATCGGGTCTGTGAACAGGACAAACATACACACACAATATGCACACGCAAGTAGACACTCGCCAGAGGAACAATGCTGACGTGGAGGGTGGATGTAGCACTTGTGCAGTTATGCCAGATGACCCTTAAAAAGACGCAGTCCATTAATCCATGACTGCTTTTGCACAGATCTGTGTTCCAAAGTGGATTATCTGGGGTAGAAGATAAACCACAGTTGCATGTTCCATAACCTCAGGCTTAACAGAATCTGCATTTAACCACAGCAAGTCACACTTTCACAAGAGCATTGGCAAAATCTAAAACAAATAAAGGGTAAAACTGTTGAAATGATCAATATTATTGCAGAACATACATTATTAACAAGAGAATTTGTCCAACACCTTACACAATCATGCATCTATGATGGTCAGGCGTCGTCTCCAAACACAGATACCCATGTTGAAGTATTCCTATTTATTTTCTGCTAATTGCACAAGGTGTCCAGCCTATGATCCTCCACGCTCCTGACTCACCTCCTCCATTGCAGGAAGCTCACTATTCATGAACACCACGACCAAATCCAATAAAGAAAAATGAAACCCTGTAAACAAAAGCAGCAAACAATGCATTGTAGGGAAAATCTTTGGAATCTGCAACGAGGGGGCAGAGAAAGAACTGGCTGGCGATCCCAGAACTCTGGCTATAGGCTGTAATAGGCAGTGGGTTTCATGAGACTCAGACCATGAAGCACAGCAGAGGTACAACAGGCTCCAGAAAAAATCCTGGATTGCTTATTATTTAGGAAAGGGGCGGGAGTGGTGGGTTGGTAAGCTATATTTACTGGAGGACGCAGGCAAGGTGGCAGGTGTCCCCAGCTTTGGGGCAGACTCTGGTGTGTGCAGCTTTCCAGTTCAGCACTCAGACAGTTCTCACTCCACCTCCCGGTGAACGTCAGAGGCATCGGCTCGGCAGATAGGACAAGTACGATTGGTCTGGAAGCAAAGCCCATACAGCAATGAGTACAAAAACACAGAGAACTCAAACAAGACAGACATTTTTTTTTTGTTCAAACGGAATTGACTTACCTTTAACCATTTATCCACACACTTGGCATGGAATTCGTGGTTACAAGGTAATACCCGAAGTAGCTGCCTACACTCAAAGTCACTAAAGCACACAACACACCTGAGAGAAAGAGAGGAAACCATTAAAAGGATGTAAATATACAGAATACAAGCGTTTTGTTTTACGAAAGAGGTGAGGAAAATGCCTTACAGCGTTTGTTCAGATAGATGACTCTCCGAGTTGAATCTGTAGGACGGGAGTTGCTCTATATCTGCTTTCGTGAGTCCACGTGGTTTTGCTTCACCCAACCTCTCTGCAAGATTCAGTAATGCCTATTGAGAGAGAGAGTGAAGAGAGAGAAAGAGACACACAAACTGATCAACTATCAACTTAGGGTGGGGATAGCATATTACTAGAAATTTAGGGTGTCCAGCCCAATTGTAAAAAAAACATCACACAGTTTTTACTGGCCCTCTACGTGTACAGAGCACATATGGGAGCATACTGTGTGTGTTCTGGGGACGGCGCTCACTGGCCAATCCCAGCCAAGGTTCATCTCTCACACTGAGCTAATGTTAGCTTGACGATATCTAACCTCAGAAAGGGGCAGCCGTCGACATTTTGCCAGACCTGCATGGACTGGGGAATAATGTTTTCCACAGGAGGGAGCCACCTGTATATTTCATGTGGCTTCACGCTGTTTAACTCTAACCACCACACTCACCTCATAGTTCTCCATCTCCACATCATCTACATCCAGGTCCAGACTGATGGCCGGGCCCACGGCTGTTGGAGGCACAGGAAGCATTGACCTGAGCAGAGAAAGTGAGAGACACAACCTGTTGAGCAAACTTCACTGTGATCATGAGCAACACAGACCAGCAATGAGCGGCTACTGCAGTCAATCACTGTTTCTGGCACTTTGTCACTCCATTGAGATGATTCAGGACAAGACGCTTTTAAGCCAAACTCAGCTGCGGTATTCTGACACAAAATAGTTAAACACTGAGGCCAGTAAACTAGTATTAACCATGAATTTACTTATGAGTAAGTAACTGCATGATTCATGCTTCTATATTTCCTAACCAGGTCCTTCCATGTACTCACAGGAAGTAGGGGAGGAAGCCTGGGTAGTAAGCTGGAGGGGGTGGAGGAGGAGGGAGCGGTTGCTGCAACCGGTATCTCTGTCCGTTCACTCGTCGGGGCAACATGTGGGGATATGGCTGCCAAGAAACACAAACAGATTCATGCAGTAGTCACCAACCTTTTCTTGCCCAAGATCACTTTGTTATTCCAAACATAAGTCGAGATCGTATATCCTGTTATCTTCCAAAAAAAATTTAGGAGGGTCATATTTGTTATTATTGTAATTTCTGTAAAAGGCTCAATGTCCTAACATAAAGATATAGGACGTTAGCGGAAATATTTTGTAAATAATTTCACTTTACATGCACACACAAGTATGTTATTTTGTGTTGTTAATATCCTGTTCATTTATAGTTATCATTACCATCGTTGTTGTTGTTGTTACTATTCATATTATTATTATTATTCTGTTTGTTGTACAATGTATCGGCAAATAAACCTGCAGCCAATTTAAGACCTTAAATTCCATAGAAACCCTGATTTATTTAATAGTTGTAGGTACACAGCCAATATCCCTGTGAAATGTCTGAGACGTTGTCTTACCACTCCGAAAGGAAGCTCCTGATGCAGAGGCTCTTGAGGAAGATACTGCAAGGGCAGAGAAGGAGGCAGCGCTGGTGGGTGATGAGAGGGAGGGTAGGAGAAGGTCGCTAGCGGGTGCTGGTCCCCTCTTAGGTCAACTTCATTCTCTACCCTCGGCAGAGGCTGAGAGGAGGGAGAGAAAAATAGCTATAAGACTATATACACACACACAACTTATATAAATGTGTATAAGATATCCAAAACTCACCATGCGGGGGTGCTGAGGCTGTAAAGGGAGAAACTGGCTCAAGGGAGTAAGGTGCGGCGGCTGGTGGGGGGGTACAGATGGGGTTGGGTGCAATACAAAATGTTCGCTGGAGATCAGGGGTGGAAAGGCTTGATAAGACACTGGCATATGCTGCATGGTACATGCCTGTATGAGCTGAAGAGTGGAAACAAAAGAAGGGAGGGACAAACATTATTTTAGTCCATTTTCTTTTAAGTTAATACCAATAATCAAACTCAATACTTTGAAAAAACCAAGGTCAATAAGCTCATTTTAATTCATAGTAAGGCAGTTATAATGAAAGAATGTTGTAGTAAACAGAGTCATTTACATAAAACCAAAGCACTGACAATATTACCACTACACCAAACAAGATGTTATTGTGAAGTCTGTTTCCACAAATAAGGAACTAAAAGTACAACCAAATGATTGTCACTATACTGTTGCAATTAATAACTGTGGCAACATCAAGACTATCAAAAAATCCTGCATAGTTACAGCAGCACTTTATTTCTTAGTGATGAACAGTGACAGATTGCATGGCTGGTATGGTATGCTACATGGAGGCCACTGACATTTGGGCTCTTCCCTTTCAAACTCACAGGAGGAGGAAGGCAGCAGAGCAGAGAGAGCTGTCCGCTGAACATTACCGAGCATGCTGGGAGCTGCTGAGTGTTGCACCCTGGAAGGGGCTGCCCGGTGTGGAAAGGAAATCCGTGGGTCGTCACCGTCGTAACAGTGTATGATATTGGAACTGGTCCCTGGTGCATCTTTTAAAAAAACAAAACGTGGGAGGGGGAGATGGGGTGAATCCACAATCTTCATAAAACAGAGACTTTATGACAAAGATAATTCATATACAACTGCACAACACTCTGCACGTTTTATATTACATCTGTACAAACATTTGTTCAGTCAGGAAAGCAAATCATATGTAATACATGCTCTAACTTCTTTCCCGACCAGGCTGTTCTGCTTCTTTTACCTGGTCATGTAGATCCACCATGATGGGACTGTGCTGGGGCAGGTGAGCAGCAGGGTGAAGCATGCGTGGTGGTGTGCTGGTGTGGCTGTATTGTCTGGACTCATCTAAAGGAACCTGTTGGTGATGCTGGGAGAAAAGCAGATGATGGAAGTTCTCATCCTGGACCAGGGAAGGGTGCAGCACAGGTCTGTCTCGTCTCACCCACTGGCGTCTCACAGGTGGACTGTAAGATTATTGGGAAGAAAAATCATCATTGCCAGAGACTGATCAACACATTATTCCTATTTCACACCAACCATACCAGGTTTATAAGCCTCCTTAAAATCCATTCTTGATTGCCTTGGTCAAATGTGCTGTAACGTTTTTTTAAATGGCATAAAGTAAAGTTTAGTAATTTAATTTAACAACTGCTTAGTGGTATTTTTTATTTTTTTTTTACATCTAAAAAGTATTTGCTATATGAGCATATATAACCAATTACTTGGATGTGAGGAAACAAGCAAGTCATATTGTTTAGCGATTGATTATGTTGAAGTGGGGGCTTGAATATTGTCTAACATTTTCTTATTTAAGAATAAAATGTCCATAATGATGTTTTGTCTTCAAAACAAAACTGCAATAAGTAAAGAAAGGACAGATTATTTCACCTTCTCCTGAGATGCACTGGGACGCTGCAGGGCTCTCCAAGGAACCTCCTTGGGTTTAAGGGGGCTGTTGGTGGCAGCCTATTTACTGCTATTTCCCATGGTCGCATTGGTGACGTCGTGCAGACGAGTCACACTCTGGGAAAGGAAACTGTACAGTGGAGGCCTTGTATGTGGCCTCTGATTGTCTTAACCCTGCAAAAAAACAAACATAATAAATAGATAAATAATCAATTTTGCTTCTTAAACTTAATTATAAGTTATATTCTTTATCCATCAACGGTCTAGTCACTCAAAAAGTTGAGAGAAATTCAATAAAAATCCTAGTTTGACGGCAGGAATATGCCAGTTAACAGATGATAAGTATATAATACTTAAACAAATAAAACAGGGGTTGAAAAAATACTAGTTACATTGTTCATCATTAATCTGTGAATCACTCAAGATACTGGTACCTTACTTTGGTGACAACCCTCTCCTTTGCAGCCCAGGTTTAACATCAAATGATGCCACTTTAAATTTGCCTAAATGCCATCAAATTCAGAATATAAGGAATAGAGAAAATGTTCAAGACCTTATATAGAGATCATATAGTCAATGCAAGTGGGAAAGTATTCAGGCAGTTATATGTTCATTTAATCAGATCCATCTATCATACATTTCAATGCTACATTTAAGTTTCAAAAACTTTTTTCCAGATTCCTTGTAAATGAGGTTAGATTGCAAACACTTTACTGCATCAGCCAACTTCTTCATACTTATGTGGTAAGTAAGTCTGCAAGACCAATCCAGTTGATTATGACACTGAAAGCTGCATTTCCCAAAATTACCTGTGGTAATTTCTCTGGATAATATCTAATTCTACTGTACTTCCTCTCTCTTGTAATCAGTGCAGTGTTTTTTTCTGCCTTGCACAATAGCCTTCCTTAACCTTTAAACCTATAAGTATGATAACTGACCTTATGTTTTTTATTATTTGAATTTTTTTTCTTGATTGCACTTATTGATTATCTCAATCGTCTTTTAAAAATGACATAAACATGAAACTACCCATCTAATACAGTCTAACTTAATTAATAGAAAATATAATTGAATAAGTAGAGGCATGTTTAAAACGCATAAGACAGCGTTATCATAAGACAAATAACATTATGTTGGCTATTGCAGGTCACCAGGCAGACAGACCGGGATCCAGGTCATGTAAAACTACATTTATTATACATGTAATGAAGAAAAGGTTGAAATACATTTCGTTATTAAAATCTTTAATTATGGGCATTACAATGTTACACTTGCTGAGGACCTAAATAATTGATAGGTCTATGATTAAATGGCAGCGTAATTAATACCGGAACAGAATAAATAGGGGTCGCTGTAGCCTGCCTGAACAAAAACATGGAAAGCCATGTGCTCAAGAGACAAAGCAACAACAAAAGATGTGGCAGGTCAAGCGGACTGCTCGCCACCACACAGCACAGGAGGCCACTCTGCAGTTACACATGTTATTACAAGCCTCATGTGGAGAAACACACACCCCGCTAAGGACACGAGGAACTGTATCGCCGCTTCAGCCGTTACTTCCTCACTTCAGGCGCTATTTCGACGTCCCCTGACCAAGCGCGTCTGCTAACTGGAGCCAAGCTAGGCTAACGCTTTGTCCAAACACAGCAGCCCTCAGCTGCGGCGAGCTACGTAGCCAGCATGCTAATATGAGGTTAGCACGTCTGCTCGGTTATCACTATGTATTTGCCCCTGTAGCTAACACAGAACCTCAGCCCATCATGGCAAGTACACGTTTAGCATGTGAGTTGGCTAACAACAGAGTCCACATCTTACTTTCTTAGCTAGTTGGCTTGCTCACTGAGAAAGGAGGAGATGGCAGGTGTTCCAGCCTCCGAACGTCGTGTCCCATCAATGTATCCTTGCTTGTCACCTCGTCTAACCGACAACCATCTCTGGACACTAACAGCCGTTGCCTGAGTCCCAATCAACCGCTGTTTCCTCCGATAGATCCTGACAATGTCCCCGACAGGGCTTCTGCTAGCTTGCTAACGCTAACCAGCTAACACAACGCCTCCAGCTGCAGCATATAGGAATACGTTGTCTCCGGAAACTTCCCAGCGTCCTGTCGGTTGACGGCTACGTTCGCCTGAGCACGAGAAACCGTTACACTCGTGAAACGACAACGTTAACGACACAGCAACGGAAAACATTCCTTGGCGCGTGTATGTGCCTTGAAATGCATTGTTATGGCTAAACCACGCCCCCTTTTCCAGAGTACCCAATCAGCGGGCAGCAGACAGCAGACACCCAGACTGTCTACTTTGCTTTCAAACAGTTCCTGTTGTTATTTATTTACTTTAAAAACAAAAAGTCCCCTGAAAGTAGACTAAACTTTTCAATTAATTCCTCTATAGACTTAATACATTTACAAAATAGGATGCATCATTATAGATGACGGCATAAAGATGGTATATAAAGCAATTACAGATATGGAACATATGTCAGAGTACTGCTTACAAATTTGTATAGTGAAAACTATTCTAACAAATTTATACTAAGTAATACTGACAGGACTGTACAATGAGACACCCAGGCTGTCACTGCTATTGGCTCCGATGTATCAAAACTAGCAGTTATTGTTATTTATGTAGTTTATAAACAACAAGTCCACTGAAAGTCAACAAAACTTTTCAAGTGAAGATTTTCTACACAGAGTCATTTTACAAAATATGATTCAGTGTTATATCCAGCTGTTATTAAAATAATAACCCCGTCTAAATATATATTTGTTAAAGTACTGCTTGCAAATAATAATTGATGATATTAGGTGACACTGTTTACAATAAGTAGCTCTAACTTTTGAAAATGAAAGTGCATTTAGCTGTCCATACTTTTGTACTGTCCATTCAAATTTTGAATGTAGGGCTTGTGATGTAGTATTTCTGTAACACAGTAAACGATGCTAACAGTTATTCCTCAACTGGCTGCCATTGTAAGCAGAATATCATCTCATGAGAAAAGGTGTTCTCAACTATTTACAAATACAGAATGTTTAGCAATCTAAGCATCATCAACCTGAAAAAGTTTGGGAATTTTACATAATAGCATATCTCCTGTGTCCAAACAAATTAAATGTGAAGTTGCATTAGATCATTCGTATCCTAAGAATGAATTAGTATTTGGTATTGTGTTATTGTAGGTCTGTAACTCTACTGTGGCCTGCCGGTCTGTTTGGACTGTCACTGGAGCCCACTGTGTCCTACTGTGAACTACCCAGCTGATTATGTAATATTGCACTTGCTTGTTCAAGTGAGAAACAAGCAACGAACATTTCCATTTAGTGTCTTAGCTAGGCAGTGAATGCAAGCTGCGAAATAGTGTGATGTGATGCTGAACTTGAGCAGTATCGAGCTTGAGCAGGCCTTAAAAATGCTTCACATCAGGCCCGGTGTGTCAAGTAAGTGTTCATAAATAATGTCTCCTTGTGTTTTGACTGCCAAGCTGCAAAGCACTGGGACATATCCAGTCTCATGAGCTGAGCCGCAAGTTCAAAAACAGCACCACAGTGAAGAGCTGGGTGAGGCGAGTAGCAGGGGTTTGCCACAGAGACAAGATGTAAACATTACAACATATCTCACTCGGTGGCAGCAAAACAAGGAGGGGCTGGAGGTAGAGCAGGATGACAGCCATAATAACCCGCTTAACCACATCCCGGTAAACACGCACTGCAAACCTCCACAAAACAACATCCAGGCAGCGATCAGAAAGAGGAGCAGAGCTGTTACCTGATTGTTAATATGCAAACATAAGATCACTGATATCTCCCCCGTGGTGTTCACATCTCGTCAGGCTAAGTGCGGCATCCCACGGTCAGCTGTTCCCGTGTGGAACATTCCGTGGGTTTCACCACTGCTGCGAAAAAGGTGCGGAACATCACACCGTCGTAATACCACGACCCTCTGTCTGGATACTGTGTGGGCTTGGGGCTTTGCGACCCCGTTGCTACTCCTCTAATCACCGCCTTTTCGCTGTAGGAGTCGGTAATCCGGCCTACGGGTGTTTAGAGTTTCTGCGGTTCCCCGTTACACCCCCCTGTCTCTTATTTCCAGAGCTGAGAGCCGGCGCCAGGCTGCCATTTTTACCGTAATACACAGACCAGAGCAGCTCAGTGTTGCTGGAAAACTCGCTGATTAAAAAGCGTTCATTTGTACCCACGGGGAGAAGCTTACTAAGACCCTTTATTACTAAGTAAGCCTTAATAGCGTAACATATGTTGTTACTATCAATTACAATTGTGCGATAAATGTAGCTGTATGTTTTGGTAAGTCCCTGTTCATACCTTGGGTGATCTGGTCATAATGATCAGCTTTAAGTTTATAGAACATGTCCGGAGTGATCACTCTCAATTTTCGAATAAACTGTTGGGGAATTGCTGCCTGTTACACAAGCTGAAACTGAATTTCTGACTTGAATTTGCTCTATGAAACAGCTGAACGTTGAATTGAGAGTTGGATAAACCGAAAAGATAACGAATGCAAACTTTAAAAATGTGAGTTACGTCATGTGAGCAAGGTTGAAGTTCACTGAAATATTTAATTCCATCGGAAATGCATTGGTCTGGTAGGAGCTGAATTAAGTGCATTAGCAGAGGAAAGTAAGTCCTGATACATGTTGTTAAATGATATGCTGTCAGAGCAAGAGGACTTTGATAAAGCAAATACATGTGTCGTTTGTGCAGATAGTGTGAAAATGACTCAGTTATGGCTGTTAACAGTGCTGTATTTACGTCTTTGCCTTATCATCCAATCAGACAACATCACAGTTTCCATTCAGGGCACAAGAAGACCCACCCCTTCCCGTGAGTGGACTGAAGTGGGAGGAGAGCGACTAGTGCCCAGCAGTTCATGTTGTTGTTCCTCCATTAATGTAAAATTCACAAGCAAAGCTGGATCTAAAACTCAACGAATCAGTAATTACGTTTAATCGATATTATGAATGATGTTATATCTGCTTGTGATGTGCTTGTTTTGCATAGTTTTTCACGTAAGAAAATGTGTACACAAAGAAAATTCCCCCAACAGCCCAAAATACAAATGGCTTCAGTCCAAAGGAAAATAATACAATTGTTGACTAGTTTCTCCACAAGGAGTAATATGGACATCACCTTTGTGAAGCGGAATGAGAAAGCGGAATGAGAAATTTTTATTACGTTATTTTTCGATCTGTCATTCTCTACAAAATCATGTTTCTTCTATTGCTAGCTTGTGTGGGTTACTTTTGTCACCTTGTCTATGTAAGACAACACCCTCAAATCATTCAATCATTTACATTACAGTCCGATTTTGTGCACTGGAATTGCTTTGGCATCGTTTTATTAAGCTCCACCCATCTATATTGGACATTCACTTTGAAGGGTCAGTAGTGGTTGAGCTGTATTTTGAATGTTGTTAGTTATAAACCAAAGTCTATAGGGATAAGATTAAGTACCAGATTCCAGGGATATCAGTCATCGATATCCAGAGGGAGTCCACTTGGATGCTAATTGTTTTATTGTTGTTCTAATTAGTTAATGCTAGTTATGCTACCATGCCGAACTAATATATTAAACATGGTAGTTGTCCTGTTAGCATAGTCACTGTGAGCATGTTAGCATGTTAGCATGCTTGTGTAACCATTTAGCTGTCACTGACTATTTAGTGGACATGTATATTTAAGGCTTTTATACTTTGTATATGTCTTAAAATGTCCCAACGGAAATAAATTCACTGGTTAGCGTTAAGTGGTTGAGTTTGTGCTTTTTCTGTGAGCTAAATGTCTGATAATGAATGAAGCCAATGGGCAGATTATATTTTGTGTAAGGCTCTTTAATTGGGGGGGGGGGGGGGGTCTCATTAGGGAGGTGCACAAATATGAACATGGCATTGGTCCAATGATTGCTTCTGATGAAGCACACTTTAGAAAGGCCGCATGGACACGTTGGTTTTCCTCAAATGAGGCAAATAGAATGTTGTTGTTGTTGCCATAGACAACAGAAGCAGCCTTTCAGACAAGAGGTCAGTTCACATGCTCCTGGGGCTCTGGTACGGACACTGGTGACCCAGTATGGCACGATGCCCTGAATCCCCAGTGGGCTGAGCAGACAATAAGTGGGAGAGGAGCTGGCTGAATTGGACTTATCTGTTAGTACTATCAGCAGCTATAATATGTCCATGTGCTAGGGCTAACAACAGGTGGATATTTTGCGAAGTTTATCAATTTAACTTTTTGCCCTTAGTAAGATGCTTTGGGGATTTTTGTTCAACAAGCGAGCACAAGGAGGAGGTGAAGTGTCAGGATTACTGCCAGCGCATTCGTGTATGTGTTAATCATTTATATTTACGACAGTGTGACGGTTATAACTGGGAGCAACAAGAGCCAAAGGTCTCATCCAGGCATCAGTAAAAGAGAAGTTTCCCTATGAACGTCTTCTGGTAAGTCTGACTGCTTTGTTTTATATTTGATTTATGCTTTTTGAGTGTTAGCGTGTTGCTTATAGAGTCTGCAAAGCTCTGTGAGGATCACAAAGAGAGCTAATGTACAATTTGCTGATATTGTAAGGACAGGGAATATATGTATCAATTAAAAACTGTACAACATAGGATACAGTTTGTATTGTGAGAGGAACAGATTCAAATCAAACAATTCTAAGAAGCGCAGAGCAAACAAAGTGATTATACCTCAGAAATTACAGCATTAAAAATCTGTTTATTCTCACATTTATTAAATACTGATCCTCAAAACATCAAAGCGTTCGGATTGCATTTGAAAAGCCTAAATGGCCTTAAGCCTTAAACATTCACACAAAGACTAAATCAAAATGATCATTTAATTTTTAAATGACGATTTAAATAAAATCAATGAATCTTTTATTCAAATTTTAATCTCCACCGAACCATCTATGTGAACCTCTAACCTTATCAGTGTTAAAGATTCGATCAGGGCGTAGAGCTGACACTGCTCTTCATTCCCTGTAAATAAAACTTTCCAACATATTATCCACTCAGTGACGTCACATCATAGCTATGATGCTAATAATCTGGGTGTTGTCAAAAGGGCAATATACTGTTAAATTTCAACCCACAGAAATGACGGCGTTTGATTCCTGTAATTGTTATATATCTGTTTGCATCTTACTTCCTAAAATGCTTTTAATGTTGTGAGTGTTATTTCCAGAGGATTTGGTATGAGAAAGGGTTGAAAGCCTCATATTTGAGAGGTTCAATTCTAAGCTATTGACTGTATTGGTCTCTCAGTTACCCACTTGAGGTGGACTGAAATGTCTTCCAAATTATAGGATCAAATTTTTGTCCAGCTATTTCTTGTTGCCAGTGCATGGATCTTCCTGACTTTGGTCTTCGTCTCACTTTTCATCTTACGCTACCAGCTGGGTGACATGGTTCAGTTTTAGATGTACTATCATTTTTCATGTCTCACAACATATTTTTAGTTGACATCTTGCTATGATTAAATATGCACAAGTAATAATTTCCAATTAAACAGCAATATGGTCACTGTCGTTGTGGTCACTATCTAACTCTTTTGCTTATAAGATTTATTTTTCGGTTCATTTTCAGTCATGGAGGGGATCCTAGGAAGTATTCTGCTGTTGAGCCTTATCAGCTTAACATATGGTGACTGTTCAGTTATGTTCTTTTTTTACATTTTCATCATTATGTATCTATTTACATCTCTACCTAACACTCATATACCGTTTCTGCAGCTAATACCAGTCCTACAATCCAGGAGACGACTTACCATTTGTGTGAAGACATCCCGCCAGGTACAGTGTGTGGGAAATATTGAGAACTGCCTTTATTTCAGTTTTGTGATATCATGCCTCCCAAAATACTGCCCATCTTTATATGTTCAAGTACTGTTTTTTTCTAAAGGTGGCGAAGCGTTTATTATACATGCAACAGACGCGGAAGATGATGTCCTGACTTATTCACTCATTGGGCCCAATGCTAGATACTTCAGCGTCGGCAAACACGATGGGACTGTAACAGTCGCAAATCCGCTAAATATCCCGGTATAGAAGGAGATATCCGTCAGTCATCAACAACATCATTTTATTTTGTGTGTATGGGTTTTGTCAATTTCCTATATTTGTCTTTGAATTTACTTTGTTTTAGGATTCTTTCCAAATGCGTCTTGGAGTTGAGGTCTCTGATGGTCCAAATACTGTAAGTGACATTAGTTTTAATCATCTGTTTCATATTGGTTTTGTTCATTGTATTCAACGATTGCATCTTGCTTTGTCTAACAGACACCAAAAGAGTTAATTCTAATATTTAAAGAGGCCAACAACAACCCACCAATATTCCAGGAGGGGTCATATGATAAAGTGATTGCAGAAGTAAGTCAAACCTCTGTGTCAATAGTTCTCTTAACCTTTTTAATTACTCAGTTTTTCTATAAAAAAAAATATATGTAAACATTATAACAATCCATCTTGATGTAAAAGTTAGCTTTCACTTAATGCTGAGAGACATGCCTGTTTTGAATAGAATTAGTTCCTTCTTGTTTCTATCCCTCTCTATTTCCTCAGAATACCGCTGTAGGCGCAACTTTGTTTAAGGTGAAGGCCGTTGATGAAGATACTGGAACTGCTGGTGTTATTAATTACAGCATCGATCAAGTGAGCTTCCTCAATAAATTTGTTTATTGATATCATATTCTGATGATCCATAAATATAAGGAAAGTTTCAAGTGCTCTTTGCTTTCTAGGTTACTCCAAATGAAGGATCAAGTGTGTTCAGCATCGATGCAGCTGGTAACGTCAAATTAGCAGAAAGTCTGAATTATGCTTCACTAAGCAGTTTCTACCGTCTTAGGATCAATGCAACAGTAAGTATCGTGCTTATACCGCTGAGTTTGGATTTGGTTCTATATATTGAGTCTTTATGCCAAGCTAAGCTAACCATCTTCTGACTGTAACGTCAGACTACACAGAAATATATCAGAGAGTGTCATCAAGCTTCTCATGATACTGTGCAACAAATGTAACTTGGGAAATTGTAGATTCCTATATAGGGAACAGTTCTTATGTTCAATATTATGTATTAATGATATTATCTATCTATCAGTCTGGAGAGCATACTGAGTTATGAGTTGTGTTTGTTATTTATACTCTGTGCTTCGGTCATGCCTCCATGCTGTCACAATGGAATTCTCAGTTTTTCACCATCATGCTTATTAGTAATGCCATCTATTATCCTGTGAGTGATCTGTTATTTAACTAATAATAATAAGCAATCAATGATCTATTGTATTGAATAGAAGCTTCTATTATATGTAGCCTAAATTTTTTTTGAGTTTCAATACCTTTGTGTGTTTCATTTCAGGATGGTGGGGGCAAGTGTCATTATGCCCAAATAAACTATTTCTCCAGTGTTGTTTATTCCTTCATTACGGTGGAGGACGTCGCAGATCTCGACCCTAAGTTCCTCGGTGTTCCCTATCTAGGGAGAGTTGAGGAGAACTCTCTGGTGGTGAGTGCGGAGGAATTTAATTCTGGGTAGATACAGGGTGAATAGTTTTATTGCCATTATTTCATTCAGTGCATTTCACCATTCACCTAAAAAGGAAACTAAGCTGCAGCAATATGGAGAATGGGGAAAGTGATGTGTTTTCTGAACATTAGAGCATATCAACCTTTTCAAGTAACAACACAATTATTAACCTGAATATGAGTGTAATATGTCTCCTTTAATGTAAGATCTTTTTATTTTCCGCTGCAAATCATGGTGTGATATGACACAAAGCCTCCATATTGTGTGTTCCATAAGCAGTTTATAGTTTGTGAGTAAATAAGAGACTTTCAGCTGCTTAAAGTTTCAGAAGACCTTTTTTCTTTTTCTTTGACAGGACAAATTTGTGTTTAAAGTGATCGCCTTAGACCAAGACATTGGAATTAATGATGTGATCAACTACAGCATTGAAAGTAAGCTTCAACAACCTGCACAAATTAAAACAGTGTGTTGTGTGCAGTGAGCGAGAGCACGTGATAAGTGGTTTGTCTTTCTTGTTTGACAGATTCGACAGCAGCTGGCCTGTTTAAAATCTCAAAAGACGAGGGCATCATTTCTGTGATGTCACCAATTGACAGAGAACTTGTTGGGGATACTGTTACCCTGACTGTAAAGGTACTGTAAATAAGTGAAGTAATAGTAATGAGTGTATTTTGAGTTCTTTGGGTTAAAAAAAAAACGTTGATTTAACATTCTTGTACCATAATTGAAGGAATAGTTCAACATTATGGATAATACATTTATTCTAGTTTCATGCTTGATTTGATGAAGGGATCGAAACCACTCTCATTCCAGTAAACTAAACATGAAGCTAACAGACAATTAGCCTTCAAATCCACCAATCCCAAGCCTGTGCTCATGCTAACCTGGAGACGCTGTGTTTTCCTGTTTGTATGGATTGAGGAAATGAGATACACCATGTTAATGAGTTACCATTTGACGTGGTGGCAGAGCTTCTTATCTGACTTTTTGAAAGGAAGTGACTGTGCATATTTCCCCAAAGTTCAAATCAAGATAAAATGTTAAAGCTGCAGATGGGAGAAAAAAAGAATGTGAAAATTTACAATGTACAACTCTGAGGCGCCACTTTTCCACTTTAAAACTGTCTCCAAAGACCCTACTTGCACTAACCACATCAATAGAAAAGTACTGCCTGGGGATTTCACAGCAACGCAGCCGGTGCAGCAGCTACGTGTGTATTTATTGCTAAACACTCTACTCTAGTATGAGGCTAGTTAGGTGAAATATCTAAAGGTAATTTCCGTCCGCTTGAAGATCATGTGAGACAACATGGACATTGTTGACATGGTGGATGAGCACATGGGGATGAAGAAAGGGTCAAAAGGAAATTAATTCTGCACACCAGAGCCGAGGGTGTGATGGCAAAGAACTCAAGGAGTGACGCTGAGTGAGGGGGTGACATCTTGACAAGGCTTCGCGGCTTTGTCATCCCCTCTGCGTGGTTCCTCATGAGAGAGGAGGAGGTGAGGAGGCAGAAAAGTCATTTGTGAAGAAGGTGCCGTCTTTGCTCGAGGAACCTAAGTTAAAATAATTTAATTTAAGGACAGAAGCCGGGTCTCCTCTCAATCATACACACAACACAACCGTCTCAAGAATGGTGTCTGTCTAATCTCACAGAAAACAAAACATGATTTTATGCAAATATTTGTTGAGGTTGAGTCCTTTTTTTCACTTCAAATTTATGTGTGGAAGTACAAAAATCTGTGAAATGAAGCAAAAACAGTAAATAAAACCCACAGCATGATATACAGTGCCTTGCATAAGTATTCACCCCCTTTGGACTTTTCTACATTTTGTCATGGTATAACCACAGATTAAAATTTATTTCATCGTGAGTTTATGTAATGGACCAACACAAAATAGTGCATCATTTGGAAGTGGGGGGAAATATTACATGGATTTCACAATTATTTACAAATAAAAATCTGAAAAGTGTTGAGTGCATATGTATTCACCCCCTTTACTGTGAAACCCCTAACAAAGATCTGGTGCGACCAATTGCATTCACAAGTCACATTTGCAAGTCACATAATTAGTAAATAGGGTCCACCTGTCTGCAATTTAATCTCAGTATAAATACACATGTTCTGTGACGGACTCAGAGTTTGTTGGAGATCATTACTGAACAAACAGCATCATGAAGACCAAGGAGCTCACCAAACAGGTCAGGGATAAAGTTGTGGAGAAATATGGAGCAGGGTTAGGTTATAAAAAAATATCCAGAGCTTTGAACATCTCTCTGAGCACCATAAAATCCATCATAAGAAAATGGAAAGAATATGGCACAACCGCAAACCTACCAAGAGGAGGCCGTCCACCCAAACTGAAGAGTCGGACAAGGAGAAAATTAATCAGAGAAGCAACCAGGAGGCCCATGGTTACTCTGGAGGAGTTGCAGAGATCCACAGCTGAGGTGGGAGAATCTGTCCACAGGACAACTATTAGTCGTCTACTCCACAAATCTGGCCTTTATGGAAGAGTGGCAAGAAGAAAGCCATTGTTGAAAGGGATCCATAAAAAATCCCGTTTGGAGTTTGCCAGAAGCCATGTGGGAGACACAGCAAACATGTGGAAGAAGGTGCTCTGGTCAGATGAGACCAAAATTGAACTTTTTGGCCTCAATGCAAAACGCTATGTGTGGCGAAAACCCAACACTGCCCATCACCCTGAGCACACCATCCCAACAGTGAAACATGGTGGTGGTAGCATCATGCTGTGGGGATGCTTCTCTTCAGCAGGTACAGGGAAACTGGTCAGAATAGAAGGAAAGATGGATGGAGCCAAATACAGGGAAATCCTTGAAGAAAATCTGATGCAGTCTGCAAAAGACTTGAGACTGGGGCGGAGGTTCATCTTCCAGCAGGACAATGACCCTAAACATACAGCCAGAGCTACAAAGGAATGGTTTGGATTAAAGAATGTTAATGTCTTAAAATGGCCCAGTCAAAGCCCAGACCTCAATCCAATAGAGAATCTATGGCAAGACTTGAAGATTGTGGTTCACAGACGGTCTCCATCCAATCTGACTGAGCTTCATCTTTTTTGCCAAGAAGAATGGACAAACCTTTCCATCTCTAGATGTGCAAAGCTGGTAGAGACATACCCCAAAAGACTTGCAGCTGTAATTGCAGCGAAATGGGGTTCTACCAAGTATTGACACAGGGGGGTGAATACTTATGCACCCAACAGATGTCAACTTTTTTGTTCTCATTATTGTTTGTGTCACAATAAAATTTATTTTGCACCTCCAAAGTACTATGCATGTTTTGTTGATCAAACGGGAAAAAGTTTATTTAAGTCTATTTGAATTCCAGTTAGTAACAGTACATAATGGGAAAAAGTCCAAGGGGGGTGAATACTTATGCAAGGCACTGTATATGAAAATTACACACATGTTGAACCTATGGTTTAGCCGAAAATAATGACACAAATGTTTACGAGTCTTTTTGAGTTGAGAATCTTGTGTATTTGAAAAAAATTATGTTAAGTTGAAAAAGTTAAAAGATTCTTCTCTGTTATGTTTTAGGCCACCGAGTCTAATCCAAACATCCATGGGACACTAGCCAGCACCACAGCAGATGTACTGATCAGCATCATTGACGTCAATGACAACGAGCCTGCGTTTTATAAATGTGACGGCTCAAGAGACTCCTGTGTACCAGCAAGCCACTTCACAGGAGAGGTCCTTGAACACGCACTGGGGGCCATATCCATCAACATGACGGTCAAAGACCCCGATAAGGTAAGAAATTATGACATTTAATACTTAAAGAGTCATATTCATGATGGAGCATGAATAATCCCTGTTGGATTTTCACAGATTTCTCGCACTAAACTAATTCTGGAGGGAAATGACAAGGACGTGTTCTCTGTGGAACCTCAATTTACGTCGTCAGATAGTATCGTTCAGCTGCTGGTCAAGCAGCCCAAACTGCTGGACTTTGAAGAGATACAGCAAATAGTTCTGCAGGTATGAGTTGAAAACAGGCTGTGACATGTTATTTTTCATTTGGTTATCTAAGGTGCTAATGTGTTGCTCTCACCATGTGTACAGGTGGTTGCCATAGATGAAGATAAACCAACCTTCAGCACCACTGCTACAGTTACTATTTCCATCAAGGACGCCAATGACAACAGCCCCACGTTCCCACATGACACATATAAGCTGAATGTGTCTGAGCACTCTCCTGATGGGACGATAGTGGCCAAGATCACTGTACGAGTTAACCTTATCTTATTTTTCTTACCCAGACAGTGTTAGAAACTCTCAGATAAGCTCATATTGTTTTTTTCCCCAGGCAGAGGATCCTGACACAATGGACCAGGGCAACATCACCTACAGACTTCTTCCAGAAAGCATGTATGTCTACACTCAAACCAAACTACATTTTATTGTGTAGTTGAGCGCAGCCTTGGTCTGCATTTTTTGTTTTCATGCTCCCTGACAACATCACTGAGTGCATCCGTCTGTATCTGTGTTGCCAGACGACTGTACTTTGACGTGAAGCCACAAACGGGCTCAATTTATGTGAAAAACATGACTCTGTTGGATCGAGAGGTCCGATCTCTGTATTCAGCGACTCTGGAGGCCATAGACACAGGCGGGAAGCCCGGCAACACAGTGCTGGAGATCACTGTGACCGATATCAATGACCAGAAGCCAGTCTTCAACAGAGAATCCTACCTGGCGTTTGTGGAGGAGGGGGGAAAGCTTGAAGTTAAGATCGAGGTAACAGTGACAGAATGATAAGAATTATAACACAACAGTTAACAGCAATCAAGTTTTTTTTCCACTTAATAGTACCAGAAAGTGCATTTTTTAACATTTTCATTGATTTCTCAGAGAATAATTCTTAGATCTTGATATAAATATATACATGAGTGTGTGTAATGTGGTGGAGATACAAGTAAAAATCTTGATGTATTGAATTTAAATATTGTTTCACAAGGGGACTAGTTAACAATGGGGATGTTTTTCATTATTTGTGCTATTTGTGATCGACATGAGTGATGGACTCAGTTCATGTATCAACAGCTTTGGGAGGACCAAAGTGACTGACTGGGCTTATGTATGAATGCTCGTGCAACATGTTGAAAACTGGCTTGAGTCCTGTTCTAGTGTGTGCCAGGCCTCACTACTGGAGTGATGCTTGCGAGCTTGTTCAGACAGTCAACTCAAACGGCCTCACTCTCTGATATTGTCTGTCATACAAATCCTCTCAATTTGGCGGCCTATTTAAACTGCAAAGATTTCCTATTCATCCCTTTGCTTGTGGATGCCTCTTCTGCATTGCGTCAGTACCACTGCCTTGTTGAGTCAGCTCCCCCTTTACCCCAGAAGCCACCTGCAGGCTCCAACAGACGAGTTCAAGATTGAAGCTTATCAGTATATCACAGTATTCATATACAGACACCAAGAGGATTGAATGGTATCATGGATGCAAAAGAATGGCCATAGTTTTGGATTTAGTGGTTTCAAGTCACATACAATTGTTTTTTTTTAGGGTGTCCACATGTTTCCAGGAATGTAGTTTACATTACAGTAGTAGTAACATTACATAAAGCATATTGTTTCCTAACAGTTTTCTCTAATGTGTCTCATTCGGAAAGGCGACTGATGCCGATGACTCTGATACAGAAAACAGCCAAATCGTGTATGGAATTATGCAGAGCAGGTTCAGTGACAACTTCACCATCAACCCAAACACTGGCGTGTTGACAAACAGAGGCGAGCTGGATCGAGAGGACCTGGACCCGAAGCTGAATGGGAGGATCGAACTCAACGTAACTGCTACTGACAAAGGAACTCCCCCATTGTCCTCTGTGGTCCCAGTTATCATCAATGTAGAGGTGAGACTTCAGAACTTCATACTAGACTCTGGTGCTGTGATGCTACTGATGCTGCCACTCCCTGGTAAAGATGAAAACTGAAACCATCTTCTTTTCCTGCAGGATATCAATGATAATGTTCCGCTGTTTGAGGCCTCGTCTTATAATTTCTCTGTTAAAGAAGGAGAAAGAGGTGAGTGTTAAAGTTAGCAAATGGATTTCAGGTGTTCCGAATTGTGTGACTAGATTTAATTTTGTATTTCTTTCCGTTAAAATCAGGTGCATACGTGGGCTCTGTCTATGCTGAGGATTTGGACCAAACGACAGACTTCAATCGCATTTCTTTCAGCATAATCGAAGGAAGCTTCGGCAGCTTCATCATTCGCACCTTTGCAGACGAGAGGGGCTACAGGGGGAACATCACTGTGGACCCGGACATTGAATTGGACTACGAGAGCACCCGGAAGCAATTCAGACTGAGGGTCGAGGCAATAGATCTTGAGCAAAAGACAGCTGTGACGACGGTGGAGGTGTACGTGCTGGACGTGAACGACGAGAGGCCTGAGTTCACGCCGACGGGGCCTGTGACGGTGAAGGAGAACACCACTGTCAGTGGAGCCATTGGGAGTTTCACTGGCCAGGACAAAGACGGAAATCACTCACTGGTTTATGAACTGGAATCCATCAAATGCAGATGCAACGGCTCTCTGATACCCTGCAACTGGTTTATCCTCGATCCAACGGGGGAAGTGAGACTGAACCTGTCGTACACAGTGGACTATGAACAGTGTGACCAGGCGGTGATCGAGGCCCTGGTGGTGGACGAGTTCACAGAGAAGGGGGAAAACAACAGTGTTACAACAGGTCAGAACTGGGTTGTACAGCGATAACGAAAGATAATCAAATCAAAGCAGTAAAAGCATAGTAAAGGCATAAAATCATCAAACACACACACTCTGTTCACCAATGTTTTATTTTAATCTTTTTCAGGAGAGCTGGTGATCAACATCGTAGACATCAACGACAACGCTCCTGAATTCATTCCCTCAGATTCTGTATTTGGTTTGTAGTTATTTTACACTTGTGACAACTTAAAAAGGAATTCTGGTATTTTTCAACCTGGGTGCTATGTTTATAAATGTGGGTGCTGTCGTGTTTGTGTGAATAATCTTCACAAAGACTGTTAACCGAGCATGGCCTGCCGGTCTGTGTCCCTACAATAACATTCCGCCAGGTACAAACATACATTCTTTCAGGTCCTATCGACTACAATATGTTTCATGCCTCTGGCTGAGGAGGAAGAGCAGTCTTCCTATAACCAGAAGGTCTCAAATTAACCCTCATAGAAAAAGTGCTGCACATAGATATACTGCATACTGAATGGGTGAATTGCAGTAACCTGTACTGTAAATTGCTTTGAGTGGTAAATCAGGACTAGAAAAACGATATATAAATACAGACCATTTACTATATAATATATAATATTCAAACATATTATGTACAAAAATACCACATCTACCCTTTTTAGAGAACATAAGGTAGACTTCCTTTGTCTCGTCAGACCTCAGGGTATTATTCATCCCCTTCTTTTTAAAGATGTGGTCCTTTCTAAATTCTGTAAGTAGGAACTATCCATGACACAATCCACACAGATGTTGGCGCTCCCCATCAGCTCTTCTTCAGCAGACATGCTCAATGAAGAACAAGATAAACGATGAACTTTCCCAGCTGGTTGACCATCCCGAGAAAGCTCCTCAACTCACTAACATTTGTGGGCTCTTTCATTTTCATGATGGCCTCAGTCTTCCTTGGGTCAGGGCAAACACACTTGTCCACATTCAGGGTGATGCCTGATCTTTCCTGTCTTTAGCCATCATGCACTGGAACGGTTCAAGTGCTTAGGCAAGTCAGTTGGGAGGACGATCAAATTGGAACTGGCCGAAGTGGGTAATAAATGTGGTGTACCTGGCTGATTCTTCTGTAAGACAGACGCACCTTTTTGCCATCTTGCTTGGGCATGACCACCATTCCAGCACACCGGTTAGTTGGTCCAACCACACAGCTTCTGACCCCCAATTATTATCTTAGCCAAGATATCTATTTGAGCCTTTAATTAGAGCTGAAAAGCTCTTGTAGAGGACATTTCATAGACTTTTGCAGTTGCCCCACTAGATTACATTGTAGCCAGCGGATGTGATCTATCGAACCGAGAGTCATTTATGTACACACCCACAATTATAAACAAAGCTATCCTTTAACTGGGGACTGTCTGTTCTAATACCCCTTCCTTTCCCCTCTTTAGTTGTGGTGTCTGAAAGTGCCAGTAAAGGGACGTCAGTTGCAGGAGTCACTGTGAGTATGAAAGGGATAAAATAACTTATGTGATTTCAGCTTGTTATAACATATGTAAAATGACCTCCAAGCATTCCTGCTTGTATCTCACACTGCTCTCAGGCTATAGATGGTGACTCTGGAGTTAACAGGCAGATTGACTTTAAAGTAACAGCAGTCCAGTTCGAAGACACCAACAATCTCACAACTAACATGAGATTGCTGTTTGAGGCCGTCACCACACAGCAGAAGGATATTTATGTTGGGATTATTCAGTGAGTAAACAATAATCCATCAGCATCATACAAGTTAGTACAAATCACTCAGCGCTCAACATGTACTGTATGTGGATGCTCTCACAACTTTTGGTGCATGTGTGTGAGTCAGTGTTTGGGTGTGTGTGTGTTTGGGTTGCATTTGAAGAGACTGTTAATATCGATAGTTGAAGAGTCAGTTAAAAAACTATACAGTGATGGATTTTCCCCATAAGACACATGAAAAAGTCACTACAAAGAGATTCAGAAAGTATTCTTTTTGATTTTTTTTACATTTGAAGAAGTGGTCACCAGTTAATTTGAATTTCATTGTACTTGGCTGCAATGTTGTTTACCCCTGAAACTCCTGAAGTGTTTTGTGGACTCAGACACTTTACCCACCCCTCCATCTGCACAGTGGTCAGTAGATAATGCGTGAATTATCATTTTTGGGTGAACTCTCCCTTTAACATTAAAATTTACAACAGAAACAAAACAGCCAGAGGTGACACAAACAGTGAGATACAAAACAAGACACCAACAGAAACAGAATTTTATAGCTGAAAAAGTCCCTTAACCATAATAAAGTGAAACAACAAAAAACAACCCACATAAAGACAGAAAACAACAATAAAGAAGGCACACACAGGCCTTTACCTGTCTGTACTCTGTCCACTCTTATGTATTCTTCAACTTTCCACAGAACTACTGAGGGACTGGAAATGTCACTGAAGGGGAAATATTTAGTAACGGTGACTGCAACTGATACTGGTGGCATGTCCAGCAACACCGTACTGGAGGTGAGGGAATGAAATTAAATGAGGCTTTTGCTTGTCTGTCTTTGTAAACACCAGAGTGACAAAAACTGCAGCCTGTATTTATACTGTTTGTTATATTGCAGATTTTCTCAGTTGATGAATCGTATAAAGTCGAACTTCAGTTTACAAGAACCGTAGAGCAAGTTGAACAGGATCGCGATAAAATCATCAGGTAAACATATTCTTCTGAGGATGGAGAACTTAATACTGTTCCCATTAATGGCTGAGTGTTTTCTCTGATCTCTCCATGTCCAGGTCTCTCACTACTGCCACCAATGCTGCTGTTGAAGTTGTCTTAATCAGGCCTGAAACTGAAGACACATCCAGGCAAGTTCTAGGCTAACTTCACATCACTTTATATCAGAATACAGTCATAAAACACTGGCTGTTGTCGACAGAAACTCTACTTGTCGACATTCAGTTTTTGTCCACTAGGTGGGGCAAGTCTGCCTGAAAACAGTCATATCATGGGGGATCCCTTATTTGATGTTGGTAGTTGATGATAAGGATTTTAGATTTGTAAACCTAAGTGCAGTCTTTTAAGTGTTTTGTCCTCTCAGAGCTTCACCTATCACTGTGATGGTGGCGTATTTCGTCTACTCCAACGGGACAGCTCTCACCTCCAATGAAGTGGAGAGGATGGTCTCTGGTCCTGAGCATTATCCTGTACTGGCTGACCTTGGCCTCAGATACATTGTAAGTAATCATTTTAATTATCGTTATTATTAACAAATTAAATACAATTTCTGTGAGCTCGTTATACTCTCTTGGAGGTACACTCTGAAAAATAAAACCATCAGTAGGTTGTAAAATCTGAACTAGATGAAAGCACACCTACACAAATGTGTCTTTAAGTTAGATTTAAAAGAGGATAAGGACTTTGACTCAGGGAGATCTTTCCAAAAGAGTGGGAGCCCTGACAGAAAAGGCCC
This sequence comes from Pleuronectes platessa, assembly GCF_947347685.1. Taxonomy (NCBI): domain Eukaryota; kingdom Metazoa; phylum Chordata; class Actinopteri; order Pleuronectiformes; family Pleuronectidae; genus Pleuronectes; species Pleuronectes platessa. The sequence goes on from NC_070633.1 coordinate 12,439,022, forward strand.
GGTCACCTCTGGGTCTTCACTAAGGACGTCGGGTTACAACAGGGCATATGTGGTATCAAAAGATCTGAAATGTCAAGGCTCCAGTTTGAGCGTTTTTTAGAGATCTGATGATAGACAACCTTCTCTCTCTGTTATATAAAAGTTTTACCCATTCATAAAAATGTCCACTGCACCCTTTCAAAAGCTTCCTCTGTATCTAACGACAAGAAACTTGTCTCTGGAACCTGTAGATGAAATAAACCTGTACAACTGAATTCTGACTATATCTTAATATATTAGAAAAAATAATCAAAAGTTATGGACTTATTGCAGAACTCCAAGATTATTCACAAATAAAGATGAAACAATGATAATTATAGTATGGTATAGTTTTTATCCTATTATGTTTGAAGTGATATAATGTTAGATCTGACAGTGGGAGGTGTATTAAAACCTCATAGGTCTACAGTCAACAATATAATAAAGACCGATTTCTTCCTTGTGTTTCAGGGGCAGCCTCCTACGACCGTAGTAGCAGTAGATACTGTGAAGTACGTTCTGTTCGGGATGGTGGGAGGCCTCATCATCGTGCTGGGGATCCTCACCACCTCTCTCATGTGCACCCGCAGAAAGTAAGAAACAAGGGAATAAAGTTAGGGATGGGCCAAAAACATGCTGTCTGTCCCGGCAAAGACCAATGTCCCATAGTTTTAAAAGTATTGTGAGAGGTTTGGTGTCAGTTGACGTATGCGCTCGGTTCATATTACAGCTACGGGAGGAAGCTGAAGGCCGCTAAAGCTATGAATTCTGCGTCCATGATGACGTCTGACAACCAGAAGGGTGGCGCTGTGGTGCCTGGAACCAACAAGTACACCATGGAGGGGTGAGGAGACAACAGCATCTCAATAACAAAGGAATATGAACAATGAACAACAATGATCAATAGGAAATATGAGTTACCTCAGATCCTTTTTATATTACTTAGCTCTGGGGGAGGGGTGTCTGTGAAAAGTGCTTTACAAATGACATCTGATTGATTGATCGACTCTTCCCTGACAGAGCCAATCCAGTTCTCAACCTCCACATGGTCCTGGACTTGGACGAGGAGAGCTCAGATGTGGACAAAGTCAGGTAAGGATGACCCTCTTGACCGCCGTGCTCATCTCCATCTACTGATGGTAGTTATTTACGTGGAGACCTCGGTTTGACAAGGCGGTGGCCCACAGTGACACGCAGCCTCTCTCTCGGCTCTCTGGTTAGTTACTAGGACGGTTTCCAGGAGAACATTTTGTCACAGTCTGCTCACGGCAGCATGTTGTGGCACAGAGCTGGTTCCAGCTCCAACAGTGTCATGTGACCTGAATCTAAACCAAACACCTCTACAATGATTTGAGAAAAGAAACATTGTCTTTAGGAAATGACTGAGTCTGAGTTCTAGGAATAATTTGATATTTCTTTTTTCACTTAAGTCTCAATTCCCTCGACCTCACTGAAGACATGGGCCTTCCTGGAAATCATATAAAAACAAACATGGTGAGATAACATCTTAAATTTGTTAGAACCTTTTATTAAACAAATTGTGTTCTTATAATATGAATTGTTTCCTGCTCCTCATCAGCTGATGATCGAGGAGGAAGAGGAGGAGGAGGAGGAGTACAGCGGACCACCAGAGTACATTGAGCCTCTGGGTGCAGCGCTGGCCCAGCGGGGCCAGAAGAGAGACCAACCTCATGTGGGTTACAGTAACCCGGTCTTCAGCACCACAGATCTGTGATGGAGAGAATGAAGAGAGAGGCACCAAGCTCAGGCTTCAGATGGACACATGTTGCTTCTCTGACTAGATCGACCAAATAACTAATCAAACAAATAGAGCCTCGTCTTGTGCCTGGCCAAACAGAAATTTCCTTGCTGGTTGTCGTTTTCCTATCTTGCGCCGCGTTTAAATAGTAAATGCAATTGCACCATGTTGTTAGATCTTTGAAATAGAGCATTTAGTTTTGCATTAAGAGCTTATCTTTATATGATTTTGTGTTCTGACCAATAAGGGAAATCATGTCTCACTATGGAAACAATACAATGGACACCATTTTACTATCCTATACTCTACTCTCTTTTTTCCTAAACAATATTGAGTATTACAACTTTCATATCATTCTGTTTTAGATTAAATTGAAAAACTTATAGCAGAGAAGAGAAAGAAAACCAAATCAGCCTTCCAGAATCTCGAATACAACAACATTAACAATGATAATAATAATAATAACCAAATGAAGATGATCGTGTAAAGAAAACCCATGAGAGCAAAAAAAAATTGTGAGAAAATAAAATATTAGCTCAATGTTGGAGGGATATATATGTGTCAATAATTGAAATAGACCTTGACAGAAAAACTTACTCCTGATCTGGACAGAGAGAATCCAGAAAAAATCAACAGAAAAAAAACAAAACCATTATTTGTTGCACACATACGTTTATTTTGTTCGTATATTAAGCGATGGATTAAAAATTGTTCGGTTTGCTTTGAAACTAACTGTATTATAAGATATGCCAACACATTGTTATTTAATTTTTTTGTCACAGCTGATGCTCCCAGAAAGAAAATCAAACAAGAGGTACACATAAGAATCTAACATCATGTATGAATGAAATCCTGCTTGTCAGCCTCAAGGTTTGACCTCAGGAACGTTCTGTTAAAAGAGTTTTATCTGGGTTCAAGACACTTGTTGCAGAAATGAAACCTCATGCAGTGACACTTAGTGACGTCAAGCAGCAGATTGAACGGATAATTTCACTGACATCTAAATGAATGTATTACAAGTGCAATCTGTGAATAAAAGCATTTTCTTCCAGTGTGGATTTCAGCCCACTAATGTATGAACACCATCATCACTGACACTGTAACATCCTCTGAATCAAAAACACAGTTTCATCACAAAATTTACAACTGAATCACTCGCCATGGCGCTAAAATACAGTCAAGTGGTAATAACATGAGTCATTGCTTTTCCAAAATGATCCTGATTGTGCTCGTCACCAGTACAATTCTATGCTTCGTTCATAATAAAAACAAGCCATTGTGCCGAATCTAAAAGCGGAATATAAGTCCTACAAAAAGCCAGCGCTGATGAAAGGGACTACTCTCACACACAAAGCAACATTTTGAGAAATTCAAATATCCACATGTCTGAAATCAAACGACCCAGAGAACATGCTGACGGAGCAGGAGGTCATCAATCACAATCATAAGCTGCCTCTCTGAAGTCGTCTCTGCCTCTGTCGACGCTGTTCAGCTCTGAGCTTGTTGGCAACCAGGAGAAGGATCACTGGTTGCCATGGCATCACATTGTCTGAGGTGCATAAAAAGAAGAAGCAAAAAAAAAAAGTAGCAGCTAAAATGACTCAGTGGACGATTGAAAGGTCCTGGTGAAAAACACGAGAAGGAATAAAAGCTAACGATGACATAAAACCCTCACTTTTCCAAACATGGTCAATGTGGCAGGTTTTACGGAGAGAAGTCCCAGAAAAACTGTGAAAAAGCGAAATCTAATAACAGAAGAATGAAAACAACCCTTGAATGGCTGACGTGTGTATTCAATGCTTTCGGGCTTTTTGTCTTGTGTGAGGACATGATTCTCTTTTCACATTTTCAAGACCATGTTCACGGCATCACAGCCACACTGACCAGATGTCACGTGTTTTTTCTTCCCCGCAGCCAGCTGTCACTTCATCCTCGTGTCACTCGTTGGTGTGAGCTCTGGAGCAGCAGTGGGGCTGCTGCATGTTCTCCATCAGCTGACGGAACGGGTTTCTCCGGCGTCGACTCCCCTTCCCGTCCCGACTCCCTCTCTTCCCGGCCCGGCCTTTGCCCGACCCTGAGCCAGACCCGCCCTGGGAGGCCTCTGAGGGGGGCATGGCCGAGGGGTTGAGAGGAGGCGGGGGCGGCATGGACGGCTTCTGCTTCTTCACCTGCTTCTCCAGGTGTTTCTGGATGGCTGAGCCAAGCACGGCCACTTCCAATACAGCTCCATACACCTCCCACGTCATCCCTTTATCGTCCCAGCTCACCTCCTGCACCGGCTCCTCACAACTCTCCTCATCCTTCTCCTGACAGTTTATTGATTCTGTTTGGTCCTCGTCTTCTTCTGCTTCCTTTTTCTTCTCTTCAGTTATCTTCTCTTCCTCTTTACATTCTACCTCTTCCTTGACTTGCTCGTCTTTAACCTCTTCCTCCTCCACTATCTTCTCCTCCGTACATGCCTCCCTCATGACCTCGGGAAACGTGGTGGTGATGGGCGTCCTCGGGGTCATGGGCGCTGTAGCGACTGATCGAAACTCCACTTGTTGATCCACCTGCATCTCAGCATTTTTTGTCCCTGCACCCACAGCCCCACATCTCCCAATAGAGCTTGGGAAGTAGAAGGCAAGGTCCCCCTCAGGAGGGGTCATAGGGCTGGTGGCCACAGACTGACACTGCACCACCTCCAGGCTCACCTGTGTGCAGATGCTGTGGCAGCCGAAGGGAGCTGGAGATTCAGGGACCGGAGGTTTTGTCACAGACTCGTCACGTACATCTTTATTTTCTCTGCCTTCTGAACTGTCAGGTTTCATTTTGGTTATTGGTTGTCCACTGGCAAGATCAGGATTCTGATCAGGAGCATCAACCCCTGTGGAGATCTTCTCATCTCCATCGCTCTTGTTTTCACCATGTTCCTCATATTCATCTATCTTGACCATCTCTGGCTCAATGGAGTAAGAACATAACTCATTATTGTCTTCGTCTTCCTCCTCATTGTTGCCATGGTGGGTGACCAGGATTGTAATGTCCTGATCCATGCTTCCCATCCTCTGCTGCTTACTCTGCTGATCACTACCAGCCACAGTAACTTGTGACTGTGTGCGGCTGGCAGAGCTGGAGCCGTCATTCCGCTCGGTTGATTTGGCACATTTCAAAGCTGAGGTTATCTCTGACTCAGCTTCTGTCAGACTTCTTGTCACAGGGAAACTCTCTTGTGTGCCGCTCTCCCTCTGATCCTCTGATCCTTTCACTGGCTCCCCCCTCTGCACCATCTCCCTCCCGGTCAGTTCGGGGAAAGCGGTGGTCGACGGCGTCTTTGGGGTCATGGGGGACGTGGCGACGGAGCAGAACTCCACCTGCTGACCCACCTGTAGCTCGGCTTCTTTAGTGTCAGGGCCCACAGCTCCGGATCCCCCGAAGGAGATTGGGAAGAAGAAGGGATGGACGCCCTCGGGAGGAGTCATGGGGCTGGTGGCGGCAGAGCGACACTGGACGACCTCCAGGCTCACCTGCGTGCGCATGTGTTGCTGTCCAGGAGGAGCTGGGGAACGTGGGTCTGGAGAAAGAGGGTTGGAGGGGTCTGTGGCTGATGGCACCAGGATGGTCAGAATTTCTGGCTCCTTTTCTCTGTCCGGACCTACACTACCATCCTCAGACTTTTCCCTCTGAATGTCAGCATCTCCGTTCTTCAGGGACTTGGTACAGATTGTCATGTTTGTAGGATGAGCGGTTGTTTCATCAGCTTCAGGTTGTTGTGTCGGAGTGGTGGCATCGGTCTGTGTGCAGTCTTTCATTTGTGTTGAGTCAGGGTTCTCTCTATCCTCCCCTGAAAGCACTTGATCTGTGGATGTCGGGCTCTCACCTCCCTCCTCAGTGTGGCTGGTGTTCGTGTGTTGTTTTGGCTGATGGTCCCCTCGGGCTGTTGACTCTTGACTTGTGTTTAACTGAGCTCCCTCTGGCAAGGCGCCGTCATCCGAGCCACCTGAACGCTCGCCCTCATCTGTCTTGTCGTGAGGCTGGTGGTCCTCTCTGAAACCTCTCATCTCGTCCTTAAGACTTCCCATCCTGTCTCTGCATTTAGGTCGTACAAGTGCCTGCAGGGGAACAACACAGCAGTGATGGTTCCATTCGTAATCAGTGACTGTAACAACAAGCCTCAGCACGAGAGGAGGAGGGAAATCATTTTTGTTTTTGCGATAGACGCAGACGTGCAGCACATGTTACATCACTGGTACTACTTGATCGACATTATTCATGTTTATTTAAGTCGCCCCACGTAATCGGCATACTCACTTTTACTCAACACACCATCACACTATTATTCAGATTTCTGAGAACATTTTACTGATTGATTATGATTCAGACCTTTCTGCTTTAAAATACATTTAAATTCATAATCACATACACATAAAAGCATGCAGAGGAATGCAGCATAGGGCTCTATTTTCTAACCACGAGAGCAAACACGATGAAATACACTGTAGGAAATCACGAGTCAAAGACCTACCTCAGCAGTCCGAGTCAAAGTGGAGTCTCCCCATGGCTCAGTCTCCGATTTGGGTCAAACGTTACAAATCTCAGCGCCGATCGAGACCCCACATATGTCCGTACATCTCCCCTGTTGATAGGAAGTGATTTGCAGTGGCTAAAGGTTTGTCTCTAGAAGAATCTGTCTTAGGCAACCCTCGCTCTTTAAGCTGTGGCTGTGTCTATTGAAAAGCTTCACATTTCCAGTTTCCCTGGAAACCACGGTCGGGTATTCTGGCAGTGAGTGGTAATGTAATGACAAAAAAATCTCTGCTCGGCTCTCTAATCATCAGAAAATCATAGTAATTAACTGCAGGTTCTCATAGCAACACAGAGGCGAGTGTGAGTGCAGAGATGAACCTGTGAGTTGGCTTTACTGGAGACAATTTTTTAGAAGAGTCATGAAGTGGTGATGAAAGCTAAAATCGGTCAGTTTGAAGGGAAGTGTACAGTGGGTTGATTTATCTTCTTTATTTGTCTCTCTGTGTGTGTGTGTGTGTGTGTGTTTGTGTGTGTGCGTGTCTGTGTGTGTGTGTGTGCGTGTGTGTGTGTGTGTGTGTGTTAATTTGTCTGACCACTCTCAGTATAAATAAATCACAGATTATCATAATAAAAAAAAAGCAGGCTGTTAAAATGAACACCAGATTTAGTTTTGTGATGGCAGATTATCAAAGACCCATTTCAGGACCATGGGACGAATGCAAACTGAATTATAGCAGAAGATATTTGTAAAACATTCTATTAGTACTGCTGCAACAGTGAGAGCACAGTAAAGACAACAGGGCAGTTCAGCTGAAGGAGCCGGGAGGAAGCTGCGCTGCACCTCCCACACAAACAAACTCCTATAAACCACCTCGTCTTTCACACTCCGCTCCCCCCCCCCCCCCTCTCAACCCTCTCCGCTTCACGACACACATTTATTTGGAGCCTCTGTAATTCTGCTCGCCTCCGGTAAATTGTCTGGAACCGAGGATTTTTTTTTTTTCCCCCTAATTTATTTGGGAAGAATCTTTCTGTTCTAGGTTTCGCTGTATGGTGGGCTGCAGCCCGGCCAGAACACTGCGTGCTGACAGAAGTATGCTCACCATTAATTCAAAAGGCCTCCACCAATCCCCAGCCGCCTCGGGAGTGCTGTTGCCTGGCAACCGCGTAGTGTGATGGAGGGAGGTGTAGTGCTGAGGGGCCAAGGTAGAGAGCTCCGATCAAATTCTCATCAGGAGCACTCAGCCTGCCAAAGGGGCCGTATTCTCCGCAATGTGTCGGTGACCGTGGTGCTTCATTGATGAGTGCTCACAACAACAGGCATACACACATACACACATACACAGCTTCTGCAGCAGCCACCGAAAGTGTTATATCACCTTTTACAAACCTGAGAAACATGTGATATCTGTTTTTATTTCCGAAAATAGTCACATATAGTGAAAGAGCAAGAAATACAAATGGGTGATGGGGAAATGTGACAGGAAAACAAGAATTTCTCAAGATTGCCTTTGGAATGTTAGCTGTATGTTGAACACACTGTATATCTTTTGTCTGGATTTCTGATGCCAACACACTTCTATTCCAACAATTGCTACTTGTCTATGACCTCTGGATGAGCAGGAAAGTTGGCTCCAGCTGGAACTGTTCATATTTATGAATTATTTGGTTTCCAGTTTGTGTCCAAACTCCTTGATGGTGTCCGTGGCCTTGTCCGCAGCCTTTCCTATGACTGTTTGGGTCTGTCTGCTGGCTTCTGTAGCAGCTTCGAAGAGTCAGAGTGAAGCAGAAGAGACGTATTCAGTAGTTTGATTAAAACTATTAAACTTTTGTCATGTCTCATACTCAAAGTAATAAACTCTTATAACATTCTCAAGTAACCTTTTCATCCTCTGACAACCTGAATCTGTCTTTTAGCTGTAGCCTGCTGAAAATTAAATTTCTACTGTCGCATCATAATAGTTCACAGACAGAGCAGTGGACCCATTACCTGTGTTGGCTGTTTCTTTGGAGGAATCTGCCACCTGCTTCACAGCTTCTTGAGCTGCCTGCACTGAAAACACACCACAGGGACATACAGTGACTTCAGGGGAAGAAAACTACAGCAGCTGGCAATTTTAAACATTTGTAATGGTTAAAAACAACATTGAGAAGTATTTTCTATCAGGCCGAAGTTTTTTTCTTGTTGCTGTAGTTCTGTACCTGCAGTGTCTGTGACTCCTTTTGCAGCCGAGTGGCTTGTGCCTTTCAGGTTCTCAAAGGACTTCTTAAACGAGGCCATGGTCTCCTTGTCTTCGTCCCTGTGGGGTCCACACATCAGTCTGAGCCGTCAGTGTTGGGAGCTGCTGTTTAATACCCTCTGTTTGGGGCCCAGACACCAGCGAGCCTGCACGTTCCAGCCGGATTAACTCAGACAAAAACCCTCCCAAAGAGTCCTCATTCAGACTGGCATCCCAACTATGGCAGCGTCCTGCCAGGAGCCAGAGCCCACTCAGCAGATTCTACTAAACCCTGTGGTCAATCACGCAGACAGGAGCGTGCAAAAAGAGAAGCATGCACAACAGATCCTCATTGAGATCAACACGCAGGAAAACAGAAATGTTCACAAGAGGTTTCAAAAATTAAAAGAATGGTCAAAGCCAACAGAGTTTAAACGCGATCCAACAACACTAAGCAATGGTCTCCTTTTTTTTTTTACTTTTTATTTACAGAGGAATTGTATTTCTGGCTTAACACATAAACCTTAATATTGACAAGTCCTGCAATTTAAAGCACATTTTGATATGACAACCATTATGATTTCAAGACATAATATATTGACTTGTTAAAATCTTCAGTACACACAAACACACGCACACACAAACATGTATACTCTGTCCATTTCTAACAGATAGTTTACTGGAATGATTTCACAAGCAACTGTAAAGATACAATGTAAAAAACTCTTACTTCAAAAACATTCAAAGAAATCTCCAAAGAAATGCATAAAGGAAAAGACCCACAAACAGGCTTTGTTGACACTTAGGGGATATTATTGTAGTCATATCTGCTTGCAACCGGACATATTATTTTTCTTTCTCCCAAGGTCTCATTGGAAGATGATGAACATCTATTGCACATTTCTAAATACACGTACACACAAGTACAAAGTCACAAGCCCTGGCTCTAGTCTCATTTCATTGGGAGGGAATCAAGGAAATGAGACGGAGAGGAGAAATCCTACACCTCAATAGATACTTACACCCAACACATTACATTAATAACATGACATTTACAATATATAATAATAAAAGATTTGTCTTGAAGGAAGAACATTTTTCAGTGGGAATGCTTGTCGTTTTTGTTGTTTTTTGCAACAGGGGAATGATCATAATAGGTTTAAGATTTGTCCTTTTTATTATTAGAAATATTATTGTGCTGCTGGTTGGATGGTGGGTTGGACTGATGCTTTTACGCTTCTGGCTCGTAATCCTGGCTCCCCTGGTGGAAAAGAAGAAGAGATTTCTCAGTGACAGGAAGGTCCCACAGAGAGGCGCTGCAGATTAAATTCATCAGTGGGAATTTAATTTCCTAATCACACACAATTCAAATTGAATCAGTTAAAGGAGACAGAGAGCTTATGGTAAGACATGATCGCTCTCTGTCAGATAATGATGTCACTCCATCACCGCTGAGCTCCTCTGCTGGTCCAGTGTCACCGTGTGGCCTGCAGAGGGCAGCACCAGCCTGCACCAGCCTCAATGGCATATCGTGAGCACAAGCCCATCATTTTTGTAACCCTGCACACGCCTCCCCCTCCTCACACATGATCGTACAAAAGCATAACACAGCTACCATGCAATTAAAAATAGTCTTGGGTCATCTGTATGAAACACGTAGAGAGGAATTTCTTTCACATCTCTGCATCCATCGTGAGAAGGTTTCACTCACTCAGTGCTCAGCCTCCATATTTACAGCAATGCAGGGAGACCCTGACATTACCCACAATGCAGCGAGGCAAAGCGCGTCATCACCACACCCATTCAGACGATGCTCGCACATTGCTGGTGTAGCGAAAGATGGGGGAGGGTAAAGAGATGCGGAGGAGTGGGAGAGAGATGGAGGAGGACACGGATGATACGAGCTACTGCCTTTGAGAAAATCACTTGTTATTTGCCTCTCAGCAAATATCCCCATTTTATTCCTTCAAATGGTTAAAGAAATAATCCAGAGATGGAGGCTTAACGTGGAAATGAAGAGAAAATCCGAGCAAATGCACCGAATGAATTGAACATTATCACGGATGATGTAAAATTCATTCGAATCTGAATATTTAAAAATTAACCACTTATATTATAGGTTTCTGCTTTAAATCATAATATACACTGAGGAAAATTTTGTATTTACAATTAAATCTATTTAAAATCTCCTTTCAGAGCAATAGGTTCTGTACAGTTTGTCTCGCCCCTGATAGTCAAATTCCAAAAATAGCCATCTGTGTCAGACTCGCATCCTTCCTCCGCACACACACACACACGCCACACACACATCTAAAGCTCTGTGTAGGTAGGTGGTGCTATATTCACTGTACTCGCTATGTGGCAGTCGGCTTGTTAAACCCTTTTTATTTCCAGAGGCGAGAAGAATTACCTCAGTGGGAGCGGCAGCGTTTGTGTGGGACAGAAGTGGAGGGCAGTGTGGAGCGCCATTGACATGCAATACAGATATAAATGGGTGTAACCCTGCAGAGCTGCTGAATGCTGATGAGTCTCGGTCTACTGTAAGTGATCGGACTCATCCCTGCCTGAGGACTGCAGCTTTTTCTTTTACAATAAACAAATAGCTGTTGATCACAGTGCTTAGTTCAAACACTGAGACACGAGATGCTTCAACGTAGAGCAGACATGTGCATGTTGTGTCGTGCAGGCTGATTACCTGCTGGCTCTCGTCATATGTCTCTCCTTCTGGCTCGAGCATTGCCTCTCCCTGGCCCTCCATGGCCTCCTGTCCATACTCCTCAGGCTGCAGAGACAGAGAGAGAGAGAGAGAGAAGGGAGGGTAAAGAGAGGAACATCCACAGTAGCGCCAGCACATAAACATGCATCTAGTTTAACGTATATATTCTAAACCTGTTTCTCAGATTGGGATTCTGTTTCCTACCCAGAATGCTGTGGAGATGATGTATCTCCATGATCTTAACTATTCATTAATTTATGTCTCATCTTTCCTGTCTGTGGCACTACATCCAGAATACATTATTTTATTATACATTTATTGTAATTCATCAGAACAGAGCCTTTCTAGAAACAATAATTATCAGTAAAAGTTCCTCCAACAGAAGCACTGAGGTAAATAGGGCAACACGCGTTGGACGCTATTTCCAGCTGTGGCCTCTGGTGGGTATTTAGAACAGTGGGATTAAATAAAATTCAACTACAGTGCGTGTTCGGGTAATGAAGGAACAACGTTGAACTACACAGCGATGTGTTTTTAATAGTTTCTTGGGAGCAGTGGAGCTCTATAGCACAAACTAATCAGATTCACCAGGCACCAGACAACCCTTGTTAGCGGGTACATGTATTTTGTGTTTTCTTCTTTGACTTGATATTGACAGTTCTAGTTTAAACTGTGCTTTATCCCCTTGTGAGATCTTTCTGAAGCAGACAGTTCCCCATCCTCGCTGCACCTGCTTCTACAGGCCCTGAAAACAAAGCCAGTGGGTCGCCGTTGTGTATTTTTAAACCCAGCCCTAATCAAGTCAATTAGGTCAGAGAAGAAGAGACCATAATCCTGAGCTGTATCAAGCTGGTGTTACTGCTTTAAGTCTGCCAACTCGATTAGCATGGCCTTAAATGCTACACAATAGGAAACCTGCACTAAGACTAAGATCAGACGGATCGTTGCCTGAGAAAAAGTCAACATGAAGAACGTATGTAATTGTATCCCAATCCCAACAGAGGGGGAATAAATGATGTATCCCACTCGTAAAATGTTTGAATTCAGGAGACATGCAAAAAACAATGAAAACATGTTCACACCAAGTAGCACAAATCTCTCTAAAATAAAAAATAAGTTACATGTTTCAATTATTTAGTTACATATTTTAGTTTATGAAGAAATATAAACTGAATTCTAGTATAAAAATATGTTTTATATTCTTAAGAATATCTGCCGGCTAGACTGATAAAAGTGGCTGTACAGTCCAGCAAGAGCTAAAACTGCACCATTAATCCTGCCTTTCCATGTTAGTGTATGGGACATGGACCAAACTAAGTACAAATCAAATTTTTCTCAAAGATGGTTTCTGTCATTTTAGGTAAACTTATGTATGTTTTTCTGATTAGTTTGGTTTTAATTAACTATTTGATAAAATCAGTGCGACACATCGTGATTTACAGATGAGACTGAACCGTGATTGGTCAGGCACTTGTTTGACGAGACCTCCACTCTGCAGCTCCATCCTCTGACCGCCACTGTGCCGACTCCAAATGTGCAAGATGGCTGCATTCGTATCCAGGATATTTTAGCTACAATTCTGGATAATGGGAAGACGTCGAGACATGTCTTCCATTTTCTTACACAGTCTATGGTGTCAACTGTACTATATTATCCCAGATATAGATGCTGCCATCTTGCACTGGTGAGATCATTTGGAGCCACAATCTGAGCAGAACTGATCCTGAAGGGAAGTCGTGGTAGCAAGGACCCACTGACTGTCAGTCTCGATCCTAACGTCTCACCCTGTTTTTACAGACTCATAAAAACCAGATTGATCAGAAACACGATCACTTAAACAAACATCAGTGTGATAAGAAGTATCTAAAATGACGAGAACCATTTTTGGAACTAAAAATCTTTGGTGTGCACTTCAACTGCTAAAATAAAGGAGGCGGGGTTTACAATCTACACTGCAGTAAGACACCAGCAAGTGATTGAGGTGTTTGGCTTCACTTTTTGGGGAGCTGCCATGTCATCCATCTTTATAATACAGTCATCGCTCTGCACATGAGACAACAGTGTCACAGACGGTTGTCAGGGTGTTGAAATGAGTAGTCGTATCACTCAGACTGTGTCTTCAACAGAAGCCTGTTAGAGCAGCCTGTCAGATTTACTAGATTAGAGGGTCCAGCTCTGAAGGATGAAGCCTTATACAAGACGAGGAGCTCTCTGTTTCACCGACAGTCTGACAGAGATGGACAAAATGTCAACGCACTGACAGCACACGAACACTGCATTTAAGCTAAAGAGAATTGGAGGAAAACACTCAAGGTTTTATGTTTCTTTATCAATTTTCTGCGTTCGTGGAGAGTCGGATCTCTTCAACCTTTCTCCTCACATCTCAGGATCCTAGTGTGTAAAGTGCAGTGACATTTACAGAGGTTATCGGGGGGAGGCAGGGTATAGGATGAAGGCTGTATGTTGAGGAGAGCTGATAGTCCCACAGGGACCCTGATCAGGTCCTTTAAAGGCGCCAGAACAATGAAACTGGTCTGATCTTTATTATACAAGCGGACATTGTGCAGGCAGTGCAGAACAGCTATTCATCCTCAAGATCCCCTCCTTAAAAAAGACAGGGGTAAAACAAGGTCTATAAGTATATTATGTATGTTATCTTTATTATCTCATGAATATATGTAAAAAAAAAAAAGAGGATTTGTTTTCTGTACAAAAGCTGCTAATCAGAAAATAATTATAAAAAGAACTATATTATTATATGAGATATAAAGACTAAAATAGATGAAGTTGCAGACTGTGTTTTGGAACGTCACACAGTTTGATCACCCGTATAAACTTGGCTCTGCTACTCCAGTGATCCTGTCCAGACTTTAATGAACACAGCTCACAAGAAGATGCCAAGTGAAAGTGAGATCTGGAACTGGAACAGATAACGGGCCTTTTTTCCTTTTAACTGCCCACGTGACAGAGAGCTGTGGAGGCACCGTGTCGTGTGCACAAACAAGAGAAGGCTCGGTCCTTTTGCATTATTACTACGAAGCCCATTTTCTCGTAACTTCCTTATTGGCATGTAATTACAAGGGAAATGATTTATGTATATATTTTTTTGTGTTTTCATCCGTAGCTTTGGAGGAAGTTTGTTTGAAAAAAATAATCCTGTTGATATCATCAAGTTTACTTCAGATAGTGCCTGAGACATATGATTTAGTGTTTGACTCATCCCTGTGGTTAAAAGTAAAAGCACAGATTTAAAAGATTCTTTTATCTTAAGTCAATCTTACAGAACATGTAATGCTGAATTTCTCAAGTGTCCCATTGTAAAAAACCTTCTTCTTCTCATGTGTTTTAAATACATTTTGAAGTTGTTATTTCCCTTCCCTATAAAATAGTATTTTACAGTACAGTTAATTGTGTGAGCTATCTTCTATAGTTATGTATGTTTGCTGCTGAACTGCCGGTTGATAGATAGCTCTTAGTGCTACTGTTGTCATGCTGCTCATGTCTGTCTCTGCTTATGTCCATCTTAACTTCTGTCTGCTCTTATCTGATTTTACTCATATTTGTTGAGCAAAGCTGGTTTGAAATTTACCCTTTGTCATGTCTGTGTTTGGGTGTTGTTTGTTTTTCTCTATTACTATTGTCTTCTCTTTATTTATATCACTGTATTTAGCTTTTACTTAATGATATTGTCTACATCATGATAAGTGTTTTATTAATTTCATTAATAATAATAATACTACTACTGATAATAAGGCAGTAGATAATGGTTGTCACGTTGTACATACGTTCAAGTCAGAGGGGAACTCGTCCTTCTTCCCCAGACCAGTGGCAGCTACGATGTTCCCCATAGCTCCAGTGGTCCTCTCCGCCACTGTAGAGTCACACACACAAAAATCATAAACTCACAAACACACACGCTCGTAACATTATCTCCACAATTCTGCAGACGGATTAAAAGCATGCACATGATCTCAGACCTCTTTGGTTTCTCTACTAGATTATTGTCCATATTGGCCACTTACGCTTTCCCCCTGCAACACACAAATTCTCCCTCCCCTTTTCCCTATGATGAATTTGCCATGAAGTTCCCTTTTCCTGTAATAAAACTACCCTCATGGCTACAGCAACAAAGTTAACGTTTGAAAAACAGAGGTAATAACTCACCGTTGCCCACGCTGTCTTTGGCCTTGTTACCTGCAGTAACAGAGAAAAAGAGATGAGTCAGAAAACGTTCTGCTACTTTTTGAAGATCACTTATGATTTGACATTTCGATGTCCATTGAGATTTTATTCTTTTGTGCATTTGAAAGGGTGTGGATAAAATAATTCTACACTTTCCCAAATCTTGAAATACTGTAAGTCTCTACAGTCAGAACATCAGGTTCAGACTTAATCTTTCGACAAAATACGTTAAAATCTTCTCTATACCTGATGCATTGATGTTGAAGCACATCAACGGCTGCTCAGTTAGTTTTCAAATGGGTCAAGAAAAAATCTGCTGAAGCAAGTATCATAACTCTAACCATGCAGCTAGCCACAGCTTTGCCACCACAACCGCGTAATCCCAGCAGGGAGTTATTAAACCTTGTGGCCAATTTCAACCACAGCCACCAGCATTGTTTAATTCTCCGACCTTTGGCAGATCCCATTCATCTACACTGTGCTCCATCGAGCTTTTTTGGCAATCTAGTGTGTGCTCAGATGTCCTGATCACTCAAGCCATGTCATCCTATCTGCTGTGCAGCAATCACGTGCCTTAGTGGTCCCAGAGGGCCTTTAAAAGCCAAGTGAGGAGAAATGAAATGATGATGAAGTGCACAATCGTGACTACAAACTGCGAGGCTAAAAGCAGAACACACATCCAAGAGCTATTTAAGCACAGACATGGATAGCTGCAGTTCTTATGGCTGAAAGATATAAGAATTACAATGAGCATGGTATTGTATGTATTTTATATACGATAATCATAAATAGGTTTTAAGCGTCTTTGGGATTGTTGAACAAAAACAACTGATTCAGAGATGATTTTTAATATATGTGTTTCAAACTCATTCACGTGTTTATTTAAAAAAACTAAAGTGGCAACATTTAAAAAAGTCTTGTGCGATTTCTTTTTAAATTTCCAATGTTAATTATCGCATATTGGTTCATTTTACAATGACATGATGCACCACCGCACACCATGAGGATCATTTCACATGTAAATTATTACTGTTATCATGTAAATTATTATCCCCTAAACATTGACTGATTTAGTATCTAATCATATATTTGAAACAGTTCATTAATATTATGGTTATTTTGTCATGTAATTTGAGGCTGAGGCTGTTGTAGAGAAGCACTGACACTAAATATACTGACACTGATGTGACTGCAGGTTTTTACAAAGTAATTACACTGCTATTAAAATAGCACTGTGTAAATACTCCAGCGTGACACAGTCGGGCACATAAAGGCTCAGTGAATGAAACTGTTGTGACAATAAATGCATCTAGTACAACAGGGCTGAGCGCCTCTCCTTCTCCTATCGCTGGGCTCAGCAGGGTGGGCGGTCTGCAGCAGCAGCAGCTGTCAAAAGGTGGGCCACGGACCTATCAGATCACGCTTACCCCTCCTCCAAGAAGGGCCTTCAAGCAAATCAGAGGGTGCTTTCTAGGGCACCACCACCACCACCACCACGCTAAACAAGCAGCATGCAGGAGCACACAGATGCCTTAGAGACGGTCTGTTCCCTTCTCTGTGTAAAGCAGGCAAAAGGCAAGATGAGACGTGTGGCAGCGGCGTGGTGCTCTATATGTGGGGGGAATAAGAATCCATCTTGTTGCAGACACATCTGTCAACATCACCTGGAATATTATCCTTCTCTTTGATGCATCCAAAGCAGCCAGCCAACAAATCAATGGGGCTAGCATGTAGAAACCACCAGCAGGGGGTGTCACTGGAAATCTGCTCCCCCACCATCCTGACAGTTCACCAGCTGAAACCACTGACAAATGAAAGCCTGGCAGGGTCCAGGGCCTCTGTCGGGCTCTGGGTCTCCTGAGTCACCCGGCCCTCCTCCCACCCACCACTATCTCACCACCAACAGATGAACTGCAGGGTAACAGGCCCCGACAGCAAGTACAGAGGGAAACATTCATCACAAGGCGCTGTGTGTTAGTATCAATATATATTTACTGAAATATATGAAGTAATGTCAAAAAATTTGTGGAATGCAACATATTTGGTCAACAGAAAATTAATCAGCAACAATTATTGATAATTTATTATTAGTTAATTGACGTTTTTTAAGTGTTAATGCAAAGCATCACCTGAATCCATGCAGCCTCTGAAGACATTGTGCTGGATTTCCTGATTTTCTTTATATTATTACTTATTTACACTGTAGACTGTTAATTGGACGAAGCAAGCCATGTGAAGATGTCCGACTCTTACCTGTAGTGAGCATTTAAAACATCCTAATGGTTATGTGAATAATCAATTAAATAAACCATAATGTTCATATATACAGCAGTTATGTTAAATCCTGAATTATTGGCCAGCAACACAGATCATTTCCTTCAAGTGAAACAAAACAGACACTGAACTGGGGCTGGTGGATCTTTTCTATATGATACTGGTTTTTGTCACTTTCTATTTTAACCTTTTCCAGCTGCTCTGTCAGGCATCTGTCCACCTCAACACCATTTGTGTGTTTTTTTTTAAAATAACGATCTGAAGCAGCACACTTCGATTCGGGTCAATGGTCTCAGCCACATAATTGGCAACTGCTCTTTGAAAATCTAGACACTGATCCGTGTAGATCTGTGTATGTTGTTAGATTACAAATTAGGCAGCCTTTGGCCTATGCCTCCAGGAGGTGATCAGGGGCTTAGACTGTTTAACAATCTGCTGCCAACCAATGCACGGACATGTGGCAAGAGCTGCTCCCAACATCCCGCTGCCCCACCCCCACCCCTGCTCCAATCTCCTGCCTTTGGCCCAGTCAAGTGGGGCGAGAGGGCATAAGGACATTCGGAGCCTTACATCACATCATCTACGTAAAAGAAAATGACTTTCTCTCCCAGAATCTTCTCTCAAACCACCAACAGTTATGATTCTGGTATGATGAACTACGCTGCATCAGCCTGCATCAGTAAAATAAGATATTTATCAGCGTTTTTCACGGCAGACATTTTGACAGCTCACAGAAAGAAAAGCACATGTTATATGATAAAATGGATAATGGCTGAATTCCATTTAGGGCCCCCTGTGTTGTTCATGCAGCATCACTTTCTCACTGGGACACTTGAGCCGTCATCGTTAATGAAAATCAATGATACCATTTTAAACTATAATGAGTCGACCAAAGGAGTGCATTCAGTGATTTTATTACCATATACTGTGAAGTATCTGTCATTTTAACCTGCACATTTAGTCCGATGAAATAAATATGATAATACAGAAGAAACTATGAAGGTCTATGGTCACCTTTTAGTTATTGGTAGGATTTAGTATTCTAGTATGATTTGGTGCTGTCTTCTCCATTTATTGAGACCTTTGTTCTGCCTGCAAAGGATTATTGCAGATTTCTGCTATTTATCAAACAGATGCAGGAAATTATTGTATAATTTCACCATTTGCTTCGGGAGATATGGAAATGCTGCCGGAGTTGAATCATTACACATCCTTAGTTGTTGCTGCTCCTGCATGAAGCGGGAACATTAGCAGGTCCTAGTCGGCTCGTGTGCAAATAGTCTTACCTACAAACATGACTCCTTCTTTGGTCTTTTCTGCCGCGACCGCGCAACCCTCCTTGGTCTTCTCTGCAGCCACAGCCATCCCCTCCTTCGCTTTAGACAAACCCTTCATAAACACATCCATCTTGGCCGAGCTACTGTGGAGAGAGAGAGAGAGAGAACACAAGAGCTGCCAGTCACTTTAGCTGATGTGCACATGTGGTTTTCATGGATCACACTATTAATACGACGTGAGACCATACGTTATGGGAGAAGAGGACAACACCGCCCCCTGTGGCAGATCCTGACAGCTGCAGTCGATCAGGCTGTAGTAACCCCCCCCCCCCCCCCCCGTTCACTCATGCATTCAACCCCCTTTTTTCACGTCCCCGTTAATGCATGAAATATTCAGAGGCACAAAGACTTGAATGATTTTGTTAATTGTGGGGGTGCCCATGAATTATTGCTCGCCTGTAATGCTACTCTCGGTGGCGGTGACATGACGGGACTGCGCCTGGGCCTCTGTTAAAGAAGGGAATCAACAGCACGTTAGTGTGTGACTGGAAGGTGTCACTGACACAGCGACGCTGGGGGAAGGGAGGCACGATGTCCACTGTAATATATTTATATACACATGTATACCCATTTATTAAATATATAATATAGAACATTTACATGTATAGATATAAAGATATATATGCACGCGTCGCGATTTTTAGCGTGGAAAGATGTGCATGTGATAGGAGCGTGTCCGATCGCGCGCACGGACACGTTTGGATTAAAAACTAAAAAAACACGCCCGGCTGAGGGGGAACAGCTCGTACCATGTTCAAACGTCAGGTACCGATCCTGCACATTGTCATCCTGTGATGTCGCAGGTCAAACTTTACATTACTACATGTCCACCATTTGTCACGTTTGCACCCGTGCCTGCACGACAGAATACTTTGAGCTCATGTTCCACCAGAAACCCGAGCACACCCAGACGAGAACACGGACCAAACCCACAGTGTACGTTTATCTTTCAATATAGGTTCAGATGCATTTTTAAAGCGGGTTCTTCCCATGACGACGCTCCCATGCCATGGTCCTCAAATGGTGGTGACCTCTATATGTGTAAAATAATTAGAGGGACATAAAGTTGAAATTCAAATAGAGGAGCTCTTACCGATGTTCAAATTGCCTTCCACTTGTCCCCTTATGATTCCGTCGCACAGTCGCGTCTTCACTAGCGTCTAAATGGGAGATATCTTCAAATGATCACTAGGTGGGCCTTCCTCGGGCTGATCTCCACCAACAGGGACGGCCCCCTTCACGGTGCGGCTCAGTCTATCACGCCCCCTCCCTCCCCTCCTCGTCCTCTCTCTCCTCTCACCATCACTAGCTCCACTATCGATCACCCTAAGATCAGATGTCAACTGGTTCGGGTAGAAGATGCATTATCGCATCCACTTTGCCTCCTTTTTCCACTGTAACTCTTATTCCAGGTGTCCGCGTGTAATGTGACTGTAAAGGATAATTACTGAACTATAGTAATCCAATTGTGTGCAATGATGTCAGTTTAAGTATCAGCAGTATATCTGGGCATTTAGTGTAGCTGCAACTATTATCTACGATTATTATCATCTCCTATTTGTATGTACTTCTTTTGAATGAAGGAATATTATATTTGATTCGGACCATTTGCATGATGGGTTCTTGTGGACTCCATTTTGGATCGAAATGTGCCAGCGACACCACACATTGCTTCTGTTACTCGTATGTCTCTGTATTGGCTTTCACTAAGAAATAACATCCCCATGCTGTGTAACTGATAGGTTAATTTATCTTTAATTTGACTGTCTTAAATAACGGACCCTATAGTGGACATTTAAAAAAAAAAACCGTCATCACTATTATGTGTAACAGTCTCAACTGCATGAGCGTGATGTAAGGGTGATACCATTCTGTGGAAGACATGGGGGAGGATTAGTGTAGCATGAAGCCATGTGAGGCTGTGCTGTGTATAAATCGTTAGACCAGTAAGTTAAGTAACACTTAACACAGATTCACACATAATCACAAAAACAGTTACAGAAAAACAATCATTTAAGAATATATAGGTTGTTTAATGTTCGTTGCTGGCCTGAAAAGAAGGCGATTTATATCTTGCGTGTCGAATTACAAATGAACACTGCGGCTACGATTCGCGTGACTGGTCGTGTATTATCTTATTATGACCGCATCCTCGGCCAATCAGAGCAGTTGATGGAGAATAGTATCGAACGTTCCGTGATGTCGCTTTCTCTGAAGTAAAAAAACGAGCAGGAACTAAAACACGAGCCTCAGCGCGTTAATACGTCTTCTCTGAATACCACAGGTCTCCTCCACGTCTCACTGATCCCCCCTACCCTCTCTTTCTTAACCCCCTCTGCCTGACGTATGTACAGTGACGTCATCCTCGTTGTAGTGGGCGAGTGATTGCGAAATCCCCCGTCGCCCAAACCCCCCTCCTCTGCAGTTGAGGAACTCCCAGATAGCAACATCCCCTTGAATCCTCCTGTCTCGTCTCATCTGGTCTCGGTGGGCATGACAGGCCGCGGGCGTGGATGTGTCACCGTCCTGAGAGGAGGTAACCTACATGTGCAGGACCACCGTGATGTGCGACAAAGAGCAGTGGAATGCAGCTTCCTCTGGGTGTTGTGTTGTTAAACAATCACAAATACATTATTTTCCGTCCCTCCATACATGACGTATTCCTCAGAGTCTAGTCTAGTGAAGCCGGGAGCTGTCCATGGTGCTGAACGGAGGCCTGACTCTGTCCATGGTTCTGATCTGCTCCAGCCAACACTTCACTGCTCTGCGGGGAAAGCTGCAGGGTGAATGGGGTTCATGTCAGTTTCTGTTATAATACTTTACACACTGTACATACTGGTATCTTTTAAAACCTGCTATCAACTCAGGGTGATGAATTCACTGGCTTCGTTTCCCAACTTGCTGCTTGTACTTGTAGGACACCTCTGCCCTCTTGTGGTGCTTTGTAGTAATGGCATGCAAGGTGGCGGAGGAGGACGACAGCGCCGCAATGGCAACTGAAATGATAGAAGTATTGCCAGTAATGGCAGTTGATGTGGGCAGGCATATGCATATAAAATACATGAGCTGTTTATGAATGAGACCATATGATCATGTTCTAATGAAGACAGAGGCTCTCATGGCTGGTAGCAAACATGGAGTTATCCATCTACGTCTCACTCACCTGAGGGGTGAACCTTGTGCAGGGAATAATAGGTCCAGATTCCACGCAAGTGTCATGTTTTGTGTGATTTGTTTCTCAATATTTATATAATATATAATATAAATATAAATATAAATATAATATAAACACATGAAAAGTAATGGTCTCTATGCTCTCTATTCAAATCCATGAACCGAACCCGGTGCCTGCAGGCCAAAGCAAGGCAAGTTAGCACATTTCAACAATGAGGGAATTAAAATGCTCTACATAAAATATAAAAGGGATCATGACAAATTTTAAAAGCAATAAAAGACATCACAAAAAATAAGCATTCAAAACAAAATTATAAGAGTTATATACAGAATAGAAATAAAAAAAACCACGAAAGCATAAACTACCAAAATCAAATAAAAGTAATGATTCTACAGGTTTAATTAAACTAATTTTATTAAATTTAACAAAAAAGTAAATAAAGAGATGTTTAATATTAAATATTACGGCAAACAATAAATAGCTCCAACATTTAGTTTTTGTGAAAATTTTTGAATATCAAAATCACCACCGTTAAATAATCACAATGCAGTTACAGCAAAGTTCCTTGTCAACATGAGTGGGTGTTTGTACAAACGATTTAATGTAAACATTTATTTCATTGGAAAGTTCTGTATAAATTAAATCGCCTTGATTAGATCCCAGTAGCTCAAGGAACATTCATATTAAAACATCCTTAAAGTTTTCCATAATTTCCTTAGCAGCAGTTACTCTCCATCACACAGCTTTTTGTGAAATGTTTTGGACATTTTCTTAGGTGGGATGTATCCATATTCTGGAACTAATGAGTTGGTTATTATTTTTGTAAGAATATAATTAACAGTACATGTGTTCTCAGTATAGATAAAAAAACTAAAACTTTTACCGCTTAACACAAAACTAGCCAAGTTACGTCTCTTTTACTCTGTATGGTGAAGAAAAATGTTCAGTACAGATGTTTTAAGAAAGATTTCAGATTTTCTCATCGGTGTTCGCAGTGGTGAATAAAATGATTAACAAGATGAGCCTCAGTTGTCCTCACTTGAATATATGAGTCTATCACAGTATGGATCTGTCCACAGAAAAGATTATTCATCCAACTCACAGGTCAAACAAGTGCAATAGAAACATCTCAGTATTTACCATATTGCTTGGGGGCAGATAATAAGTCGACTTTACTAAAAATCAAGGATTATTTTCTAAAAAATTAAGTCTGTCTCAAGGTTCATCTCATCCCAATGCTAGACACAGGAATGGTAACTCCCAGTACAAAACATAAATCCTCCCAATCTAATGCGTTCCAGTTTTAAAAGACATAGAAGTAACAAATTACCTGACACTGAGATCAGAACAAGAGAAAAATGCTGTTTCCATGTAAACCATTGGCTGATGTCATGCAGAGCTTATAATGAAGACCATTCCTTCTCCTACACTTTAACAATGACTCACCAACTCACCGTGTCAATTTAACAGCTTATATTATTATTGGCTTCAGCCAGCTACTGTTACATCACCCTTTCGTTTCAGGTTTGGTTTACAGGAACAACAATTCTCTCAAACATGATTTCCAGGTTTAGTTTAAATCACATCTTAATCATCACAGCATTTACAGACACATTCAGACTTGTATTAATTTAATCGACGTCACATCAGCGGCTGAGGTGAATAATGATGGTGGGAAAACATGCTGATATGGATCCTGAGATTTAAAACCTGTGATGCTGCCACACACACACACACACACACACACACACACACACACACACACACACACACACACACACACACACACACACACACACACACACACACACCTTTAAATAAAGCTAGATTTAAGCTGTAGTGTTAACCCAAACGCACACACAGCAAGTCACAGTGGAATAATTAATTTAGTTTCTATTTATCTTTTTAGGGTTTTCATACAATTAATCTTTGTATCATTTGCCTGAGGCACTTTTTCATTTTAAAGAGATTATTTTATATTGATCACAGCCATCATAAACCTTGAACATATAAATGTAGGTTCAACAAACATTTTTCAGTTTCAGTGGTTATGCACTTATGCAACTTAAAAAGAGTCAATGAACAAATAAATAAGTTTATTTAGAAAGAGTAGTTTCCCAGTTTATATTTTCACCACCACAAAGGAGGTTGGATTTTCACCCCTTCATTTATTGTGTGGATTTGGATCAGGGGGCAGATCCAGGATTTGTTTTCACTTTCTTTAAGAATGTGAGGATAGGGCGTTTTCCTGGATTTCTCAGAGAATAATTCCTGGATCATGAAGAAAATAAGTTAAGCATGCTCAGAGGACTGATATTGATGAGTGTGTGCATTTTGGTGTAGAACCAATCTAAACTCCAGATCTAGTAAATTCAAATGTGGTTTAGTAAGGAGGCTTTTATGTTTGTGTTATTTGGATGTGTTTTTTCTTCAGGGAAAACCAGCAAAGTGACCTCTTAAAAAGTCCATTACATTTCCAGTTAATCACAGTTGGTC
This sequence comes from Pleuronectes platessa, assembly GCF_947347685.1. NCBI lineage: Eukaryota > Metazoa > Chordata > Actinopteri > Pleuronectiformes > Pleuronectidae > Pleuronectes > Pleuronectes platessa. The sequence continues at coordinate 12,463,704 of NC_070633.1, forward strand.
TTGGCCCTGATTGGCTCCCCTCAGCGAGAGAACCCTCACACTCCTCCAGTGAACAGGGTTGTAATGAGCAGCATCTTGTAAAGCCTCCTCTCAGCAGGTTCCGTTTATTTGAATTAGAGGAGCTCGTCGTTTGCTGCTAATAATGGTCGATGGTTAGGACTGTGAGAAGTTGGTTTTCCAATCCATTTAACAAATACCCTTTTACTACACCGCATTAACTTGCACAACACGCTGAAGGACACAGCTTTGCCTCTAAACTGCAGCATATTCATGGAAATGGAATAATATCTGTGTATGTTTTGTGGAATATAAGCTCATCGCTCCACACCAGAAGACGATTGTGCTGCCCAGGAGTTTAAGAGTGAACGAAGGAGACCCTGCCTGCTCCACAGACCCAACAGGCCCAAATAAAGGTGATTAATCACAAGTTATACCCTGGGAAATAAATTGTGAAATAAAATGTCAGTGTGCAGTTCCAAAATCGCCAACACAGTCAGATTTCTCAGCCTCTGTCGAGTGGTGGTCTTCCTGCCCCCGGTGAACCTAGTTTATCTATTACGGCTTCTTTACAGCCCGAGCTCCTTCATGATGCTTTTTCTTTTTACAGATCCATTGAGTGGAGCCAGTCAGTCTCTGCAAGCTTTTTATAAGTCCAATCAATCTGAGTTATAAAATCTTGACATGGGCTGAGGCCGCGGCACAGCTGAAATTTACAGCTGTTTAGATTGCAAGTCATTTTCCCGGAGCATGTGCATACACACACAGCCTTGTGGAGCTGAGTGAAAATAAAACCCTGCCTGTGAGAGATTTCAAATCTGAGTTTTACTCCCTCTTTGAAGCAATCATGAATGACATGCATTTACTGCATCAGACGACTTTAATGCTCTTTACTCGGCCATAAACTGAGAGGTTGGTGGGTTTGCTGCAGGTCCTCGAGCAGAGAGCATTCTCAACACTTTTAGGAATGATGAATATTCTGTAAACTGGAGTAGCCCTGACAACCTGTAGGTGGCAGCAGAGACTGTTTATCTCCTCGAGGAGCGTGATTACTATTCACAGCACTAACCAGGGTACACATCAACCCAGGACGTACATGAATCGATTTAGTTTAATGTTTACCACGGTTGCTCAGAATGAAATATTTACTTGTGTATGACACTTCTCCGCAGCTCGAGAGTGGCTGTTATTGGACGTTGCGGGATGCTGCTGTCATCACCTTGAGCAGACTCAGCTCCGGGTGTGCGTGTCTGTCTGTGTGCACGAGTGCGACCAGCACCAGTTCAGCATCCACATCCAAAATGGCCCAAGAAGAAATGCTGTCTCACCATCAGGAATCTGCAGGAAAGGAAAAAAGGAACATTTTGTAGCATGTGTGAAAGTGTTTCCATCATACACACTACAGCCTGTTGTCACTCTGACTGTCCTAATGTCTGCTGCTCTCACAGAGGAGATTCGTGCTGCATTTGGTTTTGGTCATTGAACACGTCTGTATTTGTCATTAAGGTGACACCGTGACCTCTACATATCTCTGAAGAATACACCAACGCTTTTGATACTGTGTGTTAATTTATGTAACGTTCGTTGTTAACATATTTGTTTTTATGATCCTCTGGATACATTATACACAGTGAGAGCAAGTCTATAGTCTGCAGATGGAACTATCCTGTGGCTATAATATTACATGTGATGAAATTAAATGCATTATGCAAATTGTACATACAATGTGCTCAGAGCTATATCTCCATCTTCCTTATGCATGCAGACTTAATGCAATGGATCTGTGTGATAGCACTTAAACCAATGATTGAACTCGATATACAGCACCTGAATGGAAGCCAAGCGCTACAGATTAACAAAATGACATCCAGGAAGCAATATTACAATTATGTCATGCAATCTGTTAAACTGTCTCAGGGCTGACCAAATGAACAGAAGGACAATTTATGGTTTTCGCGCGTGTCTTCGTCTGTCTGCGGATTTGCTCCTTACAGGAAGAGGTTTTCCATTTCTTCTTTATTTGTTCATTTTTGGCAGTTATATAACCCTCCCCAGCTGGCTGGTTTCCTGCACAATTGACTGCTATTAATGTTGATGCATAATTGCATTACATAATGTGTTGTGCTGTGTTTTAGAGGAGTCAAACAGCTGTGGCTATTGGTTGTCTCTGACGAGTCCAGCACTCTGCTCTCATACACTGCCAGACGACAGCCTAATCATAAACGGGAGCTGTCACAGGTCATTGTCAATTCTAAGCCATATCAAGGGGGCTTTTGTAACTGCTACAGCACTTCAATATATATTTGTCAATGAATTGTACGATTTTAAGTCCAGGGAGATTTGATTAATTTACATGCTTTTATCAGACCGTCGCTAATTTAAACACAGCAGTCGTACAATGTCATCAGCGACAGGCAGAGAAATCAATCTCTGTTATGGAGAGAGAGAGAGAGAGAGGGACTAAGAGAGCGAGAGACAGACAGATAAAGAGAGAGCGAGACAAAGACAGACAGACAGACAGACAGACTGAGAGAGAGAGAGAGAGAGAGAGAGAGAGAGAGAGAGAGAGAGAGAGAGAGAGAGAGAGAGAGAGAGAGAGAGAGAAGTGGAAGGAGAGGTGAACATTTGCTGCGGCTGTCTCTGCCCAGAGGTTCCCCAGCAGATGGTAGTGCAGCATCGCAGAGGAACTTCTTTCCGCACAGGATGAAAATGGTGCAGGAGACGAGCTGTCTGAAAATGAACGCTGCAGATTCTGAGGTACGAACCATAATGGGATAATAGGATAATATCTTACCTACACTCATCATTGTGCAAGGCAGCACATTTTGAAGAAATGACAGAATCATGAATGACAGCAGTATATCTCTCAACATCTCCCATATGGTGTACCCAGGGGGACGATTAAAAGTGGAGCACATTGATAGCTGCGGTGCAATGAATGTATGTGCGTATGGCTGCAGTTTTGAATCCAGTCACTTACGTAAATGAATCCAGGATGGAGTGCAATCATAATATTCAAACTGCAGATTAAACACTTGGTACGGCGGGAGCAAAGGCATCCAGCTGGGTTGGCAGAAAACAAGGATCAGAGCAAATATCAAATGTGCTCACATACCATAAGTCAAACGTGTCCACAGGGGCTTCATTTGCATTACAAAGAGCATATTTTACAGGAGGGTTTGTGATTTGGGCATCTTCAGACGTCGCATAGTGTGTGCATGTGAAAAACAAGTAAACTGATGTCAAAATATAAAGCACCCTCTGCCTGGTACAAAGGCTGAAAACACTTCCCTGTTTCAGATTGGGCCTTTTTTCAAATTTACCCCGCATGTTGAGGCGAGATCAAACTGGCGGATTCATGAGAGTTTCTCTCTGCCTGTGCCCCGAAACAAAGTCGGTGCTGTATTGCATGTCATTTGGGAAATATGTTGGCTGCCTCTTATCTCTACACTGGATGGGTGCAGATTCATGCTCGTAAAAGTGCTTGAAGAAAGTGCTGTAAGGGAAGTTTGTCACACTGTAGCACAAAAGAGGCTGAAAACAGCAAGTGGCCGTGGATACATAACGATGCAGCATCTTATGTGCCCACCTAAATGCACACACAAGGCAGGTTGTCATGCTCTGATGACGGGAGCTCGAGGCAAAAATTCATTTAAAACAACACAGTCGCTTTTAAGGTATCTCTCTCATATATGTTCTGACAAAATCTATCAGTGCTGAAAACATCAGCCGTTAGTTCTGAGGCAGAGCCGAGTTCTTTGAAGTTGAGCAAAAGGGGTCTCATCAGATAGGAGCTCTATAGACTGAGACATCCGGCATTAAAAAAATGCCGTGATTGGGAACCTGGTAAGCTAATGAGTTTGCACTTCTATCTTCTCAATTTGTACAGGCTTTTGTGCCAAGACCTTTGAGGCTTCTCTGTGCCAAGTCTTGTAATAGTGTTCACATTGTTCGCCTGAGAATTGGACACTTTTTTCTTGGAACTTAGGGGGAATCCATTTCTCAACTTTTTTTTTTTCACATGGGAAAGACAAGGAGGCCAGAAAGAAATCGCTGTGAAATATGGATTTTGCTGCAGGGACATTACAATCACAAAGAAATGGCAGCGACATATAAAGATTCCTCTCTTACAGTAAAAGGCTCCAAACACTGGATTCTTCACAACTGCATCTGAGCTGCAATGCGGTGTAACAAGTCATAAGTGGTTCTTGTGTAGGACTCTGGAAACCATAGTGCACCCCCCCTTGTGTCAGCCTAGGAGACTGAACTCTTGCACTCTTATAGGCAATAACCATCAATAACTATTAGCTTTTGGCTCCTCAAATAATGTGTGTATTACAGTCTCATTTTTCCTGTCAGAGATTTTGCTACAGATGTGAAATTATTTAAGGCTGGCTGTGCAGTGGAGCTGCCTCCCTCCCTCCCTGCCTCCCGCCCTCTCCCTTTTGGTTTGTCTCTGTCTTAGCAAACCACACAACTATCTGATAAATGAGCTACAAATGAGGGAGGAGGTTTTACACTTGGGTGTTGTGGAAATGATTGGGAGGGCAGTGACCACAGTGCTTATTTAAGCTTAAGATGCAGGCTGTGGAGATTTGCTGGGAGCAGATCTAGGGGCTGGTTTAGTCTTCAGGCATGTCCAATCCCATCCATTCAACCATTAATGCCTGAGAGTAGACCAGAGGAAACATTACAGCCCTCAGATCAACTCAGAGGCAGCGAGTCCAGAGTCCCTCTCCTCCTCGAACTCCCTTTTCTTTGCTCAGTAAAAATTCAGCCTTATTCATGCAAGACAGCGCCGAGCTCTCTCCATATCCTCCTCACTATTTCAACACAACTGTATGCCCAGCACTTGATAATTATAGTTACCTTCAATCTGATAATCAGCTGTCTGAGGAGTGTGGGATAAACACACAACTCTGGACACACAGTGTGCATCATGCACAGTAATTCTATGAGGCTCAAGGTTGTCGTGCTTATTGAATATATCAACTTAACCACTGATGTCATTGATCAAAAAGCCAATTCCAGTTCTATTATTGTGTTAGAGGGTAAAACAATTGCCAAATGACTTTGTAAGGGGCACTCACTTGGTAAACAGATCTGAGATCCATTAAAGCCTTGGAGATTATCAAGCCTCAGTCCAACAATTTGTGGAGATTGCTCTAAACACCTTGCTGGTGACCTTCCTCATCCAGTTGAAAGTTAGTGGGAAACGTGGCAGGGAGCCCGCCGGTGCCACAAGCGCCCCCTGCACTTTAATTACACCGTGCCGCAACAGCCGGCTATTTCCTCGTCCAGCCATGTGTCTCTGTCGATACCTCGGACCCACTTATATAGTCCAAATGTGCCATAGGCTCAATAGTCCCCATGATACTGCCGGCCACACTTAATCAGGGTATCTTTGCTCCATGATGGATACAGCATAGAAGTCCATCTCATTAATATTAATGCCAGGGCTTTGTTCCATGCATGCTGTGCTTTGTGGTTTACTGTAGCTGCCTCTCTCTGACCTCTGAGTGAGGAACGGGGATGTTTTCCATGTGCTTAATCATAATGCACACTACCTACTGCATTGATAGGTTAATGTACCCGGGAGGATCAATGCAGTCTCGAGGACGTCTAGCACACCAGACATTTAAAGGTTCGGGGAAAGGCTTTAACAATGAGTGCAGTCTGTCTATGTTAGGATCTCATTCCGGTTTAATTAAATAGGGTTGTGCAGGGTCTGGTGACTGGTGTGATGAGTTACTGTAGATAATTGGCCAAAGCAGCTGTTCTAAAGAATGCAAATCTAAACAAGAGCTCATTAAAAGCACATAAACAATATTTTTCTGCCGATTTTTGAAAACTTATTCCTAAAGATCAGATTTAGTTCAATACTACCAAAAAACAAGAGCCATAAATGAATGTTTATAACCTGTGGGGTCCTAAATCAGATACAACTCAAAGCTGTCTTGAAGTAGTTTCCATCAGTTATGTAATGTTGGACTCATATTTAGAATATCTGAAGATATCTGAACCCGTTCCCCGAATAACTGACTGGCAAAGGATCAACAGTCGAAGCATTTTTTACTGGTAATTTCCATAAAACTTTACGTAAATCTGCTTGCTTGGGAAAAAAAAGAGAAATAGGCCTTTTGCCTGACACAGAAAACTCTGCAATAAGGAAAAACAAGTCAGAAACTATTTTTAACTCTCTGTGTGAAGAAAATGTTTTCAATTGGGTATTTGTAGAGGGCGTATATGGCCTTCAAACATGAATAAGTGTTTCTTTAGTGCTTTTATTATTTAGTAAAATTACACTGGTTTACAGTATGAAACGGAAAAAGCTTCTGCATGGATACAGAGAAAAACATTTGCTCCTAATGAATAAATAATGAGAGGAAACGAGGTGCTTGCATTCGTTTGCAAAGCAGACATTTTCACAGAGTTTTAAGCCAAGGAATTTGGGGATCATTTACCTCACGAAGTGTTGTGCTACAATATGCAGCCAAATATAGCTGCACGTTGGTGAAGAAACTTTAAAAATGCAGTGTACTTGACAGTAAATGAAATGGAAGACATTCTACAACCTTTTTATTTTTAATGGTCTGGTACTGAATCCTAATGTAAACCAAGAGGAGTAGGTTTTTAAATGTAGGATCTAAGATATAGGATCTAAGCTGGTAATATAAATGTATATAAATGTTTTACAAACAAGAGTATTCAATTCTTAACTGTATATCTTGCCTTATAAATATATATATATGTGTATATCATATTTATATTCATGACTACACTATTGTGACACTGTTGTTCCTTTCCTGCAGCACAGCAGATGAAGACTGTTCTCAGTGAATTTACAGAAGACCATTGAGCATCTGCAGGTTTGCAGACCAATTGTCTTTTTTATTTCCCAGTGTCTGGCAAGCCACAGCAGAGCTTTATGGTCCAAGAACTGGAAAGCTGCTGTCTTTTCTTGGTGGAGACCTGAAAGCAAACACATTTGTGTGCCAGTGACTGGTTTGTGCGACATGGTCATTTATCTTTAGAGGATAAGCCATATTGAAAAGGCGACTATAAAGAGGTTCAATGAGATCAGTCACTAAACAAGCTCTGCAGAATAATAATTAATATGCAACTCGAGGACTGTTTCTCAGCAGGGGTCCCCACCTGTGGTGAGAGAGCAGAAATGCCCCCAGCAGACATGAGTTAATTTACCTTCTTAATTCATTAAATTATTGCACGTTCTCTCAGCAACCGCCTTGTTCCTGCACCTCGGTGCAGAGAAGTATCTGTCTATCTGGAGAAGAAACCCAGATAGAGCAGGTAAACACCCTGACATCCTTTTCTTGGCTAGTATGTGAGTGAGCAACGATCTGTCCCACATGAAACATTATTTGTGACTATGAAGTATAACATCACTTAACGGTAAGACTTAGGGAAAAAAAACTTAATTAGCGCCTCCAGAGAGCAGAAACAGATCCAAGATTTCAAAGGTAACACTCAGCCAAAATCTCAGCCAATATATTATCTCTCACATTAGTGGGTACTCCACTGCAAGACAGCGCTCTTTTCATTTAGAGATATACAATATGGCAGGCGCCGATGAAGAAATGTAAGTCCTGGTCGGGAGCCCAACCATTTTCCATGTTAAATTACCCAAGCTGCCATCAAGCTACTCCTACTCTACTTTGACCAGAGTCCACCAGGTATCACACCACCATTATGTATGTATGGCTGCATTTTATATCAGAGAGCAGAGGGAGATAGGATCTTTGTTTTCCATTAGTATTATTTTTAAATGGGGAAAGAGTGATATGGTGCGTGACGAGCATTTCAAAAAGCTGCTCCTGAGGCTTAGGTGGGTTTTAAACTTGTGGAATAAGATTGAGCCATTCAGCTCTGCGGATCTTAATTGGCATGTGATTGGCTGTCATGAGACATCACAGGAACGCTGGGGTGTTTTTTTAAACGATGCTCGCTGTGTGCAAACACGTGGATCCAACAGAGGGCAACATTGTTCCTCCTTCGCCATAACAGGTTACTTGGCAATCCACCAGTGAGGTATGGGTGCATCGACAGAAACCCTCCAAAATAAAAAACAGCCATCAAACACAAGGGTGGGTGATGACGATGTGACTAATTGTTGCCATGGTGATCTGGCCTTTGAGATACCGTCTGACGGTGAGCGAAACAGGAGGCAGCCACGTAGAGAGCACGGGAGAGGATGAGAGAGAAAAGAGGCGGACGGGAGGAGATGAAGAGGGTGAAAAGAAAAGGAGCGCTAATGTTCCATGTGGGAGAAGAGGAAGGAGAGAAGTCACCTCATAACGTAAGGTCAACTTGATGTCCATTCATTTGTTCAAGAAATGGCCTCCGTCCATTGAGACCATCACTTCTCATTCTACAATTACGAGTGTTCAAAATGGGTTTTAACCGAACCGCGGTCAACATCACCAAGGTTATTGCAAGTGGTGAGGGTTTGCTCTCTCTTATTGTAGCTCTGTGATATCTGAGAAATACCACAAATTGCACTGACAAAAGAGCAGAGGGGTTCTTCTACCTAAGTTTAATTATGTTTATTCAATTCCCCTTACAGCGGGGAAATGTAAGCCTATCCAAAATAATTACAGTCCTCGACAAAAAGCCTCCTCGCACTCGTCTTCCAAAAGTCAAAAGATGACATGCTCACGTGTTGCTTTTTCAGAAAAAAAGAAGGATTTCCACCTGCCATGAGCAGCAGGCTGAGGGATGCACTTATCCCCTCAATCACATTTTGCAAGGCTTTGTCTATACGGCCGAGGTAGCATGGCTGGCGCGTGTGTGCTGTTTGCTCGAGCGGTGTTACCCAACAGCGAGTGCCGAGTCAGTGTCTGCTGTGTTTATGTTGTGCCAGGGAGAGACGCCTGGCCACAGACTGTTGCATCAGCTTTTCCTTTTGTTTAACAGGACAATGAACACTGGATGCTCGTAAAGGCAAGACAGAGAAAAACGAAGAGGGAGAAAATAGTGTCACGAAAAGGAAGAGGCTCTTCATTTGCACTGCATAACATCATCTCGACAAATTGTTAAAGATTAAAAAAAAAAAGAAAAAAAAAAGAATCAGACTAATCCAGTTTTCCCCATGGTCAAGGTCAGCTCTTTAATAAGGCAGATATAAATCACCACGGGGTCATATTTCCCCTCGGTGCTATCTGAGACCCTGCGGAGCTGTTGTGTTTTGTATTATCACATGGGAGCTGCCAGTGGTGTGGCACACTACGCCGAGCTTTGGCTTGTCACAGCGCTGTGTGTCATATGACAACCTGCTACCTGGCAATAGTTTCCACCGGGGCTGAGCGATAAGAGCGGGCGCTGCAGATAAGATGTCTCGCGGTCTGGCTGTAGCCACGAGCCTGTTTCATTTACAAGGCAGGCGCTGAACATTTTAAAAACAGTTTCAGGAGTCTTGTTCCACAGCACACAACACATTCTTTACTCACAGCAAGAAATAGCCTTTGTTGTATGTTTGGATGTCACCCTACAAAAGTGTAATAGATGGCCGGAATTTTGGAGCTTCCATCACTACAATCTTTTTCAGTGGCGACTTGTGGATAGCAGCCTGCACTGTACGTGACTAACCGTCACGCCTCTGACTCCGGTGTGCCTGATAACGACGCACGGATGGGGATTTGTCCTCACTCCCACACGGGCTGCTGCTAAATGACAGTGAAGTGACGAGTCCTGACGATTCTGACATGATATGTGTCGAGCAAAAACTCGTCAGTTACACTCGTCACTGTGCCACTTGTCACGGAGCTCCCGCTACTCATCGCTGTGCCTGTCAATGCACTGTTACAACAAGAACAAAAATAATGATCCCAATTTCCGTTCCGACCAATTTTATTTTCTAACTGGATCTCCTCCTGTTCTAGATAATATAAAAGGCCTCTATTTTTCTAATAGAGGCAAATTGTTGTTTTTTTCACAGCCACATTGTGCTTGGAGAGAATACTGTTTTTGTCATGTTCTGTACTCCTGGGTACGCTCTCTGCTCTCCCCTTGTGTTTACAGGACAGTTTGTTTCTGCAACAACCTCTCAGCAGGAGTGTGTTAAATTAGTGGGGCGTGTGTGTGTGTGTGTGTGTGTGTGTCTTTGCAGGCCAGTGTGGGCAAATGTGCACCAGGCTGTCGTCCTGCGTATGTGCTCCACGTAAGCTTAAACGAGGCAGTTGCGATGAACGCCACGCAATAGCAATCAGCTAAGGCTTCATTAAAATGTAAATTCCACCCGAGTCTCTTGTGAGTCTTTACAGTGCTTCCAAAATAACTGCACAGAGGCCTTCTGGGGACTTGTACGTTTGATCTAATCTCTGTCTTATTTGAAACCTCTCTCTCTCTCTCTCTCTCTGTGCAAGCAGAATTGGAGAGCCCCATCTGATCTGGGGGGAGCAGAACACTTAGAACCGATGCCTGGCCGGCTTTCAGGCCCGACCGCTTTCACTGTTTATTTGCTTTTCAAGAGCAGCACAAAGCTAATTAGACAGCTGGTGTTGAGCCAATTTGTGCCCCTCGGTCTGTTGTTTACCCAATTTTATTTTTGCATAATTCAGACGTGATGTTGACATTGTATGATGCCGTTATGCGGTCACAAGTGGCCGCTTGGTGTGTTTTCCCTCGCTGCAGCCGTGGCGGCGGGATGCGGGGCGGAGGCGAGGAACACGGGTGTCAATTATGCCCCTTTGTGTCCTAAACACTCAGCCATTTACAATTAAGACACATACACAGTAAATACCACACAGACATCAAAAGAGAGTGAGAGTGGTGTCAACAGACGTCAGTGGGCAGAATCGAAGCGGAAACATTTAGGTTTTATTTTTAGTGTTTGATATTTGTCTTAAACATTAGTGCCCACGAAAACTGAATTTAAACTAATTTCATCTGAAAAGTTTTGCACTCACTGTATCTGTGCAGAAGAACTATCGAAATCGAATTATCTACATTAATGAAAGAGATGCTTTATTTATTTCTGTATGATGGTCATATAAAACATTGTACAAGCAAATCACACAGCTCTGATTCTTACTTTTAAAATTAAAGCGCTGCGTCAGTATAGAATCATAAAAACCAACATCATTAAAAAGCTGCTTCATCAGTCTACTCTGAATTCTTAAGACTTGACACTTGTTTTTTGCAAATATTCAATATCAACATTGAATATGTTTGCATATTATAGATTATTTTGATATCATTTTGATGTTGCTGCTTTTGCTTGATTAAGCATCTACAAACGTCTTCCGTCTCTGAATTTTTAACTGTGTATGATATACCATCGTAAACCGATGTGCCAAATGATTAGATGTCTTAAACATGGATCAAAGGCATTCAATGAGAGTTGGAAAGGGAAAATGATTTGCTTGATTTCTTTTAAAGGTGAAAAACAGCTCAAGTGTGACTCTTACACTCTCGATCAAATCGATGCATATTGACATGTTACATCCGTCCATCCTGTGTCCATTGCCTCTCATCCTGCTATGAGTCTCTTGAGCCTACGGCCTATAGGTGTTACACACTCTGTAGGGCACAGGTCACCCGTTTATCACAGGGCTAACACATATAGGCAAACACATTCACACATACTTTACACACACACACACACACACACACAACCACACATCCACACACACTGTTACATTTCCCAAGACGTGCAGGTTTTGGACTGCCAGTGGAAACAGGAGCCACAGGATCAAACCCACGCAGATGCAGAGAGAGCATGGAAAGTCCCCACAGTAAAGCCCCAGCTGGTCAGGTCGGGGTCCTGCTGGGAGGCGAGAGTAAAAACAACTGAGCTTCTTCTTTGCATTCATGCAATAACCAACACAGACAGATAAGTTCCTCCAAATATTTTGTCTTGAGGAACTTTTACAGACTCTGCTGGTGGTTGAATGCTAAATGTACTTTGTGAGGTCAGATATGGGTAAAAGCACATGACGCAAAAAGAATCCGACTGAGCAGCACACCCTCATCCATCAGAGTAGTTTTCATCTTTCTGTTTGACTTATCTTCAATAGATTTCTATAGCATGGATGAGTTGTTATGTTGCTTTTTTCTAAAAGCATTTTCTGGTGACAGCTTATAGTGGAAAAGCAGAGTATGTACTAATTTATGACAAAGGAGTCATAAGGAATATTACCTGTCACGTCAGATCATATATATGTTGCTTTCGAATAGGATAAACCTTCACATTTCTTTTTCCGCCTTCTCTGTGACAAACTTGGCAGAGTCCTGAGTGTGTTCGATTAGAGGAGGACACCACTTGGGAGTGATACAAGTTTGATGATGCAAAATCTGATCACAAGCAGTGATGTTGTTTAGAGCTTGTTGCACTTGTCCCTATGCCCGAGTGACACAAAAAGTATTTTAAGCGGTTTGAAAATAGTACAAGAATACAAAGCAACCGTCTCTTCCGGAGCAAAGTACAAGATTAGTCCATGCAGTCGCCATGATGTAAATGAGAGCATGGCATGTTGTATTACAAAATTGCATTTTAAATGCAATCTGGGGGAAATTTTTTGAATAAGAAGCAGGTTTATTACTGTGGACCTGAGAATTAGTTTAACAGCTTTCAATCATGTTGTAGTTCAGGTGAAGAATCCTCCAGATCAGAGATGCATGACAGCGAGAGAGTGAATGCGAAATGTGAGGACTCAACATATTGAATCACATAAGACGGCCTGCACACCGAATGTATGTTCTCCTTATAAGAACGGCTCTTCATACAGCATTAATATACAGTCCTGCTAGGCTTGACATTATTATTCAATCCTGCTAGACTGTATATTGATACAAGACCGCTGAGTGTTTGAGGTGCCAGACGTTCTCGGTCTAGAGATATGTACTGTCAGATATATGAATCCACCTACCACCACCACTGTCTCTACAGTGGTTCCGTGCCTCGAGCTATCATAACCGGCCTGTATGAGGCCGTGGTCGGCAATGTAAGATGCTGTTTGATTTCTTTCATGTTATTGTGTTGTCGTGAGGGTGTGAGGATGTGACAAAGTACTTTGGTTTTTCAAGTACTTTGTTAGACAAGCTAAAAACAACAACAACAATGCATTCGATTATAAATATCAATATGACAGTGTGGAGATTATTCCTGTTGCCTCAGAGCAAGACGGCTCACCATTACCCTCAAAGGATAAGCGGTAGAGATAATGGGAAGGTGGATGGTGGAGTTTTTTCCATTTATACTGGCCATCCCTGTTTAAGGCTTGCATTAGAATACGAACACTAAGTGGATAACTAGAAAGTCCCTCAGAGAGCCCATATCTCCACCAAGGCTGACACACTATCTTACCATGTTAAAGAAAGTGAAGCAGATCTCCTCGTTTAACCAGATTCACAAATTTCAATGGGTTCTTTCTCGGGTCGAGCCCCACCCCTTGGTTGAGTAGTTTCTGAGTGAGGCAGTGGTCACACAGATGCAAACATCTAAAGCGTGAACCTTTGCCTCCTTTGTACTTCCAATCAGTACAAGCAAGGGGGTAAATTAAACATTGGAAAATCGCTGTGAGGTTTTCGAGGACAAACCGATTTTCCGCGAGAGCCATTATAAAAACTTAACTTTTATGGCAGTGGTAAAAATCAAGCCCACATGCCACCAATAGACTAGTTCAACCAGTACCAATAGTTTGTTTTGACCTGTTGAGCTTCAGGAACCAAAGAGCTGCTTCTATTGTGTGTTTTTTCTTTTGAAGTTACATCCCCACTATCATGTGAACTGGGTCAGTTTCGGCCCTGTGTTTTTTAAGGTCTAGTCCTTATCTTGAAAAATGTAATGATGTCAAGCTGACTTCAAAATGACCGTTATAACAGCAACAATGATACTCTAGCTGAGCGCTGCTTAACAAAGATAAAAATATATCCGCTATAAAGATGAAATATTACAGAGAATCACATTCATGCTCACACACCCACTGAGACCGTCCTGCCAGACACCACGCTGCTGCTGGCTGGTTTAGAAATTGCGGAATTTGTGACAACCAAAGCTAAATATGCATCGAGAGTTTCTCCCCCAGTGGAAAGCTCAGTTGTATGGAGGCAGATCAAGAAGAGTCTTTCTCTCAAAGGGTTTCGTGCTGCAGACCACGAGAAGCTTTTGAAGGCAACTAAAGTGCGTCTAGTATTCTTTCTGTGATGTGCAGCTCTTTGTTTGCTGTGGAAATACTACCACTATTGTATTATCCATTAAACCTAGAGGACAAACTTTTTCTTTATATAAAGACAGACAATTGTAAAACAAAGATTAATGAAGCCTAGTCCTCATTATGTAACGTGCTGCATGGATACACTGTAGCGTGAGAATGCTGGGTTGACTGTGCGCGGGGCTAGATACTGGAGGTGTAGTCTCCTGTCAGCTGTCCCGCTGAACCAAGTGAACCAGTCATGTTACTATGTTCGTTTGTTTTCGTAGCAATGTACCACACTAACCGAATTAGCTTCACATCTCTGCACTCCACAAACCCTGAGTGTTTTCTTAACTTGCTTATTATTTTTCAGAAATCCAAGGATCTTTAATTCAGCAGTGCTGAAGTAAAAACTAAGGCGAGCAACATTGTTATGTATGAGCCACTAAGTGTGTGAGATTAAAGAAGGAATGTGAAGAGTAAGTAGTTAAATAGTGAATAACGACTGCCCCGCACCATCGCCTGCTTGGATAAAAGTTGGCGTATGAAGCCGCAGAGAAGCTTCAGACAAGGGAGTAATTGGTTTCTTTGGGACATGTGGCAGGGTGTCAAAGCAAAGGTTACAAGAGGCCGCCAGACATGCAGCTCCCCAGCCCACAACACCAGAGACAATTGTTATGAATGCCTCATTATCTCCCATACACATCTTGTTTATCATTTCATCGATATCAGTTTAGCTACCTGGTAGCTTGAAGGAAATGAAGGCCTGCAGATACTACACTACTGGAAAATTCCCTTCCCTTTCTGCTCTAACTTTTGCTTTTAGCTTTTTATCTAAGTGCATACCATCAAACACATGATCAAACGGAAACAAAGTTAAAGTTCAGTGCAGATGGATTCAGAGGACATTCGAGAAAAGAAAAAGCAATAACCTAAAAGTAAAAATGCGTGCACTGTTCTAAATGACGGAGTTTGCTGATTTGTTTACTCCGGCTCTTGATGTGTATGCGAGTGTATTTTCCTTTCATGCTTCTCATAGTCAGACTGAGTGATATGAAAGCTGCGTTCAGACGGCGAGGTCTTTGTTTAAATGTGACTCTTTATTTCCTTTGTCAGGAGGACGTCAGATCGCGACCCCTCGTTTCTGTCAGTCATCCCTTCAGCCCAGAGGGGAGCAGTCTGTCTCCATCACGCGGGCCCTCCATCTACCGCTGTCCTTTTGTTTCACACTCTATTCATAGATCATGAAAAGAGAGAGACGTCTTTCACATTTCTCTCTCTCCGTCTTTAATCCTATTTTTGTCCTCGTGTGGCTTGATTAAGTTGTCATGTGCGAGGCTGTTACTCTTGCAGCCTAATCACAGCGTAGTTATTATCGAAATCGATGCATCTATTTCACACACACACACACACACACACACACACACACACAAAGAGCACCCCAGAGGAGGCTGCAGGTAGGGTGTTCACATCTCTTATCATCAACAAACAAAATCAACGTGATCATGTTCCCAGTTTGCATCCTCTTATCAAAGCAAGGTATACTGGGGCTTTGTGTGTCGCATTTTAAAAATACCTGCATGCATCTATATTTGCACACGTGTTCCTGTGTGTGCGCGTCTGCCTGGTTGCACCGTATGCCTGCGTGAGCCATGTACAGTATCTGCTCCCAAAGTACTTAGCCAGAGGAGCTGTCTGCTGTTTGAATAAGGGCAGTCACTCACCGGCACTAAAGAGAACATTCATCAAGCACGTCCACAGCTTACACCTGTTTCTGCTGCCGAAGACAGACAAGCTGGGACGGCCGCGTTTTTGCCACATCACTCGCTGCGGTCTCCCCCTCAAGTGTTCCTGAGGGGCCCGTGCGCACACACTGCTCCTGAAGCTTTTCGCATTAGCTCCCCGCAATGACCATCACCATTTGCAGGTAAATAAAGCTAACCTGCCCCGCTGTGACAAGAGGCGAGGGAGCGGTAGTTATTAGCATCCCCCCCCGAATCCTAAATTCACCTGCATCGCGGCTAGTGATGCATTTCAAACAACATTACAGCATCATCATCCCTTACGCTTGACTTCACCGAGGAGGATGTGACCTCACAAAGGGCCAGGGGTTTGATACAGTTGTTGCCGCTAGCAGCAGGCGCCCATGCCTGCTGCTCAGCCTTGTTAATCCCGGCGACTATGGCGCGGCTTAATTTCCCTCTAATATGACAGCTGTGTTCTAATCATGATAAAGGGCTTCCTGTGCTGCGCGAGGACCCAGTGGCCTCACCTTGGAGCTCAAAGCATTGCACCCTTTCAGTACTCTGCTGCATCACACCTAATTGCCTAACTCTATTCTGACATGGCCACTCAGTGGAATTGGGCCTCGCTGGCTTCACTTATCACACTGCGCTCTTTGGTGGGTAGGCTGTGTGTGTGTGTGTGTGTGTGTGTGTGTGTGTGTCTGTCACTGTTTCTCGTTGCTCGCTTCAGTGTGTATTTCCTTCCACAGTCAGGATACGGGCATTATTATTGTGATCCATCAGAGGATGTGCGTCACTCCTTCATATGTTCCTTCTGCCCGCCTCAGTTTTTTAATATTACACTCTTATCTCCTTGGCGCCCCTGTTGTCTCCGTAGTGCAGGGAAAAAAAGAGCTCCTTCACTCCTCTCACATGCAGTTCACATTCACGGCCTTATCGATTTCCTTTAAAATTGTCTTTGCAGAAAACAGGAAGACCGTGGGCTTCAATATTTCCTATTCTCTGCAACACCTGGTCTGGGGTTGCTAGGTAACACGTTGCAGGGCTGTGTTTGATGTGCGTGTGCTCTTTACAAATGGCTTTGATCCTTCGCACACTGACAGACTCTGCACACAGTTACCTTTCCCCTGGTAGTTTTGGCACCTCATCACACCACAGAGACCAAAATGTAACTGAAAGCTCCCAAGTGAAATGGAATACCAACCTTGTTAGGCAAAGTAGGGAAGGGGAAGCTGTCCAGAAAAGTTTAAGGTTTAAACTCTTTTCATTAAGAACGCCACTGGACAAGCCGGGCGGTGCATCCCAGTCATGAAGTCATGGGATAGACCGGACTGCGGCTCTCTGAGAGCAACCTTATGCAGTGCACTTATCAAGGATGAAATAGATTCTCCTTAATATAATCAACATCTAAAAGGATCTCTACGTGAAACTCTTGTAATTAATTAAGCCTGTCGTTGCAATCAAGACATACAGGTCCAGTATGCTAATCTCAGCTTCCTTTAAATCTAACGAAATGTGGGATCCTCAGCGTGAGAGCTTACCATGTTGCACGTAAATCATAATTAAGTAAACACTTTCCAAAACACTCCCAGCATGTCATTTCCTGTCTTACACCATAACATTTTATACCGTCAGTGTAGTAAACTCCCACTCCGAGCACATGAAAATGCATTGTTCAGGGGGAAAAAATCATCTTTTTATAACTCACTTTCCTGACAGAGGAACCAGTCAAATTTATTGCTCGAGAAAACACACGTTATGGCATCTGTTTTGAAGTTAATGGGTAAAGTTTTACGAGAAACCCCTTCTGAAGATAATCAAATCTTTTTAATGCATAATTCACAAAATTTATTTCCCGTACAGGCACACAAATCAATATATATTGCCGCTGTAAACAATGTCAGTCCTGAAGATCCGAGTTAATGTTTCATTTTGTGTAAAACGATTTATCTACTGTCCGTCACAGCGAGGAAGCTGAGTTACTAATGTCCTGCGATGAAACAAAAATTAAAGATAAAGTACGAATTTTTATGATTCCCAAACGCTTACTTTACCGCAATGTCAAACCGGGTGAGCTAACCTGAAAAATGCGGATCATATGCCTGAGTCAGAAATGAGTCATCCTCATTTGCCGTTTCCACACAGACCTGCACGGCACTTTTAAGATTTGGGCCAAAGAAGAGACAGAGAGAGGAAGAGAATGTGTAGGACAGCCGAAAGCTGGGGGAGCGCACGGCTGCATTCGAGGTTGTGGGAGGTTATTACAGGTATGATTATTTAGTTCCGCAGGGCAATTGGCTCAAATGAGGGCTGATAGCTTTGGAGGGCAGCAAACAGCTGGAGAGCTCATCACTGCCAGCAGCCATATTAAGACCATTTCCCTCCCAGGTGCATCAGCTGCTCTGATCCGTGATTAAAGCATAACTAATGAAGAGTTGATGAAAGTAATCAGGTGCCACTGCATCTGCAGACGCTCTGGAGATGCTGGAACTGCTTCCCGATAGTTTAATAGAAATTATTTTTTTTAGTCCAAACAGGATACATTTTTTTGATAACTTGTATTTAGATTTTAAAGTGGAAATCCAGGATTCAAAAACAAAGAGTCCAAGCTACTCATAGTGTCACTTTAAAAGACTTATAACAGCACAGTGAGCTCATGTATCACAGCCACGTGACTAAGTGCTAATACTTTGTCAATACAGCGTCACAACAGCATCACTCAATCTTATTTAGCCATTCACAAATGTAGCCCAGCGACCAATCAATAACTGGCGGCTCAGCAAAGCAAACTGTGTCATTTCTTTGAGCCTCTGTGAGAAAACGTTTACCTTGTCTTCAAACCCACACCAGCTGTGTTAGTGCTTTCAACCGCTGACAGCTACAGCACATAGCTCCGCCAAGGCTAACACCCTTTCCCACTGTGTTAAAGAACATGAAGAACAATTTCTGCATCCGCTCCGAAAGCGAATCGGTTCGTCCTTGGTCATGCCCCACCTCTCCACAAAATTAGACGGAAATAAATTCAATAGTTTTTGCAGAATCCTCCTAACTAGCACACAGGCAGACAAACAACTGCAGATGAAAACAAACCCTCCATAGCTGAGGGAATAATGGCAACATGTACTGCACCGTGGGAACCCGCATGCTGCAATAAAGTGGTCAAAAAAGTTAATGGCGAAATTCACACTTTTCACCCTTAACAGTCACTATCACTATCTGAATAGTTTTTAAATGTGTGCAATTTGCATGTTGACATTATTTTTATGTCAAGTGAGCGAAGAAGATGGGGAATATTTTCATGCAACTGCAGGTACAAGTTTTATCATCATTTCTGTAGGTAAAACAATGGCCATATTCAATCTGAGACGACAGAACAAGTAAGTGCACCAGTGTCTGCATAGAGAGACTGATTGTGTAAAGTGGTAAACTGCCGTGCAAGATTGAAATTAGTTAGTTTGTATTTAGTGAGTTTGTATTTGGCTGAAATCCAGGTGGGATCAATGTTTTAAAGGTAACACCTCACAAAATTAAACAAAATGATGTCAAAGCCTGGTGGAAATGAGCTGACATAATCTCTCCTCAGTGCAATATGTATGAGAACCACTGACAGCGGAAAAATAAAATTTGGCCCAATGCAATACACAGCGTGGGTGTTCGGACCCCTGAGCATCTTGTAATTGCATTTCATAATGGTTATTTCTTCCTCCTCACTCCTTTCCCTTGCAATATGAAAAAGGTAATGAAGACTGCATGGAAAGCATATTTACTAGCTTCAAAAGCTGTGTGCGATTTCACCTGGAACCTGTGATTTCAGCATGACTTTGATGGAACCGAAAAATACAGACATCCTGTCATCTGGCAGCTAGGGAGCCCACAGCGCCCACACACACATGCACACACACACACACACTTTGATAGTAGCGATAGGTTTCAATCATCAATCATTTCTTCGCTGAAGCCTCATCAGGCTGTCACTTGTTGTGCCAAAAAACAATGAATGATGAATTACTGAATTCAATTAGGTGACAGCAGCTGTCACCCGGGCTAGTTAAACTATTTGCAGTGCTAATCCTGAGAAAGTCTTCACCGTGTCTGCGGGTCTGTTTTTCTTTTTCTCTCCCCTAGTTCTGCTCGTGGTCTCTGCTCCTGTTGACAAATGCGACATCATTGTAGAGGACAGGAAGCTGAATTGCATCTCAAGGCTGTTTCCATGTAATATTCATTGTCAGCTGAGAACACAGCGGCCTTAAGTTTTAGATCAAAAGCATTTCTATTCAGCAACGAGGGAAAGCGCTTGAGTGTGGAGGAGGAATTCACAAAACGCCTCGGTCTCTCTTTGATATTTTAGTTTCCTATCAGACCTTTGCCTTTGAAGGAGTACAGTCCATGAGCTGTCATGCTAACACCAAAGAGCTGCATCTTTGGGGAGTTACAGCATTTAGTGGCGTAAACTTGTCTGGATCATCAATCAAGCCTAGCGTAACTTAAAGTGGGAATATTTTGTTTCATGTCCCGCGCCGAGCCAAATGTGCATTATGTCTACATGAGGCAGATGCATTAATCTTCTCTCCTGCCATAGCATTGCTTGTTTAATGCCATTTCTTCACACAGTCTCGCTTTCTACAATCCTAATGCTGTCAGCTGTTCCACCAGTAATGTAGTTCAATGTGTTCAGCAGAGATGCTCAGGTGAAAAGGTGTTTCAATTGTGATCTACCGCAAGTAATCAATGTTAATGAACAGGAGCAATTCAACCCAGAAAAATGATAGAGACTAAAAACCTCACGGCTGCAGCACTCCGAGACATATCTGGAGCATGATGACGTGAAATGCAGATTTAGAGTGATAAATCATGGTTTGTATAATTCATGAGATTTTTATTTCATTTTGCATCACCATATGTGATACTGATATTTTGTGCACAATGTCAGCAAGCTATTCACTGTCAGCTGTCACTGTAGCTACCGGTCCTCAGAGTCGTCTCGCTGACATTTTCAAGAGAATCTCATCTCCTTTGCCTCCAGCTATACGACTTTCTAAATTTAGGCTACAGAATGTGAAAATCCTGCGAATTATAGCTTTAAATGAGCTGTTTCAGACTATTACCATTTGGAGGATATACGCACACAACTCCAGCATCCGACAAGAAATGGATTGAAATCTTATCTTTACAGATACAGTAATGCAATAATTTCACTCCTCCTTGATAGTGCTTGATAAATTATACTTTTCTTTTGCATAAAACTCCTACGTAGGAGTTGACATTACAGATTCAATGGTCTAATTTAAAACTCTGATGATGAGATAAAGCACATTCATTTCATAACCAACAGAATTTGTCTTCTACATCCATTTCACCCTCCCACACATGTGCACATGTTGAAGTGATATATTGAACTCCAACCAGTTCATTAAATATCCATTCTTAATTTCCTGAGCTTGTGCAGATAGCCAGCTTATTACATATTTAGTTGACTCCTCTGCTGCACAGCACAGAAATCCATCTGCAGGGAGACACCAAGTACAGTAGCCAATGTGAGGAGGACCCCCCACCACCACCACCACATTTATCAATGTTTTATTACTTTTCTCTCACAATTGATCAGGAGCTCTTTTGATTAATACTCAGAGGACATCTGTTATACATAATACTCAAAAAGGCATCAGGCACTGATGATGAATAGTTTATGAAATGTTATTGTATAAAGAGAAACAAGCTCAAACCCAAGCTTGTGGTGCGGAAGTCTCCAAAATCGGATGAATCCGTCCACGGATCCTTTACTCTGGTCTGTTCACCTATTTTTTACACAACTATAAACACACTTTTGCATATGTGCCCTGTACCACTGAGCATAATTTATTCATTTTTCCTATTTGAAATGATGATGAAAATGCTGTTTGGTGGGGTTCAGAAAGAAAAAATTCAAATGAAAGAAAATCATCAGAGGCTCTTTTTTCAGATAGAAATCACAGCAATCACACCAAATGATGACATCTTCTTAACAAACCCACGTTTAAGCTCAGGATACGCAGTGCAAGAGAAGACATAGCTACACACATGTTTTCTTTTTTACTTTGTGCATGAGATCATTTTAATTTGAAATGAAATATTTATTTTGCGATCCAATGGCAAACAGATTCTATAGCAGCAAACAAGTTTAGTGTTTAAATTCTGTGAATACCAGCATTGAAATCACATATACATTTAGAAGTTAAGCAAGGCATGGCAGTGATGTAAAATGACTAGAGCTGTGAAATGATTACAATTTTTAATCAAATTAATCACAGGTTTCTATGGATTAATCATGATTAATCACATTACCGATTTTCTCGGAATATTTTTGTGAAAACAAGATTTATGACATTTAACTTTTCTTTTGTGCTGCAACTCAACAGTTCTTCAGCAGTTGTAATTGCTTTTCCATATGGGACATTAATATAATCTTCATCCTAAACAGAATTCGGGCTCCTCAGCCATTGTGTGGTTGAATAAAACTTTTTTTTTTTTTTTTTAAATCAAACAGAAATTATTTGAGCTTTTTTGTCACACAACCATTAACCACACCATGATACAATCTAATGCCTCTAAAGGCCCTCTTAGCTACTCGTTCTTTAGCCAGTTGGTGAGGCAAACTAACTTGTTCAAATTCTCTGACAGTAAAGCTGACCGCTTCTTTTGCACAATGTGTCCTGCGAGTGAGTCTGGTTTGGCGCATTCCACTTGAACGCCCCTCGCCTACCAACACATGCATCGCGTTGCGGTGGTTAGGCGGGTATTGCTACGGTGAAACGATAACTTCTCGCAGAGTGTGCATATCACCTTGGTTTTACTGAATGTTCGATCTTTTTTTTTTTGGAACACGATCTTCCCGTCCAGAAGGTCCTCAGGTTCATCAGAATGATGTTGTTTGTTTGTTTGAATGGCAGCTGCCGTCTGACTGCATTAGAGCGGCGACTTCGGCGTCGCTTCCGCGTCCGGTGTGAACCCGGCGTAATGCAGAGGCGGCGGAATTGGAAGGTCCTTCTGCGCATGCGTTAAATGCGTTAAAAAAAAACACGAATTAATCCTGTAATTTAATCATAACGCGTTAACGCGTTATTTTTCACAGCTCTAAAAATGACATGAGTTTTTTTTTCAGGAGAGGCCTCGCTGTAATGGGAAGACACATGTAGAAACAGCAGATTACACGTCGAGAAATTCAATTAACTGATGGTAAACTAATGTGGAACAGGATGCCTTATTATGATTTAGATGATGGAAAAAGACAGTCGGTTCTTCTGAGCCGCCGAGCACACCAAGGTCTAAAGTACTGATGATCCTCGAAAGTGTTAGATTGATAGGCTACTTCGTCCCTGAGTGAAACAGACCATCTATAACAGCCTGAGTACAGAATGTCCCTGACAGAACAATAATCCTTGAAACCTGGGACAACCTGACTTCTGCACTGTAGCACCAAATAAATGCCTCAGAACTAATTGTTCTGTGAATATTCCTTATGATTTCATTTATTTTACTTTATCTTATTGGGGGGGGGGGGGGGGGGGGTGTAAGTGTTTGTGTTTGTGTGTGTGTGTGTCTGGGAATATCCGTATTTTTGTGGCCCGTGTAACATGCTTACTTGCAGAGTTTAATCCTGCAATTCACCAAGTCCTGGGGGATGGCGAAGGGCCAACTGTTGTTGCCTCTCACTTCTTCCTCTGTGGGGAAAGTGGGGTTATGTAGATAAGCCCACGTTCCACTTTGGTCGGTTCATCCGGTGTAACACAGACTGTGAGGGGGATATAAAGTAATGCCCTGACAAACCTTTGCAGTTCAGCTGAGGGAAGAAAAAGAGGTTAATGGGAACCCATCACATTTATAAGCTCTTATCTAATGACTGTGTTAGGGGGAAATGCAGTTATCATCAATGGCATCTCTCAATGAAAGTCATTTGAATAATTTCAAGATGCAGTTTTACGCCTGCCAGAGCAAATGTGTGTTGCCAGGCAATCTGCCGTCCTAGCACTAAAGGCTGTCGTAATAATATGCAAAATCCAACGGCACAAGAGCTGTTGGACAGAGCTTGTCCTGAGCTGGATTTACAAAGCAAGCAAATAGCTGATTGCATGAATCAAGAGCCAGGTATGTGCCTTAAATACGTAATGCATGCACAGGCTAGTCAGTGACCTTTGCTCCTGAGAAGCAGAAGGGAGGAAAAGATGTCTACGTCAAAAGCAGCACCTTTTTGAGACAGGTTAAGAGCTTTATCAGTGCACACAAAATCAGGACATAAAATCATTTACCCTGGATGGCAACTGGTTCAGATGGGATGAGCCGACAGTGCATTAAAGTCAATATCTTGGTAAAGCAAAGACAAGAGCAGGGCAGTTTTAAGATACCATGAGATGACCTGCTGAACCCACCAGTTCAAAAGGGGACTGATTGTATATCTACCAATAAGGACAGATCCCAAGAGAGTGAAGATGACAGTGAACTGGTGTTGACCAATGTGAGGCTTTCATCCAGGCTCTGCCCTGGGTGACAATCTATCAATACCAATGAAGTAGACACAAGATAGCTGCCAAATACACAGCAATATCATAGGCTGGTAAACTATAACTTGCGGTAAATTATATCCTCAAATAAAGTTGCTATTAATGTGTCAACATGTATGAAACCACCCTGTTAAGTGGAATTGAAAAGCAGCGGTGACTGGTGATAGAATGCAGCAACCTGTCGTGTAGAAGCAGGGGGATCAAAGAAAGACATTACTTACACCACATCCGGTTAGCCACCTCTTTTTCTCATAATAAGAGAGGGAGAGGCCCCGGGTGTAAGCTCGTCCTCACCACTTGCCGGCTGCTGAATCTCTTAATCGGGTGAGACCAAACTCTCTCTTGTGAAAGGGTGTTATTGTAAAGAAATTACAGAATTTCCCACAGTTCCGCTTGAAGACGCCATATCTTTGAGGGTCAGCTTGCAATGAATGTAACTCAGTGACGGCGAATGTGAATGGAAACAGAGTGTACCTGTTACCAAATAAGAGTGGGAGTGTCTGGGGTGCAGCAGGAAAAGTAAATTTACTCAAGTGCAATTCTTGGATACTTGAGTATTCCTATTTCTTGTCCTCCACACTTGAGAGAGAGAGGGATATATTGCATTTTTTACAAGACCACTTTTATTCAACAACCACAATTCCTTTTCAAACTGAGCTGTTATATAATAAAATATGATAATCCTAAAATAGTACATATTAAACTAGTATGATAGTAAAATAGTTGTTGTGAAAATTGTACAATCGTATTAACAATAATATAAAACCCTTAAGAAATTATATAATAGTAATAATGACATAGCCTAAATGACTCCTCTTTAAAGTGTTTAAAAACACATTAACAATATGTAGCTAATGTAATTATGCATAGATAAATACATAAATTATATACCATATATCATAGACATTTTTACTTTTTTTTACTAATTTGTATATCAGTATTCATAACTAGTTATCTAATGATAATCTATTAAAGTATTAATACAGTTATACCACCACTGCGAATAAAGAACATTTCCCCTGCTTTTGCTGAGCAGATATCTCCATAGTTTTTATGTAAAAATAGTCCAGCTCTGTCAGTGTGTGCCTGGATAAAGATAGCTGTGCTGAAGCCAGACTGAGGGAACGACTACGTGAGCATGACAGGTCTTTAGCTGTGATTTTGATGGGTTTGTCAAATGACTCTCCAATAAATCCAACTTTGTGAACTAGGCCAAGAAATATAGTGGGAACTCAGATTAGCAGCAGCTTTAGCTGATCAGTGAAAGTTGAAAAATATTTCAAAGTTCACCACAAAGTGAAGTTAGGAGGGGAGGAAGTTAGCACACTCCATGTTTGCCGCTGCTCTGGGCGGAGGGAAGAAAGCCGAGCTATCCTGAAGGAATTCAGACTTCTGTAGCGCGGTAGGACAAATGGAGGCTGAGCTGCCATCTGCAACTTATACGGAGTCCTGCGTGTTTCTTTTTGAGCGAGGTTGTCTAAGCTCTCTCATCAAAGGGATCACAACCTGATGCAAGAAGGCCTGTCATCTGAATTGGGATTGAACGTAGCTGTCGCTGTTGAAGCAGGTTGCGGACTGTGCAGAGGCTAGCCCGGTCAAAAGAGGTGAGTGTAACTTGTCCAACATTTGACTACAAGGGGAGCCAGTTCTTTGTGCTTCACAACACTCACCCCTCTCATCCTGAGAAAGCCAGCTGCGGTGTTCAGTGCTTTAGAAAGAAAATATCAAAGCACTGCTGTAGGTATTTCTTTCCCATGTGGATGCAGTGGCAGTGAGAGGAGGGGTAACCCACAGCTAGTTGGCCATTTGCCAGGCTGACACAGACCAGGCAGATGGAGAGTGTGCCCGATGAGGAGAGGTTGAGGTAACAACCTGAACACAAGCTGCCTAAACCTATCTGTGCTGCCTGCCCGGCGAATCCTACAAAATGACATTGCTAGCTGGCATCAAACCTCTGAGCAGAGCCGAGCCCCCGCAGCAACAAAAGGTCAAGATCGTGATGCCAAACTCGCACTTTAAATCCTCTTTATCTTGGTTTTATTAGTGGATTGTTTACAATATCAGAAAGTAAAGAGCCTTTTTCATCAGAGCCAGAGGTGACAACTGTGCAGAATGTAAAAAATATTCAGTTTGTTACTGTGGCAGACCTATTCCGGGCCATAAAGGGACCATAATTCACACAAAGGGATGATTATAAGTCCATCGATACACAATTCCTGATTCAGTAAGGTGCACCTTGAAGTCCTTCCTTGTTCACTGTTAGCTCTGTGGCGTTGAACAAAGCCACAATTCATTGAATATATTGTGAAACTTGATCCTTGTTGAATGACATTTCGTACTTCAAAAAACCTTGAAAATAAAAATGGTAACAAATGTATTGTTAGTTTTGTTATTTCTATTTTCTTAAAGACTTCTGACAGGACAGAGGCACCCCTTCAATCCACCCATAGTTGGTTATGATATCACTGAGAGGCACTGAATATTCTCACATTAAAAAGGCGGATAAATGTATACTTCAGATCCTCAAAAGAGTTATGGCTGATTGAATAATTGACTAATGACTGCGGCTCTATGTTAAATCAGTCCAGTCATTGCATCATGACTAAAGAGTATTCTTTTTCATCTGCTCCAGGATATATTGAAGATATATACTCAGTGTATATCTATAATTTGTGGTTAAGCCTATCCACATATCTGCCTGGGAGGAAACTCCTTTTTATCTTTTCCAAGTATGTGCACACACTGTGCACATGCATGCATGTATGATGCTCCTGTGGGTTAGAAAGCTCTCTTTATGACCTGGATTATGAGGATGTAATATTTTTGCCTGAGAACAGGTTCTGCTTCAAATGAGCGATTTAGCCCTTGGTAGTTGTCAACTGTGCTTCTAAAAAAGCTTAATATACGTTTACGACAACCTTCTCCTTTTATATACTCCGCAGGCTGTGTATTGGAGTGAGAGTATGATTTTGACAGATGGAGGAGGAAAAGAAAAATCTGAAGAACTTCCCTTGGGGACATCTTAATGGGATTCATTTCATTCTTTGACTGCATTTCTAAACAGGGAGAAATGCAATGAGCTGACACACCAAACATTATCATGGCGAGTTTAAAGTAGAGTTAAGCTCTTTATGCGTACATCTCTGAAAGGAAGTTTCTTTGAATCCCGCCCCTGAACGCATTCATGCTATCAAATGACCATTGTCTCTCTTGACTCTTCAGATCTCATGTTACACCCTAACAAGTATGTTAAGTCACCATCATCATCAAAGAAAACCTTTTTGCGTTCCTTCCCCCTAAAATACACCCATTTATTAGTCTGCTAACCTTGAGTTGCAACAGGAAGCAAGAGTTGCATTTTAGGGCCCTCATGGAGGATATCAATCAGCCATAGACGACTAATAACTTGTGCAGCATTTATCTCCTTGTCAGAAAAGGGAGGAGAGAGCAATGATGAAGGGAGACAACCTCTAGCGCTGTTCGCATTACAGCATGGCTTTCCACAGCCCTCGGGCTAAAAGGGAATGTCAGGGGGGGGGGGGGGGGAATCTGAAAGGAGCAGAGAGTGCGGGGAATACCGACGGCGACTTGAGACGTCATGCCAAACAGTGAACAGAGCTGAGACCTTTGGAAAAGTCACAGTTAACTTCTGACTGATTCACTTCATCTCCATCAGCATTGTTTATTTATGTGGCAGATGGGTTGCATAAATTTCATTGTGGCCCTCACCGTTATAAACCTAACTCAATTAGCCAGCCGGGGTGTTAGCAGACACTGGCTGGATCCATCGCAGCAAATCATAGTGGGCAGATGGGCGGTATTTTTCATTTTGGTGGGCAAGGCTCAAACCCATTATTTTTCCTTGTTTGTGTGAGTGCCTGACTCATTGAATAATCAGCATGATTAATAAAACCAGTCTCCCCAGGCATAACGTTTTGGCTCAAGCTGTGATGTGGACCCTGGTGTGTCTCTGGAGGGATTCAACCGCTCTCGTTCACTGTGTTTTCATGTGCCGGGTGAATTCCTTATGTTTTGATTGTCAGACACTGTTACGAATAATGTGACAAATTTATCATTCATTCAAATGAACTTGTGTTTTCTCCACCTTACGCCTTTTGTCCTCCATTTCTCACCCCTAATTACTCCTTTTCACTCCCAGGTGCGTATTTCTCTTCCCATTGTCCAATTACCTGTACCCTGCTTGATCAATCCATCCTTCACTTTCCAACATTTCTCCCTCATTTTAAATATTTCTCACGTCTCCACTACATCTACATACCAGTATCCTCTCTCCGCCTCCCCATCCATCGCTCACTTCATATCTCCCTCCTTCTCTCCCCGCCAGTGAGCCCACCCTGGCAGCCTTGGCCCTCTTAAATGCATCATTTCTTCCAAGAGATATCCTTCTGCACTGACCTCTGTGCTAGCTGGCTGCCTGCCATCTCCACTCAATGGACTCATCAATCCATCTTGGTTCTTGGATGGCCTTGATTTTATTGTCTCACACAGCCCTCTGTCGTCCTGTTCATCTCTCATCCTTAATGTCATCCTTTCAGATTTTAACATGTCTGCATTTTCTGAGCACAGAGCATTTGATTACATTGAGCTGGAATGGCAGAGTCCAGGTGGGCTATTGTTGTCAAGTCCTTGCAGGGGCATCGGATGTGCAGGCACGGATTTACCATTTTTTCAGAGTTAATCATTGGATTGCGGAGCTGCAGCCACTTTCTAACTCAATTTATTTTCCCCCTCATTATTACTGATGATTGATTGGACGTATTAATGTATTGATGCTTTATGTTAAATGGCGCTTGTATATATTTATCAATCATCCAAAACCACAACATTGTTGATGAAAAAAGTTGATTCTATGTCTACAGATAAACAGGGAAAAAACTGCCACATTTTTATTCTTTCATTGGTGAGTTTTGGAAAGTAACTGAGACTTTAATACAAAAATTTGGTAAGCAAGAATTTAAGTTAAAAGTAAAAAATGTCTATTTCACAAATCCGAGATCATTTGAAACTGTGTTATACCTCCTTAAAGTGCTTGGACAAGGCAAGGAGAATTATCAGCTACAACTTAAATACTTTAGTAATCAGTAGACAACAAATGGTTGCTAAAGAATTGAATGCTTAAATATATAGTTATCACCACTTCCTCCCATTCTCCAGAAATTAAGCTAAAATATCACGAATACGAACGGGGCCTTCGTATTCGTGATATGTTTTTTAGCATCCACTGACGTAGAACTTATAAGACATATGTACAGTTGGATGCACATCGGTGGGATATGAACTACCTAAAATTACAGAAACCATCTTTGAGAAAAGATTACTTAACGTTGCACTTGAACTTTTTAGGTTTTCCATGTCCCACCCATTAACACGGAGGAGGCAGTATTTATTGCCTATATTGCAGTCTGCCACCAGGTGGCGACCGAGATGTATGAGCATTGCTGAAGATTAACACACAACATGGACTCAGTATGCATTATAAATTTCTATCCACTTTCCCTCTGACTGCTTGTTCAACTGCTTTCTTTTCCGTCCGCTCTGGGTGAGTGGGGTCGTGAGGAGGATGAATGAATGCATGACCATTTTACGCCTTGTTCCTTATTTGCCTTCAGGAGGCAATCGCAGATCAATAAGTACTCTACCACACTACCACAGGAGAAGTTACGGGCAGCTCTGGGAGTTTTCTATAATATATGGACATGCTAAATGTCAGTCATGCTTCCACAGCTCTCCAAGGCCATTATGAGCATTTGCTCGGCACTATTTATAGATAGCCTCAGCCTGTTTAGTCATGAAACACCTGACCCTTCAAATCAGAGCCCACTGAGTTGCACATTGGAAACTTGCTTGTATCATAATTTCCTGACCTCCACAGCAGCAGCATGAGGCAAATGAAATAAAAAAAAGGGAAAAGTGAGGAAAATATAAATCAGAAAATGGCAAATGTGTCCCTGTAACCTTCACCTTTATCCGCCATCAGTCTTTCATCATGTACTTGACCTGTCCCTCCTTCAAATACGCCTTTTCCGTCCCCCTGAAAGTCCCGTAGCTCCTGGGAACGCTGCGTCACAGTTACAAACTGAGAAAGACAGCTCACACACAGACTCCTTTTTGTGTTTCTGCCTCCGACTGAACCCTGAGGTTCAGACCTTACTATCCATATATTCTGTTTTCCCCGCGACCCCACTGTGCTGAGCAAACCTCAGAGACAAGGAGCAGAGACGGAGGGCACTTACTGCTTTCACACTTCGAAGAGAGCCTCCTTTTGCTTTTAGCTTGATTCAAATCGGGTTCACTCATAAAATTATTTAAAATGTGCTCTTGACATTTTAACACCCTCTACACTCTTGGGTGGAAATGAATGGCAATAATAAAATTTGCATTTTACAACAGAGACTTGGATGTGTTTTTCTGAGGGTTGCATGAAAAATCTATGAAACACTTCAAATTAAACCACAGTTTGCTCCAGATGCAGGGCAATGGTTTTGTAATCATGTTGCTATTTTTTCTGCCTGCAGAGGCAAAATAGCATTTAATTGCTAGTGCAAATGTACATCTGTATGCCTGTGAATATAAATGAGACTGCCAGGCCTCTTGTTCTCATGGTAACAAGTACAAGTAGGAGGTGATGTGCTGATTGACCTTGGTGGTGTGGAGCTTCTGTTCCCACATGAATTTAGCAGCAAGGTAAAGACTCCAGGTGTCTGCACGGTAACAGGTCGGCCGATTGTGATGGCAAACTGTCAAATGTTCCTGTTTGCATCAGTTCATTTTCTCTGGCTGCATATAAATTTGAGGGAAGTCTAAATAGTTTATGTAATGAGAAAACAAGTCTGTCACAAAAAGAAATTGCATTCATTTCATTCACTGCACTTCTTATTAGGAAATGACTGCAACCATCCAGGTGATCCTCGTGTAATGTTTCAGTTTACACAGGCAATGCATTACAATGATACATGGAGCAGTGTGTCGCTGCGGCGGTGCGTCATCAGGCCTGTGGGGGGCACTCCAGCACTGCCCCCCTCCGCCTGTAGCTCTCCTCCCTCTCTCTCCACTTTTTCTCAGCTCTCCCGCTCCATTTTCTTCATTTTCGTCTTTGGGCTCTCTGTTTTCTCTTCTGTGACTCTATCACTCCTCTCTCTCTTTTTCATACTAATGCGCTCTCTCATCACTACTTCTCTTTGCTCTCTCTCTCTCTCTCTCTCTCTCTCTCTCTCTCTCTCTCTCTCTCTCTCTCTTTCTCTCACACCCTCTCTCTCAAGTTCTTCTTCCTCTCGTTCCACTATTTCACTTTTGGTTGACACTCGTTTTTTCTCCTTCTCTCCCTCTTTCTTCTCTGTCCCTCATGCTCATTTCGGATGTATGTCTGCCACTTTTTGTTCAGGATTTTCGGCTGATACTGAAGGCTCCACTATCCCTTCTGCCTCGCTCATCGACATGAAATAAACTGTACACACATATAACCCCCAAGACATTAGTAACTCGACCTTCTCTCTGTTGGACGTATTTCTCATTCATTGCCTTTCCATATTGCAGCATGGTATAATTAGTCTGGCTTTCCATAGAAGAGCATTATCAGGATGCTGTTAGATGCAAAAAGAGAAAGAAATAATGGGAGCCTGATGACACAGGACATTCTTTTTTTCCTCCCTGCAATTTTCCAGGAAGCGATAGTGAGTTTGACGTCAGCTCATCACTCATTGCATAGATTCTTTTTCATTCAACACGTTTAATCCTCGGGCAGCTCTGAAAAGATAACTGGCCATCAAATTAAGGGGATGTGCATTTATGTGAAATTGTCAGAAATATAAAATATGCCGGATGCTCTGGGAGCATTCTTTTTCTCTGTGATGCAATCTCTCCCGGTATAAATCCATGCTGCTCTTTGGATGGACCAGAAATAGATGGGAATATTTTATCTTTTATTTTTGCTTTGTTTCAAATCATTTGTAGATTCATAAACAATCACCCAGCCATTTAATCTTGTTGGAGCTCCAGGCTTCAAACTGTCTTCTCAAGTAGACAGATATTTATCTAAAAAATGTCACCATGCCAAGAGTATTCATTCATGCCAGGAGTTGTAATCGAGTTGACAACATCTGCACTCCAGGGATTAAGTGAAAGAACAGCAAAATGCTGGGACAGATTGAACAAATTATACTCAATCACCCTGCCTGTGGATAAATAGAGCCGCTTCAAAGTTTGATGTGACTTTCCTGTGTGCACACGGACTGTCAGCTAAACCTACAGCATGCGATGTGTTTCATTATAACATTATCGATTTCACCTTTGTCACAAATTATAATAAAAAGCAGGCCATGTCAAAAGATGGTAATTAATGATTAGCCCTTATATGTATTACTTTGTCAGGGATTGACCGATAGCTGCTTGATGGCTAGCGGCCATGACCTTGACAGGGGAAATTACCACCGAGGGGGCAGACCAAGGAGATAGGTTGTATAAAGCAACCATTGCTTAATGACCGAGTTACATCATATCATTGCTTATGGCTTCATGACCCACGAAACACAGAGATGATTAATTTTAAACCACGTTTCCAAGTTTAATTTGACCAGGATCCACAGTCCACTGTAAATAATTCAGTGAGTCATCAATTATCTATCATTTCAGTTAATAATTTGATTGGTTGAAATATAGTACCCAACAAAATTAAAGATGAGGGACATGTGGTGGTCGGAGGTTGAACTGTGGATTGGGTGTAGCACATAGAACGAGGTGGTGCCTCTGTGTAATGTGAGTTGCATGAGGGTGTGTGCTAGCCACCTGTAAGGGCTGCATACATTAACTCAATGAGCAATCTTTTTCCACAGCTCTCTATAGATGGAGAGTAGGTGCTTGGCTGTAAGGCTATCTGGTAGCTTATCTGTTCACGGGATCACGCTAGTGCTATCTTCATGTCAGATGGGATTGAGAGTAGAGATGTTAACAGCTTGTGAGCATTCATGTCACCAAGACAGTTGTATTATTAAATCCGCCCTCCGGTTGAAATTGAGTTTCTAAACATGTTAACATGTCCCCCTGGTGTTTTTTGATAAAAGACATACTTTGGGAGAAAAAAGCATTCAGTGCCATGGCTGAGTATTTCCACTTAAAAATGGCAGTAAACGATTGCCAGTCCAGTCTGCCAGGGTCAAAACCACATAGGCAAATTCATAACAGATTCATATTAGTTTGAATTCAGATTTTTCATAAAAGTCAAGCTTATAATAATGACACATATTGTTTGCAAGTCGCAACTTGCAATCTATAAGAACTCGGATATGATAAAAACACAAAATTAAAACAGAACGGAACAAGTGAACAACTTCTGAATAAACACAGCAGCTCATTGTTTTTTTTAAACACCATTACCTCTCTTTGGGTGTAAGTGCCATTCATAGGTGGAGGTGCGATGTTTTAAGATTCCCATGGCTGCTCAAATTAGCACAACAGTAATTGTGTGACACTGGGAAATGTGTCCCACCTGAGCAGTTGTCTTCAGCATCTGGGTCAGACTAGTGCTCAACTTACTTCAAAGCTAAAGTATACTCGTCTTGAATGAAAACAGTAATATCAAAGTCTTTTGTAGTATATTTTATGTTTTCTTTCTAACAGCTCAAAAACTGACCTCTCTTCTCCTGCAAGTGCTAACTCTGCCCAACACATTCAGTCAGATGTAAATTGTCCTTGAATGAAGCCTGACGGTTGTGCAGGATTAGCTCTATTCGTTTTTGTTTGTTTGGAGATATCTGAGAATTAGTTGAAAATCCACCAAAGGAATCTTGTTTTCTCTTTCGATTAAAACATATTTATTAATACATTGAACAATTACCTAATTTATTTGGATCGGTAGCAATAGTGGGCCACACACAGTGTTAATGAGGGAAAACTGGCAATTTCTGTCGCACCACTTCTTTGGGACCGACCAACTATTGATTGATTACACACTCAACAATGATTTACTGAATTGATTGAAATTACTTGATATTTGTCATGAATAGATTTATTAAGAAGAATTGGTGATCATTTCATCCTCATATCTCACACAGTTTCTACAGTCTAGAGACAGTTGTGTAATCTGAGCAGTTTATGAGAACAATTTATAATGTCTACAATAGTTCATTCATTAAAGAACAAGACAGGATAAGTGGAGACTTTACTCCTCTGCTAATTTAGACAAACTCACCACAGAGCTGTGACTTCATTAACGAGACGCTTTCGCAAATCTGTAACCTGGGATTTGATACAACCCGATCCATCATTAATCTGTTTTCACAGGAACAAACAAGAAAAAAAGGTATATCTATCATTTTACCATGTAAATCATCATTAACTACATACAATGCTCAATTCGAAAAAAAGGAGACCAAGAAAATTGAGATGGGGGCATCTCTTCACCATTGTTAACATGGACAAGTCCCAGAATACGGATCAGTGGGAAAGCATCATAGGTGGATAATGAAGAGAGGGATTATTTTGTCAAAGCTTGGATCAACTACTAATACACAGGCCTGTACGCGCCTGGTAAGTCACTTAGACAAAAGCATTTGGATAATATTTTCAAGTTAACACAGTGCTTCATTGTCGGTTAATGGATCACAAAGTTTATTTCAAACAGCCTCAATGATGGATGAGAGAGATCGTTTTCATGTCTGTAAACTGCAGAAATGATTTTATACAACTTTACATCACGATAAACAATTTCACAAGCTTTTGGCTTCAAGTATATGCTACAGCACCCATTGTACAGATGCTGCTGCCTTTAACAGTCAATAAATGTATAAAGAAATCTTGATACTGGCAAATTTTAATAAACTTAACAAAATGTTTTTTTGTTTTCTAGTGTGTGATTAGTTATTCCTCAGCTGAAGCCATTAATTTAGTCTGAAATTAACAAGTATACTGTATTAGGCATGCATCTACACGTCTCGCACACACAAACGCACACACACACACACACATAAAAACACACACACACACACACACACACACACACACACACACACACACACCTTTGGAGTGGATGGGTAAGAGGTGGTAGGTACTCTCCAGCAGACAAGTATAATCTCCTTTATAAATCTGTACCAGAGCTGCTCTGCTCCAGGCAGCTTATCCACAGTCCAGCCACATGAGTAGGAGGCTCTTGTACAACAAAATGTCACAAAACCAAACATTTACCAAAATGCAGCTTTTTCTTCTGCCGTGTAGCATTTTCCTTCAATTATATGGAATTTAGGTTGGAGTGGAAATTACAGTGGGAGGGGGGAACCCCTTTTCCTGGGACTCCGTTCGTAAATATTCCTCTTGGGGATTTTTCAAGCATTTCTCTCATAAATCAAACCATACACAGACTAATGGATCACATTCTTAGACACGGTGTTAATTCAATTTTGTAGTCTCTGAAAGGTGGTTTAATTTCAAACAAGGTTAAACCACTTCTCTGCATTTTTATCATAAAACCAGCAACAATCAGCAAATAAATAAACAATTGGGGGCTCCTGCATTTAAATGCTTTTGGAATATATTCCTCAAGGAAACCGTAACCGCACAGCATTTAACTGATTGTCTTCTCGTTCAACACTCCAACAGTTTCCTCCATTAGTGCTAGGATTTCTCTTCTCATGTGATCTGTTAAAGTGAAATCAATTATCTGTGATTAAAACAACCCAGCAGCCGCCGGTCCCCAAAGCAAGAGGTGATTTAGAATTATCTGTCAGCTATGTCAGAGAGGAGATGGCAGGACGCCATCCTCGTGTGGTGATGAATATGGCGGAATGGAATAGAAAAAGCAGGTTCTCAGACAGAGAGAGAGAGGGAGAGAGAGGGAGAAGGGATATTTCTGCTGCACAGAGCCAGAAACATCTGTATTTTTGTATGCTGCAGTCCTAAAACTATGCAAGAAAAATCGAAAGCGAAAGTTCATCATACTTATTTTCTGTTTACTCTGCCACTGCTGTGAAACGACCCTCCCTGAGTTCACCCTGCATCTATCATACGAGGCAATATTCCCTGCTCCTCCAGAAAAGGTTGACCGGCTTCCACCCATCCTCCTCTGCTTCGCTTTACTGAAATTGCAGAAGCCAGACTGTGCTGTCATTTGTAGCTTGTTTTGAGACCCAAAAAAAAAAGCCTTCTGGGTAATATCGTTTGAATGTGACCAGCTCAAACAGACTCCCAGAACCAACAGAAGTGGTCAAACAAGCCTCACACATTATTGTGGAGTGCTCCAAATAGTCGACATTCTCTGCAAACCCCTGCAGCACAGTGAATCAATGAGCCACAAGTACATAGAGATTGTGCCAATGTCTCACCACAAATCAAGCATTTATGGCTTCGTATCAACACATTTTCTTGTCTAAATTGGATGCGGAGCCCTTTAAAATCTGGAGACGTTGGTCAGTCGGGCTTCGCTCTCTGTGCGATCCGAAGCAAACAAAGCATTTTCATTTGATGCACAACTGATCAAACTGCACTGACTGAGAGCTGAACAAAACAAAGTTCTCTAACTCAAGCCTGGTCATATTTCGCATGTCATCTCCATGACAACAAACCTGTGGTTATCCACGACATCAACTCTGAATCTGTTTGAGCTGAAAGATATGAGGAGTGGAAAGGAGTCGGGGTTCCTTCAGAGTCTAATTGAGAGATATTCATTTCAGCGGGGCTCTTAGCTGTCCTGCCTTTTAGATGAAAGGCTGGGCTCTGCAGCCAGCAGGTAGGCTTTTACACTGCTCATGGTTAGCTCATTAGCTAAGCTGCCTCCCCCAGACCGAGCCGGAGCTCTGAAAACATGCCAAAAAATCAAAGTCAGGACCAGCCAAAGTCACTTCATTGGCAACCGGCTCTACAGTATGTTGTGTTCACACCATGATAGCTGGCGCAGATATGGATGCTGTGTGTCTGCTCAACGCCTAGTTGTGAAAGCTTAAGGCTAAGTTGGCAAGATTCACTGATGTAGAGGATCTAATCTTGCATGGTAGAATGTACTGATTTTGCTATAAGAACATTTTCCAGCTACACATTATTTGGTAAATTGAACTTACATGTCTCTGTACAAGCCTGCTCTCTGAGGGATCATGGGCATTTCTGACCATCTCTGTGATCTCTGGCTCTTAAGTTCAGCTGTGTTATCCGACATTGTGAACATCTCTATAGCCGTAAAGAACGTTTTGTTAAAGGTTAAGTTTTTCTAGCAACAAAATAAATCATTTTGCATTTATTATTCCCACTTTAAATAGACAATCTCCATTAGGGGAAACACAAGGAATGACCGCTTGATGGGTATGGCTTTCCATCTTCTCCTCCCTCAGAACAAAGAGATTTGTAAGACTGTATCTAATTTATTTCAAATGCGACGCCTCGGATTAATAGACAGCAGCAAAACAATTATAAACACACAAGTGACGGCTTTTTTTAAATGATTGGTCTCAATGAATATCCAGGGTCAACAACTCAATTGGCTTTTTCAGCCCCTGAGTGCAAATGCGAGTAGTAGATTAGCTTTGCAGACAGCAACAGGGATGCGAATGATGTTTTTAGTCAATTATAGACTGAGTATAAATTCCATAAGAGACAACATAATGTCAAAGTTAAGCCAGTAGTGTTGTGGATTGAATTATAGAAAGATGGTAATTTGTCCAGCTATTGGGAGCCTTTTAATTTGCTGTCTTAACATCATTTTTTATGCAGTTTAACAAGGTGATGCTTCTGTCTGTGGGTTTCCATGAGTTTTCACGAAGTGTGCTTGATATTCTTGAGACAAATTCCCATCCATAACATTTTCAGCCAGGCACTGTCTGACCCGTGGCCTGCCCAGGACAATAACAAGTTCTCCTGTGCTGCTGAGGCCGGGTAGCCACAGACAGCCTTTGTGCTGTCTCTCATTATCAATTTGGCTCTTCTTCCACTTCTCTCCTGTGACGTAGCATACGGAGAATCTCTGTGCTCTCTGCATGCTCCCTGGATGTCACTAGATCTGGGATATGAGCCGAGCAGTTCTGCTGAGGGGTCCCACTCATTTCCTCCCAAAAGTAATGCATGCAACCAAAAGCAGCGGGCAAGGAGTAAATACTTTCAATACAAAGCCTTGGATATGGTGACTCACTCTCTGTCAAGCCTTACAATGTCTAGACGTTATCATGATGCCCACCTTTTATTCTGGTAGACGAAGGCACCGCCAGGACTAGAATAGCTTACTGAAAAGTGGCCAAGAGTGATGGAAAAGTCTCACCGGCGCTGTGTTTGTATTGTCAAAACAGGAAGAAAAATTGCTGAAATGTAGGAGCAAAAAATAACAGTAGCCAGTCCTAAAAGAAGGAACATTATGCGAAAGGAACAGCTCATTAGCTGCAGTGGTTTTGGATGTTCAAAACAATGTGTCACTACACGTTTGAAAATGACATCCTGCTGAGACAAACAGACAACATTTCTCTCCTGTCGCTGGGCTGAAGTCAGAGGAAACATTGAGCCAAACAGAGAGCGTAATCTTCAAGACGTCAGTATCTCCCTCCCTCTGGAACCTGTTTCTTCTTTTCTTTTCAAATAATGTAAGCACTTTATCTTTATGTACACATGCAGTGTGTATAGGCTCACGTAAGAAGCTTTAATTCAGCCCATTTAATTTGACTGAGGCAAATATCATTTTATTCAAAACAAACAAGGAAATAAATAAATAAGTCCATCGGACTAGTTCAAAGGAGTGCTTTCTGAGCTCGGCTCACTGATTGAGGAACCTGTAAAGGGGCCCCAGGAGATGGTGGGTTTCACACACCAGCGTGATTTATGGTCTACCATAACAAATCAACAAGTTTAACTTTAATTGTTTTCTTTGCGATGGGAGGTGGGGTAGTTAATACAGAGCAATGATTGATGGCACAGGGCACCAAGTTTGGCTTGGTACTTTGTCTTTTGGAGTGCAGCTCAGGAATTGAACCAGTTGATAGAAACAATTAATTTGAGCGAGGATTTTTTTGATTTAGGAAATATGCTGGTTCTACAAATAACCTGCAATTTGCACCATTGCTGCGTCACCGAACACTTCTTGGTCTTCGGGTGTTTTATAAATGAAAGGCCTCAGTACTTTTATTTTCTAATTCACACGGGTTTACACCCGTCTCCATTTAGGGTTACTGTGGGAGCACTTGCGTAAAACTTTATCTGAGACATTTCATGTGGTTTAATAAAGTTAGCCCGTGTTCAAGCTACATTAGCTTGCTAATAATTGAGACAACCGTTTAATTAAATGCTTTGCTGATGATGCTTCTCTTGGAATAGTGGCTGTTAACCATTAATCAGTGGGGCACACCTAATTTACAAGGACAACAGAGCAGGAATGGGTCCTGCACAGGAGAGGAAATGGTCACGCTGTTAGTCTGAATCACCCTAAATCACCATTACTAATTAGTGAAGCTAGTCACACCAGCAGCACTGAGGGGGCTGTCAGGCCCACTATATCATATCTATATTTATACAGACATACACATTAAAACCAGTGACTGGTTTTAATGTTGTGGCTGATGGCTGTACTGCGATTACACGTGGTCACAGGATAAAATAACATTGCCATAACTGTAAATAACTGTGGCTGACATCACAGCTGATCAGCACTCCATAGATCATAGTGCAGCCTCTGTGATAACTGTCGCCATGTGGTCTAGAGGTGCCGCTGAGTGCTCCACAGAGCAGCCCCGCAGCTCCTGCCAGTAACTCAGGGCATGCCAGAGTGGGTCTATTTATTCTTTGCATTTGTTCCAGCCTTCTGGCGACTGATGCAATAGAAGAGATGATTTATTTCTGTTGATTATTGAATCATTGAGGAAGAAAAAAAGCTGTGCACGGAAAGCTACACATGAGTTTTAATTAAGTTTGGACAAAAACTGCTCTTTCCTCAGTCAATTCGTACAAATGACCTTCGTTGTGAATTACAGAAATGAAATATGATGAGCACAGCTTGGGAGCGTGGATTCCACACCCTACAGAGGGGTTTGGAGAAGAATGATTATGGTTCTGTGAGTGAGGCTGCATGGGAAGTTGCTGTTGCTACAATGGCTACACAGTCCTGAAACTGAAAAGACAATAAATCAAACATAATTGATTGCACTACTGTCTTGGAGTGTTTTTGCAAGCATCAATCACATTTACAATGAATTACAAGGGCTGCTGTAACTGCTTATAAGGCAGAACAAACTGAGACTCACCCCAACAAACAAATTATATTGTGTTTGGTGCGGGGAAGGAGTAAAGTTCATGAAGTTCAGATTTAAAAATGGAGAAGAATACAAATGATTGATGCAATGAGTATCAGTCACATCATTTGACTAGGAGGACTGGTCAGAAATCCCACATTCTAATTACAATACAGTATATAAACAAAACTGAAAAACATCCGTTTTATTTCAATTCATCAATTCTGTTATGACTTCTCAAATAAAATTCTTAGAGCTTTTTTCATAACAAAAGCACAGCAAAGCTTTACATGTATAGAGTGTATAGTGTCTTTCAAAGAGATGCTTGAGAACATTGTGCCCAATAGCAAACAAATCAAGCTATTATATCAATAATGCAACAGCTGGTGCTATTTTCTTTCTTTGTGAAAGTTAGAGCTGAAGATCCTTGTCACTCCCGAAGCAGTATGATGGCCTATATATATTCAACAGCCAGCATCTGGTTAAGTATTGGTTGTGTAATCCTTCTAAAAGACAGACGAACAGACAAATGGTAACTTACTACCACTTTACACAAAATGTGTAACATTGACCAGGAACAACACATTGGATTACAGAATTCACAAAATAAAGGTTAACAACACGTGAATGCAGCCCTCACAAGATGAACCTGGTGGGATTAGCAGCCTCCCTCACATCAAACTCACACTGAGTTCGGCTCATACTGAGGCTCGACCATCTTCACTCCCAACCTCCTCACTTCAGATCCATTACCCTTTTAGGTTCTTTCAGCTCATTGTTTTGATTTAACATCCCACAACTCTCCCTAACTACATTCATTTCCAGCCCCTCAGGAAGCAGGGTTTAGCAAAAAGCTCTTAAGGAATCTAGATACACTACCTGTTTAGTCAACTACTTTAGTTGTTAACTTTGTTAGAAACTATCTGGTGACCAGGGTGCAGCATTTAGCAACCAAAGAGCCTGGTCTTTCCCTCTTGAGTTTGTAGAGCTCAAATAAGAAGTAGGAGAATGATTATTTTATTATTTACTCTAACACGTTAAACAGATGAACGGTCGGTGAAAGTGCTGATCTGCTTTTTGATTTCCTCTCTCAGTCCTTCACTCTCCCTCTGTTCCCTTTTTAGTCCCGACCTCTGAACAGTCTTCCCTGCTCCAAAGGCTCACCCAGGCTCCCTTTGTGATGTTTAATGATGCATGCAAATGCAAATAAACCCATGGACATCTCAGAATATTAGTCCTGGACCCAGAGGGAATGAACAGCGCAGGGCAAACACACTTTTCCTACTCCCAGAGAGAATCATTTTTTAACCCCAGGTTGGAAAAACACATACATAAAATCAGTTCCGCAGCAGAAACCAATTACCCCTCCCTCCGCCATTGGTCTGCACAACAAACTCTTTCATTGATCTGGTGATAATTACCTCAGTCACATCATAAAGCACCTGGAACAGATTGGTGGCTCAAATTATTGATTACCCCTGGGCTACCCTTCGTCGTTCATTGTATTGCCGCTATACATTACTTGATGAGATCTGCTTTGCCGTGCTTTTCCCCTTGCATTTCTCATCGTCGCTGTGGCGGGGGACACATTGACAAAGGGTTTTCGGTGGTCAAATCCACAATTTCAAAGTCATTTCTCATTTTCTCCCAGGCTTTGGGTTATCCTGTGTGCCACCTCAAACCTGAGGTTAACTCGCAGAACAGTCAGCTGGTATCCGCGTCTCCTACCCAGCAACACCAAAACTATATTAATCTCAAACGGTTTGGATTCTAAAAGTGACCTCCATTCCAGGTTGTGACTCGGGGCCTGCCCTGGCAAGTACCAGCTGTGTGTAATGCTTCGTTACACACGTTCCTTGCAGCATGTCAGTACGTGACCCTGAAACTTCTGCCCACTAGCCACGCATGCGTCCGCTAGCCAAGTCCCCTACCACAGTCACAACAACGGTCTGACCTCCACTGAGGCTAACGCATTTGGTCGGCAATAAATAACGAGGAATGAATTTTTGGCTCCAGCTACTTTTCCCCTCGATATTTCACAAAGCTCACTCAAAGGTGCCTGTATTATTTTACAAGCCTTAATTTTTTATGGATCACGGTGGCAGCCTGTCATAAGTCTCC
The DNA here is from genome assembly GCF_947347685.1 of Pleuronectes platessa. Taxonomy (NCBI): domain Eukaryota; kingdom Metazoa; phylum Chordata; class Actinopteri; order Pleuronectiformes; family Pleuronectidae; genus Pleuronectes; species Pleuronectes platessa. The sequence goes on from NC_070633.1 coordinate 12,506,456, forward strand.
CTCAGCTTGTTCCCTTTTAAAAAGAGAACAACAAGATGGCACAGAGGAGATGTTCTGCTTTGTTACTGAGTCAGTCTTAGCTTTGTGCTTGTCTGGTTATCAGAAGAACAATGGCTCCTGGCATTTCCCCGGATTCCTCTCTCTTCAAACACGATGAAAATACAACAGGAGCTGAACCAAAAATGGCTACACGACTCACAAAGTGCAGGCTGTGGGTATAACTAGTATTTTTGTGTTTGTTATTTTTTGCAAACACGGTAATCTTTGAAGCTGTTGACTTGCAAACGAAGGAACTCATTTACATGTTGGCTGGATGACAAATTATTCATTTTTATTATAACATTTCTTAGACGGTAATGGACTCATTAAATACCACAGGATTAATCAGCAGGTCAAGCACAGGGAGCAACTTTTAATTAGTAATTCCTCAACATGTTGCATCTGCACAATGGGTCAATAATAGGAGCTATTCCCAGGATATGTAATTATTGTGTTATGTAAGTAGGTTGCATTTTGCTATTAACCAGTGAAAAACAAATATCCGGTAAAAAAAACATGTTCACTGAGGTGTACTCCCCTGTGTACAGTAACAAGCTAATCAGATGAATAGTGTATACTAAATATCCGCGGATCGGTTTTGTGTATTAATGCTATCCTTACAAGTGCCTTAATTAGACGACTGAAAGATACCACATGATTTTCACTCTGCGAGCATTATTCTTTAAACGTATTCAACCACAGACGTCACATTGAGAACTGGGACATAATCTTACATCCAACACAAAACCACATGATTAGCTGCAGAGAGAGTGTGTGCAACGTCTGTGAAAACAGAACAAAAAGCTGATTTACATGAAAATGTGACTCATTATATGGGCCTATAAAAACACGTGTTCCTTTAGTTTACCATAATGAATAAGAGGATCACGATTTACGAATAAGCAATATTGGGAAACATTGTAAAATGATTAAATCCTGAATCATAAGGAAACATGCTCTTGAGTTTGTTGTTGATTAATCTACCATCAACCATTCATCAACACTAATTCTATTTTCGCCTCCGACTTTGCAGCTTCTCTTACTCAATATTGGAGCGAGTTAATATCCGAGCACAGGATTTAAGATGATCTAGCTCTGAGGGGAGAGTGCAGCTCTCTCCATGTGCGAGGTAGCGCCTGCAGGAAAGGTTTGTGAGGACAAAGAGCTCACCTTATCCATCTGCAGTGAACCAAACTGGCTCTGGGAAGGTGTTCAACATGACCAGGTGGAAAGCGCCTGACACAGACATACAGTAGCTCCCCAACGCTATGTGTCACTGTAAATAACGTTTGTTCCTTCAATGTGAGAAGTGGACAGGAGTGAGCACCCAGCCAGTCCTCCTCATTCTCCTCTAATTCAGGCAATTAAAAAGAAAGGTTGTGTGGAAACAGATGGCTCAACTTTAACTGTGTTCTGACTCTGGAGGCAGAAAGAGACAATGTACCATTCACACATTCACTATATATGAGAGGCAGACAGTAAACGGCCAAATGACTCAGCTTTATTCAATCTAAGAAACAAAAAGTGTATTTTTGTGCAAGTAAAACCCTCTGGGGGGGGGACAGTTTGGTCCAGAGTCTGCATGATCATATTTTGCATGTTAAACTTGTTGCACACTTGCAGGTTGCACACAGCAACACTCTAACAAGAAGACAGTTTGATCCCTCTGGGTATACAGCATTTGAGAGCTTTACATCTTTCTGTAGGTATCATGCTCAAAAAGCTAAAATACTGATATTCAGCTGCTCAGTCTCAAAGCTGAAGTAGTGTTCGATGGAACTGCTTTTCCAAGGCTGAGTTTTCTTTAATCATTTACTGCAGAAGGAACTACTGTAGCCTACACAAAACAACTGAAGAACAACTATAAAACTAACTGAGGGTGCGTCTGGGAGAAGAAAGGGTACGTTTTCAGTGCTCAGGGACAGGACAATTAAAGTAGAATAAAGTCTGCTGAAGTTAAAACAGCCTGCTGAACCTCCCTGGAGTAATGCAGGAAGCTTGTGTAGGCAGTAAGGTGAGGAGAAACGGCAAACAGAATGTTGTCACACTTTCACTCCCTGCGGAGCCCGGCTAAAAGGAGGGGAGACATGGATCTGGAAACAGTACACTGCCTCCAGCTTCTGCTGTTTTCTGTCGCAACGTTTGTGAAATTCCTGCTGATGGGGTAATTATACTGGAAAATGTGCTGCTTTTCCGTGTAACTAGCTACTGACAGTGGTTAATGTGCAGCTGCATGTCACGTCATCCACGATATTGTACTAAACCAACACATCTGTCAATTGTGTCTATTTATTCTTCTTCGTATTATTATATCATCATCATCAGTATTATTACTTTCCCCAAATTATGGGTAACAAAGCACTTTCCCTGTGGGGTTCAAGTTTTTCAGATATGTGTTAACAAATTGAGCAAAGCTAGTTGACCTGACGAGGTGTTGTTCAGCACTGGGACTTGTTTTAGGTCAGTGGAAAATGTGTGTGTATTTTTACTCCCACATCTGACCGCAATGTACATACAGACGAACTCGGTAAACAGTATTTACTCCAGGGATTTTGTGGGGGGCGAGTTATTTTTAGCCGACACCCACTGGTTGTTAAGGTTCAGTGAGCCTTTTGAAGAAGAGAGAGCAGAGTATATGCACTGTGACAGACAATTTTGTTTCAGCGTGGTCATCATTTCACCTAATAGCACCGCCGCTATTGGACGGATGCGAGATGAAAGTCGTCTCCCTACTTCAAAACCTGATGTAGAAACACTGTGCCTGTATGCAGAATGTTAAGAGGCCCGAAGGAGGAGTTTTTCCTGAAGGCTTGTGAAGTTGTTTGGATGTGCCTTTGGGGGAATGTTAACTTTTCCAGTTTATGGAGCATTTGACAACACACACTAGTACTGCCAAACATGTTTTTAATGGTGCCGCTTGGGCACTTATGCATCGAGTAGGATCACATCATCTGCTGTTAAAGAAAGTGTGTGTATTTATTAGGTTGTGTGTGTTAACTCTGGGAATTTCTGTGAACAGGCCACAGCTTGCTATGAGAGAGACTATATGCACCTCTACACTCAACACAACTGCTTATTGCATCCGACTATACAAATCAAACTGTCCTGACAAAAGCCTGCAGTTAGTAGAACTCCACAAAGCTGGTAACTGCTTCATCACAGCCACCAGATGGTAAATCGATGACTAGACGAGCAGCCACAACGTGTTTTCAACACTGCAGACAGTAACAAATTAAAAACATTTATCTCCACCACAGGATACTTAACCTGACAATGATAAACACACATCTGCTTCGTTCTGTTCCAGGGAATATGACACTGTAGGAAAAACAAAGTCATGGTCTCAAGTGAGGGATGTCTGAAAGGTAAAAGATGACTTCACTCAGTTGGTGGATATTCTCTAGTGTCACATTGTAAAAGAGACATTTTTAAATTTTAGGTAATTTCAGCAGCATACAGCTGCCTTTTGGTCCACAGTTATAAATCGTTGGTCAGTGACATTGCAAAGTTCAAAGTAACCTATTTAAAAACACTCTGTGGGATAACATGAGTGTATAGCTGCTTTGAGACATGTGCTGAACACCAGACATTTTCCTGCAATATTCAAAAGGGGCGACAAGTGAAGAGCAAACTGTTCCAGTCAGTTGCTCTGGACATTATTTTCCTGCCAGCCCCTAAGTAACATGTTCAGAAACATCCCATGGAGCGAGTGGGCGTGATGATGACATTGCTAACACGTGGTGGACATGAAAGTGGAGGAGTATCAGGAAAAAGAAGCACCATACATGTAGACGATGTCCACAAAGTCCTCCTGCATTTTACCTACTGCTGTGAACAGTTTCCTGAAAACAGCAATGTTCAGAAGTTGATGCTTCTCCGTGTGTGAAAAAACAAACATTTTGTGGCATTTTAACTTCTTTATCTTAAGAGAAACATTTGGAACCAAAAATACGAAAAGTGTGTTCTATAAAAATCTTCTCATGTGTTGTTGAAAGTTTTGCGTACAAAATCGCACATATTCATGAAAAAATGCTTGATTGAAGACACTTCAGAAGCAGTTTTGTTCTCTTCTTTGCAAAAAGTCAGTCTCATGGAGTCCTAGAGAAAAAAACCTTGCCACAAAAGCAAAGAGGAGTTTTAAAAACACGTTTATCAATAATGAAAGGGAAGTGTTTAATTTAGAAGCTGAAGCCAAAAAGGCATTTTCCGCCATGTCCTCCCTGGAGTGCCTGGTGCGAGGAGAAGAAAAACAGGCTTGGATTGCAGTAACGGAGGCAGTGATGCTGTGTCTGTGTCCCCATGAAGTCTTCCCTTCTGCTGATGCTAATTAATACAGTAGAGTCTCATATGGAAATTAAGGCAGTGCCTAATCATGTCTATGACTGCAAACAAGGCCAACTTTAAAGCTGCTCTGAGAGACATAATGCGATCTCATTTTTTACTGCTGTCAGCCACAGAGTGAAAGTACAGAATCACAATATCATGTCATATCTAGTTAACACATCAAACGCGTGACAACCGAACAACTTCAAACTGAATACATTGAAGGTAAGTCCTCTGAACCTCACGGTACCAGGTGCTGTGTCTGACCTGCATTTAAACGCAGTAAGACTGACTTTCATTAACCTTCTCAGATTAATTAATAAGTCAGCTGTTTTCTCAGTGAAGTCAAGTTTGCAGCATGTTCAGCAGAAAACCGGCAGACAGGGTAAGAAGCTGTGACTGGTGAGGGAAGGAGAACTTTGAGGCCGTGAAGACTTAGGAGCTTAAGGAATGGATGGATGGGACAAGAATTTATAAGTGCAGTGAATATTAGATCTCCATTTTCAGAAGGGTATCAAGAAACTATGACTCCGTTGTTTTGAGCATATTTGATTTTTAATCTCAGGCCCACATTTTAAGGCAGCTCTAACAAGAAAATCACTCAGTAGGGCACACACCTCCGCCATGGCCCAACAGTCCCCTTAAACTCAATCAAGCTGCACCAAAATTGTACACACTCACAAAAATCTGTTCTCTAAATATGCTAGATTTTTTTATATTAACATCCATGAATGAGAGTGATTCTCTGAGAAAAGAGTGACAATGTTGAAAAACACCCTATCACGGTGAAAGATAGTTAAAGACCCATAAGTTCCATGGAAATCCATTCAGCTGTTTTTTTTTTGTTATCTTGCATAGAAACAAATAAAGAAACATACAAACAGAAAAACAATCTCCTTTGCAGAGTTGGACTAACTTGATCCTAAGTGACACTGCATTGTTGAGGATGGACATGATAATCAATAAAAGCAATTTTGAAAAATGGCAGCAAAATGTAGATATTACATTTGCAACATAATCACAAAACATAAACAAATATTTTGTGATCATAATAAAATAAAACTATCTACTGAGCTTGGTAATTTACACTTAAAGGATTTTTTTATTTGTGTGGATAAATTGCGGATTAAATACATAACACTGACACTGATATTTAATTCCACTAAACAAACACCAATTGATACGCTGTGTGCGCAATATGCTGCTAATTCAACAGTCTAGCTCAAATATGAACCATTTTGTATTGATTGTGTTTCTAACGTTCCAACATTTAATCAAGGTTTAGTCATATCATGTTCATACTGGGGAATTTTTTGCATGCGAGTGGTAAGAGGTCATTTTAGATGTGTAACCTATAAGATCTAATTCGTAAACCCAATCATTGCCTGTAAAATTTGTGTATTCATCTTAAAGCACAGATTTGTGTGTTCAATATGAATGGGACTCTGAGTCACTCAGATCTGGAGCTCGACACCTGGTTACAGAACCGAAACCAAAGTGTTTGCGGTGTCTCCAGTTTGACGAAAATCCTAGTAAATCTTAATTAAAGGAGGATTGAAACCCAAGGACCAGGGGCTATAAAAAAAGACATCCTTTGGTAATATCTGGGCATTACTCTTACAGTTAGAAAAGTAATTTGGAAGAGTCGTTTATTAGTCCTCTGCCCTTTCAGACAGATATGACCTTGCGAGCCCCTGTACCGGTGGACCAGCTGCAGTCCATGATTCATTTAACACCTTCTGGGCCTCCAGAATCACTGCGGGCACAGGCGCTGTTGATTAAGCGCTTTGTGGAGAAATTCCTATTTAAAGCAAACGCCACATGAAAATTATTGATAACCAGCCCCACCAACACGTTCCTGAGGAGCCAAGATGGGGAACGTTTGAGGGATTCACTTCAATTTACAATTTACTCTGCAATCATCACACTGTTTCCTGCATATACAGCATAATGTACGCAACAATTCTGTAAGAGGGTGGAATTAAAAGGAATCTGAGAAGGCTACTCACAAAACGATATAAATGTCATTACAGTGCATTCAAGCAGGAAATCTAGTACAGGGAACAGGAGATTAGCCTCTGGGTGGGAACGCTCCACATATGACCATACGAGGCTAACAGACTCAGTGGGTGAATGAATGATGATTGAGAAAAACTCCACTGAACTATTTTTATGGCTCTGAATATTATATGAAATGTAGCAAGGGGTCTGCTCGTCTTTGAACTAGGCCACAGTCAATTTCAAGAGAACCTGCTGTACTGTCTGTGCTATGACTTGTACTTTAGCACATCCAAAGAGGACGAATACAAATCCTGACTCTGAATTAAAAATTAAGTGGTTAATAGCTAATATGAGAATGATTTGGTATGAAGGGGACAGGGATGTACTGGTCTGGTAGCGCCGCAGGCTGGGTTTTGGGTCTCTGGAATACGGGAGGCCTGTCAGGGAAAACAATGGAACCAGATTGAGATTGGTAATGGCGGCAGAGCAAAGCCGGTCGAAGACTTGGACCAACGTGGATCGAAGAAGGGAACAAACAAGGATTGAGGCAAACACCGTTTGTGGATCGCTGCATCACAGGGAAACAAAGCATTGCCTTGAAAGGATGCCGGGTAAGAACTGGTCGATGGGACATTCTGGAGAGGATTTGAGAGATGAGAAGGGATATAGAGTTTGTACTGGCATGGGTGGAGTAGACGATGAACTGATGAGCTTCTGGCCCTGTCCAGACCTGGTATGAACAACTGTTTCCTGTTATCCAATCACAATTGGATAGACTTAAGTATTAAATGGGGCTGGTACAAACCAAGATGCAATGGGAACGCACTTTGGATCCCATCACTCAGTGTGGGAAGCATGTGGCCGTTCTATAAACTGCGTGCACAAAATGCAACATGGGCAACGTTGAAGCAAGAACCACTAACTCAACCAACGTCCTGTGACCTGCTACGTTTACATAATGAAACCAAACAATTTTAACGATTCTCATTGTTTCTAATATATTGATTTATTTGTGCCAACCAACAGTAACTTAAAAGTGACCACCACTTATTGATTTCCTATCTTAAAAACACGTATTTCGTAGAGTTGCAGAGCAGAGCATTGATTCTCTCACCCTGTCTGGCTGTGCTCTCACACGACACACAGGACACGCTATAACTGATGCACGTGAAAATATTGACTGCGTTTTTTTCTAAAAGGAGAGAAGTGAGATCTGATCACAGGGGACGCATGTGGAGACACATTCTGTTTCCAGGTGTGAGCAGTTCACTTATGTGAGCAAGTTAATGCCAAGTTTGGAAGAGACGTCAGTTGTGCAGGTGAGTAAACAGAAGAATTACCAGGCTCACACCCGAAAAAGGAAAACTCAAGGAACAAGGGGAGAATAACCAGACCTTGACAGTCTGAGTCTGACGTGAAAATAGAAAACTGTCTAAATGTATTACTGTAAAAAGTAAGGCTGTAATTTCTTTTGTTATTTGTATTTACCCTTTGTTGTAAATGTCTTTCACAGCCCCGCTGTCAGCTCCTGCTGCTCTTCCATGCTTCAAAAAATATCTTCCATTTCACCTGCAGCTCGTACTTACAGGCACACTGCACATCTCGGATTCAACACAACATCACCAGCAGCAAGTTGATGGGAGCAATCCATCACGTAGAGTTCAAGGGTTATACTCCAGGTCTGTGCTTCACGGTCATGCTCCCAGATCTAACACCTCGTCCCCCATCTGTCCTAGACCCTCCACAAGTGTCACTTTGCATCTGGCTGGCTGACAGCTGTGTTTATTAAAATGCACAAGGCTCTCTCTGTTCCAGCTCTTTTAAAGGATAATACTAACATAAGTGGGGAAATGATTATGTTCATGATGTTGGGAAATTTCACATGTTTAGTGCACACTCAATAGCAGCTTTGACATGTTTATAATAACAGCTTTTAGCATACTGTCCGTGTGTCTCTGGATGGTGATGTTGGTCTGATGCTTGGTTGAACTGGTGGATTTGGTCCAGATTGACATATATTAAATCTCTTTCCTGAATTGCCATTCAATTTGGAGCAAACATTAATTGGGCCCAGTGCACAAATTCTAAAGACACTGGTGATGCCATCACATTCTATTTACTATTCCTATTCTATTATAGAGTGTTTTTCTTTATTCTCAAGTAAAACACTCTACTATCAGTGACGCTCATGAGATTTACATTTGTGGTTCCATATAAAATATCTCAACAATTATAGATGTAATGTAATTTAATGTAGTTAGAGACATTCATGACCCTCAAGTGATGAGGCAAACAAAGCATTTGTTTGTTAGTAAGCTGCATTTCGCAAGAACTATTGGACAAATTATACGAAACTTGGTGGAAAAATGTATTATGGTTCAGGGGGAAATTATTTAAATTACATGTAATGGGGGGCGGATACTTTTCTTTTTTTTTTTACTTTCATTAACATTGCAAGATTAGTATTTTTTCAAATTTTTGTTGATTTCTCAGAGATAATTCATGACTCTTGATGAAAAATGGGCCCCATATAGACCTGGGCGAGATGGAAAAAAAATTGTATCACACTCATTTCCCATCAGTCGATAGCGATATATTCACAATATAAATCAAATCACTATTTCTGCTTCAGAAGGAAAAAAAGTCTGTCTTTGTGGGAAAATGCTTCCGACCAATTTGCAGTGCAGCCTACTCTGCTTCTTCTTGGACTATATAGCTCAAAAATCTCCACACTAACCGTCCTCTCACCCTTCTTCAACAATGCTCCTCGTCTTTTGAGCCTTAAGGCTGTGTTTTCCTAAGTTTCTCTTTTAACTTGCTTCCGAATCTTAATCCTAATCTCATGAACTCAAATTTGGTTTCATTAGGGGACTATTTGACATTAGTGGAGGAATGCTCACTCTTTGTGCCATTTTAGTTACCAAATGTAAGCTTGCTAAGATGCTAAACTATGTAAGTGAAAATATTTGTCGATATAATACCTACTAAACAACGTTGGCATTTAGCTCACGTACCACTTCGCCCAACTGTAAGTATGGATGTAATCTTTAAAGTCATATGTAATACAGTATGTACAAGTGATATCCGCACACAGGCTGACATTTACCACATGGCTGGAACTGCATCGACTTTTTCCAAGAACATTTTGTCTTGCTGATATTCAAAGGCTGCTGCCTCATTATAAAAAAAATATATATACTATGTAGGGTTTCGCTCTTATCACTATAAAACAGCATTACAACCTTCAGACACGGTTTGTAACAGCCTCACTACATCTACTACTACATCTTTCTCTGTTCTTTTATGAATTCTGGCATTTATTTGTTGAGGACTTCTGAGATGAACAGTTCAGCACAAACAGATCTAAGAAATGTTTATCTCCGTCTGTTTGATTAAAAATTCACATGCTGGTGGCTTTATAGCTACATACTCTATGTATGAGCCTGTGACTGTGAATTGCAAATGTCCCCCACATTAGAACACTTTGCTGCAATTATATTACGAAATCCACATCTGAATGAAAAACTAATGAATCACTCTTTGATGCTCCAAGACTGGGTGTGCAAAGGGTTCGTACAAGCAAGTATACACGTGCTTGTGTGTCTTCTAACACAATTTTGTTTTCATTTGACTTAAAGTTAATGTTAACTGCTTCTGCAAGATGTCATAACCTGTGCAGATGTGAGTCAAAACCCACTAGTTTTTTTTACTATGCATACAAAAGAAGCAATGAGTGCTTTTGTTGCCTTATATTGTCACAAGTCTTTGCTCTTTGTATTCAGTCTACAGATGTCAAATCTTTTTCAGTTCTGTCAGCAACACAAAGCTGACAAAACATTTAGCACAAAATCTTTTAAATCATTTCTTTACAATCCTTGATGAACAATCAGAGCACAGAGAGCAAAACAACACAATTATAATCTCATCTCAAGACTTATTTCAGGGGGATTTTTCCAATCAGTGAGGCTTTCTGAATAATAATGTTGATTTGAGGGAACGGCTCATGAATAATACTCATGTTTGGGTCAAACAGATTTTCAGAATGAGATTATAGATTTAGAGGTTGGTGTCAGCAACAGAGAAAAGACTGTTATCAAACACTGTGTTCTTAACAACTGAATGTCTTTTAAAGGGTAAATCAATAATCACATTGGGAGAAATACTGCTGCTACATTGCTCTTATCTGTGTTTACAAGCACTTCAGTGAGTTGATCATTCTCAGCAGTCGGCTATGGTTTGATTTCTGATACAGCAGAAATAAGAAAACCTCAAATCTGCTGTCCTTGTTCAGGTTAAAGAAGAAATCAAAACTTAAATCAGAGTAAAGACGTCTAATGGTGTCAAAAAATCTTAAAGCTGTTAACAAAGTTAATAATAATGCACCAATAAATAAACCTTGATGAGAGGATCTCAGATTTCTACTAGCATTAAATGGCTGTTGAAGCTTTTACATGTAGGCAGGCGCCTGCCCATTGAAGGCCTTGGTCAGAAGCTGGGCTCCAGCATTCAAGTCCCTTTCTAGGCAGTTCAGGGTTGTATTACTAAGACAAGTGAAGGGGAAATCTTTGGTTTAGGTAAGTTTCTCAGCTAGAAGAAATAGGAGCGAACCATCTAATTGACATGCTGGTCACAACTCAATGACTCCCAAAGAAAAATGAGAGGAGCTTCAACACATGAGCAGGGCTTCAGACTAACTTTATACATTGGTGGCACTGGTACGTCTATCTTTTTCATTTCGGTGCACCAGCATATAATTTAGGTGCTTCCAAAACCTTTTCTTTACAGTTTCCATATATATAGATAATTTCTTGACTAGGGCTGGGTATTGCAACTGATTTCCCAAATCAATTTTCTTCTGATTCACAAGGTCTCAGTCACTTGTGGACATTTAATTGTAAAATACCAATTTCTCAGAGAACTAAAGCAGTAAACTGAACAAGGAAATCTGTAACTTTAAAAGAACGATGAATTTAATTCTTAAGAATATTCAGTCTGACGTTTGAATTAGAATACAAAAATTTTAAAATATCCTAAATTAATGTAGAACTTGTAGCCCTGCACAAATGGATAGACAGTCAAGACCTTCTCTCACTTTCTGAAAAAAAGGCATCGAGGGCAGAAATAATAACTTATAAAATATATAATTGAATAATGTCTTCATAGCAATTGTAGCAAAGATAACATATCTGCCCAAGTGAAAGCCCATTCAATGCAAACAGCATTGGAACCGGGACAGAACCTTGGGGAACAACACAAAACACAGATTCCATAAATTAGGCACAACTATGAACTTTAAGCAAGAAATTCCTTCCGGATGTGTATGCGGATGACCTTTTCAAAGTGTATCGAGAAATATAGACACTTTCTTTTAAAACTAGGGACCTGCAACCACTAATCGTCAGTTACACCGTCATACTGACAACACCCTCCATGTCACTATCACACTAATTATACTCCTCACACTTTCATGTGACCTCCGAAATTTCCCATTTGATGTCAGTGACTTTCATTTGACATAAATGTGTGAATAACTCTCAAGTTTTCTAGAGCTGGGAGCTCACCATTTGTAAATTGAGCTAATAAAGCCTTTTGGTCAAAATAAATGTAGTAAAGACTGAAGTCATGTAAATATCATCTCATCGGTTGAGTTGGGATTGTCCCACCTAGTAGTTTCCAGCGTTGTTATCTTAAACTTAAAAAAAGTATTAATGTTGGTAATTTGCTATAATTGGTAGTCATCATGATACAGGACAAAACAAAGCTAAATGTGAAATCTGTTGATATTAATATCAATGTTGAAAAGCCGCATTTGAGGCTGTTCTGTGGTTAGTGTGCAGGGTGGAGACACGTAGCTCTCACTCAGGACATGCAGGTGGGTCGGCCATTTGGGCAGAGTCAGGTCAGCAGTAAACTATAAATGCAACAATAAATGTTCTTTATGAGCTCGTTTGTCAGAAAATAAATAAATACTACAGCTCCTTAACAACCAAACACAGTCCCAAGTTTTGTCTAGCATGAGTCTCCATGGTGCTTTCAAACCACGGTGTGGAGGCTAAAATGCTGCAATCAAGAGTGTCTGTTAAAATAATGTCACTATACAGTATACCTCACGGATGGAATAAAAATATTTCAGGCCATAAAGTGTCATTTAGATCTGATAGTTGTAAGTTGTTTTGTCAAACAATTACATTTAAGTTAAATTGTTGAATGAATGTTACATAATCAAATTTTCAGGGTTATTGGTTCACTACAAAGAATTTAGAGGTTCACGATATGGACAACTTTTGTGCAGAGGTTTGTATGATGACATGTAATTGTCGTTAATAATTGCAGAGATACATGTAACTATTAATCCTGATGATGATTTCAGGTGATTTCATCCAGCTCTAGTTGACTGGGAACAGTAAAGACAGACAGAAGACTGCAGTCCCAAACATAAGGCTTTGTCTATGCAGCCTGTGCACAAAGCACGTTTAAGAGGTGACATGATTGCATATGCAAGGATGTAAGTGGATGCAAATAAACAAAGGTCTGCCCTGGGAAACACTTAAGTAAAAGTATTGTCTACATGAAATGTTTCAACTTCAAAGAAAAGTTAGTGCTTGTCCCATAGGGTTTGGGATTTCAGCTCATGAACGAAACAGAGACGAGAGGAAAAACTGGGAAGTGTAAAGAAAAATAACAGGAGCAGAGTTTCTAGAAAGTATTAAGAACATTCAATGGCTGAACTGTAACAGTCAGGTACAGGAACAATCCAATAAAGACGGACTGAACAAACTTTCCAGGTCAAATTAAAAAATGTTGAGGTTTACTAGTCTATTAAACCTATTAAATACCAAATATAATGTATTCTACAGATTATATGCTCTAGGTAAACCTATTCAATTGGAAATCAGTGTATTGCACTGCATGCAAATGTGCTAACTGCTCTCTTGCTTTAACATGCCTCCTCACATTAATGTGTGTGTACATACAAGGCTCCGACAGAGACACAGAAACAGAAATACACGATCAAACACAATGAATTAACCTAAGTAAAGCAATCAGGAGGAGAGAAATTGCCGACCAGGCTGAAAACCACCAGACCATGGTGGTTCCAGCTACTTGGCTATTGACAATATTGACCCGAGCTCTGTCAGACACAACTGAGTAGCTGTTTGCAGCCAATTGCACGTGTGTTGCAGTGAGAAATAAGTAGCTTTCTATAAATTACTCTGTAATCAGCAGAATGTTGCTCCACAGCTGTGCACCTTTCTCTGAAAACCTGAATTAGCCTCTCAGCTCTGTGGCATCAAATACATCTTATCTGAGCAATTTCAAATGTCTTTAAGCACGCCATTTGGAATAATTGCAGAGTGACATTCACAAGGAGCTCTTTGAGTATGTTGGTTTCTAACAATGTAGGGACAGAGAAAGATGTCGAAAACATTTTGTTCAGTTTTTACTAAAACCCGATGTTGGAAATAACTGGAAGGATTTATAAACCTTTAATACAACCCTGTTTGGTGGTCTGGAACACTAGGGAGTGTATGAACTGCTATAGGGTACACATCAATAATTCAAATGTATTGGTCTTGTGTTGAGATTTTACTGATAAGATCAATGTAGAATTGCCGGTTTTAATGTAAGACCGTCTCACTGAATTCACTGCAAAGAAAATACAAGCAAGGTGACAAAACACAATCAGATGATTGAATCTTATTCGCCGCCTTGATGACACACCATTTAGAAAAAAAATCATCCGAAAACCGATCCATCCATCCATTATCTGCACCACTTATCCTCTGAGGGCGCGGCGGGGGCTGGGGCCAATTCCAGCTGACACTGTGCAAGAGACGGGGTACAGGACAGGTGGCTTTGGTATGGCAGGGCTGACACACACAGAGACAAACAACCATCCACACTCACTTTCACACCCACAGTCAATTTAGGGTTTCCAGTTAACCCACGCTGAAAGTATTTGGACTGTGGGAGGAACCCGGAGTACCTGGAGAAAACCCAGGCGGACAGAACACGCAAGCTCCGCACACAGAAAGACCTGGGTCAGCAAACAGGTTCAAACCCACAACCTTTTTACTGTGAAGTGAAAAACCGCTGCACCACCGTGCTGCCCATTACTAAAACTTAATCCAACAAAACAATTTATTGACATGTCACTAGTTAGACGACATTTGTGCAGCATAAATAAATGCTCCAAAAATAAATACTAACATACAAATTGAGCACAAAAAGTGACACACTAGCAACAGCTAAAAATATAGTATTGCCCTTTTGAAACATTTTTGACGAGTAAACGTCATGTTTTTTCACTATCAGTGTTTCTCTTTTTGCCAAGTTTTTTCATTTTTTCATTTTATTTTGTTGTGTTTCCAGAGCAGCTCTTTAGGCAACTGTAGTTTTGATTATAATAGCAAACAAAATATGCAATAATACACATTTAATTAGAAGTATGATATATTTTCACAGTTCAAAATATGAAGGTATTGGAAAGTTCACCTGTCATGCTGTGTGCGTGCATCCCCGTTTTGGCCTGAAGCTGGTTGTATCGGAGCTTCAGGGAATTTCGGGTGTATACATATGCTGTGGGTGCCTGCCTCTTGGGCCGAGCCGTTGTTTGCCAGTTGTACATATTTCTTTATTTTCAGATTGACTTCCTCTACCGGTGTCCTCAGTGCTCATAGTGGCTTTATGTTACCGCCGCCTCAGGCTTAGTGTCGTATCAACGCTCCATCAAATTGAGTGACAGGTGCTGGCCTAACCTGCACACCTGCGGGGACAAATAAAGGACTCACTATGCACTTCATAGCCTCAAGGTGAAAAGATGCATATGAGAGCCTTGAGGAACTGTATAGTCTTTTTTTTTTTTTTTCTCATAATATCTGGTTTTTGACCTACAAAAAAGGGAGTTCTTTTTTTAGTGTGCCACATTATTTTACAGAAGCATTATACACTCAGTTGGGCCAAGTGCCTCAGTGATTATTATGAATCATTATTTTTGGCATTTTAAATATGTGCATCCCCAACAAGGGAATCGAAAATAACAAGTCCAAAAGAGACAAATAAAAAAATATGTAGCTGTTGTTTTTGCAGAAACCTTAAATTTGAAGAGCAGGGTATTTTTGTATTATATGTTTTCCGCAAGATTACACTGTTTGTGCCAATGTGAGGGAACATAGAGTTTATAGTCAAATGTTTTCTTTCTTTCCAACCATCCCTAAACTTAAATTGGATTTTTTGTGGTCAATGGTCGTTGATGTGATTAGTGCTTATTTGGACTTTTCACAACCACTTTACCGACTTCTCTATTTGAAGTTAAGGACTATGATTTAATTCGTGGCAGTTTTTTTCAAACTTTTTCAAACTTAAGTTCAAACCAATTCATGGGTCTTCCGCGAGGCAAGGGAAGTGTTTCCCAGCGAGGAGACTTAGCCGTCATTAAATGAGAGTGAATCACTACTATTACAGTGTGAAGACATTTTTTTCATTAAAGCCTCTAATCACTGAGAATAATTAAACTGATAATAGTGGCACTTTGTAATCTGCAAAATGAAAAATAAAGGCTTATCGCTCAAAGCAGGAAACATTTTAATGAAATTATGAAGTGGTGTTAGATCAATCTAAGTGCGCAGTTTTTAGAAATTCTCCTTCTATATCTGCATGTGTCATTCTTGATGTGACTAAAAGTGTTTTTGTGTCAGATGTCTGCAGCTTTATGAAGTTAGAAATTAGATTATCTCAAGTTTTTTTTCTCATCTTGATTACAATCCCCACATTAACCCTCCTCTTTATGCATCCCCAGCATAATGATAGAGCATCTGTGTGCTGACAAGTCGTAAAGACTTTACACTAAACCTTATAAGGGTTGAATTAATATAATAAGGTGACCGTATGTTACTTACTGTAAAGCTGTTAAAACAACACTTAAAGCAACATTATGCAGCTATTTTACCTTAAAAGAAACTTCACAAATCATTTTGATGGTGCACTGATGTCTGCACCATCACTCCGCGGCCCCACCACCTGTTCTTGCTACACTTTGGTGAGTGAGACTGTAGAAATAGTCTCTGCCGAAGTCTGGCCCAGCAGGTTCAAGAGTAATGTCAAACTGTAGAGCAGCTAGCAGTGGCTTAGTAGTAGTATTGAATCAAGATAACATTTAATTTGCCCCGGGATAGTTCCATGTGCCACACACACACACAAACACACACACACACACACACCTACACACACCGACACACACACACACACACACACACAAACCCTGACTTTGCTGTTTGTATGTAGGTGCCTGCTAATACAGAAACAGAATGGAGAGGATTATAGGAAGACGGAACATGTCAAATTCTGTGTGCTTTTCAGTTTTGTGGTTCAACGATAAGGAGGGAGATAGAGAGAGAGAGAGAGAGAGAGAGAGACCACTTCCAGCCAAATATAACAAGCCAGTAGGGTGGACCTGAGCTAGGTAGTAACTGCCTGACAACATGAGAACAGAAATGATTGAAGTAATTTAATTATTTGTATAAAACTAAAATAATACATTATACTTCACAGCGCCATCACCGTACAATATATAAAATAAACAAATAAAACTAAAACATGAACCTAAACATTAAAGTCAGATTGTGAGACACAAACACCTATCAATGTGACAGAGGAATAATAATATTCTTATTAACATGATATCAATAATTTACCTTTAATATCCAAGTACCGTTACGTCACAACACCTGCACTATTCCTCTGATCTGTGAAATATGTAAATGCTTATGTTTCACCATGCTCACTGATTGGAGCAATGATACAATAATATAGGAGAAATCCTAAAGAGTAAAAGTCTGCATGGGTTAATACAGGTCAGAGTGCATCAAGTTCACCTTTAGTTTGACGAATGCGGGTCTTGTCTGACCATCAGCACTGTGCAACATGGAGCAGACAGAGAACAGGCTTGAATACTTCCTCTCTGCCGTCTTCAATTAACGAACAAAACGAGACCCTTTCAGGTCCTTTCGTGGAGGGATTTACCAGCGCACGGTAAGAAAACAAAAACATCAGTTCAGAGTCAGTGTCTGCTGAACGCGTCTCAATGCGCACAGACCAAAGTGCTGCACTATCAATTCATTTTTACCATGGCAACCGCCGCTCTCTGCGAGGTAGTTTGAGAACAATTGCAATAAAAAGCTTTGAAAAGCAGTTGGAGCTCAGATCCTCCCACTTAAGTCTTGAAAGGTCCCTCTAATTAATGTTGCTTTCCTGATCAAAGTGAAACTGGTTCGAGACAAAGCTTAGCACCAGCAGACAGAACCCAAATCATTGTGTCAGAGTGACGGACCCGGGTCTGTTTTCCATTCGAATCTCGAAAGCCTGTGATAGGAGCTCAGTTAAAAAAATAAATAACACACCCATGACAAAGCAGGACACTTAGGATCCCATTCACACACCAGTAACGTTTTGGCATCCAAATAACACATTTACACTAATAACTGTTGTTCCAATACATAGATCAACAGTTTAAATGAACACTGCTGCAAAATATCAACAGTGAATACTGAAGCTTCCTATCTGTTGTTCGTCATAAATAATTGCAGCTTGGATTAAATTATAGGGGATGGAAATGTTCACACGGCGCCAAGAAAGTGTCAAATATTTGTTTATTTACAAGGTACAACACTTTATTCAATCATGGCAACAGGAAGCGCGGTTCAATAGTGCCTCTTTCTTTAGATGTGCCTCTGACGTATGAAAAATATCAGCCCCTAGAATTTTCTTTATTAAAAATTGATCCTTGACTGCATGTAGCCAAAGATGCCTCTGTTCATTACCTGAGGTGTTTTTCAGCTCAATGGAACAATAGTCTGGAATGACGACTCTGTGCCAAAAGGATTTCTACCTCTTCATTGCAGACCCCCCGCCAACCGGCGGTGCTCTGCATATCCTATCCCTCAGCGTCGGTCACTACGCCAGGATCCAAGAGTGCCCTCGCAAATCTATTCACCTCAGGGAAAGTTGCCTTAGGGAAAACAGCCTCAGGGGGAAGTGCAGACAGTTGTTATTCCTGTCTGTCTTCATTATGCCAGATTTAAAGCTGCTGTACCTTGTTTACAGCTCCGTCAGAATGCAGCTGCCGCGCCATTTCTCCTCTGAAAATATTTGCGAGACGGGTGTGAGCAACATTTGTGTTAATTAAAAGCGGCAGTGCACCGTGATGATGCGTGCACGCGCTTGAGTAATCAGACGCCAACACCAGATCGCTGCAGAGAAATGAGCCCTTTTGTATCGTTTATTTTGAGCAATTATGTGTCAATTGTTGGTTCCTCTCTTTTCAAGGGGCGACTTGAACAGATGTGTGTTTGAAGATGAAGTGTTTCAGACCGGAGGGAGACTCTCAGAGGGATTCAGCGTCATGCACGGCAGGGGATGATACATAGGTCAGTGAGGCTGTCGAAGGGCTGTTTTGACATTTCATTATTGATATATAAGACCCTAACCCGTATTAACTATTCATAGAGTAAGCACACATCTTCGGAGCTGGATGAAAGGAGCAGGACTGTCAACTGTAAAGCGTGAGGGTGTGTTTTCTCTGGACGCAGGGATCGCACGCCTCTGCCAGCCTGCCTCGCTCACACATTGTCTTGGCTTTGAAGGCGAGCTGTCATGCATGTTTGATCACAGGCAAAAACAGACACTCAGAAGACCCACAGTCTTGGCAGACGAGAGACATGCATTTTCTGGAGCAGTGAATCACACATCTGCCTTATGAGAATGTTGATCCGATGCCATTTGTGCACTTGCATGGAATATCAGCTAATGACCAAACACACCTCCAGAAGCAGGCCAAGAATAGAAGGGCTCCTCCTCAACATCTGCTCCGCGCGTCTCTCCCAAGGTTCCCGGAAGATCTGAATGACTGGATCCCTTCCTCCTTTCCACCTATTCTACCGACTGTTTCCTTAAAGGGCACAGCAAAAGGAGCAGGTTTTTCTGGTAACGAGTGTTGAGAAATTCAGGAATGACACACACAGACACTTAAGTACCGTCAATAAATGAGCCAACTGATGGACGGCACAGTCAGAGTCGTATCTGTTCAGGAGCCAATCATCTGAAAGCCCATTGCGAAGTGTGCTCCTGAACAGTGTCCAATTTAATGCGCTGCAAATCAAACAAATGCAGAAGTTGTAAACAGGAGACTGGGAGTTTGGTGGCTTTTTGGGAAAATACAAACTGTTTGGCAGTCTACGCGCGTGTCTTGGATGTCAGAGGTTTCCGCCAGCACTCGAAGGCAACGAGTCAACAAACTTCTCAAACAAAATGTAGTAGATAAAACAGAATACATAAGCAGTGCAGTATACATACGCTTGTGTCAGGCCAAGGGGGGAGCTGGAGAAAAGGTTTACCTTGGCTATTAGCATTTCCCAGGTTGTCTGTTTGGCTCCCTCTTTCCTTTTACATCATGTGTTACCTGTTTGACATGATAATACATTTCCTCTGAGGCAGGAAAAGCACAAAACATGAGCCAACAGGTATATTTACCTTGGTATATACGGGACCCTTATGGGCCTGTATAATTCCAGCAGACACAATAAACATGAACAGATACAAACTTATATATTATATATTAAAGCTGCTTTCAGACTGAATTATCTCCTGACATCTTCTACAGAGGCAGTAAGTGAGAATGCAAGTGAGCGGCTCCAGCACCCTAATAACAACTCCAGTCAATATCTGAGTGAGCCCAGGTCAGAAAACAGCAGTGGCTGAGGGGGTAGAGTGGTTGTCCTCTAACCAGAAGGACATCAGTTCGACATGCCAAAGTGTCCTTGGGCAAAGTACTCAACCTAAAACTGCCCAGAGAAAACGTGATGCCCTTAGATGCAGTCTCTATGAGTGTGAATGAGTGAATGGCAATAAACTAGTATGTAAAGAGCTTTGAGTGGTCATCAAGACTAGAAAAGTGCTATTTAAATACAGACCATTACCCACGACGGTTGTAACATGTTTTTCTAAAGGAAAAAAGAAAGAATATAAATATCTCAGGATGAAAAAAGCGGTGCATCTCTTATAGAAGACAACACGGAGATGCTTTGGAGATAAGGGGCCAACGCCGGTGTCGAGGTGCCGTAAACAAAAACACACGATCGCCTCAGCTGAATTTATATGTGACGTCCTGTGACTGCCTGCTGCTCCACCCCTCGCCTGAATTCTGTGTTGTTGTGAACATGTCTGAGTGCAGAATCTCCCGAAAGGACCTCATTCTACAGTCAGACATTCTCCAGAGTTCATGTCTAAAACGGCTTTAAAGCAACAGTCTCATTTTCTAATAGATGAGCAGTGAATTTATTCAACTATTGACTCCTTTATCTTAAATAATCGTATTAGCATCTATTTGCCTATGGTCATGTCAGTCAAGCAGCAGCATCCAGGATAAACAGAATAATTGGATATTAGTCTGTCGGCAGCAAAAACCTGTATTTAGAGGACATCTAACATCTAGGAGTACATGGTGTGTTTGACATCATTCTAAGACAAAGAGGCATGAGATGTTGTCTGATTTTGCTCTTGAGAATAACGGAGTAAGGATTTGTTCTGATGTATTTTGTTTTCCCCCAAATTACAGCAAATGTCATTCTGTCAGAAACAGCTTGATTCTACCCAGAAACAGATGTAGTAGACCAAGATGATTTCTCCATCCAGCAGAAACACAAGTGTTTGGAAAACACAGAGCATATGGTGCCAGTGAAATAATGGATAATACTGAGGGAGTGATGAGACATTTCTATTTTGGCTCCGTATTTTCCTCTGTGACCTTTTAATCCAGCTGTTGTCAATCTAAGCTGCCGTTCTCCACAATCACTACAAACAGAGCCAATTTCAAACGTACAGGAAACGTTTGGTGACGCATTCCTTCATACTAAGATCTAAGGTGTACTGGGAGTCAATGTGGTGTAGAACTGGGGTGATACCTCGTCTGTGAATTGTGCAGCTCAGAAGCCTTGCTTTAATTGAGCCAGAACATGCAGTTGCTGAACCATTCAGAGATGTAAATAGTTGGACTATTCTAGGCAGGGGGAAACAAAGGCGAGGATAATTTGCTTCAGTGTAATTCCAAGCTGCATTGTTCTAAATTTAGAGACTTTTCCCGGCTTGCAAGATTGCACAAGGCTTTTTTAATGTGCTGATTGAAATTCAGCTATAGAAGCAAAATAACCTGCAGAGTTCTGGCCAAAGATTTATATGCGGTGTCAAATGTAATATAATAGGACATTTTACATTTTGTGACACATAAACATACATATGCATACATGCAAACACCAAAGACAAAGGGTTTCTGAGGGTTTAAACTTGTTAAATGTATGAATTTAAGGCTTCTTTAGGACGATAATGAATGCAAACTAAGAAGTAGGTCAAGTACAACAAAGATGAATG
Organism: Pleuronectes platessa; assembly: GCF_947347685.1. Lineage (NCBI taxonomy): Eukaryota > Metazoa > Chordata > Actinopteri > Pleuronectiformes > Pleuronectidae > Pleuronectes > Pleuronectes platessa. The sequence goes on from NC_070633.1 coordinate 12,528,239, forward strand.
AATATCAGAGTATTACTCACACTTCCCATAATTTAAATAAGGTGAAATTACCTTATAGAGAACAACCCTTGAAACGCTAAGTTATCTCTCAAAGCACAGGCAGAGACAGTAGGTATCTATGGTCACAGCCAAGCCAATTGCACTTAGATCGATTCTTACCAGGGTGTTTGTAGATTATCACTTATCAGGTCCACGTTGTTCGAGTTTGTAGCTTTAGTACACAGTGTTAATCTATGAACCATTGAGAAAGAGCTAAAACACAAGAAGGCATTACAAACTATGCATGCCACCAAAATATTTCTCTCTAATGTTATGATTAAGGCCTACGTATTTAAGACCTAAAGCACCATATATCTATGTATTCAAGACATTTTATGGCCTGAAATTCAGACTATACTTGTATCATACTTTATATTTATATTTATATATGTATATGTTATGTATTATACTTACTTAAGACTTTTAAAAACAAACTAAAGTGTGAAAAAACAGAGAAAAAACTCTCATTTGCACATCAGAGGTCTGACAACAACATCTGAAAAGTGAGAAAATATACCTGCTCATTTTTTCTCTCCAATATTTGGCCTTTACAGGGATCAAGTGCTTCCTTGGATGAGAGGAGGGAGTTATGACCTATGAATATGTTCTAACTGTCTCCAGACCCTGCAATGTCACTCAATGTGTTGCATGTGTTAAACGTCTTGAGGTGGTGCCCTGCTGCTCGGAAAACTGAGATGAACAGTGCAGTGTGATGTAATGTTGCCTGACGGACAGCTGTAATGGATAATAAATCCCAGGTTCAGCTGCTATTTTATCATAAATCACACTCAGACTGTTGGCCAAAGTCAAAATCCATCAGGCTGCAGTGCAACAGGGAGAACGAGGCTGGAGAAGGGCAAATAAATCGCATTTTGCTTCATGGTTGGTCCCCCACAAAGTGGCTCAGAATATAACAGGACATTAAACAAACAACAAACTCAACACGTAATTTGTCTTCAGGAAATATGTCATTTGTTTGCAGCTTGCTGGTACTGAAATCGGTTTAAAATTCTATATGTAAACATAAGATATATATAAGGTATATTCCATACTTTAATAGGAACATTTCCAGTACATAAAAACATACTCGTCTGCCATAATTTCAATGTTTTTGATATAGTTTTTTTATATCCATGCAGATTCATAAGCCAAGGGGGTGTCCGGTGAATCAGAATGTATCATCTGCTCTGTGGCTGAAACTCAAGCAGTGGGAAGCAGTTGAAAGGTTCGTTAATATGATGTTTTGCTGCTTGTTTCTTTAACTGCAAGGTCATCATAAAGATAAAAATAATCCCCCATGACAGATTTTGTTTTCAGAAGGTTTTCCTCTCCTTCTCTATCCTCTCGGAGAAATACTGCCCAATAATGCTGACGCCAATAGAACGCTATGATCAGGGCTTGATGTATTACCCCGTCAATCCAGTGATTCAAAAGGTCTCCACCACTTGTTTTTGGGGTAGAACATGAGCCCTTTGGGAATCCAACTGAATGGGGTTCTTTACTCTCAGACAGATGTTGAGGCATGCCAATGTTCAATTCTGATTGAAAGCTGCTTGCCAACACTCGGTAAAAGCTAATTGTGCGAGTGCAAATACAAGGCGATTGTTGGGAGGGACCATCCATTCAATGCAGGCTCATTATGCGAGCAGCAACTTGCTCGTCCTGGCCGGGGGTTCGAGATGAGATGATTCCTGCAGCTGAAAACTCCAGCGTTGTTGATACATTCGTCCAGAATGTGAGTGCAGTCCACATGTAAGATGAGGGACAGCAGAAATGATCTTCTTGCCGAGATATAATGACTCGCTGGACTATGGGCTGTGTTCAGGGTCTAATGGAGCCTCAGTACAATGTTTGCATTATAGCTTAGCCTTGCAGTGTCCATAGACTTGAACAAGGCAAACTACAGTGTACGGAATAGACCCCAGAAAGTTGGTCATCATTAATATCACATGACTCGCTCTCTGGCAATTTGCTACAGAGATAAGCTGGCTGCTTTAAACCAGAAACAGTTACAGAACGGCCAATTATGCAGCATGTCTGTAAGAATCACTGCCACTTGTAATGAGCAACAGTTCAGATAGTAGGCCAGACCTGATTTATACATTATGTGAGCGCTAACAAGCTGTCAGTATGCCTAACCTTGACAATATATCCAAAACACGCTACAGAGGAAAATGTTTCTTTGTATCCCCGTGTGTGTGTTTGTGTGTGTGTCCTGTTTTCGATGCTGTTAATTGCCCTTGTTTGGTTCTAATTATATTTGTGTAAAAGTGCAGGAATAGGATTTTACTTTGCTCAGAGAAAATCATAAGTGATGAAAACAAATAGCTCCAGTCAAAACTAATTAAAGTAGAAGGCAGATCCATTTAATGTTACGACCACGACCCATCCTTTTTGTGCTAATGACAACATCGCGGGATTGACACAACTTAATGGCTGCACAGACTTGACCTCTCCTGCATTAGACCTCCAAAACAAATGATGTCTCCTTCATATACCTCTTAATGAAAACGTGGCTGGATCTTAAAGCGGCTGTGTATTGAGAGTCAGGGACACAGGCTTTTTGCTTTTTGTTGATCAATACACATTCCAAAGCCAGTTCCTGTCTGAAAATGCTTTGGGCCGAGGAACAAGAAGAGACATCAACAACCCACATGACAACTGTCACAACAAGTAAGAACCAGCTCATGGGTTGAAATCAGTCTATGGTTGAAATACGATGTTTTTAAAGTTCTGCGGCCCTTGAATGCTTTGCACGCTTTTTTTATATTTTTTTCCTATTTATAAACTCACGGGTATAATTTAGAAAAACCCAGATTCATTCACTGTTTTCTTTTAACAAAAAGAGAGAGCAAGGCGATGCACATTTCTGTTGTCAGTTGCTTGGCAACAGTGATCAGGGGTCAAACTACTTGAACACATCCTGTGTACTCAACCTTCCATTTCAAAACACAAAACCAAGCCAGCCTCACATAAAGACTGTTTCATGTTCGAATTCCAGTTGACTTACTGAAGATGATCCGGGACAATCTGCTGGGGTGATGTGTTTGTCTTTGGGAGGGGGTATTTCGGAGCTGTGTGGGCTGTTTGTCTTCCTTCAGTTTTCTTTGGTCAGTTTTTCCTTCTCTTTCTCTTTTTGAAGAGATTAGTCTAAATCTACACAGATAAGCTGGTGGTCCAAATGACATCATCTACACATTTCACTCCACATCTTTTTCATGTCTGTGTGTTCAACAAGAAAACAAAAACAGTGGCCACATTCCTTTATTTGAACTTATTTTGTACAAGACATGTTTTTTTTTCAAGTTGTAGTGTTGTTTTTCAGTTGCATTCCTCCATTTACAGTAATAACATCAGCAAACATGGCACCTGCAGTGTCACAGTGCAGTCAAACACAATCGCACTGGGCATGTGTCATGCATACCTCTGGGTAGAGAAGTAAAGCCGAACCCCATATGGAGTTTTGCTTAGGTAAGCTCTGCTCCACTTAAGAAAACAAACAAGCAGAAACAAGAAAGCAACACTTGTATGGCAGGAAAACATTGATGTCTTGCAGAGTGATGGCAGCTTCGCCATGTAGACGTATTGCATAGGCAAGCTTTTTGAGCAGCGGCATTTCATGGTAGTAAATGGTTTTCAATCTCTCCTTAACCCTCAGCAAAACGGCTCTTTCAAATGTGCCACGCTGCAAGAAATGAATCATTGTACTTAGATCTTTAGGCTGTCGAAAGACAACCTTCACCTTGAAATAATTTTACGTTGCATTGTATATCTGAGACTTTGAGTGCACATGCACTCAGACAAAATTACACAACGGCATAATAAAACTCTTTTAGTCTCACAGAACCTCTAAGAGAAGCTTTGGGTTCATGGCTTTTTCTTCTGCGGCTGTGAATCCACATCAGTCATATTGAGGACACGGCAGAAAAACAAGGTCGCCGCAAAGTCCAGAGGAAAACCGCAATGAAATCACCAGAGTTGTTATGATGGATTCAATCATGCAGCTGTAACTTTGTTCGCTGGGGGTTATTGGAATTAGTATTGCATACAAATCTATAATCACATTAATTAACAAACACTATATTTATATGTTTTTTCTCCATTGACGCTGTTACACAGGCTGATTTACGCTGAGCGAGCAGATAAGCAGTCAGGCATCCCAAGCACACTTTGACAGCACACGCCTACTGATGGATGCATAATGGCTGTTGCAAGGACTGAGTATATGACCTTTCAGTTACAAGACGGTCTCTCCAACCACTCGGTCGCTCCGCTACTACAACATCCGTGAACCATGGTCGAGGAACTTCTATCTCAGTGGACAAGGACCAAAAGTGTGCAGGATCGAAAGGTTAGCCAAGCAGCAGCACCGCAAGACCTCCCCTTAGATCTTGTGGTGCTGGCGGTAATGTGTTTCAGCGGACCTGACAACATTCTTACGCGGTAGTTATCTCCCAGAACATCAGGACAAGAGGAGATAAGAGACTAGAACTCTGTCCTCATTTTCCAGTTCATTTTTCATCCCCCCCCACCTCTCCTCTCTCTCTCCCCGTCTTCACTCCTCTTTTCACTGGCGCACGGTGGAGGATTGTTGAATTTCCTTTCCTCTAGCTATCATCTTCTCTGAGTTGGCAGAATTTTTCACACAGCTGTTGGCCCAAGATCAGTGAAACACCTTGGGCCCGGAACAAAATATAGAAACGCGACGCGGAGACAGACACAACCTCCCGCAGCAATCTCCTCCCGAGCAATTTTGATAGCAGAGGTGGTGGTGTGGGTTATTCCCTCTGTAATACACTATGAGGCTCTAAGCTTGTTCCCTGCACAGAGGAGAGCACTCGCCTCCCTCCGCATGACTCTCTCCTGACAGTCAGACAAACAGATGCACAGTGTCTCGTTTGGATGATTACGCCGCTATTGACTGTGACCTTATCATTCATTTATAATTTTGTTGGAGAGAATTCACGCTCTGTTTTACTGCGGCAGGAAAAAAAGTCAGGCCCTGCTCTTTCTTTTTTAGTGTCATGAAGAACAGGACAGAACTTTCCGTGGCTGCTGCTGCTGCTGCCGGTGATCATTTTGCTTTACAGTTGCCCTGACAAGAAACTATATAGAAGAATAAAAAAACAGATCAATGTGGAACTGGGGATGGTTCCAAGAAACAGGTTTAGTGAATTATCTGGATAACTTTGCTGAGTAAAACCTGTAGCCCTTTCAAATCAGGGACATGGTGCGGCTTACTCTTTAAAACACATCAGGCTCCTGCAGGGCGGGCATTTAACCCAACATGTGTGCTTGTTTTTGTTTTTGTTTATGGTCCATTGATCAGGCTGATAACAGCCGCTCACTGAAATATGAACCGCCAGTGAGAGAGCGGCCTAGCTTTCTCATTAATAAAACTCTAAGGCATCCATCTCTGCCACTTTTGATGCCTGTGGTTAGGGATTATATCTACAGTTTATGTGCTTGGATGTTTCTGTCCAACCCACAGATCTGGTTGATGTGTTATTCAAGCTCCATCATCAGCTGATCCAGAGTCTTCAGGACAAGCAGAATCTGTTCTGCAGATTTAAGAATTAATCCACTCACATTATGGGACAAAGGGCAGGTTATAATTTATGTTGGAACATATTCCATTGTTAAATTACCAATTACCTGCGATGCTTCGACATAAAAAGTGTTTCTCTGTAGCTGGCTCACGCTCTAAGAGGGAATGAGTTACACGGAGGAATTTGATTGTTTCAAAAAGAGGATTTAAATTTGTGCAGCTGAATGCAACTGAAAGTCTTTGAAGTGCAGCGATCTTAGGGAAATTAAGGCTATCATTTTTTTTTTGCAAGAATAAAATGGAAAGCAGAAGACGCTGGCGCAAAGACAACCAAGATTAAAAAAATTAGAAGGCCGCTTTTGTTTGTGGTCAACAACAACAGACGTCTCATCGCGTGAACCTCTATACCGCTGAAAAGGGAAAGAGTTGGTAAGTAGTGTCAGTCTTTTTTTGCATTAAAGAGTATATTTTTGTTATTGAAGAGGAACCTCTATCAGGGATGTGCAGGCAATTACACCAAATGCTCCCATGCATGAAATCCCAGCTGGTTGTTATTGATAAATTTCCAAACACCTCCAAAGACTTTTCAAATTACCTCTCTCCCCTTATTAAAACTTTACTCATGCATTTCATTTCCCCCCCCCCCCTCCCTTCTCCGAGGGTATGTGCAAGCGTGTTTTTGTGATAGTGCAGGAGCGAGCTGCAAAAAATGAGAGGGAGTGAGAGAGAGGAGGGGAGATAAAGAGAGGGAGGTGAAGAGGAGAAGAGAAAGAGAGAGAGGATATATGTTGAATTGGAGAGCTGGATATATGAACAGAAGGCATCAATTTATCTCCTCCTGTGTACCAACGGGCACGGTGTCGTTATTAGTAGGCAAGTCAAAAACCGAACATATTTTGCGTCTCTTCTGTATTCATGGAGCATACCTCTGCGTTAACACAAGTCATTTCTCTTTACATGGGTGAATGAGATTCCCTTTAAAACCTCACTGAAGGTCAAATGAATTGCTTTACTCCAAGGGCAGAGGAAATCTCAAGTTCTCCTCCCTAAATAGTCCCCTGCTTCGGTGTCATCCTTCAAAGCCGGATCTGCCTATTCGAAAAGACATCTTAATTGTGCCAAGTGGAGATGAATGGATCGCGCAAATGCAAATGAATAAGTGAGAACGGCGGTTGAGTTATTTATTTCCTCTTGAGCAAAACAGCCAACAGCATTTGAGGTGTGTTCAAATCAAAACAAGCCACTTAGGGAAGCACGCCTTTTGTTCTCCGAAAAATATTAAAAACACAATTCAACTAGCAAACAATTGTCCACACCCACACACCCTGACACAGAAACACACCCCTGTAATCACACAGCACATTTACTATAAAAGAAGTGACAAGATGCTTTTACTGGTCCTTTCAGCTCCTATATCAATAAACCATTTATCTACACTGCCCCGGGACAAATTTGTCTTTCCTCTCGTCAAACACTGAAAACCCCTGATTGCATGAGATTTGTGCTGCAGCCTGTACACAAACAACTGGCCATTCGTGACTGTTTCCCAGTTTGGTTTGACAAACTCCACAAAGCAGAGAGAGCGAGAGAGAGAGCGAGAGATAGAGAGAGAGAGAGAGAGAGAGAGAGAGAGAGAGAGAGAGAGAGAGAGAGAGAGAGAAACCACATCCGTTGTCTCTATTCAACCTATCCTGCCCTCATACCTAAGGCCAGCAGATAAGACTGTCCCGTCCACGAGCACATTTAAATGTAAATCCAGCTCCACGTGGAGGTCTTCATGAATAAAGACAGAGTTCTAACTGCGACAAGCCTTTATTACAGTGTAATTAATCATCTCATTGGGCCAGAGATTAATGGCAAGGGAAAATTAAATGCATCTTTAGCCACTCCAAAGAGATTGATTTTGTGAGGCACAAAAAAATAATGAAAGGTGCAATATGATCAAAATAAACGGCGCGGCGTGTTGTTAGGCCCTCAAATATTTACAGGGCGTAAATATTTATCAGCAGAGTGTTAAGAGGCACAGAACACCAGCCATCAGGGCTACTTTAGAGAGGTGCACATTTCATCCTGATGGATGTGAATCTTTTTTTTTTTTTTCCTGAAAGCCTGATAATGACACATGCTTTGATGTGAGAGCGATCCATAGATGCCTGGCAATGCTACATAAAACAGAAGCCCCTTTTTAACACTTCCCATTTGTGTCAGAGGGATGTACTCACCAGGCCCTGCTGGTAATGAATTACCCATTCCTCTCATGCGCACTCCCTCCAGTCCCTTGGAGACGCAGACATAAACCCACAGCTATAAAGTAAAAGCACGGTGAGACCTCTCACCCCTGTAGCGCACAGGCCGCCGGGGGGGCCACAGCGGCTCAAACAGCAGCGGAGGCGAGTGGTACCGGTGCCACTCGGCGACGCAAGGAGGCAGGCTGCCACCTCCGACAGGTCCGTGGGCAGCAGCCGCGGATAAAAGTCTTCATTAGTATGCATCGTCTGTCTTGAGTCACGGTGTGGCACGGCGTCTCGTGTGACAAAGAACAGGTGGGAAGAGTGAGTGCGCCAACACAAAGGCAGGTTTCCTTTGACGGTTTAACACTCGGCGTGCTATCCAAACAATATGTCACCGGCTCTTTATTTCCCGCTCGTTGTTGCGGAGGGCAGCAGCAGGAAGTGGTGGTTATTGTTGAGTGAGATGTTAACAGAGGCATATGCGTCGGTTGTGTGAAACAACAAGCTCCCACAAAATGAACATGATGGATCGTCTTCTTTATAATCCGTAATTTACTGGCTGAGTTCACTAAGAACGTATTCGTATTCACGGTGACAACACGGAGGATCAGTAGCACAGAGAACAGGAGTGATACGAGGCCGCAGAGCTGGAAGCCATGAGAGATCTTTGTCTGCGGAAGCTAAAGCACCTGTGGCTCTGATCGCAGAAGTGGATTTTTTAGGATTTGATGGTGACGGTGACAAGGACAATGTTTATTATTAACATCGTATTATCACTACTTTACTGTGGATGGTGTTGCAGCCACCGACAGCTACTGGCTGCTGGCATCTCCCTGTGTTTTTAACTGCCTCTGCTGCTGGCTGCTTTGAGAAGATATTTTTATATTAGAGAGCTGCTCTGAGTCATGTTTGACCTCCCTGCCACACTGGCCCTTTCCAACGTAGTGTTGGCAGAATAATAAACACTAGTGCCGGTGGAAAATTGAGGAATTGACAGTGAGGATTAGAAAGTAAATCTGTGGAATGTCCACAGTTGTAATGTAAAAAAGCATGAAAACAGGTCACTGCTGGAATCGACAGCCTCCACATCAGCTGGAGTTGGAATTCTGATTTTTTTTTCCTCCTCCGTGAAAACACTTCAACTGATTTGCATGGCTCACATTGTTTGAATCCTATTTTTAAATGTAACTGTTGTGCTCGCGGTGAGGGATATCTCCAGGTTTAGTAATTCACTGAATATACTGTATCGGCCATAAATATATCAGCGAAATGGGATTAAATATTTCACAATATTATTTTCCTTCTTGAAGGTCATTTCTGACATTATGCTGCTCGACAGCATAATGTCATCAAATAATGACAGCAGCAATATGCTTCGCCTTGCTCCCATCATCCCCAAAATGTATGCAATGTATAAAATCTATATTAAATGTCATGACTCATAAGCGACTGGCTGTCTCTAACAAAAGCAGACACCAGATTGCATGTCTCATCGAAGGTGCACTCCATTTAACATGAGCTGACAGACAGATTGCAATTTGTTTTACACACACCCTTTATGACAGCGTCCTTTACCATCCAGCAAACATAATATCACGAAGGTACTTAGTGCAGAGGTTCTGCTGAATACATTTCCCTCTTGACCTTGACACAAGATGTTGTATATTGCACTGTTACCCCAACAAAAAACAAAAACCTCCGTGTGTGTCCTTGTATCATTGATTAAAGATACAGCTGTTGACGTTGCACCGTTTAATTTGCTTGGTTGAAAATAATTACATAGCAACGCTTGTGATTCCATCGCCTGTTAATTACAAAGTGCGAGCAGTGGCTGGTATAATGCAGGCTGCTCTGTACTTTGTGGTTCATGATTACTCGACGAGCTGCTTGTATGATAAGGTCTCTGTAGCCCCCTGGCACCATCCACCCCTGCACCCCCTCTGCTCTACTGTTGATTCATGTGAAGGGGGTGACATCTTAAGGCACATACCTGCTGGGTGCTGCTCCCTGGATTCCAATACTTTCCTCCTATATGTTCAATCCTATGTTGTCAAGTCACATCAAGCTGTATGACTTCAGACCCACACGCCTGCTGTGTACGGACTCTGGTGTACAACTTATCCTGTAACATCGCTATGCACTGTGCTGCATTGTCAGATCACATTACGGTGGGAGCAAGCATCATACAGTAGTTACACAAGGGGCCAGAGCATCTTTGATTCCTACAGCTCCGCTCGGTTCCTAAGGAGCCTCCTCCGCTCCATAAGCAAGTGTGACCTGCCATCAGGAAAGATCAAGGTCGAGCGTAGTGATCTGTGAACTGGTTTCTTTTTGTTTCCAGTCGCTCCCTGCGCTCCCGACATCTCTCCTCACCTGAGCATCCCACATCAAGGCTTCCCGGGAAAGGAGTTGTTATTGCCTTCGCCACGGAGGTTACATGTTCAGCTCCGTACGTGACTTTGTTGGTTTGTTTGCCAGCAGGATTACAGAAAAGCTACTGAACGGATTTCCATGAAAATCGCTGCGTGATATGAGCAAAGGAAGAAAAAAAAGAACCCATTACATGTTTGTGTGGATCCATAATACTTTATCACTTTCTTACACATTGTGGGATGGTTTTTCCCCCTCCCCTCACAATTCTCACAAGAAATAGAGCATTAAACCTAATGAAAAAAATCTGGAATATTTAGGTGACAGATTTATTATTTTATTTTTAATTTGTTGAATGGTTACAGATAGTGACATACAAGATGGATAAGATACACAATATATATGTTGTTAATGAAAAGACATAAAGACATAACATAATGCAGTTAAGTGATGAATATGATAGTGTAGTGATGAAATAAGGGTTTCTGGAATACAGAGGAAATGGGGTGTGTGTGTCTTTGTGTGTGTATACATGCGAGCAATGTCTGCATGAGCCACGGTACATGGACTATGGGACAGATTTCTACGAGTGTGTGCAATCTGGTGCTGCTCCAAATGAAAATCAGGATCTAGTGGAGCCTGTTGAGCCTTGGTTGAGGTTTGCTCTCTATTGGGTGTGCAGTTGTGTGTTATTATTCTAAAATATAGTTTAAAAAGAAAATATAGTTTAGATTAAAATATTCTAGCCAATCATGGGCCGTATGTCACTTTTGGAGTCCAATAAATCATCTTCTGATTTTTCTGTTGTGACTCTTAAGTTCACGTCGGTTCTATAGGGAGCACTACAGCATCTTTGAAGTCATTGTTTTAGTTTCACAGGTGTTACGCACCTGGCCTAGGGGCGCCAGGCTGCACAACAAAAAAGACGGGAGACAACAGTTTCCGAATCAAAATAAGTATTTAATCAAACCAAACCAATCCAAGTGCTCAACTTATAATAAAAGTATGGGATGTGGAAGTCAGTAAGTCCGTATGGTGGAGTGTGTATGCATGAGTGGATTATGGGTGTGTGTTGTTTCAACATAAGTGTTGAAAGGTGTGCATGGCTATGGAGCTGCAAAGAACAGAGAGGGAAGGACTGGGGAAGCAGACTCTTATAGGGCGTTGGCACCCGGGCCCAGGTGCACGCCAATCACTCCTAATGACCAATTAAGTAGGTCTCTGCTCCCCAGTCCTAGAAACAAATGGAAGACACAACATACAGGGAACCGTCACACCCCCCCCCATAAAGACGGAGTCCCAAAGGGATCACCGGCAACCCATTTAACATTAGATAAATATATACTATCTACTCTCTATCATACCCAACCTCTACTCCAATGGCCGCCTGCCCACTGTCACAGGCCTCCACCCCAGCAACCAGTACCACGGAAGCACTTTAAGGGGTGCAAGACAGACAGAGGCAAAAAGGACCAACGGAGACCGGACCTCAGTCATGAGGAGCCCGTGACAGCGCATCAGCCACCACGTTCTCCGCCCCTTTAACATGACGAATGTCCAGGGCATAGGATTGCAGGAACAGTGACCATCTTATCAATCTCTGGTTTGGACACTGCAAAGAATGTAAAAAAATCAGGGGGTTATGGTCTGTATAAATAACCAGGGGGGTACTACCGCCAACATAAACATCAAAATGTTGCAGAGCTAAAATCAAAGCCAATGCTTCCTTTTCAATGACAGAGTAATTTAGCTGGTAAGAGTTGAATTTCTTAGAATAGAAGCTAACAGGTTTATCTATGCCCAGGTTGTCCTCTTGCATTAGAACGGCCCCCGCCCCCACATGACTAGCATCAGTGTAGACTGTGAATGACCTGTCTAAGCGGGGAGCTGCAAGAACCGGAGCAGTACACAAGAGCTTTTTAGCCTGCTCAAATGCTTCTTGGCAAGCGGATGACCAGACAAACTGTTCCTTAGCCTTCAGCAGGTTAGTGAGAGGCGCCACAACTGTCGAAAAATTCCTACAGAAACTACGATAGTAACCTATCAGACCAAGGTAACGCATGAGTTCTTTCTTTGTCGTTGGAACTGGATACTTCGCCACTGCCTGAACTTTGGCATCCACAGGACACACTTGGCCCTGTCCAACCACTCGACCGAGGTAGGTCACAGTCGCCCTTGCAAACTCACACTTTGCAAGATTGACTGTGAGCCCAGCCCCCCTCAAGCGATCGAACAGTTCCCGAATGCGTTCCAAGTGAATCTTCCAGTTGTCCGAATAAATTACAACGTCGTCCAAATACACTGCACACCCCGGCATATCCCAAACCACTCGATTCATCAGCCGCTGAAATGTAGCAGGTGCATTACGAAGTCCGAACGGCATGACCTTGTAAGAATAAAGACCATTAGGTGTTATGAAAGCGGCAATCTCACGTGCTCGTGCTGACAGAGGTACCTGCCAGTATCCCTTCAATAGATCAAATTTACTCACGAACTTTGCAGAGCCCACCTGATCAATACAATCTTCCATTCTGGGAAGTGGAAAAGAGTCGGGTTTAGTGACATTATTCACTTTACGAAAATCAGAACAAAAACGAAACGTACCATCTGGCTTGGGAACCAAAATACAAGGTGAAGCCCAACTGGATGCGCATGGCTCTGCAATGCCATTTTTTAACATGTAATCAACCTCGGCTTCCAAATAATTACGTTTATCTGCATTTACCCTGTAAAACCTCTGTTTTATTGGTTTCGCATCACCAATGTCAATGTCATGTTCGATCCAATGAGTACAACTCGGTGTATCACCAAATAAGCATGGAAACTCCTGGATTAATGCCGCCAGTTCCCTCCGGCCTGTTGCAGGTAAATGAGACAACAGTGTATCGAGGCATGCAAGCGCCTCTGAATTTTTAACACGACCATGCACCAACGCTGGATCTGGTGTACCCAACCCATCTTCTTCTAACTCCTGACTGGGAGACAAGACTGGAACTGCCATGCAAACTGCATGAGCCAAGCCAACCTCTGGCTGCACACACAACACAGGCGTCTCCGAAGTGCATGAATAATAAGGCTTAAGCAAGTTCACATGGCAAAGTTGGGTTGGTTTCCTACGTTTAGGTGTTGAGATAATGTAATTTTGCTCCGAGATCTGCTTTACTACAGTATGTGGACCTGAGAATTTTGCCTGAAAGGGTGAAGTAACAATAGGAAGTAAAGCCAACACCTGGTCTCCAGGGCTAAACACCCGGAGCTCTGTTTTAGTGTCATACAACCGTTTCATTTTATCCTGAACTGATGCTAACTTTTCCTTAGCCAACAACCCAGCTGTATAAAGCCGATGGCGGAAACCATTAACATAATCAATCAAATTCTTTGGAGGCTGTGCCTCTATCCAATCGCCCGACAGTGCAGCCAAAGGACCTCTTACTGTATGAGCAAAAACCAACTCATTTGGACTGAACCCTGTGCTCTCCTGTGTTACCTCTCTAGCCGCCAGCATCAGCCAAGGCAGACCCTCTTCCCAATCTTTTCCCAGCTCTGTGCAGTAGGCGCGCAGGATAGCCTTTAGCGTTTGGTGAAATCGTTCCAAAGCCCCCTGACTCTGTGCATGGTATGCAGAGCTTTGATTGTGGTGCACACGCAACTGCTTCAGAACCTGGGAAAACATCTGAGAACAGAAATTGGATCCCTTATCAGATTGGATGACCTTAGGAATCCCAAAAATAGAAATAAATTGAGAAAGGGCACGCACAACTGACCTAGTGGTAATAGTACGCAGAGGATACGCAGCCGGATAGCGAGTTGCCTGGCACATTACTGTTAACAAATACACCGCTCCAGATTTTGAAGGAGGTAGAGGACCTACACAGTCTATTATCAAATGTTCAAACGGCTGGCTAATGGCCGGAATGGGATACAATGGTGCTGGTTTCAACTTTTGATTAGGCTTGTCAGTTAACTGGCATGTATGACAAGTTTTGATAAATGCTGACACATCTCTCTTCATACGAGGCCAAAAGAAATGCCTAAGTAGTCTATCATAAGTTTTTCTCACACCAGCATGTCCAGATTCATTATGCGCTACTTTTAACACTGACTGGCGAAGTTTCTCTGGCAACACAATTTGGAACACTGGTTCACCCACAAACCTTCCTTTATGTGACAGCCATTTTCTCACCAACAATGAGTCCTGCAGAAAATACCCACAAGCACCGTCAAACAGCTCCTCCTCTGGCCGTACCAATGGAAATATCTCCTTCAGATAGGCATCAGCCTGCTGTTCCGCAACCAGATCTGAACGGGTTATGGACAATGGAAAATCAGAAAGAGGTATCGAAAACTTTTCAGATACTTTTGTCTTAATTGAATCATTTAAATGAGATTTCTCTTTTAACTTAGCCATTGCACGGGTCACCGCACACGCTGTAAAAACCTCTGGGAAGTCATGTTCACATTCATCAGCTTCCTCCGTTACCAAGGGAACAGAGGTCACCACTGCCGGCGGCGGCGGGACCCCAGCGCAGACCTTAGCACCCCCCAGGTCGTTGCCCAGGATCAGCGTCACACCCGGAATAGGCAGTGCTGGGCGCACAGCGAGCTTTGCTTCTCCCTGGAACAGTTCACATTTTAGGACAACATTATGCAAGGGAACCAACAAAATATTCATGTCTATGCCCCGGATAGGAACCTTATCACCAGTGTCAGAAACATTAGTCAAAGGGAGAACACCAGCTTGAATGAATGAATCAAAAGCCCCAGTGTCCCTCAAAATAGTTACCGGTACTTCTTCCCCACCCTGCACCAAAGACACAGTCCCCTGCATGATAAATGGACGGTAAGAATTCAGAGCTACAACCGATGTATCCTCATTTGAACCGAAAATAGGTGTAACACCAGTGGACACCGGACGAACTGGAGCTGCCGTAGCAACCCCTTTTGGTTCCCAATGACCCGCCTTAGGGGAATTTAACAAGAAGCAATCTTTTTTCCAGTGCCCCCATTTGTTACAGTGATGGCAAACCTTCCCCGAGTCACGCACATCCCTACTGTTGTTGGCATTAGCTCTGGAATCAACAGGCAGAGGTTTATTAAATCGGCCATGCGACTCACTGGCAGCAACATAATTGCCACCGCCCGCTCTAAACTCTCCACGGTGCGTTAAGACAAAGTCATCTGCGAGCGCCGCCGCATCTGCTGCGTTGCGTGCTTTCTGCTCACTGATATATGTTGCCACACGAGCTGGAACAGAATCCTTGAACTGCTCCAAAATCATCAAATCTTGTAAGCCTTCGAAATCTTCCACCTCCGAGGCGTTACACCAGCGGTTAAAGCTCGTCGTCAAATCACGTGCAAATTCCAAATGACTTTGTCTGTCATGTTTCTTCCAAAATCGAAACCGCTGCCTATACGCCTCAGGAACGAGCTCGTATGACTTCAGTACCACCGCCTTAACACGGGCATACTCTTGACTGTCAGCCGCATTCATAGACGAAAAAACCTCTTGCGCCCTGCCTGTTAAGACGCACTGCAGCATCAATGTGCGCGCCGAGTCAGGCCATTTACGCACATCTGCCACCCTCTCAAACATGGCAAAGAATGCCTCAGGATCACGTTCGGAAAACTTGGGCACCAGACGTAGATTGCCACTAATGTCAAACCCCCCTGCAGACCGTTCTGCAGGTTCTGAAAACACTTGTGCAGCCGCTGAAATCTTACCATCCCCTATCAAGTCCAATCTATTTTGCTCTACCTGCAACTTAGCCTGTTCTGTCTGCTGTTTCATTTTTTCAATAGCATACTCACTATCTAGCCTAAGTTGTTCCTGATCAGTTTGTAATTTCGCTTGCAAAATGATTAATTCTTTTTGTTGGTGGTCCCGATCAGTTTGTACTTTAGCTTGCAAAATGATTAATTCTTTTTGTTGGTCGAACGTCAACCCTGACATAGCTGCTGGTGAAGGCACCGCCATTGCGGCACCTACTGCGGGAGAAAGAGACGCCTCCTCTTTCTTATCCCGTTCCTCAGCTGAAACCGCTATACCACATAGCTCTCTTTTCAAGACTTCCAACAATGTATCCTTTAACCTTCTATCACTAGCTTCAATTTTCAATCCAAAACGATCTGCAATGTTCAGCAGTTGGTCTTTGGTGCATTGATTTAAGCGCTCCACCGAGGGAGACTGAACAACGTCATCCACTGTCACCATCCTGGGTATTGTGCGCTTTAAGAGCCTCCTAGCTGGCAAACCAAACAAAACAAACAAACAAAATACAATACAAGTGTCCCCCTAGCCTATATAAACCCCAGCTAACTCCACCCTCTTCGTGTGCCGGTTGCGGAGGATTTCTACGCACTGAAGGCCACCGCAAAGGCCTAGCTCATACCAAAGGGGAGGAAAGGCAACCAATAACTGGCGACCCGCATGCCCCCCTTAGCCGTGCCCCCGAGTCGAGATATTCAGTACGAACTTCTCGCTACTGCCGCACCTGCCGCACCTAGCCACCCCCCGGCCTAACCCAACGAGCTATTTTACCCAGGCAGCTAAGCGCACCTACCAGGGACACTCGTATCAACAAATACAAAAAAAAACCCAGCCAGGCAACTTTTGACGTCCCAAATGACGTTTATTTAGCTGCACAACTACCAAAAATAAACAACTCTCCAACCGCACAAAATGAACCAAACAGCTACCGTACTGTACTGAAATAACCAAACCTAATCAAATTAACTCAAATTTAAACAGATTAATTCAACTCATAACAATTAACTGCATCTCCCCCCACAGTCCGAATAACAAGCCTGTAACATTGCTTTGTCTACTCACCGGACTGTTGACCAAACAATGGAACGACGGAACCTCCCGGAAAGATTCCCAAATAACATCACTCCATTCACAAATCCAATACAGGAGGGAGACTAAATTGACGCTCCAAACTCACTGTACAAACAATTTATCGGACGAGCCCCCACTTTGTTACGCACCTGGCCTAGGGGCGCCAGGCTGCACAACAAAAAAGACGGGAGACAACAGTTTCCGAATCAAAATAAGTATTTAATCAAACCAAACCAATCCAAGTGCTCAACTTATAATAAAAGTATGGGATGTGGAAGTCAGTAAGTCCGTATGGTGGAGTGTGTATGCATGAGTGGATTATGGGTGTGTGTTGTTTCAACATAAGTGTTGAAAGGTGTGCATGGCTATGGAGCTGCAAAGAACAGAGAGGGAAGGACTGGGGAAGCAGACTCTTATAGGGCGTTGGCACCCGGGCCCAGGTGCACGCCAATCACTCCTAATGACCAATTAAGTAGGTCTCTGCTCCCCAGTCCTAGAAACAAATGGAAGACACAACATACAGGGAACCGTCACACAGGCAACAATGTAACTGTTCGGTTGACGCTCTTGGCTCTCATAACATCAGTGAAGCATTTAGCCGGTAAAGAGCCAATTATTTCCCACAGGACTTAGAGAAGATAAATGCTAATACTTCACTTTGTGTGTTTTCTTCATGATAATTTGATGGTGTTGTGCTGAAAGCTTGATACATTGCCCTTAAAGAACAAAATAAAGAAAATCAATTACTCAACTTCAGAGATAAGATCTGCCTGATCCAAAGAGAGCAGAAAACAAGAAGCCAGTGCAAATACTATTTTAGTTTTTATGGTAATCAATAAACTATTCACCACATCTTTGCATTTGTAGAGACACATCCACCTGCAGATATGATTGTCTACGAGATGTTTTTATACCCAAACCAAATTTTCTCAAACAGGGACAAACTAAATAAAAATCTTGTACAAAAAAAAATCAACCACTTACAATAAAATGAGACAAGAAACCTTTAATATGCCTTTGGCTGGGGTGAGACGCTCCTGGACTGTAAATGAAACATGCCTCACTTTTGAACTTTGATATAGCGCTACAAAGATGTCAGCCAATACCTTGTTCTGCTGATTGTAGCTTTAGCAATACCCCTGGGACTCTGGCCTCCTCTGAATCTACTTCCATCTGAGAAATCCCGAGGGAAACCCTGTGGGATGATAAAAGAAACGTTACCCTGAAGTAGACAGATGTCCCAATCACCTTCAGATTGGGGAATGGTAGGATAACTCTTCACTGCCTTAAAGAACACGGATCAAAAAACGCCCGAGAGTGACTTGAATTCTTAACATTTGCTTTGATGGCGAGCTAGAAACTGTTCAGGGGGCAAAGCTTTAAACAACCTCCTTTTTTTTTTTTTTACATTTGCATGCAGGAATAAATATGAACGTCTTTTTTTATTCATTTCTTGTATGTCAAAGAAATTTATAAAAAGGTTTGGTTAAAAAGATTCCAAGCTTTGCTGTACCGCTAGGCTAAGAAGGTAATGGTTCTGATTCAGAGGCTTTTGAAGTAAATTCAAACTAGATCTGGTCGTAAACCTCAAGAGACCCAAGTTATATGCCCTCGCTTTGTGAGGAATGTCAAAATCTCTTCTTTTACCTCGAGTGAAGCTGTGACTGTGGTGAGGCTCGAATATCTCACCTCTCAGTTTGGTTCTGGGGTTCCTGAGATAAAAAACTCCAAAGTTAATCTGCCCACCACCGATCACCGACTCTGAGACACTTTTATCCTCACTCAAGTGACCAGGGATCCAAACCAAAAGCCCATTCTTCCAACCTTACAAATGAGAGAACGTACACCACAAAGCTAAAAGCTTAAACTGCAAACCTGACACCTGGAACCCATCTCAAAAGTCTGCATCAGAAAGGAAGAATGACTTAAGTTGTCATAACTGATGTGAAAGTGAACTTTTTTTTGGAAGATAAAGCTCTGCACTAAAAACTTTGCTGTTAAATATGTGCCTCACTGCAGGGTGTTGCCTTCATTTGAGCAGTCTGCTTGCTTGTTGGTAGCTTGAGACTATCTCAAACCTAATGGCCAGTTTGGCACCAACTCTGCTGTCCACATTCATGCTCCCAGCAGGGAGAAACCTATTGATTTTTTCTGACCCGACTTTCCTCAAAAGCCACCTTGAGCTCAGACTTTGTCTGCTGTGGTGGCAGGATGCCTGGGCGGTTAGTGCTCTGACACCCAGGACTCTCCCCCTGCGCTGCCTTTCTGGGATGCCGCTCGACATCTTTTTGAGTGGTGAGCCCATTGGCACCAAGGTAAAACTGGAACGACAGTGCAAAGGAGACACAGGAAAAAATAGCATCTACATATAGCCTCTGTATATCTGCCAATTCATAAAGAAACATTATAAAAGAGACGTCTTTGCCCAAACATTTTCAAAGTTACTTCTCTTGAGTGACAGTCAATATGAGTCAAAAAGGAGGGGGAGGAGTAGGACAACTGGGCCTTGGTGATTTAAAAGGTGAGAAAAAAACATATTATCCATCTGTAGCTCCAGCTGTAGAACCCTGTTACCTAATACATTTTTTTTTTACTTTCTTTATAAAAAGGATTCTGTGATCTTAGTTATTTGTGATTTTTGTTTGTTTGTCATGCCGGTGTCATATTGAGACATTAAAACTACTGTGAAATTTTTTATTTTTATGTAATGTGGCAGGTAGGACGCCGGTTGATCATATTCCCATGTGTTTTTTTGCTGGGAACTTTACTTTGAAAAATAAGAAGCAAGATACAGAAACTCTAGGAGCAGCGAGATGTGATCCGAGCCTTTGTGGCCAAATTAACCTGTTAGCCACTATAAGTCAAGTCAAGGTTATTTATAAAGCACATTTAAAAACAAACCACAGATGACAAAAGTGCTGCACAATAAAAGAACACACAACCCAAAACACAATAACTAAATTACATCAACTAGCATAAGGTGAAATTAAATTAAATTAAATTGCTATAATATGGAAAACGTAGGGACATTCATAATCCCAGGAGAACATGAGTCTTCAGTCTAGTCAGAAATATGTGATCAGAAGAGCAGCACTTAATTGTAAATGGTAAAATGTTGCTAAGCTCCGGGGGCAGCTACAGCGAAGATACGATCACCAACAGCCAGAGGTAAAGTGCTAAGAGGTTGAGAGACTGGGGAGTGGAAAGGACGCAGAGAGGCTCAGATATGTATTTAGCAGAAATGTTATTTAGTGCTTTCAAAACCAAATAAAAGAACCTTCAACTCATAATCAACCAGAGGCTAATGCACGATGCCAGTACAGGTGAGATGCTGTCTTTCTTCCCAGCACCAGTTATTGCTCTCCCTGCAGCATTCTGCAGAATGTTTAATAACCTGTGTCCTCCTGACCTGACTCACAACAAAATGTTTGAATTCCTTTAAGACCTACTGGAATGATAAAGAATTTCACTTTAGGTGAAGTATTCAAGATACTTTTACTTTTGACCACTTGCTTCTGAAATTCGACGATCTTAGTGCTTCCACATTGAGGATGGGTTAAATTATGAAGGATGAATTCTCATAAGGACTAATTAAGTGCATTTGCATACTCTTAATAAAAGCTATTATCAAATACCAAACACTCAAGCTCTGTTGCTTTGAAAAGTGCCTGTAAAAAAGTTAGTAGTTTCTAAGTCCACAGAAATGTCATCTTGCATTCTCCAGGGTTACTTTCTATTATAATGGTGCAAACTTTTCATGGCAGAAAGAAATCAACAAAAAACAACTATGTATAATCCACTTGCTGATGGAACTGAGCACACAGATAGACAGCGGGGGAAATGGATGATGACGCGGGAGGAGTTTGAGAAGTTTTCTAACATTTCTATTGCTTCTTTTCCCCCCACAGTGAAAACCTGTCACGGGTGGAATTCATTGTTACTGACATGAAATCAAGCCTCCACCGATGGAGAGAAAAAAAACATAAACCATCTCTCCTGTCAAGCCTATAGGGGGAGTTTGATATGATTTTGCAGGGTGTCTCTGTACGTACTTACCTTTATATAACTACTCTGGCATTAATGCATCGTTGACTGCAAAGTTAACTGTGAGTGAGAAGATTGTCAGGCTTGGTGAAGATCTGCTTTCAACCAAGCAGCTTCTTGTTAGGCTGCAATAAAATGTGAAAACAACTACTGTCTGTCGGTGGATTCTTTTCAGATTTTTTTCTCTCAGTGCTGTGCGCCGCGTACTATTGTCAGTTCAGCACAGTGCTGCGTTGACCCTCGCCCACTTCATCTGTCCTGTCCATCACGCGCTTTACTGAAAGATTTATTAAAA
This sequence comes from Pleuronectes platessa, assembly GCF_947347685.1. Lineage (NCBI taxonomy): Eukaryota > Metazoa > Chordata > Actinopteri > Pleuronectiformes > Pleuronectidae > Pleuronectes > Pleuronectes platessa. The sequence continues at coordinate 12,549,604 of NC_070633.1, forward strand.
GAATAATAGATTGTTCATCAAACACTGGCTGTCAGTGTGCAAGTTTAATCATAAGGGTAGAAAGCCACACTCAATCACAAGCCATTCCTTAACCTCTTGCCTCTGAATTGAGTCGAGCTCTTGTTTTTGCTGACACATCGAAGGTTGAGACGTGTTAAGACAAATTCTTGTTGAGGAGAAATGTTTTTTTTTTTTATAAACTATGCAAGTTTGACACAAGGGTGTATGTTTCATCTCTGGAACCTGATGTGAACAATTTAACCAGCATGCTGCTTTTGTCAAATTTGTTGTAGTAAATTGTTAATGACACTGACATTGCAGCAGCTCTTCTAAAAATGTCCGAATGTATTTCAAGATAGCTTCAGAGGAAACGTCACAGAGCCTTGATCAATTACAGAGATTTTAGCTCCTGCTGTGCTGAAAGACATTCTTTGTGTATTGTAATCAGTCAGCCCTCTTGTACCTGCACAATAAGAACAAATGGGAAAGTGTGATTGATTTCTTAAGTGGATTTTTCACAAGTGCTCATATTATTGATGGTTGCTAGCACCAAAGCCCTGTGCATTAACTATATGAGCTAATACACATCATGCAGGTATACCACCATGCAAGTTATTACCCCTACCATATACTTATGCTTCTGCAGCCACCACCTGACTTTTTAATCTAGAAGAACCAGACGCGAGGTGCAAGTCTAACAAAGGACTGAGCAAATAGGGTAAATTCCTGAGGCCTGATTAGACACATGCAGGATTATATGAGAATCTTTCTGAGAGCTAAATTAAAGAAAAGACAATTGATGAGTTTAGCATGTTCACATCACTGCGTTGTTTTCATTATTTCTCAATTAATAACTAGTCTAAAACAATGAAGACATTTTAACTTCAAGCCCAAGCTGAAGTGTCAAAATAACTTTTCAGATGGTTAACATTCTAAAACACAGAGTTTCAGATTGAAATATGTTTTTTTTTTCAATCTCTGTCTGTCTTTATGGCCAATGCGGGGTCGAATGTGAGGTGACTTTGACAGGCAAAACGTTTAATATCAAAACAAGTGAAGCTGTTGAACATGAAATCAGCGACCGATAGTCTGGTTCAAGGTTCTGCGTACTTAATCGGCCTTCACTGTACTTTGAATAAATTGGTGAACAGCTCCTTGTGCAGCAGTGGCTTCAGGCTTCTGTGGTCTGAGTCCAGCTGCCAGTCTCATTACTTGCCAGTTACTGAAGGTCACTTTTACAGTTTCAGAAAGAAAACCAGCAGTCACACAAATAAAGCAGAAACAGCTTATTCCAAACAAGACAATAGCATCAGATCTATCTCACATTTTGAGTGGTTGGAATTGATTATCTAGTATAGTTTATTTATTGATGTTTGAAAGCAAATAGTGCTTAACAGAATGTATTTTGGCATTTGCCCAGTTTTTAACATGTCACTTTATTAATTACAATCAATTTGCATCAGATACTTTTTTACTCTTATTGAAGTACCTATTTTTGAGTACGTTGACTTCTACTTGAGTCACTATATATAATTATAAAATAACAATTATTTTACTTGATCGATGTTTCAGTTTACTCAGTTTGCCCACCACTGACTGCCAGCTACATGAATAATATTTTCCAATTCACTTTTCTAAGGCTCCATGCCAAGTGTCACTGCTCATCCAGGCACAAGACAACAGTTTTGACCAGTCAACATGTTCTCAGACTGGAGAATCAGAAGATCAGAGCATCCACAACGCAAAAAGAAAATAATATTACTCCCTCATCCATCTTTCAAGTTTGTACCTTGTCGGGAACGACTCGTCAATATCAAGTCTTAGTGCTCATCAAATCTACGCAGCAGCAGCAGCAGCTCTTCCTGTGACTACATTAACTGTCTTGAGTCATCGAGCCCACACAGTTCCTACCTGTGATAAATGTGTCAGTTCTCAGTATTACACCCAACTGTGACACACACACACACACTGGTTATTCTCTAATAACATCACTTTGACAAACATAGCCGCTTTAGTTTCAGTACTTGCTGTATTCTGTCTAAACAGTGCACGTTAATTTGTGTGTGCATTGCACTGTATTAAACAGAGCCTGAAGCCTGAGGGTGAAGAGGAGTGCTGAATCACCGTCTCGAAATAGATTTCCAACTTTATCCGAGACACCTCTGCGGCTCCGACTCACAGAGAGACCATAAAGTTGATCTCAAGGTGGAGCTTCTGTTTATAGTTTAGGATTAATTTTTATCTTATAGAATGAATCACGAAACGGCTCCTTCAGTGGTCCTTAGTGACAAAAGAAAGTAAAATAAGACACTTTTTAAAAAACTTTCTTCTGAAGATGGCAGTCAGTGGCCATTCCCTCTGTGGCTACTTTCTAGTCATGCACAGATACACACTTGTTAACGTGTCCTAGATATTTCATTCAATTCGACAGGTTTCACGCTCCTTATTAGGTTAGGACATCAGCTGGTAGAAACTTTGTTTACATTTCACAAAAATGAATGTGGTCGAGGTGTAACTTCACCAATTCCCCCCTCATCCTCCGCACGATCTGCACACAGGTGAGAGAGTTGTGGGTGGAAGTGCCAAGTCTTTTCCAACTCAGCATCACTGTGTTCTCCAGAGACTCATCCATGCTGAGCTGTGCCTATGTGTGATTAAATGCTGGTGTGGCTCAGCAAGGCATTGAATCAAATTAATCTTACAAATGAAATCCTGTACACGTTTCCAGTTTCTCATAGAAATATATCAAATAAGAAAATATAAAGATGGTCTTAAACCCTGTAGGCCAAAAGAATGCCCAAAAATTCTGTGTGTAATAAAAAAGAAGAATATATATATCGTTTATAATTTCCCTCCAGATATATTCTGATGCGTGTCTTCAGCAGGACCACAGTTCTCCATATCTTCTATAATAGAGATCTAATGTAGCACTGCTGTGACGAAAGTTAAGTTGGGCTTTAAACAACTTGGATACAAATAATGATTCCAAACATTCATCTGCTGATTATTTTCACTACTAGTTTGCAGTGTTGTGCATGAACGAACGCAAAAGAACGCGTTAAATGAACACGTTCACTTTTATGAGAACGATGAACTGAACGCAACTCAATGACAAATAATGAATTTGAACGGTGAACATGTTCTTATTGTAGCGTCCTCGCGTATAGACGACAGGAAACTTCTCTCTTTATGTGTAACTTTATTAAAGTCCAGCGAACACGACACGCTTCTTGTTCGTAACTCTGACACTCCTCTCATCCACCACTGTGTTCTTCACTCCCCTTCCTCATTCACCCTTGATACGCCAACTCATCAGCCAATGAGAACCTGGCATCCCACAAAACCCTACAGCCATTGGCCTAGGACTTTCACGTGCCCCACCCCTACCTGTTCACTGACCCTCGGGACATTTCAATACTTTCGCCTCAGGAGAGACGCTGTCTAAATCGAATGCTTTCATCATGTCGTTGCTCAGTGCCCGTAAAATGTCCGCGATTTAGCCTAACCGAAACCAACTAACTAGACTTATCACTACGTTACCCATCACTCATGGCACACATATGCAGACCAAACAAGCAACGTATTCCAAGTGTTTTCTTCTCTGGCCAGTGTCTCGGCTCCGTGCCACTCAACTTGGTAGAAGGAAGCTTCATGGATCAGAGATGAACCTATACGGCTCTGTTGAGCCTTATAGTGAATGAATCTGGAATCTTCTCTCAAAAAATATTTCCCCCCCCACTGGGTTATTCTCTAACAATAGCTTTCATCCAGTATCTAAAAGCCAAAAATATAATAGTAACTTTTAAGTAGGGCTGTCAAATATATGTAGTAAAATAGAACATATTTTCTCTGAAGTGTTTATCAAAAGCAGCATAAAATGTCACTGACACCGACACGATAATTCGTCCATCGTCTTAGAGAGCTTAGTTCTGGGTGGAAACCATCAGCTGAAGTGGCCTAGTCGGTAAAGTGTTCGGTCTCTAAAAAGAGCGACTCCCACTCTTTCCCATTTTCAGGCTGGCAATATGTTATACTTAAAATTGGCAGGACTTCTCCTATTAATTGCTAAATATCTTACACTATGTTAATTTAAATTAATTAAATATAAAAAACTGGAAAAAATTTAATAAAAAATTTTAAAAAATTTAAAAAAAAAAAGCTGCACGCGCAATTCCTGCGCAGAATGTGCGCAGTGGGCTTCTGCGCAGGATGTGCGCGCGCAGTTTTTTTTTTTTTTTTTTTCCAATTTAATTTAATTAAAAAACTATATTATGTAATTTAATTAAATTTTTTTATATTTAATTTTATATTAATTTTTTTTTTATTACATTTCATCATAATTTCTCCGCGCTGGTTCAGGGGTAAATGATGCTGGTCTTCACAGCTGACTGACCTACGCAAGCCTGTAGCCGCCACCCCCACAGGAGATTATGTGCTTGTGTGTGTGGCTGCGGCGCTTCCTGGTTCTTCCCGGCACTACGCTGCCGGTGCGAACAGCCAAAGTATTTAACATGGGCGAGGAAAGGAGGCGGAGCGCTTTTCACCGCGCTTCTACCTCCGGTGCGTCCCCGGGGTTAGAGGATGATGGTGTGACGTTAATGTATTGTTTTACATTGCATGTGTCACGTCATGATAAATCAGTCTCCTATGTCGCCTGTACCAGGAGCCGCTCCTGTCACTGGTTATCTTGGCTCGCTGTCTGGCCGGTAACCAGCTGTCCGGACCGCTCCAAAAATAAGGAGGAGGAGATGTTTCTTTACTTGGAATGCGGCCACTTTATTTCTCGGATATACAGCAGGAGCAACACTCGCATCACCTCTAGGTGCTCCGTCACTTCTCCTTATAAACACACTTTTAGCATATTTCCCCACAATACACTACGTCACACTACAAACTTTCCTTAAAGGGGCAGGCCATACCTGCAACACAACAGCTCTCGGTCTCATATACAGATGGCAAGAGAAAGCAGAGACGCAGACTCAGCAACTACATCCGAGATCCGATGCACCTTATTATTATCTGAGGGATTTTTACACACTGTCTGATAAACATTCCGACAGTAAAGGCAAGGGGTAGTGATGGATAAGCTTTTCTTTAACAAGTTAAGTCTTTCATTCTCACTGTCCACCTTAAAACTATGAAATGAACTGAAATATGAACTAGTTCAGAATTTAAATGGTGAACTATGAACGTGAACTATTCATGTTTACTTGTATGAACTGAACTTTTAACTAGTTCATGAGAGTAGTGAACTTGCACAACACTGCTAGTTTGTTAATCATTATGTAAATGGTAAATGGTGGGAATTTACATAGCCCTCTTCTAGTCATATCAACCACTTAAAGAACTTTACAATACAAGTTGTATTCACCCATTCACAGGCAAACATTCATACAGTTCTACAATGCACTGCTCTTTTTATATCACACAGCGTTCATGCACTGTTGCTACAGGTTCAGCATATTGCTCAAGGACACTTCAAAATGCAGAGTAGAAGAGCCAAGGATCAAACTAAAGACTTTCTGGTTAGTTGAGGACCCGCTCTCCCCCCTGAGCAGCTGCTGCCCAATGAAATGTCAAAGAAGCAAACAAATACCAATCACAACTTTCCAGAGGTGAAATCTTTAAATGCCTTGTTTGTATTTTTAGTCGAGACCGAAATGCAAATATATTTGATTCACACTAATTTGAACAAGAAAAACAGAAGATTGCTTTGTTTGAGATACAACGATTAAAGAAGGTTTGGCTCTTTATTTAAATTGTACTTGAAATATTAAATAACATTTCAAGAATCATAAGCAGGTCCAGTTGCCTATGTACAAATATTAAACCCTTGCAGATACCAGGACCTAAAGCCTGATAATCTTCATATCCATTTTGAAATGTGAATGAAAAACTTTGATTTCACAAAATCGCTCACCGAAAAATTTATTCTCTGGGTAAAATACTAACTGGGTTAAGGTTAGGGAAAGATCATGGTCACAAAAACAGCGGCTTCAGATGTTTTGTTTTTCTGGATTAATGCAAGACCTGATTCCTACGACAACTAAATGGCTTCTTCACTCAAATCTAAACACGTTGCTCTTGGGCATTTGCTAAAACTACTGATGCAGTTGTTTTTCCTGAAATAAGAGTCAGTGCCATGGAAACAACACCTTAAAAAAACCTTTTTATAATTGTATGACAGATTTCTTTTGTCTCTCTTTTCATGTTGTTCTCTCACATTATTCATGTTTATACAGTGCAAACACTCTGCGAGCAGTTTCTGCCAAGATCAAAGCTCGGCAACGTGAAGTAAGCCCAGGATATTTCATGGAGACGGAGCAGACGCCTTGCTTCAGCAGCCAGGCACAAAGCCCAGAGCTGTCTGGTAGCTGGTGGCACAAATTACTGTCTAATGCGCTCAATTTCGCACCTTTAAGGGAATAAGGCAGATGCTGAAGATGTTCCATAACTGCGTACGTTTTCTCTAGACTCGGTAATATGGCGGTGAAAGGTGTGCAGGTTCGATCTGATCCATTTTGTCGTCAGTAGGAGTTGTGCTGTAAGGAATTGTGTCTCAGTCGAGGACACTCACAAGGTTCACCGGTAAGAACGTAATTACAGACCACACGGAAGTCGCCGCTCTCACAGAATGACCCCAGCTGCCTGAAGACAGCGGTTTGCTTTTGCCCTCTTGTCTGAGTTCAGGTGATGTTCACCCCCAGCTGCCTGCAGGCTGCCACAGACTGCAGCTCCTCACACCTCCGTGGTTGACAGGTGTCAACAGCTACTTGCTTGATCTTACCGTATATACGAAGCAGCTGGCTCTTGTCACATCCGACTAAGCTTGCCTACACTCACACTCTCCCCTCCTCTTTGAAAAACGACCTCGTTAGTCGTTTTCTCCTTTGTGTTTGGATCTAAGAACGTAATCCAGGGTTTCAATTTGAAGCCCAAGGTGCAGAAAGAGTGAAGTGAACAGTAACAGCAAAACTAGCAGTCACAGGTTTGACGGGTAATCAGTAGCTGCTGGGAACAAGCTTTTTCATGCTCTAGCCACAAGTGAATAACACTCACATTTCAAAATAGATATATTCTCCCCCAAAGCAAGGCCTTCTACAGCTCCGAAATGTGCCTGGGTATATGTCGGTGTCTTTGTCAATCACCTCGACATACACAAGCAGCTTCAATGCAAGGTTGTCATTGCCGAAAGTAGGGGGGGGAAAGCAGAGGCTTTTAAATGATGGGTTTATGGGCCAAAACACATCCAAACCTTCCAATATCTGGGCCAGAGTGCATGAAATGATTCCGATTCTCGAGCATGTAGCAGGCAGTGTCACAGTCTGCGTACTCAGACGTTTGACCGGGGCTGTAGGTAACAGCACAGTCTCCTGAGGCAGCCCTGTCCTACAGACACTGCTCTCAGCAAAAACAAAGTGCGCCCTGTCCTTGTAGTCTGTAATCCAGGAAACAATGTCTGTGTCCTCCTGCTTCACTGCGCCCCTCTGTGAGCAGGGGGCCTGGCCGCCTGTAAACCTCTCCATGCTTACAGTACAGCCTGTTCCCATGGGTTTAAACAGGGGAGAACAGGTACAGCAAACAGAACACTGGATTTGTGCTGCACATCTGTACTCGAGTTTTTGTGCTGCTTGGATTAGCATCACATGCTCATGTGTGACATTATAGTTCACGTGACAGGGATTCCCTCCACATGAGTTCACTCACTTGGCGTGCGGTTACCCAGTAATGCCCTGATACTAGAGCCGATTTAAATGTTGGGGGGCCGACTGCAGTATATTGGCGGATATTTATTCCTTAAAAGATGAAATTTGCTCATTTGTACATTTTATATTTTCATATTCCTCGTAATAAATAAAAGAAAGATCACCAAAAAATGTCTAAAATGTCAAAGTTTTACCACTTAGACAAAGAAAAGTAATTCCTGCTAAGCCAAGTATTTAATAATTTAACCATGAACTTAATTACACTAGTTAATAATAAAAAGTTAACACAAATATAACCATATAAACAGAAGTTGAATCAATAAAATATAATTTTTCTATAGCATTACAAAGTTAAATGGTAAATGTTTTTGTATTTATATAGCGCTTTCTAGTCTTGATGACCACTCAAAGCGCTTTACAGTACAGCTCTACATTCACCCATTCACACACACATTCATACAGTGCATCTATTCGAAGCACTTTATAGGGGATTTATATAGCGCTTTCTAGTCTTGATGACCACTCAAAGCGCTTTACAGTACAGCTCTACATTCACCCATTCACACACACATTCATACAGTGCATCTATTCGAAGCACTTTATAGGGGAGCCATTCAGGGTTCAGCATCTTGCCCAAGGACACTTCGGCATAAAGAGGGGTCAGACTGGGGATCGAACTGCCGACCTTCAGGTTGGAGGACAACTACTCTACCCCTCATCCACAGCCACCCTTAAGATGTTAAGATGATTGCACATCTTTACTGCATTGTTCCTGTAAAATAATAGTTGACATTTGGAAGCATATCATGGAGCATGAACCCTGATACCCATACGTCTGTGAAAGTTCATATTGTACAATTTCAGCTGAGCGATACATCATCAATCTACCTGCTACTGTTTTTGTTTTCTGGATAAAACAACAAAGAGCTCAATACAATCCAGAGCAGTTACTGAGGAACAAGTAAGGAACAAATCAGCACATAACTATCGACAACAATCCTAACTGACACCTAAATATCATACATTTCACATGATTAAAATTACAGTTAACAATGTTGTGTCTGTTCCTCAATAGCATACCCACGAGAATGCACATGCTCTGTAAACCTAAAGCATGAGGACAGTGTAGAAACTCACAATATATTCTGTGTAATGTAAAAAGGAAGCATTCTGCAGATATTGGTGAGGCTATGGATCTTCAGAAGAGAGACAATCAACCCATGTTACGGGGTTGTTGCAGTTTGTCAAGCCTCAGCGACCAGGATAGCTCTTGTTTTATTCACGGCTTCCTTCACTGACCTCATGCAGCCATGTGGCACCAATTTCCCCAGAGAATGTTTTTTTCTAAATTTCTTTACATGTTTTATTTGGGTAGATAGCCCAGGTCTGTGCCCTTCTGTGGCCATGCAGGCAGGGAGGCGATCTTTAATCGACAGTACGATGAGGAGGACCTGGAAGGATTTTCTTAGGACAGCATGATGGCTGTGTGCTGTGTCATAACTGTTTCCCGGCCTTCTGCTCGGTGCAGGCCAGGACAGCCTCACTGACAGTCGGATAGAGAATTAACAGGTTTAGGAAAAGGATCAAGGAATGAAACGTTTCCTCAGATAAGGCACTCTAAAATATTGACAGTTTTAACATAATTTTCACTTACAGTTCAGGAGCTAAAATATTTGCTATTCCTCTTTATATAAAAACACAACAGTAGTAGCTGGTGTCCAAACAAAAAGACAGTCTGATGGTTCCCAGATCTATCATATTTATACATACATGCAAGGCAAAGTTTTAAAGTTAGAGAAAATTGTTTTTTGGCTCCAGCCCCCATGAGACCCTCAAAGGATAAGAGGAATATAAAAATGGATGCATGGAAAGATAAGACTTGTGAAAATAATTTAGCTTCATGTCGATCGCCTTAAGTAACTCACTGATTAAATGAGGAATACTTTACCAGACAGTTCTCTTGTTCCATTGTTAGTATACAATTCCTCATGAGTAGTGCTGTATCGATGTGTGTGAAGGGTGAACGTGGCTTGTTCTGTCAAGCTCTTTGAGTGGTGAATAAGACAAGTGAAGTGCTATATGGATTTACCATTTACAGTAAGAGCAGCCCCAACTATATCAATTCTATGTATCGTATTGTGTAGAAATTTGACATTCCTATGCTATAAAATAAAATGCAGTTCAAGTAGGCATCCAAAGTTCTGATAATTTTGTGTTACTACATGAGGACCAGTAGAATACATGGGGTGAAAAGCTAAAAGGGGAAATAACAGAAAATGGGGGCCTGCAGGTAAACAATTATAAAAAATAGCAAAGTTGTGTCCACATGAAAGCGTTTCTGTGGCCCAGTGAAGCGTTTTGGGGAAAGCATGAAAACTTAATTTAAATACTTAAGCTTAATTAAGATGAAAGTAATTTTCTAGCTTTCCTTTAAATCTAGCACTTTTTTAGATTTATAAATATTGGAAGTTATTTACAGGGTGTTTAGTTATCATCGGCCAGTGACGAACCACCCTTTAAGAAAACCTGTAAACCCTCCATGCACATAAAATTTGTAATATTGGTATACAAATCACCTCTGCTGCTCAGGACATAGTCATTGCCACACAGATTACCGCCTCACTAGATTCATTTCATGTTGTCACTGCTCACACATAGATCAATACCATAGCCAGGAGGAAGTCCTCCACCATGCCCTTGATTCTTCACTGTAATGACTTGAAGTAATCTTGGAAATTGTTTTCAAATATAAAGGGGCTGTATAGAATAATGTAAAGACCTAATGATCGGAGGCCTTTGAAGTATCTGAATCATCACTTCAAACACTGAGCAAAGACAGGCCATGGGTTGCATCCCAATTGGTAGCATTTTAAAACCTAATAAGAGTATGTGGGTATATTGTGTATGACCACCGTCACCTTTAACTTCTTCTTAACCAAAGTGCCTCAATGGAATTTTGCTAGTTGCTTCTCTTCTCTTCAAATGTGCTTACAAGTGAAAATCTCAAATAAGCAAGTGCTTACGATGGTGATGCAAGTAACGTGTGAAGACTGGATTACTGGATGGATTACCACAAAACCTGCTGTGGATGGGTCACGGAAGAACCTTTTTAATTGAGGATCCAAGAACTTTTCTATCATTCTTGAAATTGGAGGGATAGGCCTCTTTCTACATTTTTTTATTTCTAAGAGAATAATTAATGGTTCCAGACGGTAAAAAAAACAGCATCTTTAAAGGACTGATGTTTATAAGTATGCAAATTAGTGCAGATCCAACTAAAAACCTGAATTAAGGGAAGTTAAAGGTGGATTCATAAGGGGAATGTTGGGCCTTGGCTATTCTATGCACCCAACAAAATAAAATACACAGTACATTTTTAATTTGGCTCTCATTATGATTGGTGCTGTTTTGGGATCCATTTCTCAGATGTGGAAACTGATGTCTTGCAGCCAGTTTGAACTGGGACCAGCTTCTAAGGGCTGAGCCTAGTTTGAGGAAGCTCCAGTCTTGGTCCAGTTTGCTCTCTTTTCCTTCTCTCCAGCCAGAGAATGTAACTACAGCAGCTGAAGGCATGTGGAGGGGCTAATTGTTGCGTCGCCTCAGCCAGAGTCATTACGAGGGGAAGGATCCACAGACAGCCAGGGAAGGACATGGCCATCTGGAGTAGTGGGAGTGTTCCTGGTGGACTGGCCGGGGCATTTTCACTACATCTCACGAGTCAATCCTCCCTAGCCCTATTTAACTTTGTGAGTAGTATTGATGTGGACGGAAGTTGAATTATTACTGACTATGTTTTGCATGAATTTAAACTAACAAATGAGCGTTATGGTGCCTTCGGGCTGCTCTCAGAAGTAACAGAATTGCAAGCTGGCATGAATAAAAAGTATGAATGAAAATGACATGGGAATGTCATTTCTGTTTTTCAACACATTTATAACCAAATGGATAAAATCACTGTGTTTGAGCTGATGCGTTTGCTCAGGTAAAGCCCCCAATATATAAAGATTAATAATACAATAGTGATGGTTTAACTTTTATTTGTATTATGACAGATCCTGGTGTAAACATTTGCAGCATAGAATATTGTGCATTGCAGTCAATTCCTTTTTTTTGGATTCAAAGAGAGTTCTATCACTTTTTCATGGGTTTTTCATGAGTTTGATAAAGTGCTGAGTGGGATGCATTGCTCATACAGTACTAATCAAAAGATCTTTGGTCATAAATATTTTTAGGAACTGAGTGTGCAGCTAATAACACAAATATTTTTGGACCACATTTACATTAATTTTTTTGCCCCACAGCACACAGTTAATGCTTTGTGGCAAAAAACTGATGGTTAAAGTTCCAATAGGCGTGTATTGTTTGTGTGATAGGATAATTAACTTTTTGGGCGAGTGAAGTCATGAATTAATGTTGTAAGTATTGGGAAATGCTAAATGAAATAAAAAACAGTGGTTAAGCTTAAAGCAAGTGCCCAGCTAGTTTTCACTTGTGTAATTTAAGTCATATTTTTGGCTCATTCATCTCGTTTGTCTGCAGATGTTCTCTGAGGCAGATTATTGGCAAGTATTCAACAACTATGCCTCTTTGCAATTGAGCATTCATCTCTGAGCTCTGTCTGAAGTTCAGCAGCACAACTGGGACGTGTTCGGTTATCACAGCTTCGTCCTGATATAACCTGGAGCAGTGCAAAGTCGAGTCCAACCTGCAGTGGGATCCCACCCGCCACAGCGCCCATCAACATGTTGACGTTTTGACCCATGAGTGCTCTGTCCTACTCTGTAGTCATTATTAAATTATTTCCACCTGCGACAGCAGGGCTGGTATTGTTTTCACCTTGTGAGTCTGTGTGCATGTGTGTGACATCATGTCATCAAATTGTGTTCCTGGGGGACATCTACTGTAGCGGAAAACTACCACAGAGAGGATTTTGGCAGGTGTTTGTCTGTCTGTCTGTCTGTCTGTCTGTCTATCTGTCTGTCTGACCGTCTGTCTCTGGACAGATATTGTCGCTGCGACAGTGTCACAATTGTGCAAGAGACAGGGACACAACTTTTCAGGTTTGTCCACACACTGACAGATGGACATATAAACACCTGTCAAGGTACTCAAAACCACCTCTGTGGTAGATCATGTTAACGTAGTTGTCTCTAGGACCATTTGCCATGACACCCACACCCAGGCCCCCCCACACACACACACACAGACAAGACAATATTGACTATGCCAACTATGCTGCTGTGCATTTACACACTTAAAAAAAAAACTGTGTAGACCCTATAATTTGGGTTTTAAAAGAGGTATTAGGTTCCTTGTTTGAAGACGTAGCATTTAGCACAAGCAGTTGTTAAAACACCGCTTTGGTAAAGCTAAAACTGGCGGTGCCATTAAAAACAAGGAGTTAATTAAACATAATGAGCTGTTGCCTGAGTATCAATCACCAACTACACTATGATCTACTGATACCATCCACCCTCATCAGTGCTAATCATTACAAGCCATTTCCAATCAATAGGCGTTCAGATTGAAAGGCAGCAGCCTTCACACAACATAAGCACATTTGTCCCTGTGTACACTCTTATAAGGTGAACTGAGGATTAACAAATTCCAACGATTATATACAAAAATAAAAAAAGTCATCTCTCCACTTTCTAATTGGCTTATTTACAATGTTCTGTGTTGAGTTATTTATGTAATCACCTCTATTTCCTTGTGCATGAAAAATGTCAGGATGGAAATTTATTATAGATTATATTTCTGTGTTGTGATGGCGGTGGAAAATGCTTTATTATACAGCAGGACTGCATGAAAAATTGAATATTACTTACCAATAGCGAGGATGTGATTAATGGATTTTTAAGAGACCAAAAATAAAGAGGCTCCGTTTGATAAATAACCTTTACACTCCACTGGGCATGTTGTAAGTTAAATGGGCACTAATGCCGGGGACAGAATTATACATCGTCAGGTTTTTAAAAAACTATTCTTCTTTATGTCTCGTAGTAAAAATATGTTGTCCAACGACCACTGGATTTATTTTAATTTGACATGCTGAAAAATGTAACAGTAATGGGGACGATCATATGAGATGTCCAGTGGAGCAGTAAACACAAACACTGTTACTGTTCCTCAGAGCGACCCCTAAGGGCCCTTCAGGGACCGCAGTGCTGCACCACACCTTAATGTTTTTACTTTCATGTCACGCTGCCTAGTACATTCTCAAGTTCGGAGATACTGACAGACACGACTTTAGGTTTATTTTGAATGAACCTCCTATTAAATTATCAATAAAATGTTTTCATTGATAATTGTTATAATTTATTCAGTCACTGTGCTAGACGTTTGCTAACAAACCAGAAACTGAGTCCCAGTCCCAGTTTTTTGGTTTTAAAGTGTTGATAAAAAATGAAAAGAAAACATTCCAAAGATGTTTAACCTTAAACACTCTCATTTCTGAGGGGCAATAAATCGATTTTCATGGGGTTTGGGGATTTGCCCACACTTGATGTAATCGAAAGACTCTTCCAGGATAAGAGCACACTTGACATCTTGCCTCGAAGCGGAGGACAGCATAACTGATAACAGAGGGATAATATAACTGTATTTTTAATGCTTACTTACCTGTTTGTAGAGGTGAGCAAACTTCCCTCTGGTCTCTCCTCTTTGATCACAATACTGGCTTTGTCTTGCCTGCATCATCCTTCTTCACTCAAAGTCCAGATTCAAACGGCTCTTTGTCCAGTTACTGGAAACAGACAAAAAACTATAGATTATAATCCAACCAAACAGTGAGGAAAATGGCAAGTACCCAAGAGCCAATCTCCAGCTTAAAAACAGTGAAATGTGATCATTGCTCAGACATCGGGCATAAGAGCAAAAACTAAACTACAAGCACAACAAAGATATAAGTTTTGTTTTCCACAGAATGAATGCAATTAATGGCGGTAGCGGGGGTGCACATGCACATTCTCATGCGCATTTGATGACAGGTACACAGACTAAAGAGTGAAAGTCAATTGCATGCTTCTTGTAGGTACGAGCACAACTGCAGCTGAAACCTTGAGGTCTGACTGTCTGCATGGACAGTACCAACTTTATGTTAAAAGCGCTCCAAATAGTGCGGTACGCTGATAAACAAGGCAGCAACGGAACAAAACACCAAGTGAATGATGGAATGAATTTAGTCCTATAGAAATGAATTGTGTGTCTGTTGTGTTGTTCTTCTTATTCTTCTGCTACATCAAAAGTGTGGTTGTGACAGTTATTTGTTATAACCCAGGGGCCACATTTAATATTCCAGCCAGAGTTCATATATCATCTTTGATGCGATCTAAATACCAGTGTTTAACGGCTCATGTTTTTTCCCCCTCAAGGTTACAGCAGGGTTGAGGGTTAGATATCCATCGTAACGGCTTATCCAGAGATTTTAATGAATCTAAATGAAGGCAACAAAAAGGAGCAGGAAATTGCTTGGAGCTAAGAAGCAAGACATACATCTTGTTGACCCCACTCATTATGGGATTTTGATTGACGGTGATGTTCCGGGTGCATCCTCAGTCGAAAACAGAACATTTTTATGGCCAATTACAAACTCAGAGCTTCACAGACACATTTTATTTATCGCGGGGAACAAAACTCAAATTCCCAAGTCATTTACATCTGTCCCATAGAGGTAAAACTCTAAAGGCAATTAGCCTTGGTCTCCCAGGGGATCACCCCCATAGGGATGACATATGTTTATTGTTTGTTACGCTCTTAATGTTCAGTTGAGAGTGAAAATAAATTGTGTGCTCTTTTTAGGTCAGAAATCCAAGCACGTTATTATCTCTTAATACTGTATCTATCTCATCGTGTCTGTATCAAAGCCCCTTTTGAGACTTTGATAGAAAGTTTTAATTGGCCTCATTACTGATACGTTCAGCGTCTCCTGAGTTGTTTCCCGAATCAAAAAGCTAAACTTGTAAAAACGGATAAATGCCCACATATTGATTCTATTTCTTTTCTCTTTAATTACTCTGATGACACTTCAGTTATTTACTTATTTAACTTTCTTGTTGACTGAAACATACCCGGAGATTTACAGCAATGGCACTGCTCAACTGTCTCCATGTTTACTGATCTGTCCATGGTCTTCAAGGAGACCTAAAGGTAATCCCTCTTGTGTGACATCTGTCAAATCAGGCATGGTGAACCTAATAGCTAGTGCCATCCTGAGATGTCATGCAGGTTGAAGGTCATACATTGTGTCTGTGTGTGTGTGTGTGTGTGTGTGTTCGCTGTGTGTGTGTGTGTGCTGGAGCAAATTAATTCATGTTTGTAGGTTTCCCAGGTAAAGTGTGACATGCAAGCTCTGGCTCTGCTGTAGGCACAGTGTAACTTAACAGCTGCTCTTGACAATTACACGAGGCTTTTATCTTCTCATTATGAAGAGAAATGCCACGTGTGTCAGAGAGTCAAGTGTTCCTGCACAAAATTTGAATTTTCCAGTCGTAGTGTAAAATAATACGCTTGAGATAAGGGTGTCATTCAAATGGCAGCGGTCATGGTTTGATTCTGTTCTCGTTGTTCACGAAGATCTTCACGAATTTGGACACGAGTTTTACCTCCTGTGGATGCAAAACAGGCCCAAAGAATGTATAAACCACGTCGGAGGGGTGGGAGGATTAGAAGAAGAAGAAGATGAAGAGGTGTGCCAAGACTTGAATTAAATGCATTCATGTTTACAGGCCGCATGTGGATGCAGAGTAATTTAGTCGCATAACATCAGGTATTCATGATCACTTCTGAAAAGCCGGATTACTGCAGTCTCACTGCGTCTATGTAACAATGCATTTGAGTGAGCATCATCGTGATTCCACAAGTTTCTCGGCTGCACAGGAAGCGGAGCCACTGAACTGCAACATGCCCTTACATTATTGCTTTTAAGACAACCAAGTGATGAGACAGTATGTCATTGATTATTCATGATGATCAGGCCATATGTACAATAGGAAGTGACTGTTGTGGCTTGGTGTCACATCAGACAACACTGAACAGGACCAGAGAAGATCTTAAAGTTAAGATTCATAAGTGATGTCGGATGGTATATTTCTCTCCAAGTCCTTCTTCTCCATCCTGACACATCTGTGTATTTTGTATCATGCTTACATGTGTTATTATGTTCAAATGAATTATGAGAAAGGAGGTGAGAGGTGGTGCTCATCACAACATGACAGCTGATGCCATCATGTTTCCATTATTCATTCATGCAACACATAATCACAAAACCATTCAATAACACCACGTGAGCCGTCCGTTAAAGCCAGGTCAGAGTGTCCTTCAATGCTTTTGTTGCCCTGTCTGCATGTTCACTCATATTAGTCATGTTCTCCACATTTGCATATTTTAAAATGAAAGCAATTGGAAAATTGATAGAAAGCAAGACTACCCTCGGTAATATCAAATAATACTGGGAGAAAAATACCTTTTGTATTGGGGATTAGTTTTTAGAAGCATTCTCTGTTAAAAGTTGTGGAAAACTTTCCGTAAAAGAAATGATGTGGTTCTACATGGACAAGTAATTTTCTGGCAGATTAGCTTTTATATGAGAGATGTAAATGTTTCTATTTTTGTGTGAAATTGTCTGCCTGGTTAGGTCAGTACAGACGGTGAGAAGGCACCAGTCAGGATTTACTCTACAGACGCATTTAAATCAAAATATGTCAAGTGTTTGGGTGAGGTTGTGCGTATACAGGCCTCCACTGTCAATCAAATTGAGTCATATCACAGGGTACCGCCTTATTGGAGAAGATTGAAGTTTATGAATGTGTGACTCAATGGAAAATAACCAAGTTAACCAACCCCTGAAGATTCATTTATTTTTTAATTTGTCAAAAATATCGTATGTTATATAAACATTTATGATTTGAAAAGAAGAATTTAGTGGCCTAATTTTTTTAGGGAGTATTATCATCATTGCTCACAAACCACTACTTTGAGACTTTTAATTTTTGATGTTAAGGCACTTCATGGAAGCTGCAGCTAAAAAGTTCAAGTTTCTGCAGCAACTAGAGAGTTTTAAAGTGGCTCTTACTCAGAGGTGGAAAAAAGTGAAAATGTTCATGCCCCCTGAAAAATTCAAAAGTCTTCAAATGAAGGAGGGAAGAGACAGATTACTGAAAATTAACAAAATCAAGATTTCAGTTTTCATGAGCAGGAAGTAGCAGTAGCAAACAAGGAGAGAGAGAAGGGAAACAAAATCTGCAGGTGAAATATCCCTGATACGAGCACTGCTGTCTTTCACATTTTGAGCCTGCGCAGTATCAGACAGCTAGGTCCTGTTAATAAATGCATCAACCAATCATGAGTCAGTCTCACCTGTCCATCATGACGATCACCATGTTTTTATATCATCAAATAACAAATAATCTAAAAACTAAAAATAATTAACACATTAACAAACATCAGTGTGATAAGAACCACATCAAATGACAGAAACCATCTTTGAGAAAAGTGTATTATATCCCATACACCAACATGGATGGGGGGGTTGAGACGTTTAATCTTTTGTTTCATGAAACTTGTTTCTTCAATTCTGCTACTTCAATCTTGCTGCTGTTCGGGCTGGTTACTTGACATCACAATACATGTGGTGAGTTTATGAAATGTAACCTGTCGTAGACTAAACTACCCCACAGTGTATCAAATCGTCAAATAGCAATCCTCAACAACTGCCTGAATTGTTCTGTATATAAAGGGATGTGTGAACTGTGGGATGAATAACTGCAGCTAATGATATGTTGTTCGCCAAGTCAGTCAAATGTGCTCCTATCACACCTACACAGTCCGACTAAACTATACAAAAGTTTGAATTTTTTTTATAATTTAGGCACATGGGTGGTGCTCTCTGTCAAATCCAACACAAATGATTCTTAACTCTCATTCACACTGTCAGCGATACACATAATACCTGATGCCATTCTTTTATTCCTCCCTTCAGTGAACACCGGAGGTTGGATGCTGACATGGGAATCAGAAAATGCATTTGTACCATTATTAAATGATTGAAATCTGGTATCTTATAGTTACACATCAACTAGCTGTCCTTTTATATTAAGTTGAACATTAAGGTAACAGTTTAATGGAGTCCTTATGCAGCAGACAGCCCAGTGACTGACAGGTCTCATATAATGACTGGTTGTGATATAATCTGAGCACAAAGTGAAATATATTGGACCACATGCAGCACAAGGGTTAAGGCCATTTCTAGTTTCACCATGGCCAAGATGTTGACTTTCATAATATGCAAATTTAGAAAAGTGTTAAAATGAATTCATCTGTGTTGTGATTGTATCGGTATTATTCCAAGCAGCCTCCTCTTCTCCAACGGTAAATTACTGTTTTCTATGCAGGCTTTGTATTTGATTAACACGTTTATCTCGGGAACATGCAATTACGAAGCCTCCATTAGCTCCCCATTGTCTTCCCCTTATTGAAATGGATTTTTCTCCCAACCATCCGTGTGGTGGCCGATGCTTAATTTAATCTGGAGGGCGAGGTAGCATGAAAGCATCAAAGGTCTCTGAGGCAGCACCTTACTCCTGGTCTGAGTAAAGCTAACTCTCTTTCTAAAATAAATGCCCCGTCCACATAATTGGCGGCTGAGGCTACAGCTCGTGCACACTTTTTCTTTTTCTTTTGCCCGTTCCTCTCCCTGTGAAAAGAAGTCCTCCGTTCCCGCAGCCACATTACTGCATAGTCACTGCGCTAGAATCCCCATGGCAACAGACATGTGCAAAAGACTGCCGTCCTCTCCGCCCCCAGAGCTCCCTCCTCACCAAGAAACCCAGCGAGCCCGATAGTACAAATGCGCAGCATCTTCCACAATTATGTACAGAGGTAGATGCTGCAGAAGGGGGAGAAAAGATATCTTTCATAATAATCTGTAGACTAAAAAAATCTCTTTTAGTTTCAGCTGGTTGCCATTGGAAACTGTGCGAGGACATGGAGTGAGAGGCAACAAGCATCGGCAGGGATGGAGCTAGGTGGTATATATTCACTGTGACAAGGAGACACAGCCTCTTGTTTTCAGAGGTTTCTGGTCCACGGAGCAGCATCACAGCCAGTTTAAAGAGCAGGATCTGCGTCACCACTCACTCCATTCAACTTTTGTCACCATGAAATGATTGGATGACTTGAATGGCACACGTACACCCACAACTCGATATACCTTCTCACGTTGTCCCTCTTTATTTCTGTCATCGTCTGGCTCTCTCGCCTACTCGTTGTCTGACCCCCTCTTCCCTCATTCCTCGTTCCCTCTCAGTCTGACCTTAACTGTAATAATAATACGAATTGGGGTTACTAAGAGTGAAGGAGTCAGGCTGACCGGCAACCCCTATTTCCTGCTCTCAAGGCAGCTCATCACGGTAGAAAAGACAGATGATTTTTCAATCCCCATCTCGCAGTGCCCCACTTACTCCGCGGGCTCTGAAGTGAACTACGGCCCGGCATTAAAGTCCAGTTCTTTCCTTTTTATTCCCAAATTAGCTCAGTGGGAAAAAACTGACATTTCTTTGCAATTTGTCACATCTTAGCACAGCCATGGTTTCTATGCAATATACAGAATTACAACAGCAAACAATTTAATCCCAAGCAGGTTTGTTAAAGAGGCTCATGAAGACATTAGTGGATAGTAGAGATTATCCGATACCTTTTTTCCATCGAGAGACCTTGACATTGAGTATCTGATACGAGTACATTTAAAATCCCTTAACAGCTGTATGCTTCTTACCCAGTGTGGAAGTGAGGATTACTGTTTGACCTGGCTGAGGTTAAACCCTTTGAAAAACAAATACATACAGTGAATGAATGCCATGGAACTACTTCTACCATCTCGTTTGAGCGTCATAACTGAAAAAGAACATAAATATATTAATCTAGAAATACACAGCAATTCTGAGATGTTGATGGACGGGGGCCAGCGGCTTAAAGTCCTTAAAGATCTGACCTGATACTCTGCTCCAACACCCTGTGCGTCGTCTACTTCATAGAATTGACAGTAGCCTGGGAGGATATGTTGATGAAGCGTATGAGATGTATGCAGACATGGCATTTGAGGCAGAGCAACGGGGCTGGAAAGCAATAGTTTGCCCTGTGGAGGATGGCTGATGGGGTTTCCTTGCAACATCCACCATCAGGTTGCTCAAAGGTCTGGGGTTGTATGAACAAGTTCTGCGTCAGACCATAAAAGAAACACCACACACTGCAGAACGCTGCAGCCAATGGCTCTGGATCAGGGACATGCCCCCAGGTCTGATCCACCTGTTAGAAAAGGTGTCTTGTGAATAAAAGGTCGAAAAACCTGATGACAGTAAGGGACACAACCGATGGTTTCAGAATTTGCTGTTTTGCTTGTTTCTGTCATAACAGTACATTAATCGCTGTTAGTTGGAGAAAATAAAGCAACTTTCCAGGACATTTTTCACTGTTTCTGACATTTAATAGATAAAACAATCATCAACCAATCAAGAAAATAATTTCACAAATTAATAATTGATAAACTAATGAAAATTGAGTCACGATATTTGAAACGCAATGATCACTCCTTATATTCTACCCGTCATACGCTGTCGTCAGAGTACTCTTCTTAAGCTACACTTCATATTGCTGCCCAATTTAATACAACTATATTTCAGCTGAATAACCCACTGTACTCTGAAAGGTCTAAAAGTGACTGAAAGCCAAATGCCCTTGAGACCGGTAGATTGCCCCATTGTATCGCGCTGGCTCCCATTTTTTCCCTTGTTCAGCTTGATTTAAAGGTTCCAGAGTCATTGAACCCTCCTGACATCCAGTCCAAGGTGAAAGAAGGGCGGACTCCTTGACTGTGATTAGCAGCAGCACTAGATTGCCTCAATTAGAGCGTAATCATCTCTGATATTAGAGGTGAACAGCCTGTCACCTGAGCGATTCGGAAATGCCATCATTCTCACTCCCATTTCCACCGATATCCACCCGTTTCCCTCCCCTCTTCTGTGCATTGCTTCCCTTTAGCTGCACGCGATCCTTCAGGGCTTTTCTGTCCTTTATAGACAGGAGATCTTATCCGTAGATGCCACTTACAGTACATCACTGTCTTCACGTGTCATTTACATTCGCCATGTCAACGTTGACATCCGACAGCCACTTCTGGTTCATCGCAACAAAATGTCAAACTCTGTGACAACATGAAAGGTCACTAAAGAGCAGTTTAGAGACTGTGTTTTAATATCACTGGGACTGACTGCAATCTGTGCAGCCAGGAAATGGGCACTGGGGGGCCATGTCCAGGTTGAGGGGGAATTTGAAATTGAATTAGGGATAATGAGGACCTATAAATGAGAGTCGGTAGGACCGATGCCTTTCCCATCTTTGGTGACTGGGATTGGTGTCACTGGCTTTGAGACGGGAAGTCAAAGCGCAAGTGTGCTTTATTTTATTTTTTGCACGGAAGCATGCACACAGAGATCTACCTCAGTTTTTCTGAAGAATCAATTAGGGGCACAGAAACAGACTAAAGAAAAAAGAAGAAAACCATTGTGCAGCATGATTCAACCTCATTACAGCAGATCCGTGTGGATTCTAGCTTGACGTCGCAGATGTCCTTCCAATTCCAGAGCAGTCAAAATGACTTTTATTCTCCCCAGACACTATTATTATTATGTCAGGCGGGTCAACTTGAGAATCACAGAGAGGAAGAGGGATGGATGGGGATAAACAAAACAAAAAAAGCAAACACACGGAAAGTCGAATTTCAATTCTCCACTGAAACCTAATCTTCCTCCTAAAGGGATTGTTTGTGCCAGCAGGGGTCCACAGTGACAGAACATGTCTTGGACCATCTCCCTCACATTACATGCAATTTGGAGGCAGGAGGAGCCCTGGGCACCACAGTAAACTGTCTTTGGAGACTTCCCCTGTCTCTCTCCATCTCACTAATTTGTTATCTACTTCCATATTACCTCCCTCTTTGGTATTCTGAGGACTTAGTCTTCAATAATTCAGGCTAAATTGTGGACCATGAGAGCAAAATGTCTGACTTTCAAGACAGGAGTCCAGTCCATCATGCCTGTAAAGTGTAGACCAATGCTAGAGGATAAATAATATCCTGGTTTTGTCCCTGTGCTTTCTTTATTAACTTCATGAATAGCCCCCCTCTGTCGATTATAAATAGAGCAGGCCATTTATTCATTAAAGCCCATTACATTTGCTGCACAGTATTATGTTACCGATGTCCCTGCTGTGGAGCTTAATTTACCAACAGACAAGCTCAGCTGGCTGGTTTCATTCTTTTGCACTTCCCTCTCATTAGTCAGACTGAGTCAGTTCAGACCATGCCCGCCTCTCTCTGCTTTATATTTTTTTTCTGCTTTCACAAACAGACGTCTGCCAATTCAAAAGACACAATAAAAGTGTGTATCATGTCATGGCAAACACTCACAAAGCCACCGTTGTCCATAAGGTCCCATGGTTCGATATGTATTAATGATGTCTCTCCTCTTCTACATCCACCTCCGAGTTCAGTTGTAGTGTTCGTCATCTCGATTATAGACTGGAGGATTATAATTGAATACTTATTGGTCTTTGTCCATGCACAACTCAACATTAATCATTTCTCTTCTAATCCAGCCTGTCTTTTATCTTCCCACATAAAGGAAAGTTAATCCCCAAATCCCTGTTTACGGCACGCAGACATTTCCCCTGCTTACTTGATGATGTGCGATTGGCCAGAACTGTCAGGTGATTGCAGAGCAGAAAGGTTGCACAGAAAACTGAAAATTATTCAAAAAAAAAAATGTAATCCAAATGTGTGAAGTTCTTTTTTTAACCTGCAATGAAATAAACTTGTGAAGTGAACCAGTGAATCTTTTTACACCTTCTAAATTTATTCTGTGTCCTGAAACAACTGAGCTTCATAGAAGTCAAGTTAATCCTGCACATATTCTTATCTGTATTTGGGATAATGATGCAACTCCTCATCTCCTTGCCTTCATATGGGATAATGTAAGCTCTAGGTCTGCATTTATGGAGCTTCCAAGGGTAGGGAATTAGTCTGAACCGGCCTAAACCCCCAAGAGTGGTGAACTTGTGTTCTTACTTTTAGGAATATTCTAACAATGAAAGAACATGTTTTCAACCAGGTTTTCATGGAGCTGTAGAGCTGTCGTAGAAGGAAGGACAGTAGAAATAATACATACATGTAGATGCACTCCTAAAGCTGTTGAGGTATCGATAAAGAATGAAGGTTGATACATTGCACAGTTCATATAGTGGTTCCAAATATGCACCTCAACCATAAAAGATAAAGATGTAATTAGTTTGAGTTTGTAAGCAGGAAGATGAGTTTACTGTATTAGAAGTCATATTAACAGTCACTGTCAAATTACTATCAGCACACTGTCCGATGCCAGTAAGTTGTGGGTTCTTGGTATTTTTAGATGATTTTTTGATGTTTGTATATGGACTAAAATATACATGTGCAACTTTCTTCATTAAAATAATCGAAAACAAAAATGTGATATATTTTCTT
Organism: Pleuronectes platessa; assembly: GCF_947347685.1. Taxonomy (NCBI): domain Eukaryota; kingdom Metazoa; phylum Chordata; class Actinopteri; order Pleuronectiformes; family Pleuronectidae; genus Pleuronectes; species Pleuronectes platessa. Next base: position 12,573,859 of record NC_070633.1, read on the forward strand.
GAATTCTGTTCTTGCGTTATTTAAAATATTTCTAACAAAGTCAAAACCCCAGCTTTATTCAAGTTAACATGATGTTGCATTTTTGTTGCATTTTAATTTCATTTCCACATTTATCACAAATATCAGGGCAAAAACGTATGAGTCGTTTTTTCCTTCCACTCTTTGTATTGGTGACTTGTAAAGGATCAAGATTATTCATTGCTGTTTGCTATGTATCATTAATACAACTTGAATAAATTTCCTCATCTGCGAACATGAGCTGTATCTGATCAGCATCGGTGGACTTTCATCGGTAAGGTTTGTTATTACAACACATATCACATCATTATCACACTCCTCATGGGCTTTAAATGATACGAGTTTTGATTGATAGTATGAACGGCAGAACCATCAGATTACATTGATGGTAGGCTAGATTGTAAGTGTATTACTTTTGATCGACTGAACCTTTAAATTATACTTTTAATTTGAGTTTATGCTCGGAGCAACATCTTAACACTGTAAGTCTGATTATGTATCATGAGGATTTGATTCCCCTTTTGGCCGATACAGGTCTTGGTTTGGATTTAATTGGCTACAGTGAAACCAGGTTAAATAATACATCAAATGTGAATATTCTTAACCTTGATGGCTGTAAATCATAGAGCAGTAATAGACTAGGCAGCACAGGCGGTGGATCGTGTCAATCTGTTGACTCCAGGTAAATATTAATAATGATCTCACTATTGAAGATGGTTCACTCAGATTTTCTACTTATCAAGGTAAATGTAAACAGTAAAAACCTTATTGTTGAGGGATTAATTGATTTCCAGACTCCGTCTATGACACTTTTAAGATTAAACTGGATGAACATGAATTCCAAAAAGGACAATTTTATCGACACTACCCCACCAGTGTATAAGTCCGGTGATATAAGTCAGGCACAACTACCCACTTAGATCTATATTCTACATCGTCTATATATAGTGTTGAAATTAGACAAATAGTGGATACTTAGCATAAACCTGAATAAATCCAATATTCTTATTCCTTCACAGTTTGGAATTAGAAAACTATTGGCCATCCTTGATCTCATCAAGATAATCAATGATGCAATCGATAGAGGTTAAAGACAGCTTCCTTTAGGTTTAGGTTGAGTTCATATTAGAGCATTTCCCACTTTATAGCAGTACCTCATTAAAATGAGTATAATATATATACCTAGTTATCTTGAGGAATTACATAGAAACTAATTTGTGTCAAATCCTGGACGAAAATAAATACTCCCACACACCCTCTTTCCATAGTAGCAGTTTGAAGTCCTGATGCTCAGAGAATACAGTACATTTCAAGAAGCTTGCATCATGTATATGTTCATTGACAGACTCTATATGACCTCATTCTGACTTGTCCCCCCACACATATGCATGCTAGATAAGAAAAAAGGCTCTCGTAAAGGGTAAACACAGATTTCAATGTAAGTGTGGTTTACAGAGGTCCATGGGTGTGGAATTGATTTAGTAACTCTGTATACAAAATGTCAACATTTATTTTTAGAATGAAAAAAAAAGCTGTAAATGCTACAAAGATATTTAACATTCACCTGAATATCAGAAGTGGTTACTCGACTGTGCTGTAATTTACACTCAACGTACATATCTCTGATTGTGTATCTTGCAAATTGGATTTACATTTGCCGTGGTGGGATATATGATCTACGACCCACCCCTATAGTTTTTTATGGATTTATTTGAGGTGATGTGGCTGTAAACAACTCAAAATGCAATGGTAAACTACACCTAAATACAGTAATTTAAGTCAATTTCAAAACACATTCAAGACACTTGGGTCCATATCAATGTTCCTGTCATCTACCTTCATGCTGCACTCAATGCAAAGACATTAAAAATACCAAAGAGATAAAGTAAGTCAAGTTCAGAGAGGAACCAAAGGGTCTTGGTATTGCTTGCTGTGATGGTCGATTATGTCTTATTTCATTCACATGTAACATTAATAAAGTCCTTGATAACACTTTCACAGAAGAGGACCCCGTGTGTGACAAATACACGTCTGAGCCTGTGGTTTCACACGTATTTGTTAATCTGAACACATTGAGTCATTTCCCAATATTGTTCCAACACAGCTTTATTATTATTCTGTAAACCAAAATTAGAATGAACAGCAGCATCGTTGGATCAGCGGTGCCATTGGGATTTATGCCAGAGATGGCACACTCTCCAAAGTCAGAGGAAATAGGTTGGCTGTTGCGGTGCAATATGAATGCCCAGGTTCCCCCCCCCCCCCCCCCCCCTCCCTCCAAGCAAATACTGTGCTGTTCAGCATCTCCAAGTTTTTGTTTTGGGTTTTTGTATTCTCTTTTTCACCGAATCTACTCTACCAGACAATGTGTTGGATGATCTCATAGGAGAGGTGTTTCAAATGAGGGTGGTGATGTTTCTCTCACTGTGTCAATACTGTTAAATTTATAAATATAAATTACCTCAACAGTGAAGGTGCAGAGGAGGATTACACACTCTAATCCTTTTAAAGACCTACATTATAAAAATTAATGATTACGTCATGATGATTATCATTTTATTATTTAATTATTCGAATTTTCATTTATCAAATTATTGCATGAATGACAAATCTGAATTAAAACACACAAACAAAAATTACACTTGAACTGAAATGCATACAATCCTGAAGCAAGGACTCATCGTGTACTTTCACTCTGTAAATTTGGGCTTTCCATTGCGTGATCCATTCACTACAGGAGACTGATAATGTCAGTTGATTAACAAACTAGTCAGGACGAACATCTGGTAGCAATTAACCTTCAGACCTGCATTCATGCCCGTGGACCAGCATGCATCGGTAGAGCTGGGCTGAGCTCCAGTTCTCTGAAGCCCATTTCTTTCCACAACTGTTACTCTTTATCGGTAAACAGGGCACAGCCTCTGTTTGGCTGATTGTACGACTGGAGGTCAGAGGTCGTGTTCACTGGAAGCTGGATAACACTCGACTCAAAAAGTCCCTGAATCATTGTCCTGAAGAGAAATTGACCGATTGTTATCCATTTGCCTGTATCTCCAGAAATAAGCATCTCTAAATCATTGTAGAGATAAAGCACATCCAGACTGTCTCGCCGCACCTTGTTAAGCTGAGATGGTGCTAACATCCAAAGTCTCAATTAAAAAATGGCCACCAATTAGTCATACCAAAGTTCAGATCAAAGTTTAGATGAATTCCTCTTCTTTGACCTTGTTGCCATGGAGGAACATTTTCGCTGGGCTTTCACAAATCATCCAAGTCTCAGCATTTAATCTTGCCAGTTCAGAAAAGCTGTGTGAGCGAGTGAAATACACAACATCATGGATGCTGCAGTCTTTATCCACCTGATCCACTATTTTGCAGCCAAGGTCATGGAGGTAACACAGTCTTGAGAGAGTTCTATGTGTGTAGCTCTTTCTCGTGCATGATGTGGGAAAATGATGAGAGAGCTCTGTGTTTGTGTGAGGTACGCTCAGAACGTCTGTGCTGAATGCCAGAAAAACATAACCCACAAAAACCCATTTGAATCGCAAGCTAAATTATTGCAGATTCAAATCCATGAAAGAAACAATAAGTAAATGCTGCCATCAGTGAACATTTTGCAGATTTGATCATATTTATTTCATCATATTAAAGACTGTGGCTCATCAATCGGAAGGTGGATGCTCCTCATCGCATATTAATGAATCCCAGAACAACAAGTGTCAGCGAGGCACACAGAGCAGCTCTCAGCAGACTTCTCTGAGCAGCTCGCTAAACCAAATGGAATCTGGATGCAAAAACAGTGGCCTGGTGCTTGAATGTTGTCACTTAAGACAATGAGGATAGAGGAGAGAATGACTTTGTTCATTATCCTGATGCCACATGATGCAGCAGAGTGGCGATGTGCTGCAGTGTTTCCCCATCTATAAATGTTGGTCTGTAGATTATCCATGCAGGAACAAATCAGCCCCACTAACATCAGACCTGCAGCTCTGGATCTGTGCCAGTACAAGTGGAACTACCCATCGGCCAGTAAAGTACAAGGAGCAGCAGTTTATAGCTGCAGATGTAGACATGTACCCCACACTGCAGTAAAGTTATGCTGAACAAGTTCTAACCACAGTAGCAAGCTGTTTGAGTGTTTTAATTTTTTCCAATTTTTTTTTTAACAGTACGAAAGGTTACAGACACTAGTGGGGAATGTTTAACAATACCAGGCATGAGCAACAATCTGAATTAGAACTTTTCACAGAGCTAAAACTAAGAATTAATATTTGTTGCCAACACTTTAGCAACTGGCCATAGGCTAAAAAGAAGAAGAAGCACAGCACCAGACACAGCAGCAGCTCAAGAAGTACACCATACTGTTCTTCTGTAATTATTAATGTTATATTCAGGTTTAAGTGTCACATATGGCTGCTAAACATGTGTTTTCTGATATGCCCAAAAATATTCATTATCATTCATAAATGACCAGATTGTACAATTATCAGTACATATGGATACATTTGAAGTGCTTTTAAACATCAGGAAAATAAACGTTGCTGAATCCTCATATGAAAGGCTTGGATGCGGCCTGTTTCTAAAACAAACTGAAATTTTACTTAAAATGTTATTGCATGATAGGAAGATGCGGGCATTCAAAAATAAAAACACAACAAATTACACAAAAACATTCTATGCCATATAAAATTCATCTTCCAAACTAGGTAGTAAGTGAAATGGTTGACGAGCACAACCATAGATAAGTGGTACTGTTGAAGTGCCTTATACAGAACAAGACAACATACATATAAACAAAAACTCTTAATCCCTGCAGGAGTGGCTCAGATGCAGTCATTCAAAATTTCAACGAAATAAAGTAAATATTTACAATTTAAAATATGTAAAATAAATGAAAGAATGAAATAGTCAGCCGCCTGTCTGTAATAGATACTTGCTCCACTTTATCCACCCAAAACATTCATCTTTTGAATCGAGGTCTCCCCTATTTTCTCCGCGTTCACAGTAGAACAAATGACAATAATCTTTCACCAACGTTTTAATTTGTATCAGTTGAACATGTGAAAAAAACATAAATATTGCCAACACCTCCTTTACCCCTTTCAAAGTTAAGGCACTCCAGCGTTTCTGCTGTTTTAACAAGGTTTTGATTTAACAAGGTTTTGGCTGTTATCGCAGGACCGGATGATTCACTGTTTCATGGAGTTGTTTCCTGGCAACTAGTTGCATAAATAGCTAATGGTAATTTTTTCAAGGAAATACAGTGATCGTACCAAGAACCTCACATTGCAGCAGACACGCTGCCTGTGTGAACAACAGACAAACGTGACATGCAGCAGATCCGCGGAGCAGCTGTTAGGCTCATGCTGCCTGTGTGGCCCGGCCGTCACTGTCGGGAAATCGCTGTGTCCGCTCAGCTGAGTGTAACAATGAATAAATCATGGTCATGGAAAAGTAGCGAGAAGTGTGTGGCCCAATGTAACCATCATAAATGTAACCTTGTTGCAGTCAAACATATTCTGCAAACAACTACTCGTAAACTGAAATAATTACTCAAGTACATGTCACAAAGTAAATGTAATGCGTTACTTACCAAAATACCCTGTATACTAATTCTGCAATCTTGCACATTTGGAGTCTCCACTGTAGCAGTCGCGCTGTGGAGCCATGGTTTTCATGTCCCTACGATTCACGTCCTGAACCAAAATAATCTGTTAATCATGATGTCATCCCATCTATTAACATGGAGGAGGGGGGATTTCAAACCAATTCTGTAGCCAGACACCGGGTGGCGATCCAGATGCTTTGGCTTCACTTTTGGGGAGCTGTAACGTGATCCATCTTAACATAGACTCGATGGTTAAGACATTTACTGGCCTTTGCTTAAAGTAATTTTTTATTAAAATAACTAGAATTATCTGAGTCCTTTGTTACATTTTAGTAACAGCTTCTTGCATTTCAAGATTCACTCAATGTTTTTTCTTTTTTTTTAAGATCGACCCAAATAATCATCAGGATTATGTTGACAGTGACAAATTGGTAAAACGTCATAAAACATATTATTTAAGTTGCAAATCTGAATGTCGCAGCACGATGTGTAGGCTACAGTCCATGTGAAAGCCTGTTCATTGAACTAGAACATCCTGAGAAGATCTTCACAGCCAAGGCACGGATGCCAGTTCAATTTACATGTGGAACAATTTCTGCTAGATGTAAAAATAGCTACTATTACTGGATGTTTAGAGAACATGTCCAAGCAACACACACGCGCAGCATCACATACGTGCTGGTTTTCTACAGAAATCCCAACTGAGGCTTACATGTCTCACAGTCAAGTGCTGTAAAGAATTGTGTGTTCAAATATATTTAGAAGTGGAAGTGAACAATAATCAAATGAGAAAACATCTCGTGTTGTACGGCTTCAAGCTGTGAATCTGAAGTAGTGACTACTCATTGCCTCTGGGTGGTGCTGAACTTTCTGAAGCAATTTATTTCTTTGCCTGCAGGTGGCCTGAGTTATAGGTGGCACCAACTGGCAGTGATAGAAACTGAACAGCTCCCCCTGGTGACCACCTCAAAGTGACTCGTTTTTCGTCATAAGCCTATCGCATGAGTTGCTTTGCATCTAATAATAATAATAATTAAAAGACCAAAGGCTTTACCATTATTGGATTAATGCAAACACGGGCCGGATATAGCAATTGTGGGTGACAACAGTCAAACAGCTTCCAGTATTCAACGTAATATATTCAGAAATCCAGATTCACCTGCAGTTGCCCTACAGGTAATCATATGCTTTTTTCCCCATCTAATATCCAAAACCCAATTACTTTTCTTCCCTCCAAGTACAACATCTATTTACAAGAAACATCATGCACAGACATTCTTTTTCGAACGCTGTTTAAGGCAGTTTGACATACAGTCACATTTTCAAGTGCACTCATTCTTTTTGGATGGGAAAGCGTTTACCAACAGATGGCCAGAGCAAATGTAAAAGATTAAAAAAAAAGAGTCATGAGTTTTAATATCCTCCTGTTTTATTGAGCAGGGCGTGGAAAATATCATGGTGAACAAATGGAATTAAAAAGCTATTTGTCAAAAATAAAGCTAGATCTTTGGCACAGGACATGGGGAGGAGGAGGAAAAAACACTTGATGATTTATTGTGAGTGTTCAGAATTGGCCAGCCCTGATTAAATGTGTCCTTAGGCTCCACCTCAAACACAACGCCTAAGTGATGATTAAAAAGAGCCACTGAAGAGTGTCAAAGAAGGTGAAATAAATATGTTACAGGTAATTAAAATAGATGTAAATAATAATAAATAATATCAAAGTCTACATTTTTGTTCTTTTTCCACTTCATTTGCTGGGTTGAAGCCTACTGATGAATATTAAGCATGTTTACCCGCTTTCTTTTGTCAGTGGAGATGGCTTACCGTAATGACAGTGCCAAGATTGTGTTGTTCTATTAATTTGGCAAACAAAAGCTATTCATCATTGTTATTCTGTATCTATCAGACTGTTTAACACACAGGTGGGAATGAGACCCAAACAATAAGAGATCAGATTTTCCCAGTTAGCAAGACATTCTGGCAGGTCCCTCATTAACCTGATGTCATCATATTCTTCACTGCAACAAGACACACAGCACATCATGTTATTCAAATCTGCAGCCGTCCACACAAGTCGTAAGAGGCAACAAATAAAGAGTGACAGCAAACATTGTTAAATCTGTTTTTCATTCTTTTCATGTTCTAATTCATGCAAAGAATCTTTTAGCGCTGTGTAGAGAGGGATTCACCGTTATGAGAAACTGAGAAACATATTTCTGTAACTTTTTAGACATGGAAATATGAAAAAAGTCTTTAAATATAAACTTGTATTTTACCTCATAGATAGAATGCTGATTGTTGGGTTTTGTTAATATTCTCTCCTGCATCTCTGGGAGCATTGGTTCCCTCCTCACAGTCCCACTCAGATATAACTATATCCTTCATATCCTCTGCAAATCAATACTAGCTCTGCTACTTTGGGAATCAGTCATCCACACGCACCAACTAAGAAGGGATGCCTCAGAAGCACAAAGCAGAAATCCTTGGTGGAAATCTTTGCTTGCGTTAGCATCTCCAGGTGTATCTCAGAGGCACTTGAGCTGTTACAATATACTGAGGAAAGAGTAACAAGGTAACTCATCCTCATCATTGCACGAGCTGGTTATTAGACGAGGCATCTGTGCAAGCTCCCTTGATGCAACGAATGAACACCTCGCTCCTAATGCACGGAAAGTGCAGTGAAAGCTTGGAAAGCAGCATGTTACCCAAACGAATATCAAACATTTAAATCAGTTCATTCTCTCATTATAAATTAATTTCTTGAAGTGTTAACCAATGTCTTAGAGGGTAATTATAAAACGTGCCTTTAATGGAGGTCAGTCGGGTCGGTTCAATCCATTAATCTAATTGTGTGTGATTTAAATATCATAAATCATATCGAACATGTTTACATTTGACATTTCTTTGCACTTAACAGGGCAGTAATATATTTTCTTGCTTCGTGTAATCATCAGTGCATGAATATTGATGTGGTGTCTCTCCAGGCACTTCATCTAAAATGAATGAGGACGGGCCTCCAGCTCAGACATATCTGCACAAACACGGCATGCTCATTAAAGACCAATTGTATAATAATGTGCACCTGTCTGGAGAAGCGGAAGGTGTCTTTCTGAACACATTCCCTTTGAAACTAGCCATTAAGATATATCCGATTTCATCTATTTTATGTGCAGTGACTGTATGTGTTTTACAGGAAGGCGTTACGATTTATTTACTGCCAAATGATCCGACTTCAGGGTGAAAAACTAATTTACTGACTTTTAGGGATCAGCAATTCTTGGATCAAAATGAATCAAATAACTTGGTCATTAGATTATGATGTAATTATCATAATGTAAGCTTTTACTCAAAAAATGATCACATCCAAAAAATAAATCAACAAAAGAAGACTTGAAAGAATGACGTGATAATAATTTTAGACTTTCTAAAGTATGTTCGTGGGCAAGAGACATGCAACTGTACAATGTTTATTTCTATGCAAAAACATTCCCAGTTGAGTCAGTGTCCCATGACCAGCTTGTTTACTGCATATGCTACAATCAGAGAAATGATCCTGGTGACCTGAAAGCAAACTGAGAGCAAATGGGAGTGTCCCTTTTCAGGTTAAATCATTATTACATCCAAAATGAAAGCCTCATTAAGCTTTTATCGTTATTCGCTATTGATTTCAAACACAGCAAACATTACTATTGTATTGGTCAAATGCATTAATTAAGGCTTTAATGATTTTCAGTCCACGGTTCAGTTCAGATCTCTATGTGTGCAAGGAGGTATGAGGTTTCTTTCATTTATTTATTTTGCCAAGAGCTGACTTTAATTAGCACAGGGGGCACCGTAGTTTTGTCTTCCTCGGAAATGAGATTGTGGACATTTGTATCACTATTATGTTCTAAGTTTCAGAATCCTTACACCCCGAGAGCAACGTACTTTGTGGAACATGTATTGCTGGACTTTATTATCTCTATAAAATGCTGCTGTTATAATTGTGGATAATTCGTGTCATCGTGAATTTAGCGTGTTACCAAGATTAGGAAGATGCAAGATGATTGTGCCGTATCTCATCTGTGGCTCACAAGGACTTGACCCAGAGTTAGAAGATCACTTTGAGGTGGCAAGGCAACATCGAGAGTATACCACAACAGGAGTTTAAAAGTATAAATTACTTTACAGACTTTTAGTAACTTAGAGTACCCTCACAATCACAAGTTCAATGAAGAATAATGAAAACAAAAGGACTTTAACCATCAATTTATTTATATGTGCAGAGGTTGTTTGCAAATCAGATGCCTCTTAAAAGAGTGTTCTGTCGCATACATAATTTATTTTACACTTTCAAACTGTTCAATTGGAGTCAGCAAATTGAAAACGACCTCAATCGATCCTCAAACATCAACCGGGCTCCAAGCCCCGGCTCACTGGCTTGGAGCAGGGCGTGGAATGTGAGCCGCCTAGTGGCCAAGCTTTGGTATGGACGAACCGAACTCAGAGTTAAGGTGCCCGATGCGTCGGTCATCAGACCCCAGAAAGGTGCTGGTCACCCGTTTGTCTTGAAGATGATCTGTAACAGTCTCATGTTAGTCTGTGCCACCAAGGTGGCTGATAACTGCAGGTGCAAATTACTGATATCCACTAATTTATTCAAAACAGAATAAATAATAGATAATGATGCCTGCATTGATGTAGAGCTTCACTTCCTTTTTGTTGGAATGGCCATTTCCAGGAAAGAGGGGTTGCCTATAGGTGTTTACAATGATAAATACAATAGCTTTTATTTGCTGTGTATAATGTACATTTAAACTGTGCAGCCCTAACTTCAAGCTTTAGTCTAGGGTACCCTTCAGTGGACAGCTCTCTTCTTACTGAACTGTCTTTTCTATTATTTGATTAGAAATAACAGGGTGATATAAAATTACATAGACTCTGAAATCGAACACTGAGACCGTCCGAACAGTTTATTTATGTTATTCTACAGAGCGAGTGCAAGTGAAACTACATCCACAAACTTGGACAGGCTGATCCAATTTTATTTTTGCTCAAAGACACTGTAGGTGATAAGAAAATAAAATGTATGGTTTTTAACAGCTCTCAAGAAATGCGAAAGTACAGCAGATAACCCGATAACTTTTATGAAACTATGAGCGTTCTGAAACTACACCAGCAAGGCTCCAGTCTGTGTTCACAATGCTCATAATGACTGATAGGAATCAAGCTTTCCGCATCAGTAGCCATGGCGAGTCGTGTCTGCTGCTGCATCTGTTGTGTTGACATACTGCTCCGTGAAGCTCGTCGAGTACAGGCTGCACCAAAAGGCTATTCTTCCTTTATTGAGCTGCTTATCACTTTCATTTTTTTGCTTGGAGCCTTTCCAAAGAGCTAATTCTCTTTTTCTGGATGGCTGAAGGCAGTCAAGCCAATCTTGTGGAGCAGCTTCTTCCATGCTGCACTGCACCTACCACAATCCAAACAGGGTCATGACTAGAGGGTATCTGCGTGCTGTTGAAGCGACATTCCTTTCTGTGGACTTGGTGTGTGCGCTGTACGATCCAGGCAGCTGTCTGATGTCAATATGACTATAGGCCATGGCACAGGATGCCATAATGAACAGCATGAATAAACTACACCTACCATAATTAGTCTTCCTTTCAAGCTAGATGCTACATTACGTAACATATTATTTTCGTTAACACTTGAGGCTATGGCAATGTACAACGTGATACTCTGGAGTGTATGGTGTACTGTGTACCAGTACGGTAAAACAAATAATATATGTGAGTGCCGAATAATTAAAAAGCGGGGTTATGAGAACTCACAGTGACGGCATACTGTGGTTATCTTTTCAACGAGAAGCAACCCGTTCTCTTATTACAGGATATGCATGACCTACTGAGCTGCTTTGCAAGGTATGCATTCACTCTGCTCTCTACAATTTAACTCTCCTTGGTTGAAAGTGTGAAGGTAGGGTATTCAAAAAACACACAGCAAATGTTAAGAGTGGAAACTGTGACATTTCGTTCTTTTGTGTGTGTTGTAGGGGCTGTAGTGGAGCTTGTCGTGCTGAGGAGTACTGTTGAGACTGTATGGTTTGGAGCCTTTAGTGAATTTACTCGTAAAGCTACACAGGGGTAGAGAGCATGTAAGCAAGAGAAAAATCATGAAGTTCCTTTTTTTCCCTCACAGTTGCAGTTGCTGTTGCTGCAGGATGGGAAGAAAATTTGCTCAGAGACACATGGAAGTGTTTTTATTCTTTCTACACACCATGACACAGGGGGCAAAAAGGGCAAACAGCCTGCTGTCAAAAAAAAGTTTCACAGAAGTTCCAGATTTACTGCAAAATAGTTCTATGTTTGTTTGAATTGTACGTTTTTTAGTTTAATTCTAAGCTTTCGGATAATTGTACTTTTTCAATGAAATAATTTGTATAAGGTTTGTGTTCAAAGTGTGCAGTTTTAATTCGGCTTGACTTCAGAAAAACGAAAGATTCCTGTGTTGTTGTTTAACTGGATTAGTTGTGTTGGCAAATGTCTATGTACTCTGTGATTGCAATAATATTGACATTGAAATAATGTGCCACATAAAAAGGGAGCTATCAATGCTTCAAATTAAAGCCGTTCAGATTCCATATTTGTTTCAAACACAGAACGAACAACACCGACTGTAGAGTATGCTGCCAGAAGAACAAACAGTGTTTCATGATACATACCCTGTGCTTTACCTTGATATATTTGTGTTTATTTCCTGTGGAGACTGTGTACAGGGGGAGAGCGTGGCCTAGGGGATAGAGTGGGTGCTCTGCAACAAGAAGGTAGCCGGTTCGAATCCCACTCTATCCCATCTGCATGCCTAAGTGTCCTTGGCAAGATACTGAACCCCTAAAATGCCCCTCAGAAATGCTGAGTGTTCTAAAAAAATGTAAAATGTTTGTACCCTGAGGAGTTGTAACGCTGGTCGACACACTATTGCCAGGGAGCAGACTTTCAACAAGCGTAAACATGTGGTTACGCTACAAGTGGCTGACATCTAGGTGAACTCTGTCCCCTGATGTCAGGTGGAGTCACAACACCGTGAATGAGCGTCCAGTTAAAAGCCTGCTGGTGAGGTGAACGACAGCTGAGAGGCCGACAGTATCCATGGCAATACACTGTCCCCCGGACCATTGTTCTCAGGTAACACAGATGCACCCTGTAGTTAATAAAACCAAACCCAACAGTGCATGCATGAGCAGTCATTCCCATTGGCATCAGAGACTACACCTACAAAAAAAGCTATTATGAGGTCCGCCTGCCTGTGAGGATGGTAAAAACTTTATGGCTGTTTTGGCATCCGGGGCACAGAACAACCTGCGCATATGAATTGACCATTTTCTAAACCTCTTCCCCAAACAGCAACTTAGTGATCCTTGTTTAACAAAGACACCTTGTTGGGCAGCCTTCTTAAGCTTTAGATTTATTAACATGTTAAACTGGTTTGCATGGGGCTGTCAGAAGCATGAAACAGCAAAAGGTAAGGAATCGTAGAAACGGTGTTTTTTTTGCAGAAATGTAAATTGAAAAGAATATAATTCCCAGCTCGTTGCAGTTTGCTTACTAAATGATCCTTGTGCTTCTTCCAAAGCCAAGCACAACATTATTACTTTAATACATTGTTATGTGAGGATTCAAGTTACATTGGGAAGAGCCACATTCAAGACTGACACTGTGTGGGGGCCAGGATACTAGTCTATCAGAGTGTAGGGTAAAGTTAGTAGCTCTTTATTGCTCTTTGTTGATTTTAGGGATGTGTGTGTCCAGCAACCTCAGTCCAAGTTCTTATTTTCAAAATATTAACTTCATCAAACTTATAACTAATTGATCTCGAAGCTATTTCTCTTGTTTAAGTAAACACGTTTTTAAAGCTACGACAAAATACTACAATACTGCAACACTGGAAAAAACGAGCTAGCCCTTCACTCAGTTCACGTACATTGATCATCACCCCATGAGATGATTGACAATAATGCTGAGAATATTGATGAGAATATTTGAAACCATAATTATTATAATTGTAAATTAATAATATTTATTATTATTTGTCAAATCAAAGACCTACTGTTTTTGAACTGTTGATTAGCTGTTCATGTCCCTGGTAACTATGTATTGTACTGAGCAAGAGTGACAGTTATAGCAATAGTAACTACGTTGGGCTAAACAAAGCTGTATGTAACATTTCAGAATTTGGCGAATCCTAGTGGAATATAAAAAATGGTTGAATAATTATGAACTTCATAGTGAACGTCTTTTCACCACAGTCTTACACCACAGCTCATATTTTGACAAACTTGAGATATTATCGATGCTCCTTGCAATTTCCGCATGGTTTTATTGTGGTTTAACAAAGCGCTCACCTGGCAATCGTCAAACAGTAAGCAAACAAAACATCAGTTCAGTATAATGCAGACACCCTACAGCATGACCTCCTGGCAGTCTGCAGGCGGAAGCAGAATTTCCATCCTTTTTTGCCTCAACTTAAAAAGTATCTCTCATGTTGCACAAACAGCAGGGATGAGAGAAGTCGTGCGTCTCACACTGCCTTTTCTTTTCTGTTCTTGGAGTGCCGTAATGTGCTCCAAAACTTAACTTTCAATGTCACCACATTCAAATTGCACAAAACTATCGAGACAACTGGGAAAACAAATGTCACAAGTGGTAAAAGTGTCCACTGACAGAGAAGCAGCTGTACCATAGTTGTGTCGCTCACAGGCGGAAGGGCACCAGTGACACCAGAGCCCAGCATCTGCACTTTAATCTCTACTACAGAGAAGCATGGAGAACAGTCGGCACGCACACACACAAACAGATACACATAGACACACACAGACACACACAGACACACACAAGCCCACTCAAAGTAAGGTAAAATATTACATTGGCTCAGCTGCACACACAGTCCCTTTGGTCCAGTGGCAGCCTTGCATTTACCTAAGTGATTAGAATTAAAACTTGGCACACAAAAGATTTTATATTCAGTTCTGTTCCAAAATAAAAAACAAATTACAATTTAGCATGACCTCTTACAAAGACTTCAAATGTTTATTTATGTTACTGCATGTTGGTCAAGGTTCTGGATTTATCTTTAAACACCCATGGTAAATATTAAAGTATGTATTTACTGTATGTAGGTTTTATTTGATCACAGAAATTAGATCAGTCTGATAAAGAAAAATGACCAATAGAAAAGCGGTTTTTAATAAAATAAATTGTGAAACAAGTGGGATTTTGTTGTGGATGATTGGGTAACAGCTATACAAGGGTTGTCACTTCTGTTTAGCACAAAGTGACCACTGTCAAGTCAGCCATGTTACAAAAACTGACATCAATGGTCATAATTTCCCAAAATAAACCTGCTGACAAAAGTGTAGTTTATGGCCATAAATACTGTATTCCTGGGCATCACCCAAAATTGAACCTGTGTGCATTGTACTGTGGCAACTCGAAGCCTCTGGTCTTTTTATTTCTTTTGGTATAGTTGCATAATTTACTGGAGCTTTATCTGCAGCTGCAGATGCTTTGCATGTTATTTGCTAGAGCTACCATGTAAATGTGAAAGAAAGTGCTGCCAAGGTTCATAAAAATAACATAATTTAGCACAAAACCAAAGCGTTATGTTATTTACATCAGCAGGGTGGAGTTAGCTTCAGACTATGCGACCCCAAAAAATAAGCCGTTATCAGACATGAACTGCAGAGAAAGTGAGCACAGTTGGATTCAGACTTAATCCAGAGTTTGCTTTTCACATATGAATGCATTCCCAACAACCAAGAAATCTCTGGAGATCTCAGGCAAGAGGTGCTGCAGCATGCAGAGGAAGGACATAATTAAATAATTCTACTGCAAGTCCACATGTTTTTGTTTACAGCACAGCCCCATCTGCTCTTATATCTCATTGTCTTTCCAAGTGGACATCTTCATCAATGTCCTGCACATGTGCTGCGCGGCTTTTATCCTTTTTTTTTTTTTTTTTTTTTTTCCAGTTTAGAGTCATATGTTAGATGTGTCATCAACGCCCCCCCTCCCATGGTCTGAATTGGTCCAGATAGTATCCTGGTGTGTTCCCAAATGGGCTCATTAGGACAAGGTAGGAAAAGTCGGAAGAATGTCCAACTGACTCAGACATTTGCTTTCTCACATAAACAAACCTCCCCCCCGCCCCGAACATTTCGGGAGATTATTCTGCAAGCAGCTATAATGTTCATATATTGCGCTGGAATCATTTTCTTAAATATAATCAATTATATTGTATGATAAACATTGATTTTATATTAACTAGTATATAACAAATAGGCGAGTCAGAATGGTTGTCATTTTCAATCCATCAGGTCAACAATAACCTTATTTTCCACAGGCTTCAATATTTCCTTTTCTGCTGCATAAAAAGGTTAATGTTTGCTCTAAGGATAAACTGATACTGATGTTTGCATGGATGGAATGAGATGCATGGTGACGCTTTACTTCATTCTCTGTGTTTAGTAGAAAGTAGTTTTCAGCAAACCTGCCTATGTCATCCCATTAAAAATGCATCCTTAGAATTCTCCCATGTGGATCTGAACAGAATAGCCTCACCCTAAAATCACACCTTTAATTTACCGCAGAAAGGAGAAATGTGATTACTAGAATTACCTCGCAGGGATTTGGATATTTTCATTATAGCTCACTGTGCAGGGACACAGCCTTACATCAAGAATAAATGTGAATTTCCCAGTGTGGTATCGGAGGAAAATGTCAGCAGAGAATTTGCTGTCAGGTCTGTTAAACAGCTCTACTTTCTTGCCAATGTTGCTTTAGGGTTTAGATGATACACGCCGGCTCCATACAGTGGCAGATCTGCTGCTCATCTCCACTTCAAACTGGGGTACAAAGCCAGTCCCACCGCAGACAGCCGCTCCACATCCCTACCACCAACTGGGTTTATACGAGGTGAAAGAGATTCACACAGTGGGGAGGGACGAGGAGACGGGGAGCGGGAGAGAGATCAAGAGGAAGGGAAATCATGCTGTACTTATGTTCAATCAAGCCTTGTGGACAGCACAGAGACAAAACATCTAAAACGAGGTAAAGAGTGTCACATGGTTGCTAAATGTGCCTTAAAATAGACTCAAGTCTATCCTGTCTGACCTTAGCACACACTCTTGGTTTACCACAAAACTATTTCAACTAGCTGCACTCTGCACGCCCACAGCTTTCTGGCTATCTCCTGGAGTCTGACTGTGCTACAAAAGTAAACTTTACTAACAAAGCAAATAAATTCACCATATTCCTACACGGAACATGGGTGTGCACTTGACAGATGAGAAAAGGAGAACTGAAATAAATTCCAATAAATAATACTTTCACATTATCTGCTTATTATTGTGCAGGGTGGAAACCCAAAAGTGCAATTTGAGTGTCATTTTCAAATAGCAAGTGTCCTTTCTAATTCTACTTCACAAATGCCATAGATGAGGGTGAAAATATGAATGAATAAATTCAAATTATCCACTGCACATTTCAGCAGTTATGATGAAGAACGTTGGCAGTTTATTCAGCTGAAGATAATAAATGTTGATTCTGAAAAACCAAACAACAAAATGTAAATCACCGATGTCTGGCTCATGTGCCGGACATCAGTGATCGGTGCTCTCAGCATGTCTGTACAAGTTACACTTGACCAAAGTTGATTTTGTTGAGGGAGAAACACCACTGGGTCTGATGTCTGAGCCTATTTGATGTTCAAAGAGCCCACCAGTCCAGGCTATATCACGACTCTGTTTTAAGTTTACCACCTTTAAAACTATCAATCTGGACCTGCAGGGTTCAGAGCTTTAAACAAAGATACGATACACGTCAAGAAAAAAAGAAAAGCTGGTAAACATAATGTGTGGTATGTGGTCTGACTCGCAATCATGTGGTCTTTCTGGCCTATTTGAGCTGCCGCCTGAGAGTTGAGAGACAATCACAGCAACACAAGTTCAACTTCCCCCCCGACAACAGGGTGCCTGTGCTGATGACTCATTCTACATGCGGCTGCACGGCTCAGACAGCCCCTCTGATTGGCAGTAAAGTTCAAACATCTGCTCTTGTCCTGTGTGACACCACCTGTTGAACAAACAGGAACATGACCCATCCCTTCATGTTAACAAACTATTCCCTGACATCTTGACCAATCACACTGATCAGAACTTTTCAGAATGATAAAATAAAAAAGGACCCCGTTTCCCCAGAAGATATATTAATACATCACAATGTAGGAGAGGCACAAGTGTAAATGATAAACTTAAGCTTGACTTGACTTCCAAATATAACTGCTCCAGTTTCAGAGTCCTGCTATTGTTCATCCTGACTCACTGTCAGACTGAACAGAGCCGTCACTAATGTTGTTAGTAACACCTGTGTTTCTTTCCTATAATGAAAAGTCAAACTGTCTCCTGTGTTGTGCAATAGTAGGAGTAGAATTGACGTTGGCTAATTATTAATAATCATGAAATATGATTATTAAAATAACAATTATTTCTTAAAAATAATCAAAAATGATAAAGCTATTAATTAAGAAATGTAACACATTTAATTAGAAATGATACGGTTATCCATTAATAATAGTTAAAATAATTAATGAAAACAATAAAATTATCAATTAAGAATAATACAAATCTGTAATCATTGCTTATTGTTGCGGGGCACCACCCTGGTTACAGGGACCAACGATACAATCTATAAATATCAGTCTCATAATGATAAATGTCAAATCAATAATCTCAATATTTAATATTAATAATTATTTAATTAACAGTGAAGGCTACTAAGTTCGAGCACAGGCAATCATAATCCAGCTGCAATCACATACATATGCACAAATAATCACAGACTACAGATACTTTAATTACAAAAGCATTTATTAAAAAGGGGAAATAAAGTTATAATGTTATTCAATGATTCATCATTTTAACAAGCTCCGATATTTCAAAGATAAACACAGCAGCAGCACTTATCACAATTCAGACAATACATGTAAAACCGGCGGTCTACCTATGTATGTCTGTCTCGGTGTGTGTGTGTGTCTGTGTCAAAGTGTCTCTCTGTGTGTGTGTGTCTATGTGTATGCATGTGAAATAAAGTTAGTGTTATTTAATGATTCATCATTTTAACAAACTCCCATATTTCAAAGATAACAACAGCAGCCGCTTATCACAATTTAGAAAAACACATGTATTCATCTATGTGTATCTGTGTGTGTGTATCTGTCTGTGTCTATCAATGTGTCTCTGTGTCTGTGTAGGTGTGTCTGTGTGTGTGTGTGGGTGTGTGAGAGAGCGAGAGAGAGAGAAAAAGAAAGGGGGCGTGGCGATGACGCAGTCACTTGGTGACGTCACATCTAAGATGGCGGCCGATCATGATTCGTGGAATCAAGGCCTAAAAACTCTCAAAATGGCGGATTGACTACAAAACAAGATGGCGGAGCCGTTATGAATTTAGAGCCAGAATGGGAGGAGAGGGAGAGAGGAGGCGTGGCAATAATAGACTCAAAATGGTGGGTTTAACTTGCGTTATTCAAAATGGAGTCTATGTTAATGACACCATGTGGCCGGAGCTCACACTGGTGGTCGTCACATGAATTACACCAAGGGATTTTCAGACAAAGAGAATTCTTTGTCTCTGCTTCGGCGTTCGGCCGCATGGCTTCCAGATGTGTCCAGCCTCTCTGAATATAGATTTAACTATGTTACATGAACTGTATTCTAAATACAGATCGGATGTGTGTATAGGTCGGTTTAGAAGGAGAGAGAGAGAGAGAGAGCATACATACAAGGAGAGAGCAAAGCTCTTAAAAGCACCGTCAGAGACAAGTTACATTTACTTTACCACTCAGCACCCAAGTGGCGTTGTGTGCTGAGGTTTGAACGGTAAAGTCTCTTTAAAGTTGTTCAAACGGTCACAACGAGCTGGAGACGCTGCTCACGGCGCTTAAAAACTGTGGCACAAGGCCGTAACCGGAAACCGGAAGTGGCGAATCGCCGCTAACACTAGAGACTCGGCGGTCTCATACAAAACAAATACGTTCAATTATTAAAACAATACGCTACGTATTATATTAACATCTGCCCAGACAATAAAGCCTCTTACTGTGACCTTCGCGGTGTTGCTTGCGCGTGGCGCGCGGATTTCCGGGAGTCCAGTGAATGTCTCGTTAAACCCCAGGATGCGTGCGAACGGGCGGATTCCTGGAAAACAAAATCAGTGTCCTGGCCTCTTAAGCGGTGCTCCGGTGGGTCTCGTGGTTGCAACGGAGATCAGCGCTGGGCCGAATCGAGCGAACTTCTCTTGCTCTTGGAATGGAATTCAGCTTCGTCTCTTCTTCAGGGATGTGGAGCTCGTGCTCCTCAGCGGAATGAATCTCGCGCTTCTGCAGGGGTGAACAGCGGTAACGCCGCTGTGGATTTGGAAAGAAAGTCTGTGATGCTCGACCGGCGAGCGAGTTCCTGTGCGCGGCCTCTTCAAGTTAAAATAACAAAAGTCCTTTTGAAAATAAAAAACGTCGACTGAATAAAGAAATAAAAGAAATGAAATAAAATAACTCTGGTTGATAAACTAAAAGTTAAGGTTGCCCCCGTTAGCACTGAATCAGCTGGGAGGCCCCGAAGGGGGCCTGGTGTTGTCTTCAGAGCAGGGTAAAAATGGCATCGATTATTGGGGTCTCAGTGGTTTTGTTCTACCTGAGAGGTCCTCCTCCTTGAGGAGTTGGTCATAGGATGATGCTGGCTTTAAGCCAATTGAGTGTCAGAAATGGATCCGAGTGGGCGGGGCTTGGAACTGAGCGGGGGTTTCTGGGAAAACCCCAGGACATTTCTCCACCACCAGGGGGAGATTCTTGAGCCTGCAGGAGGATGTTTCCCGCCCAAAGTTTAACAACCCTTTGTTCCTCTCGGCTCCAGTGTCTGGCGGCCCCCCGCTGGGCTCTGGCCCAACAGTCCCCCTTTTGGTCTGGAGAGTGGGCTGTGACCCCGGTCTCCAGGGCAAACTATGGTCGAGAGTCCAGTGATAATCCATGAGAGGTAATCCTTGAGTGGAGTTGAAGCAGTGAAAGTTAGTTCATTATGAGGCAGAGAGGCATAAATGTCTTCGAGGCATGAGTCTAAACAGAGAGAGGTAATTGTCTGGGCAGACAGGCTAAATAACATATATTCTAAAACACGGCACACACTTTCAATTTCACATAATGCTTATCGGCAGTTATTGTTAAAATACCAATGAATTTCGGTGAAGAGTGAAATGAAAGAAAAGTGGAAACACGAACAGAAGAAAATGTTTGAGTAGGTGCTGGTGTTTTGAGGTAAACATGTGTGTTATCCTGTCAAACCAAAACATTTAGAACGGCGAGTCACGTTCTGTTGTTCGCTAATCTGTGAATTTATGATAAATCCTATTTCTAGGTTTTCAGATCTACAGATATTGGAATTTCACTGCCAAGACTGAATTGCCAAGTGTACCCGTGAGGGCTGCACAACCGTAGTGGTAACGACTTCAAAATCCTCAACGAGGTCTAAGGAGGTTCACTACCTGAACTACGTTATACAATTTACTGACAGAGGGTCTAAAGCATGCAGCTATTGATGGAGTGAGTGGTTTGAGCGTGTTTTTGTTTTAAAGTTGGGATTTCTTCCCCCCCTTTTCAGATGTGGAGGTGAGAGGGGGTTTCTGGCAGCGCCTTGGTCCTTCCCCGTCATTGAAGTCATCTTTGGGAGTGGAGAAGGAGGGCGTCTGCTCCTAGTTTCGCCAACGGGGTTCAGTGTCTGGTCTCTCAGTGGAGCCTGGAGGAACACGTGGCACAATGTCTCTCATTGCTTCATCCACACATCTCCGTATTTACTCCTCTGTCCCAGGATGCATCCCATGTGTTGGATTTCGGTCACCACATCTATACTCCTGGTACTGATAGGGTCTCCGTCTGTTCCAGCCCCTACTCCTCTGTTGAGAGGGATTCAGGTGCTGAGGTCGAAACTGTTTGTGGGGCTGGTTGAAATCCTCACCCCCTTGGTTTTGTGGGGCGCCCTGTTGGAAGGGTCGCTGTTCCTGGTTCTCTTTGCTGGGGTTCATCTTGGCGTGGGGAAAGTTGTCATCTTCCAGCGCCGGGTCCACATTTAGTTGGATTTGAACTGCCAGAACCACGGTGTCGTCTTCGTTGAACCCTCGGTTGTCTGGGTCGAAGCGATAAATGTCTTTTTTTTAAGGGGCTCTAGCTGCCGGGTGCAGATTTCCTCTCTTTGAGGGGGTGCTGAGTCATCAGGGTCTTCTGAATTGTGTGTGCCACAGTATTCATCTTTGTGGCCACCATCTCTTGCACCGGGAGTGGAGGACCATCCAGGACGCGACCGTGAGTCATGGTGCGCCCCTGCCTGAGTGGCAGACTGGGAAATCTCCTTCAGCCCTCCAGGACGGATTCCTTCCGTCGTTGTGGTGTGGATCAGCATGGCTCCGTGCAGGATGTGTTCCTTCTGGCTGGAGTGGATGCTGTGTGTCCGCTGGAAAGGCATTTGGAGTGCCTCATAGCGGTCCCAGGTCACTGCACGTCTAGGGGTTGAGTCCAGCCCCCCCTTTGGAGTTGAGGGGGTTGGAGCGGTCGACTGCTGGGTGTGTCTGGCTCTCCAGAGCAAAGCTTCCTCTGCAAGAGGGTTGCGTAGCTGTGCTCGCAGCTTTTCTCCCAGTGTCTCTGTTCCGTTGCCTCCACCGGGAATGACGTCAGCTCCTGGCCCTGTCATCAGGGATATCAGCTCGAGGGGGGGCAGCTCTGTTTGACTGTGCCCCCCTTTCTGCTGACCTTTGACCTTCGCGTGCAGAGCTTCGTGCTCCTGCACCGCCTGGTCCTGTTCTGTGCGGGTCTCGATGATATGCCGCAGGTGGGAGTTTTTCTCCTGCTCCGCTCGACATGCTGCTTGCATGGCCTGGAGCTCCTTCGCATGTTCTTGGGCCTGCAGCTCGGCTCTCTGCTGGTAGAGGAGTGTCAGTTGACCCAGAGCATGGGGTATTTTTGGATGCGGGCCAGTGGGGTTGATCAGGTGAATGGACAGTTCTTTAATCTTACGATCGCAGGTACTTAAATCATACTCACTCAACTCACTCACTTCATCACTAGAAAAATTGATCAGACTGGCGACTGTCTCTGACAGGTCGTCTGGTCTTGAAGGAGCCCTGCCCCAGTGTGGTCCATGCTACTCATCTTCTGAGTGCGCAAACACCTGGTGGGCTGCTCAAGCTTGCTTAGATAAAAGCGGACAAAAACTCAATTATAGCATTTCTATAAAAATTGCTCAGACTGGCGACTGTCTCTGACAGGTCGTCTGGCCTTGAGAGAGCCCTTGCCCCAGGATCTTCTGAGTGCGAAAAGAGCCTGGTGGGCCGCTCAAGCTTGCTTAGGTTAAAAGCGGATAAAAATTTAATAAACACTACACAAGATGCACAGGTGAGCTTCACTCTGTGTCTATATAGTAGCGCTATGTAGGATAGCTCGATGGCTCAATCCTTAAGACCTAGTTGGTTAACAAACAAGTCTCAACAAAACTAGTCTCTCAAATCTAGTTTGTTTCCTTAAAATTAAAAAGCATGCAGAAAATCTCCTATAAAAATATTACTAACCTACTGAAACGTAGTCAGCAACCAACCATAGCTATACACAACGCCTGCTTAGCAAAGGGAATTAAGAATAAAGAAAATTCAAAAAGAGAAATAAATTTCCAAAATTATTTTTCTCTTAAGAAAATTAATTATAATTATTGTGCATGGAGATGACACAACCACTAATATGCAATAAGAATCCAACCACGGATACACAAGGCAATAGCATACCTGCTTGGCAGAGGTGCAAAGGGATTACAAATAAAAAATTCAAAAAGAAATAAATTTCCAAAATTATTTTTCTCTTTAAGAAATTAATCATAAATATTGTGCATCGCGAATACACAACCACCGATTGCACTCTGCAGCCAACCACAGATACGCAAGGCACGAGTATACCTGTGTTGCAAAGGTGCAGGGGAATTTAGAAATTAAAAAAAAAAACTATTTGCAGAGAAATAATTTTCAAAATTATTTCTGGATCATTGTACACAGTATTATGATACAGTTGGAGTTAGATAGCCTCAAGCAGCGGCACCATTTATGTTGCATGCGTGAAGCGTTCCGCCCTCACACGGGGATCCATTTATGTTGTGAGGGATAAAAAAAAGTTTTGGAAGGAAAAAAAAAAAATTAATTAATATCTTTTTCTTCAAAAATTAATTTCTGGGGGAAAATGAATCTGGATTATTGTACAGTATTATGATACAGCTGGAGTTAGAATGCCTCACACGGGGGCACCATTTATGTTGTGCAATAGTAGGAGTAGAATTGACGTTGGCTAATTATTAATAATCATGAAATATGATTATTAAAATAACAATTATTTCTTAAAAATAATCAAAAATGATAAAGCTATTAATTAAGAAATGTAACACATTTAATTAGAAATGATACGGTTATCCATTAATAATAGTTAAAATAATTAATGAAAACAATAAAATTATCAATTAAGAATAATACAAATCTGTAATCATTGCTTATTGTTGCGGGGCACCACCCTGGTTACAGGGACCAACGATACAATCTATAAATATCAGTCTCATAATGATAAATGTCAAATCAATAATCTCAATATTTAATATTAATAATTATTTAATTAACAGTGAAGGCTACTAAGTTCGAGCACAGGCAATCATAATCCAGCTGCAATCACATACATATGCACAAATAATCACAGACTACAGATACTTTAATTACAAAAGCATTTATTAAAAAGGGGAAATAAAGTTATAATGTTATTCAATGATTCATCATTTTAACAAGCTCCGATATTTCAAAGATAAACACAGCAGCAGCACTTATCACAATTCAGACAATACATGTAAAACCGGCGGTCTACCTATGTATGTCTGTCTCGGTGTGTGTGTGTGTCTGTGTCAAAGTGTCTCTCTGTGTGTGTGTGTCTATGTGTATGCATGTGAAATAAAGTTAGTGTTATTTAATGATTCATCATTTTAACAAACTCCCATATTTCAAAGATAACAACAGCAGCCGCTTATCACAATTTAGAAAAACACATGTATTCATCTATGTGTATCTGTGTGTGTGTATCTGTCTGTGTCTATCAATGTGTCTCTGTGTCTGTGTAGGTGTGTCTGTGTGTGTGTGTGGGTGTGTGAGAGAGCGAGAGAGAGAGAAAAAGAAAGGGGGCGTGGCGATGACGCAGTCACTTGGTGACGTCACATCTAAGATGGCGGCCGATCATGATTCGTGGAATCAAGGCCTAAAAACTCTCAAAATGGCGGATTGACTACAAAACAAGATGGCGGAGCCGTTATGAATTTAGAGCCAGAATGGGAGGAGAGGGAGAGAGGAGGCGTGGCAATAATAGACTCAAAATGGTGGGTTTAACTTGCGTTATTCAAAATGGAGTCTATGTTAATGACACCATGTGGCCGGAGCTCACACTGGTGGTCGTCACATGAATTACACCAAGGGATTTTCAGACAAAGAGAATTCTTTGTCTCTGCTTCGGCGTTCGGCCGCATGGCTTCCAGATGTGTCCAGCCTCTCTGAATATAGATTTAACTATGTTACATGAACTGTATTCTAAATACAGATCGGATGTGTGTATAGGTCGGTTTAGAAGGAGAGAGAGAGAGAGAGAGCATACATACAAGGAGAGAGCAAAGCTCTTAAAAGCACCGTCAGAGACAAGTTACATTTACTTTACCACTCAGCACCCAAGTGGCGTTGTGTGCTGAGGTTTGAACGGTAAAGTCTCTTTAAAGTTGTTCAAACGGTCACAACGAGCTGGAGACGCTGCTCACGGCGCTTAAAAACTGTGGCACAAGGCCGTAACCGGAAACCGGAAGTGGCGAATCGCCGCTAACACTAGAGACTCGGCGGTCTCATACAAAACAAATACGTTCAATTATTAAAACAATACGCTACGTATTATATTAACATCTGCCCAGACAATAAAGCCTCTTACTGTGACCTTCGCGGTGTTGCTTGCGCGTGGCGCGCGGATTTCCGGGAGTCCAGTGAATGTCTCGTTAAACCCCAGGATGCGTGCGAACGGGCGGATTCCTGGAAAACAAAATCAGTGTCCTGGCCTCTTAAGCGGTGCTCCGGTGGGTCTCGTGGTTGCAACGGAGATCAGCGCTGGGCCGAATCGAGCGAACTTCTCTTGCTCTTGGAATGGAATTCAGCTTCGTCTCTTCTTCAGGGATGTGGAGCTCGTGCTCCTCAGCGGAATGAATCTCGCGCTTCTGCAGGGGTGAACAGCGGTAACGCCGCTGTGGATTTGGAAAGAAAGTCTGTGATGCTCGACCGGCGAGCGAGTTCCTGTGCGCGGCCTCTTCAAGTTAAAATAACAAAAGTCCTTTTGAAAATAAAAAACGTCGACTGAATAAAGAAATAAAAGAAATGAAATAAAATAACTCTGGTTGATAAACTAAAAGTTAAGGTTGCCCCCGTTAGCACTGAATCAGCTGGGAGGCCCCGAAGGGGGCCTGGTGTTGTCTTCAGAGCAGGGTAAAAATGGCATCGATTATTGGGGTCTCAGTGGTTTTGTTCTACCTGAGAGGTCCTCCTCCTTGAGGAGTTGGTCATAGGATGATGCTGGCTTTAAGCCAATTGAGTGTCAGAAATGGATCCGAGTGGGCGGGGCTTGGAACTGAGCGGGGGTTTCTGGGAAAACCCCAGGACATTTCTCCACCACCAGGGGGAGATTCTTGAGCCTGCAGGAGGATGTTTCCCGCCCAAAGTTTAACAACCCTTTGTTCCTCTCGGCTCCAGTGTCTGGCGGCCCCCCGCTGGGCTCTGGCCCAACAGTCCCCCTTTTGGTCTGGAGAGTGGGCTGTGACCCCGGTCTCCAGGGCAAACTATGGTCGAGAGTCCAGTGATAATCCATGAGAGGTAATCCTTGAGTGGAGTTGAAGCAGTGAAAGTTAGTTCATTATGAGGCAGAGAGGCATAAATGTCTTCGAGGCATGAGTCTAAACAGAGAGAGGTAATTGTCTGGGCAGACAGGCTAAATAACATATATTCTAAAACACGGCACACACTTTCAATTTCACATAATGCTTATCGGCAGTTATTGTTAAAATACCAATGAATTTCGGTGAAGAGTGAAATGAAAGAAAAGTGGAAACACGAACAGAAGAAAATGTTTGAGTAGGTGCTGGTGTTTTGAGGTAAACATGTGTGTTATCCTGTCAAACCAAAACATTTAGAACGGCGAGTCACGTTCTGTTGTTCGCTAATCTGTGAATTTATGATAAATCCTATTTCTAGGTTTTCAGATCTACAGATATTGGAATTTCACTGCCAAGACTGAATTGCCAAGTGTACCCGTGAGGGCTGCACAACCGTAGTGGTAACGACTTCAAAATCCTCAACGAGGTCTAAGGAGGTTCACTACCTGAACTACGTTATACAATTTACTGACAGAGGGTCTAAAGCATGCAGCTATTGATGGAGTGAGTGGTTTGAGCGTGTTTTTGTTTTAAAGTTGGGATTTCTTCCCCCCCTTTTCAGATGTGGAGGTGAGAGGGGGTTTCTGGCAGCGCCTTGGTCCTTCCCCGTCATTGAAGTCATCTTTGGGAGTGGAGAAGGAGGGCGTCTGCTCCTAGTTTCGCCAACGGGGTTCAGTGTCTGGTCTCTCAGTGGAGCCTGGAGGAACACGTGGCACAATGTCTCTCATTGCTTCATCCACACATCTCCGTATTTACTCCTCTGTCCCAGGATGCATCCCATGTGTTGGATTTCGGTCACCACATCTATACTCCTGGTACTGATAGGGTCTCCGTCTGTTCCAGCCCCTACTCCTCTGTTGAGAGGGATTCAGGTGCTGAGGTCGAAACTGTTTGTGGGGCTGGTTGAAATCCTCACCCCCTTGGTTTTGTGGGGCGCCCTGTTGGAAGGGTCGCTGTTCCTGGTTCTCTTTGCTGGGGTTCATCTTGGCGTGGGGAAAGTTGTCATCTTCCAGCGCCGGGTCCACATTTAGTTGGATTTGAACTGCCAGAACCACGGTGTCGTCTTCGTTGAACCCTCGGTTGTCTGGGTCGAAGCGATAAATGTCTTTTTTTTAAGGGGCTCTAGCTGCCGGGTGCAGATTTCCTCTCTTTGAGGGGGTGCTGAGTCATCAGGGTCTTCTGAATTGTGTGTGCCACAGTATTCATCTTTGTGGCCACCATCTCTTGCACCGGGAGTGGAGGACCATCCAGGACGCGACCGTGAGTCATGGTGCGCCCCTGCCTGAGTGGCAGACTGGGAAATCTCCTTCAGCCCTCCAGGACGGATTCCTTCCGTCGTTGTGGTGTGGATCAGCATGGCTCCGTGCAGGATGTGTTCCTTCTGGCTGGAGTGGATGCTGTGTGTCCGCTGGAAAGGCATTTGGAGTGCCTCATAGCGGTCCCAGGTCACTGCACGTCTAGGGGTTGAGTCCAGCCCCCCCTTTGGAGTTGAGGGGGTTGGAGCGGTCGACTGCTGGGTGTGTCTGGCTCTCCAGAGCAAAGCTTCCTCTGCAAGAGGGTTGCGTAGCTGTGCTCGCAGCTTTTCTCCCAGTGTCTCTGTTCCGTTGCCTCCACCGGGAATGACGTCAGCTCCTGGCCCTGTCATCAGGGATATCAGCTCGAGGGGGGGCAGCTCTGTTTGACTGTGCCCCCCTTTCTGCTGACCTTTGACCTTCGCGTGCAGAGCTTCGTGCTCCTGCACCGCCTGGTCCTGTTCTGTGCGGGTCTCGATGATATGCCGCAGGTGGGAGTTTTTCTCCTGCTCCGCTCGACATGCTGCTTGCATGGCCTGGAGCTCCTTCGCATGTTCTTGGGCCTGCAGCTCGGCTCTCTGCTGGTAGAGGAGTGTCAGTTGACCCAGAGCATGGGGTATTTTTGGATGCGGGCCAGTGGGGTTGATCAGGTGAATGGACAGTTCTTTAATCTTACGATCGCAGGTACTTAAATCATACTCACTCAACTCACTCACTTCATCACTAGAAAAATTGATCAGACTGGCGACTGTCTCTGACAGGTCGTCTGGTCTTGAAGGAGCCCTGCCCCAGTGTGGTCCATGCTACTCATCTTCTGAGTGCGCAAACACCTGGTGGGCTGCTCAAGCTTGCTTAGATAAAAGCGGACAAAAACTCAATTATAGCATTTCTATAAAAATTGCTCAGACTGGCGACTGTCTCTGACAGGTCGTCTGGCCTTGAGAGAGCCCTTGCCCCAGGATCTTCTGAGTGCGAAAAGAGCCTGGTGGGCCGCTCAAGCTTGCTTAGGTTAAAAGCGGATAAAAATTTAATAAACACTACACAAGATGCACAGGTGAGCTTCACTCTGTGTCTATATAGTAGCGCTATGTAGGATAGCTCGATGGCTCAATCCTTAAGACCTAGTTGGTTAACAAACAAGTCTCAACAAAACTAGTCTCTCAAATCTAGTTTGTTTCCTTAAAATTAAAAAGCATGCAGAAAATCTCCTATAAAAATATTACTAACCTACTGAAACGTAGTCAGCAACCAACCATAGCTATACACAACGCCTGCTTAGCAAAGGGAATTAAGAATAAAGAAAATTCAAAAAGAGAAATAAATTTCCAAAATTATTTTTCTCTTAAGAAAATTAATTATAATTATTGTG
Source organism: Pleuronectes platessa (assembly GCF_947347685.1). NCBI lineage: Eukaryota > Metazoa > Chordata > Actinopteri > Pleuronectiformes > Pleuronectidae > Pleuronectes > Pleuronectes platessa. Next base: position 12,603,189 of record NC_070633.1, read on the forward strand.
CATGGAGATGACACAACCACTAATATGCAATAAGAATCCAACCACGGATACACAAGGCAATAGCATACCTGCTTGGCAGAGGTGCAAAGGGATTACAAATAAAAAATTCAAAAAGAAATAAATTTCCAAAATTATTTTTCTCTTTAAGAAATTAATCATAAATATTGTGCATCGCGAATACACAACCACCGATTGCACTCTGCAGCCAACCACAGATACGCAAGGCACGAGTATACCTGTGTTGCAAAGGTGCAGGGGAATTTAGAAATTAAAAAAAAAAACTATTTGCAGAGAAATAATTTTCAAAATTATTTCTGGATCATTGTACACAGTATTATGATACAGTTGGAGTTAGATAGCCTCAAGCAGCGGCACCATTTATGTTGCATGCGTGAAGCGTTCCGCCCTCACACGGGGATCCATTTATGTTGTGAGGGATAAAAAAAAGTTTTGGAAGGAAAAAAAAAAAATTAATTAATATCTTTTTCTTCAAAAATTAATTTCTGGGGGAAAATGAATCTGGATTATTGTACAGTATTATGATACAGCTGGAGTTAGAATGCCTCACACGGGGGCACCATTTATGTTGTGCAATAGTAGGAGTAGAATTGACGTTGGCTAATTATTAATAATCATGAAATATGATTATTAAAATAACAATTATTTCTTAAAAATAATCAAAAATGATAAAGCTATTAATTAAGAAATGTAACACATTTAATTAGAAATGATACGGTTATCCATTAATAATAGTTAAAATAATTAATGAAAACAATAAAATTATCAATTAAGAATAATACAAATCTGTAATCATTGCTTATTGTTGCGGGGCACCACCCTGGTTACAGGGACCAACGATACAATCTATAAATATCAGTCTCATAATGATAAATGTCAAATCAATAATCTCAATATTTAATATTAATAATTATTTAATTAACAGTGAAGGCTACTAAGTTCGAGCACAGGCAATCATAATCCAGCTGCAATCACATACATATGCACAAATAATCACAGACTACAGATACTTTAATTACAAAAGCATTTATTAAAAAGGGGAAATAAAGTTATAATGTTATTCAATGATTCATCATTTTAACAAGCTCCGATATTTCAAAGATAAACACAGCAGCAGCACTTATCACAATTCAGACAATACATGTAAAACCGGCGGTCTACCTATGTATGTCTGTCTCGGTGTGTGTGTGTGTCTGTGTCAAAGTGTCTCTCTGTGTGTGTGTGTCTATGTGTATGCATGTGAAATAAAGTTAGTGTTATTTAATGATTCATCATTTTAACAAACTCCCATATTTCAAAGATAACAACAGCAGCCGCTTATCACAATTTAGAAAAACACATGTATTCATCTATGTGTATCTGTGTGTGTGTATCTGTCTGTGTCTATCAATGTGTCTCTGTGTCTGTGTAGGTGTGTCTGTGTGTGTGTGTGGGTGTGTGAGAGAGCGAGAGAGAGAGAAAAAGAAAGGGGGCGTGGCGATGACGCAGTCACTTGGTGACGTCACATCTAAGATGGCGGCCGATCATGATTCGTGGAATCAAGGCCTAAAAACTCTCAAAATGGCGGATTGACTACAAAACAAGATGGCGGAGCCGTTATGAATTTAGAGCCAGAATGGGAGGAGAGGGAGAGAGGAGGCGTGGCAATAATAGACTCAAAATGGTGGGTTTAACTTGCGTTATTCAAAATGGAGTCTATGTTAATGACACCATGTGGCCGGAGCTCACACTGGTGGTCGTCACATGAATTACACCAAGGGATTTTCAGACAAAGAGAATTCTTTGTCTCTGCTTCGGCGTTCGGCCGCATGGCTTCCAGATGTGTCCAGCCTCTCTGAATATAGATTTAACTATGTTACATGAACTGTATTCTAAATACAGATCGGATGTGTGTATAGGTCGGTTTAGAAGGAGAGAGAGAGAGAGAGAGCATACATACAAGGAGAGAGCAAAGCTCTTAAAAGCACCGTCAGAGACAAGTTACATTTACTTTACCACTCAGCACCCAAGTGGCGTTGTGTGCTGAGGTTTGAACGGTAAAGTCTCTTTAAAGTTGTTCAAACGGTCACAACGAGCTGGAGACGCTGCTCACGGCGCTTAAAAACTGTGGCACAAGGCCGTAACCGGAAACCGGAAGTGGCGAATCGCCGCTAACACTAGAGACTCGGCGGTCTCATACAAAACAAATACGTTCAATTATTAAAACAATACGCTACGTATTATATTAACATCTGCCCAGACAATAAAGCCTCTTACTGTGACCTTCGCGGTGTTGCTTGCGCGTGGCGCGCGGATTTCCGGGAGTCCAGTGAATGTCTCGTTAAACCCCAGGATGCGTGCGAACGGGCGGATTCCTGGAAAACAAAATCAGTGTCCTGGCCTCTTAAGCGGTGCTCCGGTGGGTCTCGTGGTTGCAACGGAGATCAGCGCTGGGCCGAATCGAGCGAACTTCTCTTGCTCTTGGAATGGAATTCAGCTTCGTCTCTTCTTCAGGGATGTGGAGCTCGTGCTCCTCAGCGGAATGAATCTCGCGCTTCTGCAGGGGTGAACAGCGGTAACGCCGCTGTGGATTTGGAAAGAAAGTCTGTGATGCTCGACCGGCGAGCGAGTTCCTGTGCGCGGCCTCTTCAAGTTAAAATAACAAAAGTCCTTTTGAAAATAAAAAACGTCGACTGAATAAAGAAATAAAAGAAATGAAATAAAATAACTCTGGTTGATAAACTAAAAGTTAAGGTTGCCCCCGTTAGCACTGAATCAGCTGGGAGGCCCCGAAGGGGGCCTGGTGTTGTCTTCAGAGCAGGGTAAAAATGGCATCGATTATTGGGGTCTCAGTGGTTTTGTTCTACCTGAGAGGTCCTCCTCCTTGAGGAGTTGGTCATAGGATGATGCTGGCTTTAAGCCAATTGAGTGTCAGAAATGGATCCGAGTGGGCGGGGCTTGGAACTGAGCGGGGGTTTCTGGGAAAACCCCAGGACATTTCTCCACCACCAGGGGGAGATTCTTGAGCCTGCAGGAGGATGTTTCCCGCCCAAAGTTTAACAACCCTTTGTTCCTCTCGGCTCCAGTGTCTGGCGGCCCCCCGCTGGGCTCTGGCCCAACACCTGTGAATCTGGAGTGCAGCAGGACGTCAGAGAAAGACCGTCTACAATACACAGACAAATGAGCAGTCCGTTTAAAATTCAATCCCATAAACATTAAATAGATTTACATTGTTTATTCCTCAGAATAATTCAAAGTAATCAGAATATCAAAGCTGGCTGTGTGGAGCATGCTCCTGTATCTTACTCATTTCCATATTAAAAGCTATATTATTTAAATATGTTAAACACATACGAGATGCTGATGTGGTTCACTTGGAGGCCATGATTAAAAAAGTTAGGCAGAAAGGTTTCTGCCTGGTCCATCAGTACTAATTAGCATAACCCAAGCTGAAGCACAGAGGCTGCAGACTTGCAGTTGGAATTGAAGTTTGAGATCAAGCTGTGCAGGTTATTGGCTTTAATTAGGCCTAAAAGCCTTAGGCTGTATTTGTACTTTTGGCAATGACATCTGGAGGCTAAGCAACCTTCATAGGCTCATCATTAATGCCCACCCCTCACCCACCTCAGGCACAGGTGAAAGTGTTTGCTGGACAAAGATATCAGATGAAGCAGGCAGGGGCCAGGGAGGCGTCAGGAAATGACAGAAAATGTGTTCATTCAGATCATCAGTTTTCAACGTGCTGTTCCTGTGAGAGACGGACTAAAAGTGCTATTTTATACTAACTAATATTTAAAAAATGATGTGTCTTCATCTAACAGTGGACAGTATAGTGTATAAGCACTGAACTCTGCTTTGCCAAGTTGACTTCATCAAAGGGAAATACTGTCTCATGAGGCCACATTTACATTAATAATTTATTGGCGTAATAGCAGATGTTGGTGATTCATTTTATACCTTTATATATTAATGTTTCACCCATCTAACAGAGCAAATTATGTAAATGACTGTAAATGCAGACGTGCTGTGGTGAGGCTCCAGGTCTGGGACCTTTCATCTCAGCTCCTGCCACACAGTTCTACTCTACATAATCTAAAGGCCTTTCTTACAGTTTACTTTAACTATAATGAGCAGAGCAGAATAAAGGGCATATTGTAAATGTCATTTCATGCACTATTCAAAAGGACAAGCTTTGGATACATTGGTCAGTGTAATGGCGTTGCTTTGCAAGATGAAACAGTATTTGTGAGGCCAAGATACATTTCAAAGCCAACCGTGATGTTTTGCTTCAAGACTAAATTCATTCAGATATTTAAGGCAAATCCTGAAGCTCAAAGGCAGATCAGACAGCTAACATAGACAAAAGGGACTTCTAAAGAAACTGATGTCTAAATACCTCTTAACTATCTGTTTGCATTTATATCTGTTAAATTCTGGCAATAAAAAATTAAAAAAAATATGTCCAACAGAATAGAAATCCTACACAAAACTTGGACTTTGTTTAGCACTACTGAATTCAGATTGAATTTAGGCAAATTTGGACCTTTTCCCATTTGACTGATGTCACTTGCTAATAATGCTCACCAGAAATCCATTCTCATGCCTATTGTGCTTGGATTTGTCCGAAGTTTTTGAAGTCGAGCAATAGTTCATAAAAAAACTTTAAAAAATAACACCTGTGGACTTAAATGATGAAGGATATGGAATCACAGGTATTATAGATTCCTAACATCTCCTTAGAAAAGGAACAGAAAATAATGTCTGTTCATTGTTCCTTTGCGTCCAGAGGTATATATCATCTTGGCTGCAATGGGAGTAATGCAATTCGCTGTCCCTAGTTTATTTAATAAAACACACTTTGGGAGAACAGGGGCACTGAACACACATTTACTTCATTCTCTATGTGTGATTGATGGTGGCTACATAAAAAATGGGACATCTGGAGCCTTTAGCTATTGTTATGCATTCTCTCTTTTATTTTTGCTTCTCAAACTCTTAAAACAAACTCCTATTCTGACACAGACTCTGAGATTCTCCATTAAGTTTGATATTAATATTTGACTTTACGATGTTATTGAACAGTTTAATATTGTACATTTATTTTGGGGCATAGTTTTCTAGATAAGAGCTAGTAATAAGATTTTTATCCGTGTCCTAATGAAATCATGTTCTGACTAGTTTTAATAAGTAAATGTGTTTTTATGCCCTTGAAAAAGCATTTTCAGAGCTGTATTACTATTTCTTATTATTGAATGGGTCACAAAGGAGCTAATTTAAATCTTGTCATTATTTATTACTAACTGTAAAAGGGACAATGGGGAAATTGGAATGATTTGTGTTGAAATTCCCATCATTGTGTGTAGTTACAGAGTTATTCTGCATAAATGTAAATGGAAACCAGTGTAAATTACCTATTACGATGAGCTTGCAGGCATAGCATTTTTCCCCTGTTGTATAATCATCATTTATCTGGGTTTAATGGAGCTAATACCCTGACGCACACCCGTTTGTTGCCTACTAAAACCGCCGTCTTCTGCTGTTCGGCATACTTCATTCCAACCAAAGCAGCACTTAAGTGCTGTGCAAGTAGGTTTTCCTGCTCGTAGTTGTTTAATCTGTCCTCTGTGGTTCAAGGCCTTGACCTTCTTGTCACAACCTGGCGTCACAGACTTAGTCCCATTAGTACGGACACTTTAATGTCTTGTTTTAATGTTTAATTGCTTCTCATTTGGTCATTCTTCTCATTTTAAATTGTGTTTTTCCATTAAAATAAAATGACACTGGGTTCATAAAATGTGAACCTTCACACAGACATCTGGCATCACTATCACACAAATCTGAATGGAGAAGACCGATCCACTCTGTTTAATGGGAGTAAACACAATAAAAAAGCTCCCGTTCAAATGCCATCATATGAAATAAAAAAGGTTAATCGTTAATTCCACTGTGATGGAAACATAAAGATTTTTTACGTTTGACTCTTGACTCCAGTTTTTCATTACTATTACCATTACCATTGATCTTTACACAAACATAAAGAGCGTTTTTTCATGTATTTGCTATTTATTTTATATTAATTTATTTCATATTCATCACAAAGGAAAGAATATGAAGAACATCTTCTAAAAGGCAACTGACCCAGACTCCATTCACCTCATGCTCTGATCAGTGGGTGTACTCTTTGGCTGTTTCTCCAATTAACACAGGATCCTTTCTAAAACATCTGACCTTGAAATTCTACTCTTTAATTACTGATTTATTTTCTGTTCATTAAAAAATGTTGTTGTTTGGGGAACTGCTCTTGGTGAATGGTTTCTAAAATATCTCTTCTGTCACTTTGCTTAGTGCTACATCGTCTGTCAGATTTTAACAACACAATATCAAGGTACCCTTTATTCTCAATGTGCTCACTATTGTTGGTAGTTATGTTATGTTTTCATTTGACATTTTAGAGAAACTTAGTATTTTAAAATAATGCCACAGCTTAAACTCTCATTGCATTATTCCACCAAATGCATCCGAACATCTGTAATCTAACAAGATGCATTAGAAATACAGTACAAGTTTCCAAGTTTGACTCATTCAATATTTGATATAACACACATTCACACAAGTATTGATGCATTTCTTGTTATTTACAAGATACCTGAGCTTTCTTAAAATAAATAAGAGCTCTCGTACATTGAATGTTAATGTTTTACCAGCCCTGAGGGATTTGTTTACAGCTGTGGTTAGACATCTACAAAGATATGAAAAGTTCTTCTGCACTCAAAGCGGGTGCAGCTTGACCTTCACTTTACAGCACGTGTATAGTTTGACACCACAAGGCTTTTATCAGACCCATCTGAAGGAGGAAAGTTTGTTTTCACCTTAAATGTGAGTTTGTGATGCCACTGTGACGGCAATGCAGTCTGTGTCCTGATATATGCACCCAGCAGTTAAATGAATGTACAAATATTTGTTTATTTGTAGATTGGATTTAAATGAAGGAGTAGGAGTTCAGATGAATGAGATTTTAAGTGGAAAAAATCTAATGAGACACAAATTATTATTCCAAGCGTGTGGGTTGTTAAATGTCTTAACACTCAGCTGTAAGGGATCTTAACCAAATCTGTAACAAAAGTGGATATTTAGTAAGACACTTACCTTGGATGAAGGATTTAAATTAAATGGATGTTTGAGCTGCACAATGCAATAACCATGCGTCAACAAGAGAGGATTTGAGACAGAATGCCAATGTTTAGAACAACAAACAATCAAAGCTTGAGCAGGTCGCTTCTCAAAGAGTTTCACTTGAGAATTCTTTTGGATTCAGTAGAACTAACCTTCATACTGGTTGAAAAAAAAAAAAGAGTTATAACCAATGTTTCAGAATCTGGAGCTGGGCTGTTATTTTCACACCGACACTGTGGGAAAGTAAAAGTGTCAGTACAGAAACTGTGGAGAGCAGACTTTCAAGTAACAAAATACACTTAGGCCCATTAATATTTAATAATTTATTTTTCTTCACAATGTATTATTGGTAATAGCCCATAACAGTGAGAACAGAACTCTACAAAATCATGGATGATTAGGAATAACAAGAAAATGCTCTCAATTCTCGACCACAGCGGCGGATCTTTGACAGGCGATTGTTAAAATGTGTGATTCTGGAAACGTTAAGTAGAAAACTGTCTTGATTTACGTATGAATTTACTTTAATCAGCTTTGGTGTTATGTGAAGTGTCCTGATTGGTGGAATGAGTTAACCTTAAAAGCTCCATTCCATTCAGGAATTCATTTCAGCTTCATCAAAGCTTTGTGGGTGAGGTAGGTCGTAAAAAAAAGAATGATTAGCATCTCAATTGCGTTTGGGGTCGTTTCAATACAGTTGGGGTTCTTTCTTAAATCAATGTAGATATAATACTATACAATGAGTGCTATACTAATACTATTTTAATTGTTGAGTGGTTTGTGACGAATAAAAACAAAAATTCACAATAGATTTGTCACCTCTATATCTGTGTTTGCTCTCGATCTAACCTGATGCTTTGGCCAGCTCTCAAACAGCAGCATGTTGGCCACCGTCCTCCTCCCCCTCTCTTACATCTCTCTTCATTATCCACTGCTACTCGTTCCTGACCCTCTTGATACTTCAGCTACAGCAGCACTGGTTGAAGACATGAAATATTCAAACAGATTCATAAGTTAACATATCACACTGATCAGACTGTACAGCTTTCTCGTCTGTGCTCGGTTATTTTGGCTAATACCACTTGACCGACTGTCTTTGCACCTTCGAGTCTTTAAATCTATATATTTGTTTAATTTAATCGTTGGGAATTGAGGGAGCATCATTTACTGTTAAATATTTAACAGTAGAGCTATTCACTTGCATGATCAGTTGACATTACAAGCAACAAAAATCCTTCCACTCACACATGATCACGTCTTGATTCAGAGTTTGCACAGAGAGGAGGGACTGTAAACAGATGGCTCTGTTGACAATGCGTCTGTGGAGGGAAAGAGAGAGATTGATGGAAGAGGGGAATGAGGGCATTTATTTTTTCCTCCTCACATTTTTTAAATTCATTAATATTCTGCAGGCTGGTTTGGAATTTACATGGGCGGCCTGGATGTGGCTTGTGGGCCACCGGCAGACAGTCACTGACATGTGAACTGAGCACACATAGTGTTGTGCGTGTGTGTGTGTGGCTGCGAGGAGGGCTACATGTAGTGAGCTGCAGGAAGGGCCTCCATGGGTGGATGGATTTGTGTTACAGCACTTCTCAGCAGCACCAGAAGCGACATTGTTCAGCTGTTTGCTTTCAAAATGTGTTTGCAGCTCAGGTATCTCACCAGTCGCGGTAAAATCTGAAGCAGCAGAGCGTTGTTTGAAACTCACAGCAACTTCAAAACAAAAACAAGACCCTGGAACGCTCTTTAAAATCAAGTTCCCCTTGTTTTGCATGCGACAGCCCTCATCAATTACATACACTGTGAGCGCATCTTGTCTCAATCATTGGTTACTCAAACACAGTAATTGTTCTCCCAGGAAGTAACAGGAAAGGGTAACACATAGCTAAATAACACTTCCCCTCTAATGTGCTTCGCTCCACTGATTATCCCCCATGATGACACTATTACTCTTCTCCCCTGGCAAAACTGATAGACAACAAATTGACTGCATAAACTAAACCTCAACCCACCGATACGCCCATAAACTGGTGCTTTTCAACTGGTTTTCCAGGGTGTTATCAGGAGGTTTGTTCTCCAATGGGTAAATGAGCCAAAAAAGCTCGGTCGCCATTTCTCAGTGAACCCTCTGCACTGCAGCACTTTTCTGCTCAAGATGAATCTTTTAGCTTCAAGCATTTGGGGCTACAAGAAGATGGGGCCTAATGCACTTTCATCTTATACACTGCACTCTTCATTTAAGCAATCCAAAGTCTAAAGAACCTCCTGCATGATTCACTCAAAGTGCTCTTTGGAACAACAGATAGTGTCAGAAAGGCCCTCGTCAGTGGTTGAATTAGGGGGAGGTCTATGAGAGTGTGTGTGTGGATATATTGGTCAATGCAATGGTGTTGCTCTGTAAGATGAAACAGTATATGTAAGACCAAGATCAATTTCAAAGCCAACCATACTGTTATACTTAATGAATTTAATAATTATATAATACATGATCTTAGACTTGAAATGGTCATGATGTCATGTCGTCGGTTTGTAAAAAAAATAGAGGCCCCAGTTACTATAGACTGACGATAGCTGTATATTAATGTGGAAATATTCCCAGTTGCATTTCAGTTCCTCCCATTTCTACTCTTGGGTGCAGTGGTGGAAACCCCATTATCCATAAATATATGAACTAAAGAAAGTGGAAGAGCAGCCAGAGGAGATGAGTTCAGAATTTAAATCTATTTCTTCTTCACAGCATCTAATTCTGCCCCCACAGTAATTTATTGCTCTCAGCCATGGACTGTATGCAAAGATTGACGACACCATGGCTCCTCTAAGGTGAAGCCAGAGATCACCTCCTCGTGGCTTGCTGCTGTGAGGGTCTGAAACCCTGACTCTTCCATGTTAGCAGATTGGACATGTACCAAAATAAAAAGTCAAAGTATACCTCTAATGAAAATGGTTTGCCTTATTTTTTTGGGAGTAGCTCCTGGGGAACCGTCTTAGTGTTCATTTGGTTTTAAAGCTAGGGTTGGTGATCCAGTGAAAAGCCAGTAGGGGCAGGCCACACTTGGAAAACATGCAGCCAACACATCCCACCCCCTCCCATCGGCTCTATCCTCAGAGCTACGGCCCCAAAACACATGGACGCTGGCTGACTTCTGTCTATCGTCTGTGCTTCAGTGGTGTACGCCTCTGGCTTGTGAAGACTATGGGTGCACGCAGGCAGGCAGGTCAATTAGTAACAGACAGATACGGAAGCATATCATTTTAAAACCCTAACCCTTCAACTTGATGTATTGACAGCTGTGAAAAGGATTCCAATAAGCAAGATAAACCACTCACCAACACTACCTTTAACTAGTCATTGTGTGCTATAAAATCTGGGTGAAGTAGTGTGTATCGCCAGCATCGCACTACCGTGGCTTCCTCCCCCGATCGCTACTGAGCAGACTCCACATGTGGTTGACATGATTCATAAAAGCACACACTGGTCTGTATGAGGTCTCTCAGCTGACACTGCATATCAAAGAAACCAAGCTATAGGGATCGAAGGAAGTGCCTGCAGAGCTAAAAGGCAGGATTGCGTTGAGGTACAGTTCTGAGGAATGCTAGAGAAACAGATTCCTGCTGCATTGAAGGTTCCCAGGAGCACACTGAATATTTCAGAGTCAGGAGGAACCACACATGAAGCTTAGGATTTGTTGAGTGTCTTTTAAGATACTGTCCAATCAATGGAATTGATCAAATGGGGATTCAACTCAAAATGTAAAAACATCTCAGAGACGATCGAATTTCAAGATTACCTATGTCTATTTGATATGTAGCTTTATCAGGTTCTGAGTGCAGAGTGATGAGGGATTCTTGCATAAGGCTGCAACCTCACAGAATGTCGAAACAGTGTCGGGGACTGAAAGCACTACTATGTTTAAAGATGACATTGTAATTCCTGATCCTTCCATCTACAGTGTGACCAGGCACAATACCAGACCAATTTGAATGGCTGAACAGATCTGAGATGGGGGCGTAGATTCCCTTTCGTGGAGCTACATCTGTACATCTGACCCTGAAATCTGCCCAACACTGAGCAGAGATTGAAAATGCTATTGCAAAGCTTGTTCACAATAAAGTACTCCCACTGTGTCGAAAGCACTGAAATGACAACTTCCGTTCAAAGCCATAAGAAATGTTAGCATATTACTACACCAAAAAATACTGCTGGTAGGATAAGTTAATTGTAAGTTGTATCTTCTTCAGGTGGAATAATACAAATAAAATATCAAATAATAATCTGCATGAGTTGAAACAATCCTCTTCCCGGACTGTACCTGCTGATGCCGTTTTACCCCTTCATAGTTCTCCAGCCTCTTTCCCACGTTCTTCAGCAGCAGTCCTTTTATAAATGCATTTGTGTCTTTAGCCATCAAACTTGCAAACATTATTGGGGCGAGAGCCAAGTGCAAGAGATGTTGGGAGTTTGTGCCAGTGACTGCTTTGGTGCACTGTTTCAGGGAAGCAGAGGCCAATGTATCATCTCGGTTACAGGGAACATCTTGAATGAGTTTCAAGATAAGCCTCCAAGGATGAAACAGATTCTCACAGTGGATCCTCCTTTCTTCCTTCCTTATTTTATTTTTTCCTTTCTTTCTTTCTTTCGCATGAAGACATGCATTTAGATGATGTTGTTGGGTTTTTGCGTTAGCCGTCCCAAGAGAAAATGTTCCTGTCCGAAGTATGGTGTTAGTGTCTAGTTGATCTCTACCTCAGATTTATCGTTCGAATCACCCAGAATATTTGCTAGTGTTCATGTACACAGCATTTTGTCTATCATATAAAGTGCTTACTTAGAAATGTAAAGTCATAGTGTAAATATATATTCAGTTTATTCACTGAGTGACTGATGTGTAAAGCGCCACCTGAAGACACCACCTACAATCAAATGTATGTCTGCTAAACTTGTGACTAGCTATTAACAGAACCATTGCACACATTAGGAGAGCTGATATCTGATTGACTCATTTGCTAATTGGGGGTGATTTCCTGTTCTCACTGAGGAAAACCTTGGAACAGAGGAGTCTCGTGATCACAACCAAACAAAACGTTAAGATTATCTATCGATTACACTGATTGGTGTGATGTGGTTTCATTTCGAGGAAGAGTGCGAGTGAGTGCAGTCCTCTACGGTCACCTGCGTTCTCCCCCGTATGCCACACTTTCACAATGATTTCATGCCCCGATGAGCTGCTCATTCTATTGAGAAGAAATGCGTGTTCCCTGCAATTTATTATTAGCTTCCATTTTACTGAACAAACAAGTACAAAAAGGCCCTTCACACCCGTGTCATTGTATCATTGGCCTTTTTTCATGGCAGACATTTTGACATGTCACAGTAGGAAAAGAACAGGTGTCAACAATGAAATCAATAATGGCTGAGTTCCATTCAGCCGCTTCAGTTTCAGGTTCCCGGTATGATGGCTCACTGTCACACAGTCATGACTTACCTGAGCACTTGAATAGAACAGAGCCATCACTGATGCTATCAGTAACATGGGCTTTTCCTACTATGATAGGATGACAAAATGTCTCCTGCAAAAACACATTATTTACAGGGACTTGGCTTGAAGCCATGTTTATACTTGTGTAAGACACCATGATTCAGGCAGATGACGTGCAAACTACAAGCATGCAAACAGGCGTGTGTGGTCAAAGCATTGTGTATTTACAATGGAGGAAAGTAGGCTGCCTAGCAACAGAAGTAAACCGCCCCAAAAATTGCATTTCTGTAAAGGAAGTCTTTAATGCTGTTTCACCTGGACGTAATAAAACGTTTTCAGTCTCTCGGTGCTTGATGAACCGGAATAGCCATCCCAGTTCCACCAGAGTTGGTAAATCCGCTTTGTTTCCCCCTGGGTTGCCACTCTGTCGAGAAAACCTTTTTTTCCTGAGGTGCATGACCAAGCGCTACAGGTTTCGGAGCCTCCACGCTCCACGCAAAAGACTTCATGATTTCTGATGGATGCATCCAAAATTAACTAACTGAAAATGCAGTCAGTATCTTCTCCCCACTATGCCGGTGGAGGGGTGGGTGAAGTGTTGGAGTCCACAAACAGTCCATGGACAGCGTTGCAGTGCTTTGTGGACTCAAACACTTCACCCACGCCTCCTTTGGCATGGTGGTGAGTAGATACTGACTGCATTTTCATTTTTGGGTGAACAATCCCTTTAAGCACTCCATAATAATTTTGTAAACCGGATAAACATGATTTTTTTTAATTAGGTAACGGAGAAACAGTAAATGAACCATGGTCACTCGGTTAATAAAACTAACTTACTATATCTAATTAGGGCTGTATTAATCTTGAAGCAGCGACTCCAGAGGAACTCATAACCCTTGCTGTTCATAAATCTCTTTATCATTTAATGGCTTGCTTGGCTAGAATTCTTGGTGCAAAAATTCTTATATCTGTAATACCATAGTGCAGTACTGTGTCAATAGAGTAATTAAGATGCCTTAACCTTTGTGTCGTGTTCGTTTCTCCCCCCTTACTTTGGTGCTCCCGGTCAAATTTGACCGGCCTGTTTTAACTGCCCTTACATTAACACAAAAACCATTGATCGTCACCAAATTGTATTTAACTCCCTTTTAACCTGTAAACAATGTCTCAGACTACTGGTTACATGAATAACTGCAGTGAATAGACACAGAAATTGAAAGTTGTATTCCAAAATTAACATTTATTGTAGAAAAATCAAAACAGAGACCAAATTCACAGAACATCAGAACATCAACATGAACACATTGTGTGTGTGTGTGTGTGTGTGTGTGTGTGTGTGTGTGTGTGTGTGTGTGTGTGTGTGTGTTCAGACACAGGAGTGGCATTTTGCAATCAGGTCACAGTGTGTCTTGCAAACGTAGGCATCACATTTGAAACATGTAAGACTTGTCTTATTGTCTCTAGGGGCCATAGCTTGCATCTCTTCCGTTTCTGCCCCTGTTTTGGGGGGAGAGTGGCCAGGGCCGTGGCTGGGGCTTGCAGACTCCTCACCAGACTGCAAGAGGCTGGTGTGCGGGGAAGGTGCTGGCGCCGTTGAATTAGAGGAGTCACTAAAGCTTTCCCAAGCTCTGCCAGGAAGAGTCTCCTCTTGAAACATTTCCCCTGATTCCAGGCTGGGTCGAATGTCACCTCAGGTGTGTCTTCCACAGGGGCCTCTTCCCCAGGTGCCTCTTCCTCAGGGGCCTCTTCCTCGCCATATGTTGACTGTTCGGTCTCATGATGGTCTGGATCAAAATCAGGATCGTTGTCTTCTATTTCTGAAACATCCTCCTCTATTTCTGGTTCAACTCCAATCCCGTCTTCATCAGTTTGAAAAAAAAGGTCAAGAGCCTCTCTGACAGAAAAACGTCTGATCGGGCGCCGACTCATTGTGTTCAGAGTAAAATAAGAGCAATGCACAAGCAAGCTATATATAGGGGATCTGTGAGAAGATATCATACGTTTTGTATCGAAAGTGTGGTTCACGTGGGGGGATGGACACATTAGCCCGGGAAAGAGCCAGGTTCCCATAACAAACACCTAATTGGTAACTTTGAAGTGTTACACGTTTAGTCTGGAAGGTGTGGTTCACGTAGGGGGACAGGCACATAAGCACGGGAAAGAGAGGACACATGGTCAGTCTGAAAGGGGTTCACGTGGGTTGGAGTGTGTGTGTGTGTGCGTGCGTGTATGTGCGTGCGTGCGTGTGTGTGTGTGTGTGTAGGTGTGTGTGTGTGCGTGTAGGTGTGTTTGTGTGTGTGTGTGTGTGTGTGTGTGCGTGTAGGTGTGTTTGTGTGTGCGTGTGGTGGTGGTGGTGGATTTGTGGTTGTGTACTATCTGATGAATGAACACAATCTAGGGTCACCCATTCATTTCCTATGGCGGTCATTTTTGACCGGGAACACCACAGGTGTTACAAAGTTGACTAAACAACTCAAAATTCAATGAAAGTAGTGATCAGCAATTGTAAATGTTCAAATGCCTAGTGTGGAGGATATCATAAGCCCTTGAGACAATAAAATGTAAAACACAATATTTATGATTGATCGAAATGGAAATCGGTCAGATTTGACCCGAACACGACACAAAGGTTAAAAGAGAAATGAAGATTAGGATTAAAAAAATAAAACAGATGAAGAATGCAGCTCAATATTCCAAGAATTACTTTGCATTTCTTTGTCAATGTGTGTGTGTGTGTGTTATCTCTATCAACCTAAGTTCCCCTCTGAACTTCTAAAAGGGTTAACAAGCATGAATCATACAGGGTGTTGTGGATGGAGCTGCTATTATGCAGAGTGGCTCCCTACTGTTAAGTAAATACATATCAGTCTGTTGAAGCATAAGAGTTAATTGGATTTCAGTATTTTCCTGCTGTGTAAATTCAATTTTTGTTGTTGGTGTTGCAGCAGCATGTTGATTAACAGATGCAAGACACAAATAAAAAAGTGACAGAGCTGTATATACGTCACAACTACAAAAGCTCTACAGGGTTTTTATATTCAAACGTTTTTGTTTGAAGACTCAAATGAGAATTCTATGGTCAAACAGAAGCATGAATTAGAAGCAAATTTCGTGTTCAGCATGAGGTGCTTTTCGCAAAAAATTGGAACAAAATTGTTGGCAATTTTGAGCTTTCATAAAGTCAGGGTGTACAAAGAAAATTCAAGTTCATTAATTCAAAGTGGACACTAAGCACTCTTACAGAAGAGTAGTCCAACAGAGGCTGTGAATGTTTGGAATTGGAGGCAGCAGGCCAAATGGTTTCATGCTCACTCAGTGGCCGTGCGTGCATGCACATTGCACACTGACTGCCAGTGGCACTCTCCACATGGCAAATAACTCCTCCGAGTGCAATTCACTGCTTCCTTCCAATTTGCATGTTATTTAGTTGCCTAGTCACATGACTTCTTTCCAGTCTGCTACATCATATGCCATCTCCTCTATGAGCGATCAGAGTTTTTGGAGCTTCAAATGATCAGATGTCGATCTTGAACATAAATCAGAAATTTAATATTTTTCTAATTTATCTTTTTCTTTGATGTGGGTCATTTACTTGTTTATTTTCTACTAATGAGGCATTTGATTGAATTTACAACTGAATTACTCCAAAAAGTATTGTCCCGAAATGAAATGTTTGAACCTTCTCATTACAAGAATTATTAAAGCAAGAGAGTTATCCTGCCGCCAAATTAGAGATGGTATCAAATTAAAATCAAACAAACAAATACAAATAATGAAGAATCAGTAACTTGTGCAGAAATGGCAAAGCTCTTACATACTGCATCCAAAATGATTCTCGCCCAATTGTGGAGTTTTGAAACTGATACTTTTGTGGATATTTAATATCTGAGATGAGACTTCTCAAGTATTGATTAATTTAAACAATACACACAAAACATAAAAGGTTTTTCTCATGAAAATTGGAGTATTGGTTCTGTTCACAAATATGTTTGTCAGAGACCTTTCTTTCTATGATGATAACAAGGCAATGACCATGTGGATCTGGTGTCAATAAAAACTATATGCTTCTATATGCAATAGCCTTGTCCAAAAAAAAGACAACACTAAAATGTAGTGAAAAAATACAAAATTTGACCTAAAAATGTCGTTTTTAGACAAAAAAAATACAGTATATGAAATGTTTTCAATCAAGGTGATAATTGAAATGATCCATTCAATGGTTGAACAGCAGTACAACCATGAACCCACCCGATCGGATAACATACAGTTAATGGGAAGAGCACATGACAGCAACAAAACAAGGTGACATTTAGACTCACTACAAGTAAAGGGAAAATGTGTGTGTGTTATTGAGGATTACTTTGGAATGTACTCCTCAGTGACATCCAACACTTGTTATCCAACTTTAATCACTCATCAACAAGATTAAACTGTTCTGTTTAGCAAGGACCAAGGACAGTGACACATTAAATATTCCGATAATTTTTTTTATAACAAGGTATTTTACTTTTACTTGTGCAAACAGCAGCAAAAAATAAATAAAACATGAGATTTCACAAGATACCACAACCAGCAGCTGCAGTGAAAATAATCAAATAAAGACCTGTTCAGCGAGTACGATAATTACCTCGACTGTGACGGCGGACATAATCTAATTCATCCAGTCATAGTTTAATATTTTTCTATTTCCTTTACACTTTTCATGTTAACAATAATATATGTAAGTTAGTGGTTTGCACAAATGCTTCATTTTTGTGCTGCGGGCAGCTCTCTTCCCCCCCCCCCCCACTGTCACTGTGTACATCAAGTATGTTTACGAGGCGATCAAAATAATCAACCCTCGTAAACAGGCCAGGCTCAGTCCTCAGCAGAGACGACAGCTTTTCTACTGAAAACAACATGTCCATGTGGGGTTAGTCCTGCATGCAGTGTTAACTGTGCCACCCACATAAGAGAATACATATTAGTATTACCTGGTTAAACTACTGCTGAATGGTTAAACAGTGAATTATGACCATTCAGAGACTGTGTAGCCTTGTCGGGATAGAAGCCCTGAGGCTACAGAATCACTGAGATGAAAACCACAAACCAAGTGACGCAACCTCGTGTTAAGATGTTAGATTACTACTTCATTATTAATACATAATAAACCAACAACTCCAGGAGATGTAACATTATCTATGAGCATCTCACAACAATTGAGTGAATCAGTTTTTAAGGGATTGTGATGCCCTTTTTTCTCCAGTGCCACAGATAAGATGATTATTGTGTTAATCAGCAATCAATAACATTACTTTGTCGTGTAGGTTGCAACCTAATTTAAAATAGAGCTCTATGAAATCCAAAAGTAGGTCTCCTGAACAAGAAAATATATTGTCAGGCCCCTTTATAAACCATCCTTTATGCAAAGTGCAATATTTATCTCAACAGTTTCCAGATGAACTCATGTCGTTGATTGAGCAACACAAACCTTGAGTTGAATAATTATGTAAGACTGGCAAACACCCACTTTATGTACACGGTGGTTTGAATTGTGTGGTATTCATCAGGCCAACTGGTTTGCCAATGAAGTCACTAATAGTAATCATTCCAATCAATGATCAACGATTATGAACCAAAACCAGTTGCTTATAAGATGGGGTTTGTCGGACAAATTACAATTCTGACAGAATAGACTACGAAAAGTTGTCTTTATCGTTGAAAAAGAAAATACTTACAATGAACTACAAATGACTTGAGGCAGACTGCATAATTTCACACAACTAGCTTTTGTGGAGGGAGAGAAGAGAAACCCGACAGCAACTTGGGAATGAGAAAATCAAAGACGAAAAAAATAAAGAAAAAACGAGAGTGTAAAGGAGGCTGAGAGTTTGGGCTTGAATGGGTAAGAACAAAGATTAGTCAGAGTTTTATTGACAGAGGTGACACAAAAAAGAATAATTTCTTTCATGATCAGGAAGAGCCTCTTCAGTAGCCTGGTATCACGTTGTGGTTTCCTCACAAATTGTTCAAAATGCATTTGTCAGTGTTCTTAAAAATAAATGTGTATCTTAAAGCTTATTATTTTAGTAACTTATTTTAATCCAATTTCTAAAGCCAATCAAAATAACGAGTGCAGTGACTTTTCTAAACCTGCCTGTTTAAAATGGCCTTACATGGAACACATTGTGTGTCTGTCTACATTGCACTAAATTCAACCCTGCACTTCCTTGGGTCCTTAACAATACACAAGCCAAGATTGAAGCTAATAAGATGAATGCATCTTGAAATAAGCGACCCACAGACAGAGATTTATGAAAGTATAAGATAGATTAGATAAATAGGAGAAAGACTATATTGTGTGAATCAGGAAATGAAAAAGAACTCCTCAAAGTTGTTTCGTTAATTAAAGTGTTCTGATGCTTTCATGAGAGGTGACAAGTGAACAACGACAGATTTGAGACCGAACTTAGGCTGCAGAGTATTCCAGTGGACATAATGTTCAGATAAGGTTTCATGTAACTGAACTGAGGGCGACTTGTCCTTACACCTATCTGGCCTTTGTCTCCTCACTTGACTTTGATAGCACAGCTTCCATCTGCTATTTCTTCAAAGGTTTGTGTATTACATTGGTACAATAAAAAGAGAGTGACCTCGGGGTACGGTACATTGATTTTTCAGACTCTACTTCTTGACTGCATAAAAGCTTTCCCATGTATGATATAAAGACAACGGAACCCTAGCATTCATTATTTACAGGCGACCATCCAAGATCTCTGTGATGCTCAAGGTGTTTGAGCGCTGCTCAGTGGTTCGGCTTCAAATATTTGAACTGGGAATTTGGATGTAGAGGAAGGACACATCAGATATAACACAAATAAAATGGTGTTCGATTGTCCTATTTTGATGCGTGAACACAAACAACAAAAGCATGATTATAGTACACACTTTAAAATGAGCTCTCTGTGTTCCACTGCACTTGGCAGAGCTTTCCTCTTTCCATTTACTTAATCACTTGGCGTACAGGGTTACTTGATCCCACTGGTATTCAGGGACAAAACCCAATTTGCTCTCAAACCCACGCACTTTATAAAATGTAGGTAAGACAGTTTAAATCTTTTAAAATTTGCATTTACATTGCATTTAAGCGGTTCCTCATGATGTAAATGAAAGTAAATCTTTCTTAAACAGTCTTGACATTTAAATCAGAAATCTAAGTAGCTATCATGAGATATTACTTAATTTAATAAATTAACATACTTTTGTCTGCTTTCTTTTCTTGTGCCACTATTACACCAATGTTTGAGAACGTTTTGCAAAAAAAATCCTCAGTCCTCTGCAAAATGAACAGACTGTTCACTGAGATTATTTAGTTTTACTGGAGGTTTGAACATTTTGGGTTATTTCTCATCCAAAATGATTAATGAACTTTTCTTTTCCAAGCAGTCAATTGAGGTTGATTTTATTTTATTCGTTATATTTTGTGAAAGCTAATTCACTTTTTCACGTCTTTGGATATTGAAATATATTCAGCTTTTGATTATTAATTAAACACTGCTTGAGTGAGAGTACTAAGGGTTAAAAAAAATCTTCACACTTTGAAAATAACAAAAACAACTGGACATATTTAGCAAACACTCCAAAACCCAAATCAATTGACGTTTACCGTGACAGAAAACCAAGAGAGGACACAGATTGTCATGTTTGAGAGACAAAAAATGATGAAGAACAAGAAAAGTGGCAGCCAATCAAATTCAGAGGGTGTCATGCTCTACATGTCACGATCAACATGATGCATGACATTGCACAAAGATCAGGGTTTGTAGTGAAATACTTCCACTGTCTATGATCTCAAGCTATGTGCAAGCCCCAACGTTTCAAGAGCGTCAGTTTATTTCGGCTTCGCAAAAATACCAATGCAGCTGACTCATTGCAGTACATTTTTCCACAATAGTGTATCATTATGAATGCCCCTATACTCAATAGTTTTCATACTTTTCTTTTTACACAGTTGAAACCTGAGGATATCAGTAGAAAGCTACTGAGGACAATTGGATGTGTCACTGTGGTAAATGTGCACCAATGGAAACAGAGGCAGAGTCACTTCTGCAGCGGTAGGTAAAGAATGTTGTGTAGAGCAAGTTCAAAAGCATTACACTGCTCGTACCTGCTCTTTGTAGTAGGAGCAGGGGTGAAGGGAAGCAGCATAGTCCAGTACTCTGTACCAATAAAAGATTTAGTGCCGGTACAAACTACCAGGAAGAAGAGTCCACAGCTGGCAGCCAAAGCCCACAAACAACTTGACCCATGTATGGTGTTACATATCTTAGCTTGAGGTCCTTGCCAATACACAGCCCTACAGTTAATGTGATCAAAATGTAAATGTATGGTTACACCAGCATATGAGAACCATAAAATGGCCATGTTCAGACAGTCAGTTTCACCTATCTTGATGTCTAACATTATGAACCTGAAACCTCATGCTAATGATGGTTCAAGCCGTTTCCTACAGTCAGAGAGGAGCGTGTCGGTACAGTGAGAGTTTGTGCCAGAGACAGGAAATGAACAGTGCTGAACTCGAATGAACTGACTTTGAGGAAGAGCTTTTATTTTTTCAGACTTGTTCTTGCTTTAGGTAACAAGCAAGCAGCTGCAGATTCCCAAATAAATCATAAAGGCAGTGCAAAGACACAACAACAATAACACTGCTGCAAACAAATGACACTCATTCAGGGCACGGAGCAAATTTATCACAGATGCTGGGAAATTTATAGGGAAGTGTTAAAAAAGCTAACGCACAAATTATTTGACAAACTGTCTCGAAGAACTTGTAAATAACCTCTGACACACAGATTTGAGAAGGATGTGTTTGAGAAGTGTTTGAGAAGGATTTTAATCTGTACAATGCTCTTCCAGTGCCTCCATATGTTTCTCCACTTGCATAATTAAGACCATGTCCTCTTTACTGATAAACCATAACTGCATGTGTTAAACCTCCCTTACTTCCATTCTGCAGATCTCATACTGCATGACTGGTCCCCACTGCAGGTAAAACAGAACCTTGATAAATGCTCCTATTAAAAGGTTTTTTGTTCTCGCCGAGTTTTCCTCTTTTTGTGAAATAAATTACTCTCCTCTTTTGCGTATATGTTTAAAATAAAAGAGTACAACAAAAAGTAAAGCAAATAAATATGCATACTCTATATACAATATTTCTAACAATCAGCAACTGTAATTACTAGTCAGTACAACTAAAAGGAGGCATATGTTACAATTATTGCTGGCCATTGAAATACCCATTTATAAAAAAGGTTTTAGGAGTTAAAAAACAAAATAACAACACATTTTTAGATTTTTATTATTTCTTGTGAAACTGAAAATGTAATGGAATACGTAAAGTTGATTGGTTGAGTGTGTTGATGTCTTAGTTGCTAGTAGACAGGTTAAACAAAATTATGGTTAATGTGTTGCTGAATGAAGCTATACAGCCAGAACTGGGTGGCAAACTACACTAAACAAATAACTTTGAATACGATTGCAATCACCGTACCGCAGCGTCAAACATTTTGTTTAAAGAACTGCGTCGTACAGCTAGGTACTAATGCAACATATCTTTAGAAAGCTAAGACTCTTTTGATTCCACTGATGTAAACCTTTTCAAGATCCAATCACAAGAGCCGATACAATCAACGTCTCACTTCAGTGTCAGGCAGACCGGAAATGAGAAAAAAGTTGATGTCACTTACCTGAGAATCATCATATTAATCCACAGATTGATAAAATTCCAACAAAAACGGTGTTGGTACATTGCCAAAGGTCCAGACAATCCAATCCAGTAACATAATCAGTCCAAAACACACTATTACATCAAAGAATAGCCACTGTCAGCTGTTGCATAATGTCAGCGCGCCGTCAGCGTCAGTGTTTCGTCCCCGTCTCTACTGCTACATGTTGCTAAAATATATGAAAGATGTTTATTTGTATAAATTTTAAACCATATGACCGGTTTTGTCTCCTTTATATAAAAGTATGATTTTGAGGGTAAAGTTAGCCTTTTTAGCCTGGTTGGTTACCATGGTTACAAAGGGTCCTATGGAGTCTCCAAATGGCCTTTGTGGAAAACGCCTAGACATGGCCTTAGGAAAAAATCTGTCAAATATTAATTTTCTGTGGTATTGTTATAAAATTTAAACTTGGGCTAGTCAAGGTTTCATGCTAGGGTCCCATTGTGTTTTACAGCTCATAAGTCCCAGCTAGAGTCATCAATAGGCATCTGTTTACCAAAAATATTCAGGCGAAAATAAAAACCTTCTACTTCACTGTGTGCCAACTGCTATTACTCAATGCCAGTAGTACTTAGAGTGATTCTGACTGTTGGGGGGGGGGGAGTTCAGAATGTTACCTTTTAAAAGAGACCAAGACCATGCATGTACACCAAATGGTTCAAGAACAGCTTTCAATTTAATTTGGGTGTCCTCAAACAGGCGAATTTCACCCGCCTCTTAAAAGGTTTTAAAATCAAATGTCACTCAGTAGAGCACATACCTCCGCTGAGGCCCAGCAGTCCCCTTATAAAACCATATTTAAAATCACTTGATCTGGATTTGTATTTGGATCAGTATCAAATTGCGCACACTCATCATCAGTCCTGTAATGTTTATGTTTTTTTAATCAAGACCAATGAATTATTATGAGAGAAATCAGAGGAAAATGTAGAAAAACAGTCCATCTCACAATATTAAAGAAAGTGAAACAAAATTCCCTAATCTGCCCCCCCTATCCAGATCTGCATCCGAATGCATCACCCAACAAAGCTTTGTAGTTCTACGTCCGGTAGGTTTTGTGTAATCCTGCTAAATAACAGAGAGACAATCAAACGAAAACATGATGCAGGTAAAAATGCCTCATCAATCAGTACCAACTTAAAAAACTCTAAGCCAAAGAGATAATGCCGAGACGTTTTCCACCGCTCCTTTGTAAAAGTTTACACGCAGCATACAACTCTCAAGTCTCTGATGACATAAGGTGACACCTGATGACGCAAGGATCAGCAATAAAAATGAACACTGACTTTGTAGAAGTGCAAAGGCTGTACCTGCACCCCAATGAATTCTGGGTACTGACTGAGACTCACACTGTGACATCATGAAATAAGATGTCAGTCGAGCTGAACCTGGTGGTAATGGAGCCCATTTAGTAGTAAAACTGAATAATAAAAACAACATACAGAATACATATCTCCAATGCACACGTAAAGAATAAGGTGTACATATTCATACCTGCATTATAAAATAATGTACTTAATTGGGTGCTAAAATAAATAATTTCTGCTTATTAATCTTTAAGAGAATATGCATGTCAATAATTCAGGTTTTTAACTAAAACTCTGCTAGACTGCAAACGTCATATTCACTGACAAATGCCATTTTCCATGTCTATTTTAGAAAATGAGTCACATAATTAATTCAATCCTAAAGACTGGTGGAATGAAGAATGCAATTTAGGAAGACATCCCGATCACATAACTTTACCACAATGAGTTCATTTAAACATTGCTTTCATTATGTTTCCTATCATGTTGAGCATTGTACTAAGCACTATTATAGCAAGCAACTTAAAACATTAAAATATCCCTCATATTTAAAACCACAAAAGACTGTGCTAATGTGGGATTGCATTTGTCTCGCTTTTTAATTCAATTCATCCGCATGAAGAACACTGTGCACTTTGCACTTGTGTTGTGTGTGAATTCCACAGAAGTGATGAGCTCTCATTATAAATGAGGATTGCAACATGCGAACCTTGATATGTGCTTTGTCTACTTGACTGAGAAACGAACATGTTACCTCCTTGAGTGTGTCCACTATGTCTCGTGAAAAAATAACACTGCCAACATCAGGTTCAATTTACCCCGCTGCCATTTTCACAAATTTGAAAACACGTCCGTAGTCCTTCCCCTTCTGCTATGAGCCAAAATGGTGACTGTTGAAGTTGTCCATTACGGCTGGACAATATGGCCAAAAACCTTATTGAGATAAAATATTTTCCTATTAGTCTAGAACAATAATTACCATGATAAATGTCTAATGTGTGGCTAAATATTTTTGTGACTAAACTCTTGTTTACTGGCAGAGAACGACAAAAAGCTAAATATTCTATAAATCGGAGTTAGAACTATAAAACCATGAATTGTACACAATGCATTCTAAATTTATATATGTGTTATATTGCAATTGATAAATTATCATGTTATCACCCAACCCTTGAGTGCACCATCGAGAACCTCATGCTGCCACACTCTTTATTCCAAATAGACTTTTGCATTTAAAATAACAAGTTTGAGTGTGGAAGTATGCAAATGAAGACAAAGCATTCTTTCTTATACAACTACTTCAAAGTGTTTTGGTTTGTGAAGTTTTTTGCAGTTTGTATTGTTTTTTTAACATTGTTTTTATTATCCTTGTGTGTGTGTGTGTGTGTGTGTTCGTGTGAGACTGTGACACTGCTGGAGATCAAAGTGAACTCAAACAACACACTGGTTTATGCATAAGACGCTTAACGACTCAAGCTCACAGTTTAAAGTACAATATTATTCTTCAGGTTTTACTGCTTATTCAGGTTCAAAGACAGTGTGCACAGATACCAGATACAGGGAATCATAACTGTTTATGATGCGCTCAACATTTATAATCGTCTTAAGCTCCCCATATGTTCATACATTAGGGCCAATTCAATTATTTGTGATTGCTATATTAATTATGTTAATAATGTTAAATGTCTAATCCTGAGCAGCATTATATAAGAACCCTTTGCCTTTTCACATTACAAACTGATCACGTTACAGTAATAAAGTAAACATAAGGTGGATTTTAGGGCATTTACAATGCACTCGACTGAAACCACAATGACAAATTGCTACATCATGGGGGAATTAACTATGACGTGATTTGATGAGACAAAGATTATGATGAAGTGAAAGAGTCAGTGAACCAGGATGTCCTCGGTGGCTGTGGGCATCTGTCCTTATGGACATTCAGAGGAACACAATGAGGGAAATATGTTCAGCAAATACTATTTTTACTAAGCAGCATGGAGTCCCAACTGATACAATAAGTCAGAAGTCAGAAATGAACTCAAAACACATCACCGTTGAGGCGGCAGTCACACACTGTCATCTCGTAAAGCAATCCATTTACTGTATCTGTACCTTGTATGCGTTGAACTCGGGGGAAAGAAAAATCAGAGAACATTTGCATTCAGAGCAACAGACATAATCAAATGTGTGCTGTGTGTGAAAGGACCATCGTCGGCACATGCTGCAGATAGGACTGGTCTCATCCCAGGTTGGGTTAAGTCCTGCTGGTATAGTAAATGACCCTGTTTAATGACGAGAGAATCCACAACCCGTTTGTCCGACATGTGCTGGTGCACATTATTAACATAAAAATCCAGCAGCACGCCCTAGAGTTTAATACGTCCAGGATTATATGTGCACATTGAAAGCGTCTGTCGCCTCAACTGCTTCCATCTCTGCCTTTCTCAATATCTGTATCTCCTGCTCTTTTCTTGTTGTTTTTTTCCACAGTAAACATGTCTTCTGTGTTCTCATCCCTGATGGCTGGCATGTAAACAACTCCTCTTGCATGTTGCAGTGGTGAAAAGGGCCCCCTGTGGAGATGTGTTTGTGTCCAGCTCTGACATTTCTATTTGTTTTGAACGTGGCTGTTGAAGCTTTGGCAAAGCATGCGATGTTGGATTACAGCCTGCTCGTGTTTCCGTTTCAGATTTAAGCACTTGACCTTTATCAGAAATCTCTTCTGTTTATTTAGGGTGGGTAGATCTTGATGGCTTTCTTTGTCTTTCCGCTGGGTTAAAAAAGAAAGACTCTTGAGCCTCAAGTCTAGCTGCACGACAACTTGATTCTTGTCTCATCTCAAATATTTGAACCTTAATCCTGATGAAATCCTGAGTTATTTTTGGGAGGGATTGGCAGCAGGATGATCACTGTTTTTGGTAGAAAGTATGTCATTTTCAAAAAGCATATGGTGTTCTTAATCTGATAAAATTCCAAATGTATGTAATCCCCCAAAAATATATATTTTAATAAATATGGAATTTATTTAGATTGTATTGTGTAGTTTATAGACTAATTCCTCTGATCTATGCTCAGTTCAAAAGAAAACTTCACCTCAATGCAAGGCTCCATTTCAGGTCCCATATTATTCAGTTTTTTTTTTTCGGATCCCACTCGTCTGTTTTTAGAAAACAGAAAAATCCCTTGCAATTACTATTATAACAATAAGACACCAAAATACCCATTGAAACCAAATTACATGCACAGCCTATACTTAATTATCTTGAATGTTAATATGAGTAAGACACTAGCGGTGAGAGGCTCCCTGGTGGTTACCCAGTGCTTTATGCCAAACCTTTGTAATGTTTAGATGACAGAAATATATTGTATTGTCACAATTTGACAAACACATTGTTTTGTCAGCAGTTGCTTCTTACACATTAGGTGAGTAGCTAATTTTAAAGTGTTTCACTCTTTTGGACATTTCAAAGCACTGTGGCATTATTTCCCTTCTTATTTCTCTTTCTGTGGGAGTGAATCAATCATCCCTAATCGCAGCTGCTTGGAAATGCAGCTCACAGCAGGACTCCTCACTGATACCAGGAGGACGAGCCACATTTTCCCTGTCCCGGCCTCAAGTGCACACATTTATTACCAATTAAATATAGAGTGTTTTTAAGTCATGGTATGAATTCTGTTAACATGTCTGATCTCTCCATCACACGTCCAGACTCTTCAGATCCTCTGATCAGCCACTCCTCTCTGTTCCTTTCTCACAGTCCGAATGTAAATGTGATGGTCTTTTCCATCGCTTCTCCCACACTGTGAACACTTTATCCAGCAGTGTCAGATCTTCTCCATCTGCGGCCACTTTTAAAAGCCAACTCAAGACTCACATGTGCACTTATAATAGCTTTAATATAGTGTACAAATTTGATGTTTGTCTGGACTTTTGAGGTAGATACCAAAATCAGTTAAGCAGAAAAGATGAGTTTATTGATCTATTCACTTCAATCTAAATTTAACTTTACATTTTTATGGTTACTACTTTATAATCAAATGATTGTTTAAGTCATGGCAATGATTTGGCTTCTCAAATACACGGATTGGATGTTGCGTCAATCAAATGGAACAGAAAAATAAATATTCCCCGGTTCAATTTGAATTAAATTATAGTTGAATTTGGTCATCTTGGTCTGTGGGAGGTTATGATGGAAAATCAAAGGTCTTCTGAGTTGTACAATAAAAAAAAAAAAAAAGAGCTGATATATCAACTCAACCCATTCAGAAGCAAGGCACAAAAGATAGATATTTATAAATCTCGAAACCAAATACTCTTAGATCCACAGTACATGCTTATCTTACATGCAGAGTGAAGCACTGTGGCTCTGACCTCTTTGAACAAGGTACATCTTCATCACAGTTTGCTCACTTGTAATTTGCTCGGCTCTGTGGTTTTGAGTTGAAATGGGGAGCAAAAAGAAATCACAATAGCTCAGACTGGGTGTTTTCAGGGCCTGTTTCTGAAAGTAAAAAAATAGGTTTTACCGATAGACATTGTGCTCTTGCAAGGTCCAGACCCGTGTGTAATTCCCCAGAGGTTCCACTGCTCAGCGATGTCTGCTCTAATGTTACATTTTCACAGCCTAAATGTCCTTCCAACCATTTGAAACAACTCTGTCGGATACTAAGTAAAGCGTTCTTCCAATTTCCATCACATCGAGACAGAAACAGTTTTTATTTTATTTTCTCTTCAACGCACTGAATTCTTTGCAGCTATTAAATTGACATCCATCATAACTTGGTGCCGATACTCGTAAAATTGTCTCAGGAGGAGTAGTGCGCCTGTAGGAAGCTGGGGTAACTTGACAACTACACAATGTTAATATTAACTGGGACTAAGTTTTATACCTAGACCAACTTTCTGCGTAATTCCTCAGAGTAATCCTTAGATGTTTGATGAATGCAATCTCCAGTAACCTTAAAAATGTCAGGATATATCTGAATATCATACAAATTCTCCCTGTAGTAATCCACAATACACTATTCTTGATTATGATAGTGATACATCTAAATGGAAAGTAAAACTGTGGCACTGAGTGAAGGGTCGGTGAATCTCCAGAGATGATCATTTGTACGCTGAGTAGTGACGGCTATAAATCTTCACCACAAGAAACAGTCGGACTCACTTGACTTAATCTGATGGTTGTGGTTCCATTGTGTTAGGTTGTTAAGGCAAGTGTGCCAGGCCAGGGAGGGAGCTCGATCCGTTTAAAACACCCACTTGACACTGAGACACATGACAAGTCTCATTATGGGTCCCTGAGGAGGTTTCACTCTGACCTGTGGTAACCACTGAGTTTCACTTCTCTGCGTACATAGAACAAACATTCTACATTTAATGTGGCATTTTGATTTATTCTCTTTTTGGGTCCCTTTACCCCAAAGACTGTATTCTGTCTGGAGTTCAGCTTCATTGTAATTCAATCTTAAATTCTCACTTGGAGAACGGCTCCTGAGATGTTGTTAGAGAAGTACCTTTGACAGCTGCACAGCCACAGCACAAATGAGGAGGCAGGCTCGAAATGTAGCCAAGAGGGCGACGATCCCCACCAGCACCAGAGCTGTTTCTTATTCTTAATTTCAAGTTAAAAGTGATCTGAAAAAAACAGCACTGCCACTGCCTGCCTTGATCCTTTACAGCTCAAACTGTTCCACCAGGTCCTAATTGACACACTTGAACAAAATAAGAGTGTTTTTTTTTTTTAGAGCTCGCACCATCCTGTTAGTGTCTCCTGAAAAGCTCACCATGCGCTGTAATATGGAATTTACTCCATACAGTATGTCCGCCTACACAACAACATCACGTTCTGTTAACGAGTTTTGTTCAAGTGCAGCACTTTATCAAATGTGACCTCAGCCCATCCAACCCAACACACATCTTCACACCGCTGTGCAACTGAATAAGTGTGTGGGAGTTGCTATACGCAGGGAAAAGCCACTGACTGTGTATTGTGATCTGATGCTTAATACAACCAGTGTGGGCAGAGCATGTCTGATAAGCCTGGCTACATCATGGAGCCCATTGAAGAGCTCGAATTAAACCAAAGGCGTTTAGGGTTTGGATTTTATTTCTTTGCAGCTAAATAGCGTGACTTAAGTATAAGAGGGAAATATTGTGTAAATAGTTGATCAGGCTGTAGATGTGAGTGCATTAGGAGCACATTAGAGCGCAACAGTCATGTAAACATTCTTCTCTCAGGCTCCCACTGCTATTTCTTTATGCTCTTTGTCTCTGAATCTGTCCGTCAGTTTGTCACTCTCGTCTTACCTCCTTCACTACTTCCTTGCATCTTTTTCTGCACCAACTCTCTATCTCTAGGACGCTGCAGTAGTTGTAACTCTTACATCACCCCCCCCCCCCCCCCTCATCATTTTGGAAATCGGTGGAGAATATTGAACAATCATTTACCCTCGTATTGACATGACTGTAGAGAAAGCACAGAGAATACTTTATATGTTTTTTGCTTTTCATTGGGCTTTTTCAAGTTTGTGCGTGTGTGTGTCCGTGCGTCTCGAGCGGGGAGGAAGAGGAGGCTCGTCTCTTTCACTTATGATGATGTCGAAGAAGCTTGATCTCACCTTGACTCATTTCCTTTGCATCCTTCACTCCCCGGCTGCTCGATGATGTGCAATTTTCAGACACAGCGACCGCTCTGAGTCATCAGGAGACATTTCTGCAGCGGAGATCTGTGTGTCTAGAATTCAAAATACCATCATGCCTCGCACCCATTGATTTTTCCTCAATGCAGCGAGAATGTGATTGACTCGGAGAGAAACACAGAGGAACTCAGTGCGAGGACGTTGGTTGCACATTCTGACATTTGAGATAGAGATTGTAGTACCCTCTGGTGCTCTGTCATCTGACAACAAGCAAGCTGCTCTGTGGCCTGTGTATATATCGCTGTAGGACAGTAAAAACAAACCATTATGACAAGAAATAAAGAATGTATACTAGGCCACATATAGGTTACATACCTCATCATTAGTGGTATTATCGAGGGGACGGAAAATGTTAGTCTGGCATTAAAGGCATCTAGACAAATGATTCAAGCAGACCTTCCCACTGACTCATTTAATTAGATGCTATCATTCTGAGCTTAAAATGAATATACACTTGTATATGTACTGTAAATGTACTGCTTTAGCACAACCCACACATGTCAGTCTGAGGCACAGACTAATGTGTCATTCCAACACATACATGTTATTATGTACATACAGTATTTCTTGTGTGCTAAAAATCATACATTAGGGCTTATTAAATATGAAAGTGGGGAAGTGGGAAGCTTGCATCACTCACAGCAGCTGTTACATGTGACCCCAAAAAACGTATACATAAACAATGAAATGTGTAGCGTGAAATGTGGTCGAACTTATAAATGAATGCAGGACAGAATGTAAACAGCATGCACTTAGATGAAAAGAAGCATGGAAAAATAAATCAGTCAGTTTCTCTTCATGCTGCTAGGGGAAATCTCGCATGATTTGATGATTTGATTTAAGATTAAAAGATGAATTTGTAGAGCGCGAGGAAACAGTGTGAGTCTGTTGTATGGGCTCATTTCAACGTTCAAATGCAGAAGAGAAAATGGAACACAGTGATAAAAGGATTTTTTTTCTTGTGTTGCTCATGTCTGGTTGTGATTTTGAGGTTGATGCTTCAGTAAAAAATCTGCGCCACTACTGTACGTCGTGCCAAAAAACAAGGAGAATGAAATATTTAGATTTCTAAGTGTTTCTTGTCTTGGATTTGAAAAGTGTGTTGTTTTACTCCAGCACATAAAATATTTTTTTTATTTAACATTTTAGTCATTCAAAGAACACAAGAGTTGGTGGAATGAGTTGGCTTAATCTAACATAATAATGAACAAAAGTCAGTCTTATTTCATTGTTGCACAGACAAGAGCTTTGAATCATTAACTGACGGATCAAACAAAACAAAATCACTTACAAAAAATGTTGTGGGTTTGGAACAAAAAATATAAGTCTGTATACAAGTGTTCCCAAGCTTTGCCTTACAAACATCCACATCCATGTAAGACAGGCTCTTCATCTATGCTAGGGGTCTAAGCTATTGAGAATTGTCATTATTGATTGTTAATCTGATGATTATTTTCCATAATCGATCAATAGTTTAGGTTAAGAAGTGTTTTAAAACTACAGAGACAGATTACACCAAAATGACCGAATGAACCTCCTGGTGGAGGGATGTGGTATGGGTCAATATAGAACCCATTCAATGTCGATGTGGATCCTTATCACTTTCTACAACATTTTTCAACATTTTCACCATTTATAATTGTAGTTCACGGATCTTGAAAAGAAAAAATCAAGCACATTAAGCCTATAATGTCAAGCGTTTGTATTCTTTATTTTAGCAGGATATTTCAAACTTTATCGTTTATTTTAACTATTTCTTCGGTTCATTATAGCTCAATATTTTCAAAATGTTGAATTTATTTTTGCTAAATATTTCAAGTATAGTTCCTCTCTCTCTAAAGCCTTTAGCCACTACCTAAGTTTCTTTTCACTTGCCAACTAGTTTTCATGTGTTCCTGTGGCTTTAAAGTGTTACATCTGACTCAGGCTGGTGGGAGGTGTCAGCCGGACTGTATCTCATTGTTGTGATAAATCTACCAAGGATCTGACACAATTGGCCGGGGATTTTCCTCCTACGCACAACTGAGTGCATCTATTTTTTTCATATTTAAACTTGATCAGAACTAGACGATCTTTACACCGACCCCCTGGAAACTGCTCAAGTGGCCTCTGGGATGAAACCACTAAAGGCAGTGCTACATTAACACAGCTATTATCTGCTTCCGTATCTGCTCATCATTTAGCAGCATGTGGTCTTATTCCGTTTTAAAACCCGTCTCACTCATCTATCATCTGATGCATTTTGGATCATGTTCAATTCGCTCTCTCACATTATTGATGGCCCTCCAGATTTACCTCTCACAATGTCAGCTGAGGTGATGCATATTGAAAGGCTTAGCACCCTGCTGACATTAGGGCTCTACCATTTGATCTCCTTAGGTTCAGCAAAGCTGTGAACTCTGTGTTGGGATATACAAAATAAATCCTATCAATGGAACATTCGCTCAGAAGGGGGTTGAGTTGCTATTTTATGAGAGAGTCAGTAATCCTATAAAGTCTGGATTTGCCTTTCTTTATGAGGCTCAGTATTCAGGTGGATCTTATGGGCTTACGAGCAGTCAAACATGCACAAATTATAAATAATTGTCAAAACTGACGTCCTGATTGGTAATTGAGAGAAATCCAAGATATCCCTGCTTTCCTGTGACGGTGCCCCCCATCAACTTTACTCTGCGAGATGCTGGGTACTGTATAGTACCTCAGAGAATCAATGGCAGTTTCAGTCTGATTCTCACCCCTCCATCTGCTCATTTATTTTCATCCTCACTCTGTTGCAGAAACATTTAACCTCTCCCTCGTGCCTTCTAGCATCGTGCTGTGGCAAATAATTATTGTGCTATATTGGGTGGCAGCGCAGCTAATAAACTACAGCAGACTGTGAGCGGCACCATGCACATCCTTTAAAACCGAACAAGGTCAAGCTGGATTTGTGAGCATCAGCATGTCTTAAAGACACCAGGGAGCCAGAACTCTTCTCTGCAGCATCTCTGACCACGATGGTACAAGTCTCTCTCATGCCTGCTTCCATTACAGAGCTCAACATTCACCAAGCACAAACAAAAGGTGATTTACAAGTCTGCTCGGTTAGAAAATTAGGATTTTGTTAGCAGGTTGCATGCTTTATTTACCTGCCAGAGCCCATTCCGACACAAATCCGAATTCACTGCCAACACTGAAATGAATTATATTTGTATGGACCTAATGAATTGATAGCAATTCAATTCATTGCTGTCTTTATGCATTTAATGCATTGCAATACAGTAGGATTCAATGGTATGTGATGCAACAGCATCAACATTTCAACTGTAAATCTCCATAAGTAAATGTGACTGCTTGCAAGGGACAATTACAGTAGATAACTTCTAGGTGTAAATCCTATATGACAACTGGGATCCCTCTTCAAAACATCCAAGACTTAAGTGAGTTTCATTCATGGATATCTACGTAGAGCAACTTGTTTGAAACAGATGGTATAATGCATCTCTGGTCTTTAGTAAAACACACTCTCTCTTTTTTTAGCAAATATCACTTTTACTGCTCGAGAACTGAAACAACAAGTTTTAGTTACTCACAAAATGAACACAGATCATCATTGGGGCTGTTTACCAAACAGAACCCAATTCTATTTTTATGCACTTTGCTCCTAGCTTTTTTTTTTAATCAGCCCAGTCATGTGTCCCTCACAGCAATGCGACCATGAAGCAGGAATGTGAAGTTTTTTTTTTTTCTGTTATGCACATGAAACATGTGAACTACATAGACTGATTCAGACTAAGTGTCTGAAGGAGGTGAATCACAGGTTGTTCCTTCCTGCAGCAGAAAGAGTGTACAACCAGTTTGGCTCCCAGTAGAACCACACGCACCCATTATGGATTTCTGCACAACTAAATTTGTTCATTTATTCTGTCTGTCCAATACATTGGTTAATGTGCAATCCATTCACTGTATATATTATCACACTGTACATGTTTTATTTTTTTAGCCTGTATATATTTGTTTTTATTACATTTATATGTTTCTATATGTTTTACATTTCCTTACACTTAAGTACTGCATGTTACTTATTAGTACTGACTGATGACTTTTGACTCTTGATGCTGTAATATTGCAAATTTCCCCACAGGGGGGACTTATAAAGGATTATCTCATCTTATCTTAATCTTCCAGAGAAAAGGAAATAAATACATTACATTGAGGTTTTTTGTCGGCCTGTGGCCTTTCAATCAGTTTACATGATCTCCATGTGCAGATATTGTGGAATTACAGATGCTCCAATTTGTTTTTCCGGCTGTTTAAAAGTCTCAAGTTAAAAAGATCTAGAGTAAATTTGAAAGTCTCTCATGCAACAATATGGGTGAACTGCAACTGCTGATGAACACCATGGTATCGGATCAGATATTCCATAGCAATAATTTAATACACACAGGACGCACAGTATGACATTGTTAAATTTGTCCTATTTATTCATGTGGTCATGAGATGTGAAGAGAGGAGCGACAGATGCTGTGTCAATAACAACAATGCATGGAGCAGGCATTTAATCAACCATTTCAAATTCGGAAGCAGGTTTCAAATATTATACAAATATTATCTTGAACATTAATCATTTTAGAGATCTAAACCTTGGAGAATTTTTTTATCCAAACAAAACCATTAATAAAAAGGAATAATTTTCTAAAGCTACTCGACTGACACCAAATTAAAGAAACAATTACTGATGATGGATAAGTCCGGGCAAATTTAATAAAGCTTAATATTGCTTCATATTATTGTTCCATTCAAAAGTCATAGAGAGGTGAGAGTTATCTTTAAAAACTTGAACAAGTGTGCAGCGAAGGACTCCATGCCTCACAGTGGTTCCTCACGGTGGTAGTGGACTGCACCATGTTAACTCGAGGCTAAATGCGACCTTGGGCACTCGCCCATGGCAGGTGAAGTTAAGTGTGTGTTGGTAAGGACTGTGGGTGAGGCTAGATCAGATGGCCTAGGAGATAATGACATCGACGGTCCAAATATGTCTAATCATGCCTGAGGCTCCTACTTTAGCTGCTACTCCCCCGGGGAGCTGTTAAGGTCAGAGTATTTTTTTCGGTCAGTATTTTGTCAGAATAAATGAACAATTATCATTGAGGTAAAGTTGATGCAGATACATTTTGGACACATTTTGAGAAATGTATGTACATATAGTGCATGTGTGAGTACACACTGGGAACATAATCACGGATTAATGACCTGATAAAAGCCATTGTGGTTGTTGTGTTTTGTATAATATTAGTTTTTCAACAGATTGGAAGAGTATGATTGTGATAGGGGAAATTAAACAGAATGCAGCAGCAGACTGCAAATGAATATGACTTCATAAAGATCTCATTTGTATTTTATGTTTGACTTTGATGGCCCTCTGGATTCTGAAATATGCACATCAAGCAGAGAACATCTGAATAGCTCATAATGATGAAGAAATTTATGGGCTCCATTGTTCAGACTGCAGAGGTCTTCTTCCAGTTCACGACTCAGCTGAAAGCACTCAGCAGCACGTGGCAAGAAGTCAGAAATCCTGACTGTCCACTGCAGTTACTGTCAATTGCAAATCATTGAAGGCCACCCTCTTTCAGCGGAGGCTATATCCAAGGACTCTGTCACAGGAAGTGGGAGGCAGATATTCAAGTCAGTCAAATGGATGACGCAAATGCTTTCATTCCAATTCAAAGAGACCTCGGCTGCACAGCGAGAATCTAGCAGAATGAGAGAAGGTTGTGGACTAGCTGCAGAGATGCTGCCGAATGAGCTCAGTTTCCAACATGCAAATACAATGTTAGAAACTAATGTGTGAGCTGAGACATCCAGGCACGACAGATGCCATGGAAAGAGAGGAAATGATGACAGCGGCAACTGTTTCCCAGCCCCAGAGTGTTTCATACTTTAGCATGTTTACTCAAAGAAAGCACAGGATCCATCAAGAAAACATATAAGTACTTTATGCTCCTTAAATATTAAGCACCCTCTCACTCTTCTGTAGAAGCATGACTTCATGTCATGTGGGATATTCCGTATGACATTAAATTATACATTTCTCACAAACCCATAAGTGTTTAAGAAATCTCTGTTCACTCTGCGCTCCTGCCTCATTTCTTGTTAACCCCAGTTTAGTTGAAGTCCAAAGAATTTTTTATTTGAAAAAACTTTTCTTGAGTGGTGTTGGCGGTATGACAGCAGGTAGCATGTTGACATTTTTCTTTTCAGAATCAAGAATTATTCTTAAGTGCTCCCTGATTAGAGGACATACTGTCAGAATTCAAAGAAAGCCTAATTAACCTGTAGCTTTGATTTCAATGGGCACTCAAAAGCACAGCTGTTTTCAACCCATTAGACTTTCCAGGCATTTAATCCAAGGTAGTTTTTCTTTTTCTTTTTTTACAAATCCTATGTTTTAATCTAACTTTTAATAAGGTCTGATCTAGAACCTGTGGAAAAGTGCAACACAATTGTTAGAGTTGACGGTTTTAGACCCAGTTCCGTTGTATGAATAGTAAATGCACTAGCACACATCTGAGCACCCTTGAGTGTGATCAGGGGCATTGAAAATGACACAGATACAAATAATTGTGCATTTGACCAGCCAAGTCAATGGCTCAGTATTTCACTGTTATTTTATAGGCGGTTAATCGGGATAATTATATGTGCCAACATAGGTGAGCGTCCAACAAGACATTTCCTTAACAGGGAAGTGTTATCTCCTCCTACCTTTACACCACCGTTACAATAAAAATCAACCCCAGTGCAGGTGTACATGACTGGAAAAGGGAATGGAATTGGACTGATTGGTTTATTGCATGTTATTCCCGAACATTCCCATGATTAAATACGAGACAAGTCTTGAGCCATGCCCCTGGCAAGACATTTTTCACCGGCCGTTAAACTACTAGATTTGACAAACATTTGCTTAGATTCTTACAATAGATTCCTTGACGAGTCTGAGATTTGCACTGATGATTGGAAGCATTTTCACCAGTCTAAAGAATGCAAAACAAAAGGCATGTATTTTCCAAAGATAATCCTGAACATACCCGAGTGTGCCCCTCTCTCTAATGACCCTTAGCTTCATTGTGATTGGATGTGATTTTTTAATTAGAAATAATCTAATTACATTGTGCTAAAAATAAACAGAAGCTGGAACCTAAAACCAAAATAAAAAAAAAACAGCTGTCAGAGGTTGATTGGAATAGATGGAAATAAAAAAGCAGCCTCCTGTAAATAAAAGTTTCCAGATAAGACAGATTAAATTTAGCAGTGGGAAACAAGTGCTGCTTTTACTGTTCAGTCATGTTCATTAGAGCAACCCCACAGGTTTCCGAGTCAAAGCAGATGATGCAGG
This sequence comes from Pleuronectes platessa, assembly GCF_947347685.1. Taxonomy (NCBI): domain Eukaryota; kingdom Metazoa; phylum Chordata; class Actinopteri; order Pleuronectiformes; family Pleuronectidae; genus Pleuronectes; species Pleuronectes platessa. The sequence goes on from NC_070633.1 coordinate 12,640,990, forward strand.
TCCCTGACTTATGTGGTGAGCCCCTGTGGTCAGCGAGGTGGTTGACCTGCATTGATGTGCTCCAGACCAGACACAGCTGTGCAAATATTGAGCCAGGCCAAGCAGAGGCATGGCCATCAGCCATCAGTGTGGCTGCGTGCTCTGGCATCAGGTTGTTTGAACAGGGCCTGTATTCTCTAAACTGCCTCCATAATTCTCTGTCTTTTATTCTCCAGCCACCACAGCTCGTATAGCGTCTTGGGCGTCATGATGTTGAAAGGGCATATGTCTGTTGCTTGACAAATTCATGTGAACGCAGTCAATCGAGAACTTCATAGTTACACCGCACGACTACACAACAAGTTGACTATTTGATTATGGAGCACCTTTCTGCATAAATTTGCATCTTAATTCCACAAAAAAAACACAGACAGTCTTAAAATGTCTATGTAAGTACTTCATGCTTTACAGCGTAGAGAACATATTAATACCACTGGGGGTTGTGCAAAAACAGGGATGTTGACACAGAAAATCTACCAATTCATGCATTAATTAGCTTAATTAATGACCTCGTTATCATAACTGGTTATGTTTAATATATCATGGTGATTATGAGGGAACAGTCGGCGGCTGAAGGGCCTCTCTCTTTTTTATTGTCTTACGCTGTGATGTGAAATGAGTCAAAGGAGTTAAAAGGCAGATTTTCATGAATAATTGCAAGTTTTTACAACAGACGACTTGGATTTCTCTCTCATAATTGGGCCAACGGAATGTGTTAGACCCTGCAACTAGTGCAGCAGCGCAAACCTTTTTGGAGCAGTACAGACGAAATGCATTTACCCCCCCCCCCCCATCACATCCTTTTGCTGAATATTAATTTCACATCCTGTGATTTGACCAGTAGACTTGGTGCATCCCCTCCCGCCCGGCCAGGGACCGTCCATTAATGGTCTCTGGATATCTGCAGACGCATGATAAAATATCATTATCGGCTCAGCAAAGCAATTTGCACTGCACAAGAAGCAGCAGCAATGGCATTTGTGGATGTTAGTTGCACAAAGCCAAGAGTGACAGGAAAACAACACATACAAGCCTATTTTACTGTCCAGTCTGTCAAAGATGTGTCACGCTCCATCCTCTGCACTGTTGTCATGGTAAATGAAGACTCAAACAACTGAAGTGATGGTGCTGCTGAAATGGCAGGCTGTGAGCACGGAGTCAGAGGCTTGTGTAAAAATCTCTTCATACGCCTGTTATTTGGGAGGTCTAGGACCAATTTACACTATGATAGTTCAGCGAACAAACAGACAACCACTATTACAGATGTTCTCCATTCAATGGACGGAGAAAATACAGGGGAGAAGAAAGAAGAAAACAAAAAACAAAAACAAATTAGAGTACAGATCTCTCTGGCTCTTGTACTGCTGACGAGTAATACAACTTCGCTACACATTTGAATGTATTTTTTCATAGGTGGACTTTGGGAAAGGAAACTAATCCAGTGCTTCTTCTTTAGCTATTCAGCAGACAAGATGCTCACTGGCATCACATTTTAGGACCCCACCAGCTTTTTGTTTATTTTACAGTGGTGGAGGTACTCAAACATTTTAAAATAAAAAAACTACTGATAAATTGAAAGAAAAATGTAGGGTACTAAACAGTATAACTACTTGATTGTTTGTAAAGTAGTAAAAGTAAAAATACACTGAGTGTAGCCTATTCCCCAAAGCAATGGTCCAACATTATTATGGTTCAGTCACAGCCTCTCCTGAATCCATCTCAGCTCTTTATTCACCAGTGATGCTGCTGCTGCAGGAGGAGGGGTCTAATGTTAACTGCACACTCTGAAGGGATCTGAGTGACAGGCGATGGATAATTATTAAAAAAAATAATGGGGGCACTCAGAGTGCATACTCCCGCCAGGGCTGACTGACCACTTTATCACCTGTACGAGTTTCGAACAGAAAAATCAAGATCATTATCCCGATTGGCACCAAATTGAATCTGTTAATATATATTAGCACTCTGCACCATAGAGGTTTAAAAAACAAATCTTAAGAAATTCCTAAAAATGTCTAAAAACTTTTAATCTTGCAATGTGAAAAGAAATTGAACAACTGAATCTGCCTCTTTGATCTAATCCACTCCAAAAGTGAATGGCTTTTTCTGTTGCCGATAAACAACCCTTCAACCAAGTTGAAGTTGAACAGAAAAACAGTGATGAAAACACAATGTAAGAAATGCTCAGCTCTGATAAAATACACAACTCCTTGGTATTGTAGATTATTCAAGGCTGGAATCTGACTCTTAACTGTCCATATATGTCTCCTTGAGAAAGACTGGAGCCCGATAATGTATTTATCCCACACGATTCCTATGGCTTTGATAAAGCATGAGGTGTGTTGCTACATATTTCTAATGACTCTGGTCGACACCTGCAGCTGTGATAGACAAAAACACACTGGACATCTCACAGGCAACACAGGTCAAATCTCAGTTTGACAGTTAGATCTACAGCAGTGTAGGAAACAGCCCTACAAGGAAGGGCAGCAGAACAACTAAAGCTATACTCTCCAAACCCAACAACCATGATAAACCAACCAAAAACGACCATATCTAACAAAGAGCAATTGTAAGGGATACTTTTTCGTGTGAACAAACAGCCAACCACATCCTGCCAAAGCAGTTTCACCTGGTTTCTAGGCTTTTATCGATAAACAGTCAGAAACGCCATCTGCACTCGCCATGGATGGCGCCAATTGTGATACAAGTGCCATTGGTTCTTCGGTGCCATAAAGACGAATTATTGCAGGTTTTGCAAAATGCCATCTGCTTGATGATTCTTTTTTGAAACAACAATATAATTTGCCTGAGCAGATAACCGAGCTGTAATGAAAGTGCTATCTCAAGAGTTTCTCATAAAAAATGACGGCCTCACAGATAACATTTAATCATATTATCCAAGTCTAAAGGTTTGAACTTAGGTCATCGACAATTGGGCCATTATTACTCTTTTGACATTCTGCAGTTTGTACAAAACACTACAATATGTGAGCATCTTGCTGCATCGGGGTGAATCTGTTATCCCATTAACATATGATTGTTATCTAGGTGGGTTCTCCAGATGAGGTTGGGGCAATTAAAACCTCTAGATAAATGAAAAGCCAATCACTTTACAACTGGGAAATAATTTTATAACCAAGTAACACCTCTGATTAAATGTTATTGAGGCCTCTGCAGTTTTCAGCTGCTGCAGTGAGGCATTTTCTTTTAACCGAGGTTCAGGGACAGGAGCTAAACATGCAGAACAACAAAATCATAAAAGATCTCCTGTTTGTCTGTGGGCAGACATGATGGGATTTCTGTTGAGTAATGCATTGTACCGATGTTTGCTGCACAAGAACATGTCTACGCTGGGGAATTATGATTAATGTATGTGTTAGGATAAGAGCATGTATCCCAGTCCTAATAATAGTATTCATCACCTTAATGAGTCAAGAGTCTAGACTGTTTACCACAGAAGTTGGGAATTCATTTAGATATTTACTACAGGTTGTAAATCTCTCTCCAGATTCCAGATTTTGGAAACGCTTAGTCAGCCTGGGTGGTGAAAAGAGCTTTATTTATATAATCCTCTCATTCATGGCTATATGAGAGTATAATACATTTTAGTTGGAACACAAGCAGAGAGTATTTACTGGATGGCTGATCAGGTGAACTGTTAGTGTGTGTGTGTGATTGTGTGTGGGTGTGTTTGTGTGATTGTGTGTGTGTGGGTGTGTTTTTGGTTGTGTGTGCCCATCTGTAGGGCTGCCATTGTTTAGTTGCTTGATTATTTAACAACTGTATATTTACGCATAATTATCCACATTATTGGCTAATGAGTCCACACTCATTCACCTTCAACCAGAGCAATGTTAAACTCACAGTAATGTTATCACATTTGAGCTCTGGCCTTTCCAGCGGCTATAAACCCTCTTTGTCCTAATCCCTTTGCTGATATTCCTTTGTTATAGCATCCACTAATGCCACAAACTGATTAGAACAATTAACTTGTAAATTAGTTATTTTGTTCTAACTTTATCCCAATCAGCTTTGTCCATTTTAAAACACCCTTTGTCTACAAACCACAAAAAGAATCATGACTGACAGTGGTGTTCCGGAATTGTCTCCTTCGTGCTTTGAGTGCGTCTGTGTAAACTGCACACAGACACATCGAGAATAAAGTGCCATTACTGGCATCTGTCCATGCTAATGCAATTGAAGATACAAACTGAATTGAAGAGTATACATAGCATTACCAAGGCACAATAGCCAAACAGTGACAATAATAAAAGCAAACATGATGTTCACTGTCGATTCTTCACACATTCCTAGCAGGTTGATTTTCGGATATTTATCCATGACAATACATGTGCATTGCAATGTGCCTTTACTGCACAGAGTGTATACCATGCGTTCTCTCGCACTGTGGGCATCACACCGAGACTCAAAAGATGAGAATCAGAAGATGCAGTGTGTGCATGTGTCGACACACAGTTCCTACATACCTCCGCAGGCCAAACAGTCCTCTTATGAAACATGGAAACTCATTAGATCCAGATTTTTATTTGGTACTTCACTAAATTGCATCAACAAATGCGGAATAATGCAATACCAAACAAAGTGACAAAATAAGGAATCCTGGATCTGCACAAAAATGTAATGGGTTCTTCCGTTTGGTCAAGCCCCACCCCAACGCAAAACCATGGAAATCAGTTGAGTAGTTTCTTGTACAATTCTGCTAACTAACAAACGGACAAAGATGAAAACAAACTTCTTGGTGGAGATGATGAAATAAAACTGCATGATAAAATGAAATGAAGGGTATTGGACAGACTCGGAACATGTCATGTATCTTACATCACCAGGTACATCTATGACCTTGTGCCCTCGAGTGAAAAGATGGATCTTTACTGTGCGGTGGATGATGTTTCCCTTGAGAAGAATGATGTCCTTAAATGTGTTACGAATAGTATGCAAATGATGCGAGTAGAAAAATGGCATCTGCTCAGCCGTGTTAATATCAAAACATTGACATACAGTGGTCAACACTATGATTATACTGTATGGTAGCATTATAATTGTAACCCTCTCTGGGATGAGCCTTTCAACTATCGGCATGTGTTTACACAATATATATATATAGAGTCCACTCTGCAGCAGAGAAATCTGCTCAGTCTGAAAGCACAAATGTAACTTGTCAAGTGCTAAGCAGGAGTTCTTCCCTTGACGAGAGTTGCTTGTAACAAATCAGATGTTGAAAAGCCTGGGAGAGAGGTGCAATACTCTGTCCAACAAAGAGCTGAATAATTAAAGCTGAAGAAAGCCACAGCATACCACTAAGTGAAGGCCGAAACATGGAAGCTGTCACTTACAATCATCTAAATGGATGCAAATGTCACAGCTAGGCTTGTACTTCGGGGAGAACCAGCCTTGTTTATCCTAATCTCAGCCAATCACGCTGAGGAAATTCCTTGGACACCGCCTCTTACCTGAGGTGCTCTTCAATATGACTTCCGTCCGCTTAGCCTGAGTGGCTGCTCACTTAGTGCAATCTGTGCAGCTGTCTCTGGTTTGTTTGTTTGTCAGGGCTAAGACGCGCCCTGAAAACAGCCACATCAGACAATGAAGACCTGTTTCCGCATGCTTCCTCAGATAGCAGAACAGCTCCTGCGAGCAGACGGCTGCTCGTCATTGGGAGGCCTTGACGTAGTTCAGATAAGAACGTTCTGCCCAAGAGTCTAATGTTTGTAAATCAAAGCACTCCTTTTTTTTATGAAGAGGCATTCCTCACAAACGGTGATACCATAGGCTGACAGTTTAGAGCAACCCAGAATGTGACAGTCAGCTAATGTTCAATTTCTAATAAAACATATAGATATCATCACTAAGGACATTTGAAACCACGTCATATTGGCATGGTGCTCGTGCAACACGCCGTCGACTACAATAACAAGTGGATGTTTCGAAAGCGAAAATTGATTCCACTCTATTTTTTATGAGCCATGACATTTATTGTTGGCTTAATGTACTATAATAACTACATACAGTCTTGTTTGATTACATTCCCCCAAAACAGTCAAAGTGTAAAGTGATTCTTCATCTTGACACCAGGTCCGTGGTGTGAATTCAGTTCTTGAGAGTGCTTCACTGGTTTATACAGCGTAACGGAGGTGCAGGACAGTAACAGAATCAAAGCTCAACCCCACCTGAGGCGGCCAAAACACTCTCAACAACATTGATCATAATAAGTATAGTGTGGTTGATGTCAGTACTGATAGATGAATTCAACTGGCACAGTCACACATCGCCTGCAGGCTACAGGGCGAGCGCGTTTCAGTGAGACCTGGATGCATGCATGTAGACGTGACTCATTTGTTGCTTCGGGCGGTAGATCTGCCATACGAGTGGAGCAGTGGCATGACAGGGCAGGCATGAGGAAAAGCTGCATCCAGTCGGCGCCTTAACCATCAGCAGAGTCGGCCTCACACATCCCTGAGAAAGATGGGAGCTGGGCTTGAATCGTTTTATTTTCTGTTAGTGTGTGACTATTCAGTATGCATCACAATAGTATGATAAGCAGCACATCCTGTGGTGGATTAGCGGACAACGCAAAAGTATTAACTCTCGAGAACTAACTGCATTCCAGGAAACATTAATTTACCATGGTTTACAGATTAACAGAGGTAATTATCTTTCTTTTTGTGTGAGAAACATTTCAAAAGCACGAGCACCTCAGGTTTTCTGGGGCCCTGACTGATTGGAAATGAAAGTGGAATTAAAAAGGAATAAATGGGAAAAGTGAAGTGGCTCATTTTGATTGTACCATGACACCCATTATCTGCCTGTTTAATTGGCAGGGAATTATAAAAGATCACTCAGGCGACACAACCAGTTCCGGAGTGGTTCCCTGAGAAATAAATAAATAGATACAAACAAAGTTGTGCATTTGAATGCTCATGTGTCTAAGTATTTAAACTAAATATATTTTAATAAACTAGATATATTGTTGCCGGACACAAATTTAAGACAAAAAAAACGTTTTCTTGGAAAGTATGCGGATGTCAGTGTTTGAAAGGTGCAGAAAACCTCGGCACTTTGTCCCTCAGTGTAGCAGTCAGTGAAAAACGTAATGAAAGAATTTGTTGAACAGATGCTGGAGAGGAAATGTTATGTCCAATGTTACCAATATGTGACCCAACTAGAGCTGATGATGTAACGGCATTGGCACAGTATTATTTCAAATGCCAGGATAGAGTCACTGCTAACCTTTCATAAACAGTCAAAGCAGGTGAGGGACAGGATTTTTGGTAGTTATCAAGTTTGAGCAGCCTTTGGTTTACAGTCCACGTGGAGAGCAAAAGAGACGGAACACATTGATCAAAATGCATCGGCCATCAGCTTCCATTCATATTTAGATGTCCTTACGACCTAAACACCTATAAAAAGTATCACTGATTTGTGTGGAGAAATTGTCGACTTTTGTCATAAATGAAACTATTTGAACTGTAAAAAGAGTACGACAAACCGAAGACAGACTCCTGGGCTGGATGTCTGCTCACTACACTGGAAGGCTCTACATATGGGTTATTGCCCTAGAGGCAGGACAATAGCCAATGGGCTCCAAGATTACTGCTTTTCTGGTTTTATGTAGTATTCAATGCTTTGGTTCCCATTTACCAAAGTTGTATGTTGCAAATCAATTATTAAAAATGTATTTGCAACAACTAAGTATTCCCTGTACTCTTCAATTCAAGAAAAAATGTTCTTGCATTTCCCCATCTTGCTAGTTTCTTCTCCCTTCTGCAGTTTAACTAGATACAGTGACATAGATTTGAGTTATTCCGACATTAGCCTGAGAACAATCTACAAATTTAAGACATTTCACAAGAAAAAATTTGTCATTAAAATGTTTAAGGTCAACACGTCTTGGATTTAATAAATGTAACACTTGAAGACTTTTCAAGGATAAGAGGGAAGCCTGATAAAGCTTCACCATCAAACAGGACGAGGAGTCTGCAGTCACGCTGCAGCTCCTGATGACAGATGACAAGTCAGGGCATTAGTAATCATCCTCTGGGAGCTATTGATATCAGCACCAGATTTCATGGCAATCAATCCACTCAGCGGCCAGATATTTTACTAAAAACTAAAATATGAGGGTCATTATGGCGCTGGAAGAAAAGTGGGCAATCACAAAACTCAGCAGGTTCCATATTGTGGTGATAATGTTAATAAAAAAGAAAATTTTAGAATGTTCACTATTCTCTTTAACACAACGACTTTCTAAAAAATCCACAATTTAAAGTATAGACCCACCTCTGTTATCCTAACTGACAATCTCATAATTCTAAAAACGTCCGTCTGTCAGTCTGTCCCTCGCATATCTTCAGAAGCGTTCATGTTAACTTCTCCACAATTGGCAGGTGTATTGTTGAGGGCACAAGAAATGGCCCAGCAGCAGCGGCTGTGACTCAACGTAACTGATGCTGTCGATCACAGCAAAGGGCTCATCCGTGACAACATCAAGGACAACTGATTCTCCTCTTCAAGGATCTGTAGACTGAGTCGAGCTTCAGTGAACTTAGAAAGGTAAACCGCTCTTTGGGCAGCAGCGGCTTCAGGGTTCTGTGGACTGAGTCTTGCAGCCAGTCTTTACTTTCAGTGTCTTAATTAGGCTTCTGCAGGTCACTTTCAAAAAGCAAGCTGCAACCAGCATTACCACCGGTCAAGCAACATCTAAACAGTTCTAAACAGGCAAGTTTAGAACTGGCACCGTGCCAGAAAGACAAACAGAACAACTGAACTTCATTAAATAAGCTTGGAGCTGTGCCATCACACTGATCACAGTTCAGCACATGTCAGCTCCAAAGTGGATCCAGCCTTGCCGCAAAAAAACAACATAATAAATATTAGAATATAATGTCAGGGACCGAAAAACTTTTGCCAGTAGTTTGAGTTTGAGTAGAGTTGCTAAAGGCCCGGGGGGTTCTACATGAGTAGACTGGGATGCTATGGATAATGTAGGGTATGTTGTATGCTGCAGATTTTGGTCTGACAGAATATCTTGGCCAGCCCATTCTCCAGCAATTGAAACCCGGCCTGAAGACCAACAACAATTTTTAGTCTTCTAAGATAAAAAATGTTTTACTTCACTTTTGAGCATTTTTATAAATGAGATACAGGCCCATTGTTGAATCTGCTAAAGAATGGTTGCTGAAGTCAACACATGACAAATATATAATATGTGGGGGGAAAACACATGATAAAGTCCATACAGCCATCAGTTGAGAGAGACAGTTGGCCATCATGACACAAATCCTCATTAATGTTTCCATTTTTTTTAAATGTTTATGGAAATTATAACTATAACAAGCACATAAACTACACACAGCATACAAGTATCCTGAGATAGATGTTAATATGCACAAAATCCTTCGCAAAGTCAACAAAGAGAAGAGCATTAACACATAAGAGGGACAAGAGGAGGAGGAGGAGGAGGAGGAGGAGGAGGAGGAGGAGGAGGAGGCTGCGGCACCAAGCTGGGATATTAGAAAGATAAGAAGAGTAAGAGTGAGAATTATGAGATAGTGAAGATCAGCATGTTCCCTTGTTAGTGCTTTGTTCACCTCCTTATCAGACTGTTTGATCCACATCAGGAACCGTGGTCCCCAAAGAGCTATTTCTTTTTCGTCAACATTTAATGATATCAACACACTGAGTAATATTGGAACCACACTTTATATATTTACACCGTTTTGCATTCAAAACCTGTTTCACATGTTCAAACTGATCAAAATTAGCGATTGTCAGTTTAAGCAAAGGAAATACTTTTGTATACATTAAATACATTATGTTTTGGGGTTGTCTATCTGTCCGTCCCATCGTGACTGGGGTATCTCAAGAACTCCTTGATGGAATCCTTTCACATTTGGCACAAATATTCAGTTGGGCTTGGATTTCATTTTGGTAGCCAAATGTCAAGTCCATGATGGCCTCACAAAGTATGTTCATGTTTATTGATCGTGAAATCTTGACCATCTTAGGCGAATATCTTTCAATTTAGGTAAAAGCTTTCACTTGGACTCACTGACCAACTTAGATTTTTGTGGTCAAATGGTCAAGGTCACTGTGACCTCTCAGAACACATGTTTTACCTTGTAAATGTAATATCTCAGGAACAGTTCAAGGGAATTAAAAAATATATATATTTGATACACATGTTCACTTGGACTCAATGATGACATTTCATTGGGTCAGAGGTCATGGTCATGGTGGCCTCTTGAATGTGATATCTCAAGACGGCCTTGAGGGAAATCCTACAACTATTGATCATTTGTCACTTGGACTCAAAGATGAAGTGATTAGACTAAAGGTTCAGTTTAGAGTGACCTTATATGAAACTGCAAGTAGGAATATTGTAGATGGAAATTGTAGTGATTGGCGGAGGCATACAACTGCAGGACCATAATTCTAGTTACAAATTATTTAGATTAAAAAAGGTGGATAAATCTATGGTATTTTGGCACATTTTGCTGTGGTCTCTGGGCTAAACATTTAACTACACCTGACACCATCAGATATAGGCTAGTTAAATGTAGTTAAAGTTGTATTGCAAAAGTACACATTTGATTGCTTACTATATTTATAGAACTCTGTGACATCATAAGATCATTAATACTGAGGAAGTAGTGTAAGTAGTAAATGAAACTAGAGCAAAATATGTTGTAACATTTTTATTTACAGGAACGTTAGACATTGTGAGAGCTGGTTTCTGTCTTTGATTTGTGGCGAGATCATTAAAGCATATGAGAACTTCAGAGGGAAAAATCTTTGAACAACTCGGACATTTGCAAATAAAAAGTCGCTTTTTCAGAAGCCAAGAGCTTTTGAAACCACTGGTATGGTCTTCAATATGTGTTTTAACAGGTTGTTTTACTATTCATTGATTCAAATCTTCATTTTAAAAGGAACTAAAGCTGTGAAAGTAATGGAATATATTACAATAACTTTCTCAGAAATGTATCAGAGTCGAAATATGAGGTAGCATGAAGTGGAAATACTTAAGTACTTCCATGTTGTGAAATATAAAAAAAAGAAATATTTAAGAGTTACAGTATCTGTGACTTTGTGTGGTGTAAACTGTCCAATATGCACAAGTGAAGTTATCACATCTCTTTAGATGTATAGATGAGCTGGATGTTCTTCTCCTAACTGGACTAACTGGGCAACTACACCTACATTGTGGGATGAGCTCACAAAAATTGAAAAGCTGTATAACTGACAATGTTGCCTGCATGTCCCAGTGGGCTTAAGCATAATAATATAACTTTCTATTAATTCTAGCTCTATATATATATATATATATATATATATATAGTGTGGATTTGAAGAACTGTCACAAAGCCCCCAAGGATTTCCATAACTGTTTCAAAGGACTTTGGGGGCCCCAGGCATAAAGGGATCTGGGGGGCCCTTACATCAAACCTTCTGTGCACCCCCAAAGAAACACACGATACCAAATCAAATCATTCTTATCTTCAAATTATACTCTTACTCTTACTCTGCATTTTCACACAAGCAGTTGTACCACACAGTAGAGCACTTTTTCACCAGGTATAACATGGAAGAAATCTGGACATTAAGCAGAAATACTGGTTAATTAAAAATGCACCTCTCCTGTTGATTTAATGAGCAAACAGATATCATTATTCCAGTTACGATCAGTTGTATTCTTCTGTCTAAAGCTAATGTAAAACAAGCTTTCAGCACGGCCAAAATGTTTTGGCCGTGAACGGGGTTGCTATTTAATCGCAGCAATAATGTAATTAAATCCACACTCTTTCAGCCGCTCTCTTTTTCTTAGAGCTTGGTTATACATCATTACTCCCATAGAGGCCCATAAACACTCAAGTGAACTCTCCTGCTGGGTAAATATCCTCACGTCCCCCTTTTTCAGGTTTGGAGGCCGCCCCCCCGATCGTCACGAGAAATGAAACTAATGCTGTTGTGAAAATGGTTTACAGTTTATAAATTACCCATGTCTCTGTGGTGACCTGCGCCTGTATGCGCTGACCTAGCTGCCTGCTATGTATGAGATTGCATCCTTGTCATGACTGCATATCATGCATGCTCATAAAAATAGCAGGAAGCGGAGGGAAAAAGGTGAGTGATGGATGTTGTTCAAGGACATACCGTAACCGTAATGCCCCCAGTACTCCGAATAATCTCTTCTATTAGTGTGGTCATATGGCTGGAGCGTGTACAGTCATGGATCTTTAACTCAGCTATTGTAAATGTTCCCCCCCACCCCCTCCCAATTCTGTCTGTGGCCATGGCCTTAGCTTAGCATTTACTGCTTTGTCTCTTTTGTGTCAGCTTTCAATGCCAACGGCAATCAGAGGTTAAATAGGTCGCCCATCCCACCGGCGGGGACGCTGACCCCATGGTGCTTTGTTTTATGCAACAATGTTTTTCAAGAGACCAAACAGACGTTTTATGTAGAGGGAAAAGGGGAATTAATTGATCCAAGCCAACAGAAGTTTCCCAAACGCTGGCCTGGTAATAGGGGACCCGTCATCATTAGGATTGATGGCAGCAATTTATTATTAATGATTCGTAAAATGAGATCCAGTAGACCCCATTTTAAATACATTTTCCATTACGGAGGAGCTGACAAGCAACACTGCTGATTTCCCCACCAAAGCCGTTCACTGTCTCTCTCCCCCCTGTGAAATACTGTATCCCTACTTCACCCGGCACAATGTCTCACTCTGGTGATGCTTGGATTGTCCCAAACTGAAAGCATTTGTTTTAAAGCTGAGAGGTGAACTTCAAGCCCTGTCACAGTACCGTGATATTGATGCGTTTTATTTTGTTCTAAGCCACTGGATCCAGTATATCCTAACAGATATTGTCTTTCCCAGAAGAAATGCCCCCCCTCCATGGCCTCAGTCTCTGCAGCCATCTGCTACGATACAATTTCCTGTCAATCAAACTGCCATTGTTGTATTTATACAGCAGTAATCCCAAGGCTGCAAGTTAAGTCGTTTACAGAACTCATGATTTAGAATATCCCATCTTCCCTTTGGTAATAACCAAAAAATACTGACAAAAAAATAAAAAGTACTGACGAAATCAACGTGTAACACAGATGGCGCAGATTAGTGTCTGCACGACAGTGTTACTGTAACATCTGTCTGAAGTGTTTGTTTGATAGTAACACAAAGGTCCCTCTCGTCAGCTTGGGGAGAAATTGCAATCAAGATGGATTTAAAATAAGGGTCAGAGGACCACCTGAACCGGCTGACACATTGCAGCTGATTTAAATACAGACAGCATTGAAACTGCCCGTGGGCCCGCGATGAATTATTTCACAGACCTCCAAACTAGACATCTACCTTCTTACAGTAGATAAAGCTCCCTCTCCAAAAATACCATTAGCAATGCCTAGAGTGTGCTTAATAATTGATGATGAGAGCATCCGTGATAATTAAGAGTTAAGTGAGTGCGCATGTAGGTGTGTGTGTGCACTTTAAGAACCTGTGAATGTGTGGGGTGATCTCTTTGTTTCTGAAGCCACAGTTGGAGTCCATGTTTGCATGTGGTTTCGCGCCCATCAAAAAGGTGGTTAATCCTGTTGAGCTGTGAAAACAGCCCAGTAACATCCTGGTGCCTTGGCACTCATCCTCCTTTATACTCCTGCTGATGTAAGGGGAGTTCTAAGAAGCCATTACTCTAAATGACTCATTTTCTTGGCAATATTGGAGTGCAGTAGAACGAGCGTCTTCCTGGGCTTTAAGCTGATATGTTAAATGTTTTGAACGCCATAATTCTGAGCAGCTACAAGTTTACAGCAGAGATAGTGGAATTCTTTTAGTATGCAAATTAAATCAAGGCAGCCATGTAAGTAATGTAAACAAGCTGAAGACATCAACTGTGTGGCCGATTAGTGTTGGTGCATAGCTGACATTTAAACCAGATGATCTACACTGCTCCACATTTCATGTCCCCAAATAATGAATTAAGCCATAATGATCTATTCACCATTCTGAAATTACCCAAAGCATCTTTTCTACAACACTATTCTGCAAAAACCCCAATACTTTATCTATGATAGGCTGATATAAGCCGACTTTTACAAAGTCCAGACTACAAAGTGCTTCTTAAGACAGCAACTCAAACAAATAAGGCATAAAATCATGCGATAACATTACATGGGGCTGGGCAATAAAACAATGTCAATACTGCAATATAACTTTCATCAATAGAGAAATAAGAACATTTCATAAACAATATATTGTTTATGAAATGTAATCACAGTTTATAACTCATAACTGATCTACCTCAGATTAGTAAAATGTTTTTCTCTTACTTCGAATTAAAATAGATATTTACCGTGATAATTATCAATGGCAACTGATATAACACTTTTCATCTAATTATAATTTTTGGCCTTATTGCCTAGCCACAATATAAAACAATATAATGCCTTTTAGTCTTAAAGTAATTTTTAACATGTCACAGTCCGAATGTTATGGTTACTGGGGTACTTAATATGAGAACAGAGCAGTTGTTAATGTTATTACTACCACCTGTGCTTTTCTTAAGCATAAAATATTTCTTCTGAAAAGACCAGTTTTCATAAATGTGCTTTTGGAGGCATTACTCTGTTGGTTCAAATAAGAACCGACTGGGAGAACTGATAAGGCTGGATAATCACAAACTGTACAAGATTCTACCTGACATCACTGTGTCATGCCATCACCTCACAGAGTAGGATACTAATTCCCAGCAGCAACAGAGTAAATGCTGGTTTGTGTACAGTCTCACTCTTCTTCCCTCATCCTGTGCATGCTGAATCTCAGCCTCCTCATGTGAGCACAGAGCTCCCATAACCCAACTCCCACTCCGGCTCGGAGATAAACTCCCACTCCAGCTAAGCAGAGATAAAAAAACAAATGCTCTGTGCAGGGTAAAAATACCCACCGGTGCTGATACTGTGGACCAGACAGATCAGACTTACAACTTCTTACAACATAGCACATGAGAAGTAATTTGATGAAACACACACCACAAATAATAAGCTATCGTCTGCAATTTTGGCCGAGTACGCTGTAATGCTGCATTTATTTCTACATCAGAGAAGAAAATAGTCTTGTTAGTTTTTACAATTTCCATTTCAAAATGTTTGAAGGAATGTCCGTTCATTATTACAGTTGGATAAATAATTGTTATAATTTTTACATTTATAAATCCCACCAAAAACGTTTGCCTGACATACATACACCCTGTCGCCTTCACATAGGCTGCTTGTACTTTGATAGGTAGGTTTGTAAGGTTTAATTGATTGGTTTGTATACAGGCAAGTATTTGACAGTCTGTATCAATTCTGCCATTGTATTTATAGAATTTTTTAATGAAATACATGGGGAAAAAATTGCAAAGGAGACAAATGTATCTGTTCGTTTCGTTGATTTTGTTACCATGGTATCATGTTATTTTTACCAGCATCACCAGATTCAAGCGCAGTACTCCATCAAATGAAAGTCCTCGACATGAATTATGTATTCTGAGGCGAAGACCACAAGCTGCACTGCGAGCTGCGAGCTGCTTCTTTTTCTTCTGCTGTTTAATGCTGTCTCAACTTCCTGGAACTCGTCCAAAACAGCCCCATAAAAATATCCACTGCAAACAAAGTGAACCCTGGGCCAGTACATCTTGACCAATACCACCTCTTTCGGTCGGACTAAATTCTCATCCACTGGTCCGAGGCGGGTTTTTAGATCTGGTATTTTGGTTTGGACTAAAGCAAAAAGTCTGAAGGTCCAGACCAAACAAGGGAGACGTGAATGCGCCCAAAGCCAGGCTGAAAAAAGCACAGGCTGGAATGTTACATTTCCACTTGGTTCAGGGCCATGTTCAGACCAACATTAGCAGGTTTCATTTACAAAGCACTGGACTCCAGCAAAAGGAAAGCATGGTTGTAACTTTGGCCATATGGCAAGGTGCTTTAGTGGCCAATTAAATATCAACACTCAAGCTCTCACTCCTTGCAGATTAAGTTCTAACGAGAATGGTTTCATTTTACTTTTTATCCAAAGTCATGTATCCTGCTAGGTGATTTCAGGTAACAACACATATCATTGCTCATTATATAATCTTTTTAAACCTTATAAACTGCCGCCATGTCTTTGCAGATGTAAGTTGCAACAGCAGCAGTTCATCTCCATCCAAAAGCCTCTTACAACGTCTGAGTTTAGAGTTTGTTGTATTCATCTGTAGACTGTCTGTACAGTGGGACAGGATTCTAGGTGGTAAAAGAGGTTAGCAGGGTTTGAGTGTGTGGTGGGGGCTGGTCCGCAGCACCATTAGCCAAGTACAGACTTTTATTAGTGACAGAAGAAGCCGCTATAAATTACTGAGCAACATTCAATCTCATTTGTGTTCGTCTTTATACAGATTTCCTGCCTCCATCCCTGTTTTGTGAGAGAACATCAAGCGTCATCCAAATAATACAAAGTGTTGTAGAGTCATTTGTGATTCAAAAATAATATGAAACAATGTTTCATGTTTACTTCTCATGGGAATATCCCAGAGTAGAGGCTTTATGGCTGGCTGTTCAGGAAAATATAAGACAAATCATAGCCTAAGATATTCTCTACACACAGTCCCTATGTCCTCGGGGATCCATCCCCTCTGATCAACCTCCCTACACCTCTAGCAGACTGGATTCATATGGCAATCATGTTGGGTCAGAGGATTACAGTTAGTGGAAATCTGTTGATTCCCAGGTGTTTTGTTCTCTCAGCATGGAGACGTAGCAGCTAATGAGAAACAGTCTTAAAAGATCAATAATGAATGTCGTTTAAAATGTCACAAGTACCCATGTCACATTAAAAGCCCTTCAAACCTCTCAGAATCAGGTTACAACCCAGTTTTTTTTCTCAAATTTATTCTGAAGGATGTTATCGTATATTCTATGTAGCCGAGAGGTAGATTTTGTTGTAGAAGTTGTTGATGATGAAGGAAGGACTCCGAGGACCTATTACTTTCAGTATAACAAAGTTTATTACACAGAAGTTTCACAGGTCAGGACGGGCATCTAGAAACCTGGAGACATCACACAGCCAAATGGTGAAAATCTGACGTGCGGGGGTCTTACACACAGTTATATAGGGACATTGGTTCCGCCCTTGACTTCAGGTAAATGACGTCCCCTATGGAATGTTTAACTAAATAAGGGCACGTTTTTGTGTCCGAACATATAGACACATTGGTCAAAAACATTCCCTCTGTATCCATCCATCAGATGGTCGGAGACAACACCCGAAGTCAAAGGTCATCCATCAAACATCTGGAGGGCTCTCCGAAAATGTCTAAGAGTCCAGAGGGCAGGCAACATATATGTAAGCCTGTCATTATGTTTTAAGCACATACCAACATGTTTTATTCTAACGAATACACGACAATGTTTTGATGATTTTATATATTCACAGTAGAATATATTTCTTATTGTATTGATTTACTTGCTACAGTTGCATTTTGGCAGTTACTGTATGAAAGCCAAATAGTGATAAAATAAACAATGGACTTTTCTTAGTCATACACAGCGGGCTGTTTCCATTTTGAATATTTTAAAGATACTCTAAAATTACTGTTGCTGGTCCAACCTTCTTAAGTTGTTAAGTGTTGCTGATAAACTGATAAACCCTCAGACTCATTAATCTAATACTCAGACCAGCTTTCCTGAATTTCATTATCTCTCAGAATATATACAACCCCACCCCCCACCACGCAGCGCCTTGTGCTTTTCTAACCCAGAGCAGTTTTCCGTCCAATTGCACATTAAGCACAAACTGACTCATTGATTCTGAGGAAACCTCCTATCAAACTCGCATCACTTGCAGGTATATTATTGCCATTCTGTGCAGTGTGTCAGTAAACATTTTATTCACTGGAGCCATTTCAGCCTCACTTAGCTGCTGCCCCCCCCCCCCCCCCCCCCCCACACACACACACAAAAGATGACTAAAATAAAAATGTATATTTTAACCTGCTTAACATAACAAATAAACGGACAAATTACCATTTAAACAACAGAGCGGTGTACGCATTCACATATGCTCAAGTATTTACTTGTACATTTCCCCCTCTTCCCCCTGTAAGAAAGCATCAGTACTTAGAACAGTCTTACATCTGAACATTAGCTACCTTCCATTATTCATTTTGTGTGATACATTCTGTGTTAGTCGGACTGAAAAATGAAATTCATGAATTCAAAACACACTCAGTACTGTACCGTGTAATTAGAGGCGTATTATGCACTTAACTGCAATTTGAATAAAACAATGCAAATCACTTTCCGTTGACACTTTTAAGGGAGGATACTTTACTTTTCACTTAAACCCACCAAGACGTGAGGAAGATCTCAAAAAGGTTGTCCTCTGAAGATCCCATTAGGAAGGTCTGGACCTGTGCTCTGACTCAGCTACTGGCCTGGTGGCACTTTGTACTCACTGCATGTTGTGTCTGGCTAAATCGATACACAACAGCTGCGACTGTTCTGCAGTTGCATGGCTGGTGAAAATATATACCACACGATGCTGACCTCAATCGGCTCCTTAGTCTTTCAATTAAACCATGATGTCTCTTAAACACCCATCTCCTGTAGTAGTTATCTTAACCACATTTTATTTTGGAAAGTGACTTATATTAACTGTCTGTTTGATAGAAGCCCCACTCTCCGTTTCACTTCTCATACAGACAGTGATCGTCTTTCATAATTCAAGCCTTATAAGTCCAAAATTTACTCTGAGATGAAGGTCTCTTAATGTGATCCAGGTTTATTGAATTACATATCTGCTTTAGATTTATTATTTGGACTAAGCTTATAAATCTACCTAGTTTATTTATGTTTCATATAGTACCTCAAAGCCCATAGGACTTTCAATGGACTGGACATTAAATTATAACAGCAAACTAACATGGGCTACATAAAATACTGTACTATTAAGTACTCAACAAGTAAAAGTGAATTATGTGGCAGTGCTTGCATAGAACCGTTTCCTAATAAGAAGGCTGTTCAGACTTCAGAAGAATGTAATATTGGCTGCACATAACTGAGACTGTGCAGCAGCCTTTTTACTGAGCCATGGGAAAATTGATTGCAATATAAACACATTTAATGAGTCTGATGATCACTGGAATTCAAAGCTAATTTGACTGAGTATCACAACAAAATGTCGCTTTGGGAAATACGGAGTATTCAAGCCAATGCCAAGAATTCCACATTAATTGGTCTGTCAAATTAAATTATGCATTGGATTACAATTCTGACTCTGACCATTGAACAAACACACGACTGCCCACACCATGCCAAAGCATGCAATGAATTAGTTGGTGAATATGTGAAATATTTCCAATAGCAGCTCATTTACTTTGTACACTTCCTGGAAAACCAACAATCTACTAAAAATATCTTTAAAAAAAGTCTTTGTATTCACATCTTTCTAAGTCATCTGTATGATCCACTGGGAAATGTTTGCACAATCAAGGTCTAGGTAAAAGCATGATCAATTTGTATCTATGCTATTTCCACTCTCCCTCTATCAAATTGCAGATTTTAGGGAATGGGTTGTGCCTGGAATTTATGATGACTATTAGAGACACTGGCCCGAGTGCAAAACCAAGACAGTGGGAGAGAGAAATATTTTTATAAGAACATTACTTCAATAAAAAGATTAAATTCAGAGCGAGCCAAAAATGTTTCATTCTTATGAAACACGGAGTGCAGTATTTATGCCAACCTATAATCAGAGACCTAGAGACTGAAGTCCCACAGGAGAATTGGATGCTCTAGTAATGGTGACATATTGAAAAGCGTAGCACTTTCCCTTTTACAAGACAAACTGAAGTGATATAGCATGATGGATCTTCTACCTCATATAGACGACTGTTCCTCGAACACCAGAGTGCCCACACTCACATTCTGTGCCACTGGATTCATCTGTTTACAAACCCTTATTGACAGACTTACACAAAGACACGGAAGTACTCTTTTTAAACTGCTTTTATCAGGGTTAACACAATTGAAAATGTCCTGTGTATTTTAAAGAATGTGCATTAAATAACCTTTTTTTCATTGAGCTGTCTTTAAGCAAGAAAAAAAAAGAATAAATAAAAACATACAAAGAGAGATTTATCATTGTATGCTACTTGCAAGGACCGGGCAGTCCATTGAATTTTCAAGGTAAATCAAGATACTTTCGAACAAACAATAGGATGAGACAGTGCAGTTTATGCGCTTATTCTGTGAAGCAAGTGTTTGCATCTCACTCTCCTTGCAACCCCACCCCACTCTCGTCTGCGAGTAACCCAACACAACTTCTGCATCAACAGTTCCCCTCAACACTGCCGAAGAAATACAAACAGTGTTGCGATTATGGTTTGGATTTATGATGTTCTACGTCTTATTATACACAACTGTGTGTTCTGTTAAGCTGGAGAGGAACACCTTTAATTGTAATTCTACTTAAATCAGCCTGTAATTGTAAAGAAAAAAAACGGAGGTACTATATTAAGCATATTGTTATTAAATACAAGGTACTTATTATAGTTTTTCATTTGCAAATATTGAAGCTGTATGTTCATGTAGGGAAGGAAACTGTCTTTATATTTTATTATGATTAAAGTCTATTTTAACAAAAGTGCTTGTGAAATCATGCATGTAGCTTTGACTTATAACTGAACAATTGCACCACTTATAATATAAAATTCCATCACACACACCCACACATACACGCACACGCACACACACATACATATAAACAGGATGAAATGGCACAGCAGCAAAAGTATGAACTGAAAAGAACAATTATCAGAATGAAAATTGGTGGTTATGAATTGAATGTCATTTATAATAAGCCTCTAGCATATTTTACAGCATAGGGCGTCTTCACCAGTACTATTGCAGGATACAGGAACTTCTTAAAAAAGTTTGTTCCTAGGTACATTATTGGAATAACAAAAAAAATGATTTACCGAGTAGCATTAGGGGGGAATCTGTAATCTATTTTTGAACACAGTAGTTGGGAAAGCGTTTGGGGAAGGTCTCAGAACACTTTTTTATAATGGTTGTTTCCGGGGAGAGGCAGTGGAAGTTGGCTTTAAACAACTCGGCTGGAATAGGGTCAAGTGGATGACTTCATCCTGCTAATTGCAAGACTGATTGCATCTTCTGTCATCATATTATAAGATGACATTTTTGGTGGAGGTTGCTGTACAGGGAGATCAAAGAGCTGTTTCATCCACACTAGCATCACTGGCTCATATAGCGATAACTTTTTCATCTAAGAATTTCAAATACTTCTCAAACACTGGGAGAATCAGAGCCTCCACATCTGTAGACACCCGGGCAGAACAGTACCAGACAGTAAAGAGCCTGTGCATGTGCATCTCAATTAATAGCCCGCTTGTCCATACAGGGGGGAGAGATGTTCATTTTTAGCTTATGGTTTAAAAAACAGAAAGGCTAGAATGTTTCTGTTCAATTTACGTCATATTTTACTACACTTTTTGTTGTGGAAGTTTCCTGGAAGCTGGTGAAAGGAGAACTAAGGCAGCAGCTGTTGTCTTATGCAGAAGATTTGAATGTAGACTTGAGGAGACCAGAAGGTGAAACAATATACAAACGCTTACACAGTAACATGAGCAAATGTCACCCTCAAGTCTGAAGATGTCTCCCATTGCCGTCACTCTCTCTGTAACATGTCGGTGTTTGGATTATATCGGATTGTTAAGCTTAAAGCAGTGATTTTCAACCAGTGTGCCATGAGAGATCGTCAGGTGTGCCGTGGGAATTGATCTAATATCTAGTGCTGCACCAATGTATCGGCCGAACATCGGTAGCGGCCGATATTCGCCTCTTTTACTGACATCGGCACATCGGTAATAATCTTGACTTTCACCGGGTCATTGGCCGATGTTCACTGGTATTTGTGGTTAAACCGCGGGGCACGTGCTGCGGCTGGGGGAACAGTCGCCCCATCACTCATCTCTCCGCGCCACCGGAGGCTCGGTGTTTGGCCCGCCTCAACGTTTTTTTTGGGGGGGGGGGGGTCCTCGTCCGGTGGGCATCGCTGGTGCGGGGGGCTTTCTTTCTCTTGGACCGGGGGGGGGTTGTACGTCGCCGGTGCGGAAGGGGGCCGGGTACGGAGGACAGCGGCGACGACTCTGGACGCGTGTCGGGCCCTTCTCGCGGATCACCTCAGAGACCAGATCACCTCGGAGGGGGCCCCCCACGCGATGGAGGGTTCCCCCAGCGGCGCCTCGGCTGGCGCCTAGCAGCTGACTTACAACTGGTGCGGACCAGTAGCCTGGATGCCAGACGAACTTAGCCCCGCCCACAACATTTTTGGTCGGGCAGTTCGGTCTGGAGTCGCTCCGTTGAGGAAAAATTATGCGGGCAGCGCTAATAATATCACCCGTTGATCCAGTAGATCGCTGCACGGCTTTGTGCCAGTCACACCGGAGGCTGAAGCACCGCGCTGCGCCAAGGCTGCCTCGCGGTGCTTCAGTCTCCGGTGTGACCGGCACAAAGTTTTAACATGGGAGTGGATGGGAGCCAGCTGTTATTTAAGGCTTGGCGCTGTGCTGAAGCGTCCGGTGTGAACCCGGCGTTAGTAAATAACTCACAATGCGTTGCTTAGCATACGTCACATACTATGTTGCTCTGATTGGTTGTAGGTCTATCCAATTGAGCGAAGAAGAATTTTACTTCCTGGTCAGTTGAAACACGCCCCATAATCACAGCCCAATGGAGCGGTCTCAGACTCACATTCTGACTAGAATTGTGAGTCTGACAACGTCAGGCTAGCGGAGCAGGGGAATCCGACGGTTTAATTACAACAAAGCATCGCGAAGGCCCACGGTGGGTGTTGACTGCCCAGTGCTCTGAATGTCAAAGTGAAGAAATTCAATGAAGCGCGGGTAAACGACGGGAGTAACTGTTGGCACTGAGAACAGGTCAATCAGAGGAGGGCTGTTTTAGACAGGGTTAAAAGGTGCTGTTTTAAATTATCCTTGTGGTATTTTGACCAAAATATTTTACAGACATTTCATTAAGACCCCAAGGAATCGACTTGTGGTAACATGGGCATAATATGTCTCCGTTAAATAAAGTTTAGTTAAATCAAATATTGTTTCATAAATCTGATTCAATTTGTGCTCATTAAAAGCTAAGAGTAATAAAGGGCTGAAACAATTTAAGATAGTGCTTTTTAATATATTTAGAAACTATATTACTAACTTTATGTACTGTGTTAGGCCATAGAGTGTCATTTTGTTACACTTTGGTTTGTGGTGTGCCCCAGTATTTTGTAAATGTAAAAAATGTGCCACGGCTCAAAAAAGGTTGCAAATCACTGGCTTAAAGTATGCATTCCTAAATCACATTGTGTCATTACGTCTTGCCACTGGCTTCTCTGTCTGGGCATCTGAATTAGAATTGAAAGTCCATGAGCGTAGACACTACAATGTACTGCTGGTTTGCCCTTCACAACCTGACCTTGGGCATTGCTTGGAGAGAGAAGGGAGTATTTGTGGAATTAGACAGGATCTATTCCCCTAACGGTGTGAACATGTAATAATAATGTGTGAGGATGGTCAAAAATTCATACTCACTTTCATGTCAAATAGCGATGCACATGTTGTGTTCACCACTTGTGGAAGGCGAGGCGTGGAAGATATGAGCAGTGGAAGAAACCACATATATGTGCTAACTATTATGGACATTATTACATTACTTTTCATGGATGCAAAGGCAGTAACAAGGAGACACACTGTACAAAATAGAATGATAAAAACAAAGCCTACTAAGGCTTCTTTGGCTTTTATTGTTCAGTTATATGAGAAATGTTAAAAGTTTCACAATGGCCTTCCTTCACCTCCACCACAGATAAAAAGTTGTTTATTTCACGTAATTTTTGTTTGATTTGGATAAAAGCCGCTGTAGATGTATATAAACTGGGCAATAATCAGTTTTTGGCAGACAATCATCATGAACACTCACTAATTTCCGATGCACTCTACTTAATTTTGCTCTGGAACCAAGCCTGTGAGCGCCAGCTGCTTTGTTCACTAAAGCTACGATTCCAAAATCAATTAAATAATGAATTGATAGTTTGAGTCGGCTCAATCAGAACATGTTAGTAAGTGTTGCCAATCAGCGGCTGGTTTATTTATTCATGCCTTAAAATGCGTGTCTGCAATGGAATTCAACTTGTTCATGAAATAATCACAGGCCAAGTATGGATCAGGAGTAAACCCACTATCAATAATACAGTGTGACAGCGACAGTTAAATTAAGTCAATAGAGGTAGAGATACAAATTGAGGCCATGCAGGGAAATAAAATCATTAATGGAAAACTCTTGACAAAAAGGGATGTCATATTTCAAACTAGCAATGATACTAGATGATGCAACTATCTTACCTGAGATACTGTCTCACCAGGACACTGACACAGTTGGATGGAATTCAGCCATTGCTCATACATAATTAAATTATAGTGTTCACACCTATAGGCCCCTATGTTAGCCCCCCACAAAATGAAGCCGTAAATATCTTTAACAACCCCTGTTGGCTGGTCGCAGTATAGGTATAAAACAACCCCTTCTCCGTGTTAGTTGATAGGATATGGAGGAAAAAAAACAACGTCTAAGCACACCACAATCACTCCTGCGCAAACTGTCTCCAAATGACATCACAGGTGCAAGATGGGGGGGTTAAAAACAGCTCACTTATTTACACATATGCCTCAACCCTCTGCAAGCAGTGATGCATCTAAATCAGATTTCAATGTGACACAAAGTGTGTCATTAGATATGTAAATTAAAAGGAACATTATTGTTAACAGGACCCCAGTGAGCTTTAAAAGCAGCTTACCAATATCCTATGCGTAGAAAGTAATAATACATAATTAAACTCTCTAATGTCCCTTCTCAGTTATTATTTCAAGGCATTAACTGAGTCCCTGCACCTGTAGGACTTTGAATTAAAGTGCACAATAAGAGCAGAGTAACTTAAGTTCAAATCTTAGGCTGTAAACTGCAATGGACCATTCAGTGTTAAATGAACAGTTAAGCTAAATTATTTTGGGGGGTTCTTACAAGTGTATGTAAGTAGCTAATGCGATTCAGTATCATTTTATATTTTATGGGAAGGGCCTAAGCTGATAATATACAAACTGCACAATTACATTGGCCCGTAGGTAATGTGAAATGTAGGTCAGACGAAGAGGGAAATGACGGCAAGAAAGAGGTTGATTCTTCCTCCTCTGCTGAAGGGGTTGATAGATAATACAACGTGCAATTTTTTCAAAAAAGGTTTTAAGTCATAATCCCTCCTTCATGGCTCCTAAAGTCAGTACTGCTACTTGAACCCGGTGTGACCAAAGTGGTTTAAACAGAACAGTCAAGTAAGCAGCCAATGTTCCCATCATTAGAGTCCCACGATCTTACAGATACATAGATACAGTGGAGGGACAATGTTCAACACCACAGGCATAAATGAATGTGCAAATGGGACTTTAAAAGAAAAGTCCACCCACACTTTTAAGCTCTGTTCAAAAAGCTTACACTTAAGAGTTCTATACATCATCACACACACAGGGGGAGAAGCACTTCAGGGACAAGCTGCCCTGGCAGCAGGTATCTATTAAAGTTCCAGATTAAATTATCTGTCATATCTTTCCCAATTCAATTTAAACAGTGCAATTTAAATCATGGGATACATTGGTGGAACTACTAATGGTAGTAAGATAAAAATTATACAGTGAGAAACACTTTGTTACACTTACATAAACTATGTTGGCAACAAGGGTGCACATGCGCGCACACAATGGTCACACAACCAATTCCAAGTTATAGATACACAGACTGGAGAGTGAAAGATAAGTTGCAGCTGAAACTGACTGTGCATGGACAATAAAAACATTTTGGACCATTGCGTGAGCTCACGGTCGGACAACGTGAGCGAGCTGGAGGCAAATAAGACCGCACACGCCAAGTTAGACATCTCTTATATTATTAGGAAAAAATGCAACAAAAGGTGCTCATTAATAAATTGTGGGACAAATTAGAATATGGCGAGCACCCTCAGTGTTGTTCAAATGTATTACTAATTAAAAACAGACATTAAATAAAGATTAACTTATATTTATATCTTCATATGTGTCTTTATGAAGCAATCCCAATGTAGAAATGTAGTGGGAAGATACTTTGGTCAATTTACAAATGAAGCACAATGTCTCTCATTCTCCTGACTGTCACCTTTTCCTAATCCTGAGGGACTTAAAAAATTCCTACTAATGGTTGAGAAAAATGGATACAAAAGCAAAGCTATTATGTAGGTGATACTTGATGAGAATGCTGGAAAGAACATGTGCTGAATTTATCCTGCACACCTTGCACTGCTCTCTGCGCATAAACACGGTGTCTGAAGATATTAAATAAACATTGTTCCTGTGGTTAGTTATTTCGAATTGATTAATTGGAAGCAAGCGCTTTATTGCATGCAGTGAAACATGTCTGTGAGATTTGAATTTCAAATTAGCATCCTTTGAAGAATGTGAGAAAGAAAATGTTCTGCATTTGAAAGAAGTGAATATGTCCCAGTGGGGGTCTGCGCGGCGAGGTGCGATGCGATCATCTCTTGTCGTCAGAAAGCAACACAGGGTCAAACACATGCACACGGAATATGCTCCGAGAGTGGATAATGATTACAGGGTCGCCGGAGAACACGTTACAATGCAGGCCAATTGAGCAGATGGACATCTGTGAGTGAAGATGTTGCTTCAGCGGGGAGTTATCGTACACTGGGGGCTGAAGACTTCTCCATCTGATTGTGCACTTGTCTAATAGAGCTGCTTTCACAGACAGTGGCCTCCCAAGGAAAACAAGATTAAAGCGAAGGAATACATGCTGTGGTTTCGTTCCGTGTTTGCTGTCAGGTTTATCGCATGATTTATTTTCCATGTTTTCACTTCTCTGTTCACTCGACACACTGTTGTGAGACGTGTATTTACCAGCTGAATGTTGAGCACCATGTTAAAGCTTTGCTGATTGAAGAAGAGAAACAGATCAATTTCTTCTCCTCCTGTTGATTTTTGTTAGAAACATTGTTTTGCAAGTGGATAGCATGAACCCAGTCCCTCTGCTTCTGACACCACACATTCTTCTAAAGTTAAATAGATCTCTGGATACCGGGGTCGTTGTATGTGTAGACTTCTCTCAGCAGCAAACTTCAGCATTGCTGCTGACTTTCTCTTAAGAGGATTATTCTTTCTGGTGGGTTGAGCACTGTCAGGTTGAAAGATAAAGAAAACTTAATTTCCGGTACAGAATTGTCATATCTAAATTAAAAAGGTAACACTTTTAGCCACGTATAAAAAAAAGAGAAGAAGAAATCTAAAGTGAAAATTAAAGACCCAAGTTTCCAAATGACTTGGCAGTTATTAACATGTTAAGGATAACTTGACTGCATTCTGAATCATAATAGGCTCCTTTTTTTTTGTTATTCTGAGAAAAGTTCCGCTCCAGACCAGAGATGTTCAAAGAGATTTAGAGCCAAGGGAGGAACAGAGCATGAAAGAACATCACGATTAGAGGCTCAAATGTCACCAGCACCAAAGGCTGACCAATTTCGCATGCAGACAATTCGGCCTCATTCTATTGAGGACAGAGGCAGAGAGAGGGTGGTGGAAAGAGAATCATCCTCAGTAGAAACAATTATAGACAAAAACAATGACTCTGAGAGAAGTGACCGCCTGTACTACCCTCCCCGAGGAGCTCCCCAGCCTCTCCGCCTCCCACAGGGCTTCAGCTTTAAGGCATGGCCAGACTCTGCCCGTCCTCGTGGGACATGAGGCCCCACCTGCTGCTGTAGGAATAATCATCCACTGGAGAATCTGGGTTCTGTGAGGCAACAATCAGCCCTCAGCTCAATAACAGTCAGAGCCACAAGAGCAGTGAGTCTCGAGCAAAAAGTTTGACAACGCGATGTTATCGGTGCGTGTCTGCGGCAGTGTGTTGTGTTCTCCATTTGATTTGCGGTGTCTGTTTGAAGTGAGGACTTAATGTATGCATGGGTGGCATGTTGCCTGTGTGTGGAGCAGTGTTGTGGAGAGCTATCAAACAGAACAGCTCGGCAGTATAAACTGCACTCAGGTTTCCACACAGAGCTCTCGTGATTAGATTCTCTAAAAAGCTTCAGTAAAGATAACACTTGTGAGGATAAGCCTTTGCATGGTGTGTGTGTGTGTGTGTGTGTGTGTGTGTGTGTGTGTGTGTGTATGCGTGAGAGGGCATTTATTGGAGGAGGTGGTGGTGAGGGTCATATACCTCGCTTGGTGAGCATGTAATGTTGTTGTCAAGGCCACAGACACCTCCACAGTGCGCAGAGAAGATGAAGGCCGACGCCTCTTTACCGCCATTTCTAAGCAGATTATTTCTCCTCTGTGTTGAACTCTTTCCTGTGCGCTTCTTCACCTCACTGCGAACACACAAATGGCGAGTAATGTTAATCTAGAAAATTCATCACCGAGGTCAGGATGTCAGCGTCAGTATTTAATGGAAAACTAATTCAGAGCCTGCTGCTGAATCCTGCGGAGGCACTTTGAGACACCATGCCTGGAGCTCGGGCAGAACCCGGCATTAGTTGAAATCACACCGCCACAGGTTCGGTCCATCGCGGTAACTATCACATGAATAGGTCGTGGCCATGAGGAGCAGCGCCTCCGTTTCGCTGCATACTCAAGTGGCAGCAGCAGGAGATGTGCAGAGATGGTGGAAACAAAAGACACCGACACAAAGGCAACTGAGACAGAACCGTTTGAATTAGATTTTATCACAAAGGATAAAGATAATTTACTTCACTGTTACCATTTGTTCAGCAATGGGTCAAAAACCCTACAATGGGACATGAAACTGAGTGAGTGAAACCATATCTATTCATTATGGTCCCATTCTACAGTGTTCATTACAACATATGTTCTTTTTTCTTTTTCTTTTAGATAAAATCAATCAATTCTGTTCCCCACCCTGGGACACACGCTACGATGGAACATCACATTCACCCCTCCATCCCTGGACGTATAACTGCAGCAATCTACCATCAGCTGTGTGGACAGCATGGAGTACAAGGGGGGTGTTACAGTTTCAATGTATTTTTTAAAGCTCTACAATATAGGCTGAAACACTTTTCCCATATATTGTTCAATGACACAAATACAATATTTCAGTCAAAGACCCTCTACAGGTTCAACGTGAAGTGAACAAAACCGGTGCTTTAGTGCGTAGATTTAAAAGCCTCAGTGCAGAAACAAGATGAAATCCAAATGCCTCTATTAAATGAAATCCATTTCCTCTCTGAATAACATTCTAGGACAATGGTGTCCATCAGCCACACACTCAAAAAGATAACAAATTTAGAACATGTATTGACATCTCTAAGTGTATTGTATTATTGAGTTTTACTGTGAAGACACTACCGACTCTGTAACAGTCAGCTGAAAGGAAATTGTTGGAAATAGAGCAAAGGCCTTCATCTGCAAAGAAAGGCTCCACTCTGTCAGAACTAATGTTGAAGGTCTAGAAGTTTCAGCTGCAATCACAATATGTGAATTTGTGCTTTTAAATACATCTGCTTAAGAGCCCAACCAATAAGAAGTATGTGGGGCCAATGCTGATGTTGGATTCCAAAGATGTCCTAGGATTAAACTCTTGAACAAATAAATTAATTTGAGTAACAGATTAACCACAAACTTTATAATAAATATATATGAATACAGAGAAAACAAATCAGCTAAATATATAGACCTAGAAATAAGCAAACACCATAAAGATCATCAAGTAAATTTGTTTACATAAATGCACATTTCTTCGCATTGTTTATTCTGAAAATAATAGTTTTCATATCTATTCATATAGAGATAATAATAAATCTGTGAAAGGCTCATATTGGCTAATTTATGTAAGCCAACCCATAAAAACTCTGCACTATATCCGTAGTATTGTCAGAACATTATTTCTATTTTACCTTAACAGCTTCACTATCAGCATCACTGTAATAAAACTGCTGTACACAGAATAAAGACCCCACTCTGCCTAGAGATGCAACTGATTCAGCAAAGAGCAGCCGGGCAGCTGCTAAACACAGTATTCTCACTATTGTCTCACTGTCAGCCCCGTGTCCCTGAGGGACCACAGTCGGAGAAAGCTGGGCCATGATGGCATTCTTCATCCCTGTGGCAGAAAGAAGAGCCTCTCGAATTGTACATTCAAGTTGTTATTTAGTTAAGTAGATATTTTTTTAAATACTTCAAACTATTCTCAAGAATACACAGTTATTTATTGAAAGCTTAAAAATGCACTTAATTGTTTTCTCCCCCCGCCTGACCTTGTAAACTATCTGTGTATTGGAAGAGATGAGAAGCGGACTCTTGCATGCTCCAGCAGCGGAGGGAAACGCGGGCTGGTACATCTACACACCACATCTCAGAGGCCCCAAGGCACCAGTGATAGCGGTAAATTGACAAAGCAACTAGATGTGACAGGAGGAGTCATAAAATTGCATTTTGTAGGATCAGTGTTTTACCCTCCTCTCTTTTCCCTCAGCACTTCAAAAATGAGATCATTGCTCAATTTAAACTGATATGATTTATCTTAAGCTAGATCCACGTTACCCACTCATTGAGTTAACATGGAGGAGAATGAACCCTGGAGCCTCTGGGGACAGAGCATGTAAATTTGATGCTGCACAAAACTGCGAGTTGTCTAGTCTTTGACAAATACACGTCATGTTTATGACTCCGTGGCTGTGAGATGTTTCTTCAGAGATTATATATTAAATCAGTTTCATTCCAGGCCAGTCGTGGCTTCCAGGTGAAACATTTTTCCTCATATTTTCTTCATGTATTCTCAAAGGTGATGACTGCAGCAGAGGCATACTGACAGCAGAGCGCACATCCATTTTTAGAGAGATGGAAACGTTTGCCCTCGGCATCAGAAGTGTTCATAATCTGGAAGATGGTCATGTGGTACGCCACACCGCAGTTGTGCGTGCAACCATTATGATGGAATAATTGTTGCTTCCCAGGGAATAACCTATAAAACCCAAATGACTTCGCTGGGATTCATGGCTCTTTTTTTACAGAACGCTGTGGCTGCTGGCTACCCACTTTTAGATTGCATGAGAGAGAGAGAGAAAGAGAGAGAGAGAGGGACCTCTGAGCAGAGATGAAATGTATCAATGCTACTGTAGCTCCCGCCCTAATTTCATGGGGGCTACAGTAGAGTAGATTGCAGAGAGGCTCGGTGAAGCATGATGCCCTGTCTGAATACTGGGTCATCTAACAATCTCAGACCACACAGATACAGTGGTCCGAGTTTCATATTGGCCCACATCTACTGTCCAGCAAGCTGAGATGAGATATAATTGAAAACACTGGACTGAAGCTCTGGGCGACTCAGAACTGCTCCTGAAAAAAGACCCGAGAGTTTTTCTTCACGCTTGCCTCCAATGTTAAGGCCAGGTTTCTTTTCACATTCATCAATTTCACCAGGAAATCTGCACTTCCATTAAAACAAGTTGTCATGCACGTCTTTCCATCATTTAAACACCTCATTGTGTAAAAGGGCCAGAACCTTTTGCCTTCACTCGTAAATTAATTGTGCTTCATGTAAATTATCTGCTCTTTATGCAAATCCACTTCCAGTTAATAGCAGCTGATTGCTGTGCTATTACTGGTTGCTGGTGTGGAATAAGACACTGCAGCGTACCATTTATTGTCTCCCATAACCTACCTGCTTTGTGCAATCACATACCAGGGCAAGAGCATTTATAAACATTAATATCACAGGCTCTAATAAAAAAGAATAATGTGATGAACGATGTCCGAACGAGATCAAAGGACAAAGTCATTTCCATTTGTAGTGGGATTCTCCGTAGCTGCAAGCAGGGCTGAAGTAACATTTGGCTGCTCAATTAATTTTAAAGGTTTTTACACTGTTGAGCACAATTTATCCCCCTCTCTCTCTCTTTTTGGTTTCCCTTTGATATTTTTGTTGCACAAGCAAAATTCCTGTATTTTCATCTTGTATATTATTATGCAGGTTGAGCGTGGACGGCTGTTTGTCAGCCTGGTTCCCCGCCAGCTGAGCAAACCTACATTTTCCTGTAATTTTAATGTTGTGGCTGGAAGCAGGACCACTGCACTTGCTAAGACTGCAGCTCCTCATCATCACGATAATCATACTGAGTGTGATCATAAACGCCTGAACCACCCTACTGGGTGTTTCTAGTTCCAAACATTGGAATAAAATAAAAAGGTTATTTTCCAGGATTTATCTCCTTTCTATATTGTGATTAGTTTGGACATCTTTATACGAGTAGTGATTTTACAAAGAAAGATTATTATTTATTTTAGCCGTCGATGATGAGGAGGTAAAGTTTAATGTATCTAAAAAGCATGTTTCCTTATATCTCAAGAATTTGTAGGACCATAGGAAAGTGTCTCTGTAGCAACACAATTATAATATGTTTGTTATGACACTATTCCCCTTTATTAAAAATGTTTTACCTTGTGCGATTTGATACAGCATTTGTGAATATTCAATTGAATTTCTATAATATAATGATAGCGTTATCTCTCATATATATCATACATATATCAATCACATATCAACCATGTATGCAACAATTTGCAGACTGCTGCCCTCGATCTGATTTAAATATTGAAATAATCCAGACAAACAGTTATTTTAGTAATTTAACTTTTTTATCATTTATTTGCTGGTTTAAATCCCTCTGATGAAAAGACAAGAACAAGGTCAGTGCCATTAATCTAAACTTATAAAATGAGATTCTTTTAATGCTACAAAAAGGCATATTCACTAAGATTATCAATGATGTCAACATCATCCAATGACTTTTAAATGCACATCATCAGGATTCTGCTTTGTATATGAATATGAAACTTTTATATTTAGATGGAAAACGAGTTGAACCTTTTTATTTGCAAAACTGCAACAACATTGTAAAAAAAATCACCCAGGATCAACTGACCCCTTTGATTAACCATTTTAGAAGTAAAACACAGCAAATTCGTTTATTTGAAGTTGTAGATGCTGTGTGTCAACAGCCACTGGTATGGTCTATGGAGTTCAATGGTACAGACCTCAAAGAAGTGGGAAAGTTGTTACAGGCACATCCTAGAAAGAAAATGTATTCCGCCACCAGCGAACACAGCCATGTCAAAAGAGAACATATATAATTTAACACATGCTCTGCTTTCAGTCCAGGTATGTAATGTATTTCAGTGAAGAAAAATGAAAGCAACTGTGAACCTAAAATGTTTCAGCAGCGGGCGCCACATTCCATCCACACATTTGTTTGTATAAGGCAGCTCCATCTTTTACAGTTGTCTCGCCTGGCCAGATTTCATATTCAGTTCTGTGGGAAAGTAAATGCTACACTGATTCTTACCTGTCCACAGGAGCTGTGACAACAGCAGGATGATTGCAAAGTGGATTTGGCTCAACAGAATTGTGTTTATTGGCAGCCACTAAACCAAGTGTGTCTTCAAACCTTGACAGAATAATGTATCTGTTGGTCGCATGTAGCAGTATTTTCACAGAGTAAAGAAATGCTGGAACTGCAGGAGAAACGTTTTTAGATTAGAGATATGTAGTCCGGTCACACTGAGTTAACTCTGGGAATTCAGCCCTAACCAGTCTTTGTGGGAAGATATTCCAATTTAACTGGTTAAACAACCACTTAATCAATCCACAACTACAGAAACAAACATATGGCTTCTTAGAATTATTTCTTTGGCTTCATTCGTAAATTCTCTTACTTAAGATATCCCATTTCATTAGAAAGGAACCTGCCACCAATCCTGACAACAAAGCCACATCATGGGAAATGGCCCATGTCAATAGGTGTTGCATTGAAGGGAAAGATTCAAAGATAAATCCTGCTTCTTGATAATATTTACACAGTGCCTTGGCTAGTGAACACTAAGAATTATAGTAAACTGTAATGCAATCCCCGGGCCGTCTAAAGCAATAAAACAGACTATGATATTTCATATTTGCTAGGTGCTTTGGGAAAGGCTCACCTCAGAGTTTATGATGCCACGTCACCTCTGCTACTTCTGCATCATCTGCATACTTTAATGTGAAGTGGTGTCAGTGTAGAGAGGGAAAAAATTAACTCATCCGCACTTCAACGTTATAGAACATCTAATTTTATTCAGGAAAACCTCACAACACATTGCATGTGAGCACATATCATGAATGACAGCATTTCTATTTACAGTTATTTACAATGTGCTGTAAGATAACAAGTCAAACACCCATCCTGCACCGTGGCACACACACAACAGTGTGGATTGTATCTAGTTTGAAAAGAAAACAAGCACAGAAATCAGAATTTCCATCTTGGACTTAATCTATTCACACTGCCTAGGGCTTGGTGTCCAACCTCAGGGGAGCCCCGGCAATCCCCTGACTCTCTCTGGAGACCAGCAGAGAGAAATGTGCAACAGAATGGAAATCGCAACACACTCAGCCCTCCCAGATTGCAAGTGAAAGCATTTACAGTACACTGGGTACAACATGCAGCCAAGCATTGATAATGAGGGAAAGGGAGAAAGAGAGAGAGAGAGATAAAGTGTTCGTTAGACAATATTTGCAGACAAATACAAGGCAAGAGAGTCAACTCATGTTGTATTTACCCCTCTAGTGGGGTTGGGATTTTGGCCTTTGTGCTTCGGCCCTTTGATGCAGCATTAGTGACCTTATGAATGGCCCTCAGGGGGAAGGGGGGGGGGGGATTTCAGATAGGGCAGAGCTGGGGGGAAAGTCCTGAACAGTACTACCTGAAACATGCAATTACAGAATCTGTCCCATAGAGAGACAGGGAGTCAAAAAGAGAGGACGAGAGGACGGCGTCTATAAAACAATTATCCCGGACGGCAGTGACAAGCCTTATAGGACTGATTGCTTTCCCCAACTTGGTAACAGACGGATCTGAGAGGGAGTGCACTCTGCGGATCACTACATTATTTATGGATGAAAGAGGATCCAAAACAGAGCGATCAATGCACAGATGAGACCCGCCACCAAACGACTCCAACCTGAGCGTTTGAGTGCACAGCAGAGTGAGAGGTGAGCACCGCAGAACGGACAAGTGCAGCACTGTTTTAATGGCTCCCTTCCCCCTTTCCCCCCACCCCCAAGACAAGCAGCCTTTAAACGGCCACTCCTATCATTCGGACGGTGGGAAAAGAAGTCCAGGCTTGTCCTCATTTGGGTGAACCAGTAAATGAGCCGGCGTGACCACCGAGGAGCTACAGCCATTTGGACAGATCCATCAGTACAGTTTTGCGGCCATGTTTCCACGTTTGAACAGATTCCTGCACACAAGCACCCTCGCAAATCTTTTGTTATCGCCAAAGTGGCCGCTGTGAAATCAGTTAACCATGCATGTGTGATATGGACTGCTCATGCTAGCCAGGGAGGGCCACAGGGATGGGAAGAAGGACCTGAGAGAGTGCATTACCTTCGCACCGATCTGCCAAATACAGCAGCAATTTCACACCTGAGTGGATAAAAACATGACCATTCATTTTTGCCGGTGACAGGGAAAAACCTCACGGCTTGAATTCCACCATCGTGTAGGAGACATATGTTCCTCATCATTCATGAGACCATTTTCGGCAGCTGGAGAAGACATCACATTTTTTCCACTAATTACCTGTTCTCATATTTTGTCAAATTACTCGTCTTCGTACCTTCATCTTCCGTGTTTAGATTTCACGGTTCAGTGTTATCATATGACATCATTTTAAGGTTGACTGACTCTTATTGGCCACGTCTGATGTGTGGGATGGTGAAAAACAAAACAACAGCTTTTCAGGGAGATTATTCTTTCATGATTGATGGTAAACACAACAGCGATTGATAAGAAAATGTACATTGCGTGTGGTGTTCTTAAATATGTTGACAGAATGGAGAAAAACAGTTCACGTGAATGGTTTTAATGTTGAACTACACAGTCCACTATACCATGCAACGATTGCTTTAAGTAGTCCAAGCGTCCAAGGTTAAAGGGCACGTCAATTCCAATTGAGTAATTATATGTGATCCACTTGACATGTTTAAACCTTCATTTCTTCTTTTATAGAAATATGTACAATTATTGTTTTCATCCAACTAGTTCCATGCAGTACATTTCATTTTGTCAATGTGATTATTTACAGTGTAAACCTGTCCAGGATATTTATCTACTCAGGAAGAAGAGAGATCTCTTTCCCAGGTTTCTCAAATTTGTCCCAGTTTTTCCTCACGTGATCGAAGAATGTAAGGAACTGTAAGGTGCTGTACAATATCCACATGGAAAAGCCCCTTGAGGCAAATTTTTGATATAAGGTAACATATATTGAATATGGTGTCTCATGTTACAAGTATGAGAGATAACCTTAAAAATGAATTCTAGAAATACTGCTGTAAATGTCAGCTGTAGATATAATGCTGGTTTCAATTTGTTTTATCTTTTCCCAGTTCACAAAATGTTTTGATGCACAGCCCCTATCAAGACCTCAGTGGTGTGAACTTTGAGTCGACACTGCAGGAGAGGAGTTTTTAGATCATTTGATGTGTGATTTCTAGTGAACAAGGGCGAATGGGATGTACATGCGAGAAAAGACGCCAATTAAGGAGGCGCCATGCTCCCAAAGAAATCACACCATTATTTCTTTGGGATCCACTCAAACTCTGACAAAGGGCATGAATCAAACCAAACCCTGAGGCGAGGGCAGGAAAGGAAAAGAGAGAGTGAGTGTGTGTGAGTGTGTGTACAGTACTTGCTCTTCTGGCTTTGTGAGGACCAGTTTTAGCTATAGACCTTAATAGAGAGGGGTCAATTTGGTAAAGTAAGGACATTTGGTCTGTCCTCACAACTTCATAGGGGTTGTGAGAGGTGAGACTACGGCTTGGCAATATGAGCAAAACATTTATCAAAAAAAAAATTATAATTCAAATCAAAAATCATCACGATAATTGTCACGTTATTATTTATATATACATTTATAAATGTTTTGCTCACGAGTGAAGGTTGTGTTTTTTTTAACTTGTCTTTATGAGCAGAGAATGAACAGCAAAACAGATCAGTGAAAACTGATCTGAGGTTGATCAATTATGTGTTTAACCTTGTGTTTGCACAATGCATTAGCATCATATTGATATGTATTGGACTTTGTATATTATTATTGATAAATATTATATTGCAATATATATTCTTTTCGTTTTCGCCACCCAGCCTTAGTTAAGACTTGATTTTAAGGTTAATTTTAGAATTAGGTTTAGGTTAATGTTGGGGTTAGGCATTGAGTTGAGGTGGTTAGGGTTAGGGTACAGGGCTGGGGAATACATACTGTCAATTGGAGTCCTCACAAGGATAGAAGTAGGTGTGTTTATGTGAGTGTGTGGAATAATTGTGGCACTATCCAGCTTTGAGACTCCAGTAAGAAACAAGATAAGACAGCCAGTGAACGAAAAGACTGGATATTTTCAGGGGGGTCTTCATGAAGTGGAAGCTCTTGAGAGGAACAAGGTGGTGCTCTCAGCCCTGAGGCACATGCTCTCAGCAAACTGGGCACTTGGTGGTTGTTTCTTGAATTCTGGAGAGTTGATTACTTTTAATTGGCTGTTTGGGCAGGTGTCACCAAGGCCATTATTTGGTGTGCACC
Organism: Pleuronectes platessa; assembly: GCF_947347685.1. Lineage (NCBI taxonomy): Eukaryota > Metazoa > Chordata > Actinopteri > Pleuronectiformes > Pleuronectidae > Pleuronectes > Pleuronectes platessa. The sequence goes on from NC_070633.1 coordinate 12,678,820, forward strand.
AAGTAGCTGCACTTGGTTAGCCTGAAAATGGGTCTTCTGTGTTGTCAGTCGGAATATAGTCTGAATTAAACCACCTGCACTCAAAGCAACCACAAAATACTTATCTTGACATCAACATAAAAAGATGGGAAATGAAAACTAATGAGGTTAAATTATGTTCACATCATTTCAGTAGCATCAAAGAGCAGTCCGCAATGTTAAACTGTGACGACAGCAGTTCAACAGTTATTAACTTCCACTGTAATTGTCTAGTTGCCCCTGGACCTTAAACATCTCTACTGGTGCGACAGTTGACCATCAGGTCAGTCTGATAAAAAGGAGCTGGACAGACAGCCAGAAGGAACCACCCTGAAGGGCATGTAGGTCTTCTATTCTATGTATCCTTATTAAGTTGCCCTACAATCATGAGATTTGTTTGTTGGTTTGTTTTTATTCATTTATGAAATGTCTCGAGGGCAGATATACAGCTTAGGGACCAGAGGTTTCCTACCCCAGTTCTAAGAAGCAGTTCTTCTGAATGGGACCGAAACAAATAGTTCAACCCAAAGCGACTTCTTGACACTTGTCCTGGGAACCCAACTGAAACTAAAATAAAATGCCTACAAAGGGATTTTTTCTTCTTTCCTCTAGGAATTGTTCTAAGCAACCCACTTTATGTTAAACAGTTGATCTGCAAACCTGCACCCAACTCGCATTTTACACAAATTACAGGACATTTGTTGTTTTTTAGAAAACAATGACCAGTAGTTACACTATAAATAGCTATTGTAAAATTAGAAATGATGAAGGGGGAACTTTACCTGCCAAGTGGTTTAAAAACGCCTGCATCGTGAAAGTCAGCTTGAAAAATAAGAAAAGAAAAAGGCTTTGTAAATGAGCTGTGTCCAGGTTAGCAATGATTGGCTTGTGCAGTGGAAGCGACAGCCCATCAATAACCTCAGCTATGGCAGCTGGGCTGCTATTATCTGTGTGAGCTCAATACTTCAGTGCTACTGAGCAGGTGTTTTTCTTCTGCTCATTCTACTTTAAAAAATAGCTGCAATAGAATAGGAAACAAATAGAGCCACATCTGTACGGTCTCAGATCGGAATGCATTTCTACCAGGTTTGTGAACATCAATAATATTAAACCAAATTCCCATGTGGCAACTTCTGTCTGCTTCAAACAGAGATTTAATTTCACTGAGCAGAGAAGCTGCTTCAACATGGATTCATAGAAAATACACAGATTGTTCATAAAGTCCATTGTGTCCAACTAGGATCGCAGAAACCACGAGTGCTTTTTGTAATTTACTGGAATTCAAACATGACAGACCTCAGATATAAAGGCAGCACAATTAATCGTAATAAAACCGTGGTTACGATTCACACCCCTGTGTGATCTCATTTCTAATCGACAACGATTCTGCTGCATTTTAATTAGGGACTTCAGCTGCATCGAATCAAGGTCTCCTACTTTCTCCCTCAACCGACAACACCCAGTTTTCTTCTCGATTCACATGTGGACAAGCTCAGTGGGTGCTCGTATGTCATTTGTGTTCATAAGAGGACCAAATGATGTTTTAACCCAGTCTGACTTTACAGATGCATCCATGACAATGTTTGTGTTTCTGTGTTGGTGCAGGTGAGAAATGGAGGGAAATGGGCGAGCAGGGTCCAGAGGGGCTGCTCACAGATCTACTCTGAAGTATGATTCTAAAAAATGTAATACAAACTGAAAGTATGTGTTGGTCAGAGTTGATATGTGGTGGTGGCTAAGAGGGAAAAAATCGAGAAGAGTAAAAATACTTTTGATTCCTTCAAAATATGCAAAGTGTCAATTAAAGTCAAAACTATGTGTGCTGCAATCAATGTTTTGCGGTGTCAAATTCACTTTGACCTTAAAAAATGATAAACCATGACTAAACGTATATATTATTCATAGCATTATATATTCATATAACCATTATAATTGCATTATTCCACTACAATAGTAACACCACAAATTTATATCCGCTTAAACACCACAAAATGTAATAAGACAAGTCGAGATGATAAGATGTAAATGTCCAAAAATAATTAAAGACATCAATAAGAGAGAAGACACAACCATCTTCTAGATCAATGAGTGCAAAAAAACCTTTACAATGGAAAATAAATGTGAGTGAGAATCTCGGTTCTGAGCAACAAAATAGTGATTCAAATTTGTTCCGGAATTGTGTAGCCGTACTACCATTACGATACACTCTGTATAAAAACTGTGGTGCTTTCATTAAATGTATGTATTGTTACGGACCAGGGTCCTGTATGTATGACAGCTCTTTGGTATTTACCTACCTTCATAATTCTGGTGTGGCTGGTCACACTAAATGAGTGTCTAATGCCCTGTGCGATTCACAGTTGTGTGTGTCTAAGTGATATAGGACACATCAGGTCAGAGGGAATGTCAGGAGTTGTCAGAGAGCCCAGAATTCATAGTGGCTCTCCTCCAGACAGTGCTGCATGGCTGTGCAGAAAGGACATCGGATATATACAGTAAGTCCCTCACTACATTTTAATAGCCCCCACCTTAATGAAACAAAGTGCTTTCTGTATTTAAAATGGCGTCACAAGTCATTTACGAGTCAGTCAAGTCAATTTTAATTAGTTAACTGAATCTCTATCTACCTTAAATCAGCTTATGATAAGAAAAAAATGTATTTTTTCTGTTAGGGTTCATGGAGCCACAATAGATATTAATTCAAGCTGATGCAGCCACCGTTGGTTTGACTTCAAACTTTCCTGACTTTGAGATGATAAACAGAGAAAAAAAAATAATGACATTTTTTAAAACCTCTCAAATGGAAGAGGTTTAGCAATTGCTAAGCTACGGTTGCTATGGTAGAGAATAATTAGTAAGTGTGCACATGAGAGTGTGACTCAGCACTATCAGTGTACGAATGGGAGCCAGTGAATAAACATTAAGAGGATGTGAAATAAAGCATTGTTTATGCAGCTGCTGCCTCCGTGGAGTAAGTCGCCCATGCCAGCATCTCAATTCTATTCCTGTTCTTCAAGACTGTCCAAGGGAGAGAGAAGCACAAAGAGACGAAACCAGCTTTTATGGCTGCTTATATAAATGCAGATGGGGAGTCCGGAGTCCTTAAATCGGTGAAAAAGTGAGCACACCCTCCAGATAAGATGCAGGGGTTTGTGCTTTGAGCTGTGAGAAAGCAGTGATCTGTTCACAACGTTGGTATATTTAGCAGAGATTAAAGAACCATGTGATGCAACAACAACACATGTGGTTGAAAGATGCACTTTCTGTTTTGTGTTTTTGTGAGGCGCAATGTGTGTAATTCGTTTAAAAAGAGAACAAGTTGATTATAGGCAGTGGCAGGTAACATTACCTTCTCCCTCTCCATTCTACACATTAGGATGAGCGCTGCAGTCTCATAATACATGTCATGTATATAAGGCCAGACCTTCATTTTCTAGGAATCATCCCTTTTCATTTTCCCTTTTCATTTTCAGACGAATATCCTCTCTAACATTAGGCTACATTTCATTTAATGGTATGTGAGAATTTATGTCCCCAAGGATTTTCCACACCAGAGCTATGCAATAACCGCATAGTGAAAAAGCAGCTCCAAACATCCATCATGCCCTCCTCTGCTATGATCCACTTTAAACACTACTGGGCTTTGGCAGCAAAGCTGCAATAAAAGCAACTTGACATTGTACATCGTCACATGATTCCTACAGTCGTCTCTGTGTGAGTTCAACACAAGACTGGGGATTCTGAATATGCTTCTACACAGACAAGTTTTTACACAGTTACACATGTTCTTGCTCTTCAGGCTCTGAGATTCAGCACATTCACTTTGAAATAAAATAATGTGCCAAGTACCTGCCTCAATTTGAGTAGGTGTACAGACACGTTTCCCTGTCAACGATCAAGAGAACACCACATGACCATAACCTCAGAGGATTCACCGCAATATGCTGCGCTCACAAACAGAAAGGCTTCACAACAAAAATAACATTTTGGAGAAGCCTTGATAAAAGTGGACAAAATGATACTATAATTACAGAACATTTGATACTATAATTACAAAATCCCTTTGAAAAGAGCAGAGACAAGTGGGACATGTATACAGAACAGAGGTAAAACTAAAAGCTTGACATTTTGTGTCTGATCCTGTTCATCCCGTTTTAAGAATTTATGAAACTGCCCCCAGGAGGATGCAGGAGGTCCGCCGCACCAGCCTAGAACATTTACAAAAAGTCTTTCATACAAAATGCAATAACCTCGTTGAATTCGTAACCACTGTTCCCCCTAGAACCATGGTCCTTATTGTTGTTTGTACTGTCTATGCTGTGCTATTTATTATTTTCAATTGTCATTTACTGTTATACGCGTTTTCTTTTACTCAAAATATGAAGGCTAAAGCAAATTTCCAATTCCTTTCCAAACCCAAGTATCAAAGTAATGGAAAGGGGAAATTGTGTAGGGGCAGCATGGAGCTGGTTGTGTTATGGCTCAGGAATGTGTGGCTGCCAATGGAACTGGCATTTACTGAAGATTGGCAGACGACCAGAGCAACCAAAGAGCTTGAGGGTGAAGAGGGGAAAGATCTTTGACCGGAGGAGTCAGTTACCTGATCTCAGTCTGACTGAGCAAAAGACGACTTGGTCAGGACCAGACTACAGGCAGAGGGAGCTGAAGGAGGCAGCAGTGAATCACCGGGGATGATGAGTCGGCTGATGTCTGTGGGTCGAAGGCTTCAGACAGTCAATGGCTGCCAATGATTTTCCACAAAATATTAAATTTGATTTTGTTTAACTTAATGAGTCCATCCAATTACATTTGAAGCCCTAAAATGTGGGCACTATGTGTTAAATATATCTCCCACTCAGTTCTTTCCATATCGATGTAAACCTAGTGACATTAAAGCTGTCTTGACACTTTAATGAAATGTCCATTATTTGATTTCAAATTGAATGTGTTGAAGCTCGTAGCCTGAAGAACAAAAATGTGCAACTGCTCAAAAACGTTTTGTACTTAATGTAGACATTGCAGGCGGCCTTCATTTACATTTTGTTGCATCTTTCCTCTGAGTTCTTGTCATGTATAAACTAAAAGGTCTAGTATTTTTTATATCTGTAAATCCTCAGGCTCATCCTCAAGAAAAGCTCCATGCACTTGCAAATAGAATGGGTGCCAACCCGATCGATAAGTGAGACACAGACTCCAGGTTTGGAGTGTTTCAGCTTTCTTTGTGTTTATCCATTTTCTTTGGCCAGCAACAGCAAATGTGTCACTGTTAGTCCGTGAGTGAAAGCCCACAAAAGACTAAGACCCAGCGAGTTCCAGGTCACGTGTGGTGATGCGCTGGCCCTCACAAAACAACGGGCAGGACGAGTTAGAAGTGCCGGGGGCAGTGTGCTGCAAAGCCTCGGACTACACCCTGGTGGGGAAGCTAATTGGTCAGTGGTGTGTTTTAAGTCTGGTCTACACATGATTTAACTCCCTCATCAATTGGTGTTTGTTTTGATCATCTACATTTGCAACAAACTCAAATTAAGGAGTTTATGGAAAAAGATGCACTTGAGCCTCATTTATGAATTACTCAGTGCATTTTGCACTGCAGCAGGACCCAGTCTCTAACTGCCGTCCTCTGAGCAAGCACTAGTGGGAAAATTTGAATCAGCCAAATCCTCAGATGAACAGGTTTTGGTTGCAGCGATGAAACAACCAAACAACAAGCACAGTGAGAAATTTTAACCAGGAGCCCAGGTCCAATTATTCACTGAACAGATGTAGTGTTATTATTTCAGGGCACAGTTGTCATGTCAACCGACAAAATCTCAAAGGGACCCCTCCATTTACCTTATACGGCCGACTTTAATTGAGGGACACACTATTAAGCTTTTGGGATGTGCTGTTCCCCAGTAGAGGCCCTTTTTATCCTGGAACAGAACAAGATCGGGACAATGCATATGTCTATTTATAAATGGCTATGACGGCAGCTGTACAGAGCATATTTGAATTTGTCTAACCATGCAGGGAGGGAAAGATGTGCCACTGACCGCAGTTACTGCAGGTCAATTAACCAGTGATTTTTGCAGTCACGGCCACCGAGTTCAGCACAACATCGGTTATGATGTGCAATGACGGCTGCCAGTGCTGCTGTCACACTGCACACCAGTGCAGTTCGGGTGGCCACGGGCTCACCATGGCTGACTGCTACAAAACATTAGGTTTTACAAACAACGCGATCGCACCTCACTAAAAGGTCATTTAAAATAGATAAAACCAGATGGCATCAAAGTGAATGCATTCAAAGACGAAGCCAAGCGTTCACTGTTATTCGAATTCTGTCACGAAGGCATAACTCTGCTCGATAAAATACACATTTATGCAAATGCTTTGTGTAACATTTAAATCAAATTGGTGACTGTATCCTTATTCATATAGAGACACTTGGCCCGTTATGAAGTATTTACATCAAGGACCTTTGTAAAGGATTCTACATACAGGAGCACTTAAACTTTCTTGCACCGCCTGGGGCATCTGCAGAGGCCTCCTGCCTCTGCAGATGCCCCGGACATGCTGATTACCCGAGTCCAAAAATCACTGCTGCCACTAGAAAGAGTGTGTGCTCTTCATTTTGCTGCACACCTATTACTTTGCACTCTGTCTGTCTGGGCAGAATCTATAGGGCAACAAAAATTACCCGCACGCAGATGTTTGAGTGTTTCTCCGAAGCGTTTAAGGCTTGATGTATGCCATTATAAAAGCAGTGTGACGGCAGCTGCATTGTCAGCACTTTGGTGTTCTACTGGCTGATGGCGGGGCCGGGGTCTGTTTGAGAACAGGCTGACTGGGGATGTGACAAGATAAAGAATATTGAATCAGTCACTTTTAAAAATAATTACATATTAATTTAAGCATGTACGTATTAAGGCCTACTGGCTAATTTAATGATTCTCTTTAGACAACTTGTTTTTTTATATTATTTGACATGCTAATTGCTAAATGTGTTTTTTCAGTTCATAGCTTGGTTCCGACAAGAGAAGCACAGCAGATATTTGCTGATTCTCATTCATGACAGACAGATATCGTGATGTCGGTCATGTTTTGTTTAACGAAATGAGAAATTATTTTAGTGGAATTTAAATTGAAGATATGTCTGCAGTATCATCCACCATGAACCAGAGTGAAATTGTTCTAATGAGGCTGAATCATGTTGTAATATATGACTTCATCCTAAGCCTATTTCTCTGCGACAGAATCAATCTCCAGTAAAAACAGGATAGTGTGTGTGTGTTTGTATGTGTGTGTGTCTGTGTGTGTGTGCGTGTGCATGTACTTGTGCGTGTGTGTGTGTGTGCGATGCCATGACAAGTCCACTCAACCCTGAGACAAATTTAATAGTGCTCCCCTCCTCGTCCATATTACAGAGCCTTCGAGGAACAGTGCAATCAAGTCAAGAAAGCAGATCCTCCTGGGGCACTGTTCCAAAGCCTCATTTTGTGTTGTCCTGCAACCCATTTTATCAGACATGCAATCACTTTGACTCACCATTTACTCAACCTGCAAAGGGTTGGATTTGTAATGTAAGATATACGCTGTTTGATAAATGGAGCTTCTCAAGTGTGCGTGATGGCTGAGATCAGGCATGGAGAAGAGGACCAGGTCGCACCGTGAGGCTGAGTCGAGATCGTGGCACGTTCACCACAGAGAAATTATTTAACATCACTTTTGATTAAGTCAGCCTACACAGCAGCTAATTACGATGGAAGGTTGATTTACTCATGTATTTCGAACTCAGCTCAGTTCAGTGGCGTTTACACCCCTGTCTTTGTCCATTCAAGCTCCCCCCCACCCCCACCCCCACTCACTGTTACTGAAAGCCTACAAACATTACTAGCTGACAGCACTAATGTGGGAAGTGACAGTGGAATAAGAATAGCATTGGTAATTGTGATGCATTAGTCTAAATGACCTCCAAAAGAGATACCAGTCTGGGCATCGTGATGAATGCAATGTTTTTCTGAAGGTTACACCTACCCTTCATGGAGTTACTTCATTCTTAATGCATCAGGCTGGACCTCCGAAATCTTTTGGAATAAAGATAATGTGTGCATTGTGCACAAAACATGAGGAAACCTTTATCAGAATTAGAAGAATAGTGCAGTACTTTGGTGTTATGGTCACTGTTATTAATCACTGTAAGCCTCCATCTTCAGCGTGACATCCATATAATGTCTATAAAGATAGACGACATGGCAGCTCCCCAATCGTGATGCTAAATCATGATGACTGCCCCTGGTGGCAGTCTGCAGTATCGGTCATAAATCCCTGCCTCCTCCTTATCAGTTGATGGGACATGGACCAAACTAAAAAGTCAAAGCACATGTCAAATAAATTCTTCTCGAAGAAGCTTTCGGTCATTTTAGGCAGTTCTCACCACACTGATGTTTGTTCAAGTGTTCATTTGTCTGGAAGGTTTGGTTTCGATTGGTGCTATGCTGTAAAATGATGTAAAAATGGCGTGAAATGTCAGGAGTGAAAGCCGAGAGTGGGACTTTTATACTATCGTTCAACACCACAATCACTAAGGTGTAGATTCTGGCTCCAAACATTGTCAAAAGCTAAATAACGTCCAGAGCACAAGAGGGTGGCACCCGTATCGAGATATTGTACCTTCATTATGTAGAACCGGAGTAGAAGGAGACGCATCATCCATCTTTATTTACAGACGATGGTCACAACCTTGCTTCAACTCCCACCTGGTATTATAAGCCCAAGGCTAGTTTTTCTTTAATTTACTTATTGAATACATAATGAAACCCAAACCTTTACTTTGGGCAAACAGTCATAAAAGTTTTGCCATAGCGGATCGCTCTGAACGCTGTTAACCTTGTCTTATTTAGTCAATATATTTGATGACAGAATATACACATGTCGTTATTTTAGAACAACAAAACAATTAACTGATCCTACCAGCAACTTAGCTTTTGATTGACCAATTTCCTCCGTGCCATAGAGCTCCACCACACTAATGAGCCACGCTGTTGCACTGGGAGACTTGTGTCCTTCTTTCCGATGATCATGAGCAGGATTGATCCCACATTCAAGGTCCTGGTGCCGGAAATGCTCAGCAGTGCAACCAAATCCACAGCTCAAAATAAACGCAGTGTTTATTTATGTTTGTGTAACGTTTGCTAAAAAAGAAACACAGCAACCACCTTCTAAGGAAAATGTTGGCAGAAATAACATTTGTTACCTGAGGACAAGTCAAAGTATAAAGAGTCGGATGAAGACATTGGTTCTCAAGGGATTTCTTAACTAGGAAATTATAGTATTGTCGGGTTAATCTTCCAATAGAATAAGGGAAAAGAGTTTAGTGGCAGAAACCAGTCACAATAGAAACAGTTATTATCATTTCCTACACCTGACCAATTGCTAACTTTTCCACCAGTCACACAGATGGAAATTACTTGCCCAATTTGCATTGTCCCAGTCAGTGGTGGTGGAGCACTTTCTTCATAGAATTGCTGTACACAATAACTAATTTGCATCGCAGGGTTTGTGCACATGTAACTGACGTTTTATGAGACTCTTTTGGAGGTACTGGCATTTAGCTCATTAAATACTGAAATACAGATAAAGCGTTCACTCCCCACCTGAGGGCTGTATTAGCCGCTTGCATTCGGATGCAGATCATTTAGGCCGACGCAGCTAAAATAGCTGTGTGTACAGCTGGCAGACGAGACCCTCCAAGTGAGGAAAAAGACAGAACAAACATTTCCAACAGTGTGAAGGGACAAGTTTCACAGCAGATAAATCTGTGAACTGCGGAGGGATTCATAAGTGAAAAATAAGCTGGATGCGTCGCTGCTGTCACAGGTCTCACTTATGATAATTAATAAGTGACACCAGCAGCATCACAGAAGAAGAAACAGACCAATTAGTGAATTACATTGTCATCATCCCACTCAATCCCTGCCAGTTCTCACTCTGTCATGATCAGGTCCGGACTAATGAATTGGTTATTATGCATGTTCCTGACTGAATGTCACAACTTGCTCAGGTAACCATGGAGACTAAGGCAACTGCCCAATTGGTAAAGCGTCTCTTTCTGAGAGATGCCCCAATGCCTCTCTCCCGTCTGGTTAACTAATAACCCCACTGCATGCTGGTCTTTTCATCTGCACCCTGTACTCTATTAGACTCCGCTGCCCGTCTACAAAGGATATTTGGTCCCACTGTGGATTGTTGCTTTTGTTTCCCCATCAGCCAACTCACTGCCCCCGAGCAAACATACATTTTTGTGGTCTTAACTATCTCGCCCTAATTAGCCACAAATCACTGAGTGCATTTGAAAATCATCACTAACTTTACCTATAAAGAACACCAATAAAAATGAGCAGGTCTTCGATTTAGGCGTTTAAAGCCCATATGTAGAGTGGGGCAGTGGAGTACATTAAGTGATTGTAGTGGATTTCTATTGACATTATGCTATGAAGAGAAAGGAATGCACACGCACACACACCCACACCATATTGCAACCATGACCTGCAGAGGTCCATGGTTTCTCTGCTAAATTACTCTATTATGTAGCGCTGGACTCTGAGCCTCACAAAAACAACTCTCCATCAAAGAAGTCTTTTTCCTTTTCAAGGTCCAGAAATACATTTTTACTCTTCGAGAGCCAGATATTTATCAAAACTCTGACTCTTTAATCCCCCCCAAATAGTTTCACAATGTGGTTTTGATCGGCGTCATATCGTTTTTATGCGTTTTTGTATTGTGTAAACATACTGCAAATATGCCAAACCAAGATAAATTAGAGTAATATTAATGTAATTAATAGGTCACAAGCGTCTCTCCCAGCACCATATATCTGAATAACCTTCACTGGGGCTCATGCACATACAGAGCCCTCCGAAATCCTCTGGCCCATCTGTGTACAGTATTTATGCATGCGAGGGCCTTTCTGAACAAATAAATGCTGCTTCACAGTCTGGCACCACAGGGGAAGACATGTAGGAGACATTCTCTCAATCTCCAAATGCAGAGAATATGTCTGGCTATTTGATTAATGCCGCAGCTGGGAGCGAGATCTAATTGTAAACGCAGGATGAAGACTTACTCAGAGAAGGAAGATAAGGAAACGGTGCAAATCAGACCACTCCCCAGAGAATGGAGGGAGGAAATTGGTTTAAGGATGAGACTCGTACTAGCGTACCAATGCGGAGCCCTGTTACCCCCCCCCCCCCCCCCCCCCCTCATACTCTCTCCATGTACTCTCCTCCACCCCTACTGCGGCACCTTTGAGGAACATTTTCACAAAAAATTGGGAACATGACATGGTTCCTTTTTTTACCCCCTCTCTTTCCCCTCCCATCCGTATTAGCTATGCTCGTCCAGCGGGCACAGAGTCAGATCCTTGGATCTGATTGTAACTGATGACTTGAGAAGATATAAATCACACTTGAATTGCAGCCCTGAGATGTCAGCCATTAAAATACAGTGCAGGCTAAAGTGGGTACCCGGAATACATATGAGATGATTGGTAGTCAGCAATGCCGTATGACTGCTGGATTACCTTATGCAAAGGTGTTCAGCTGAATGTTTAATATTTAGGTCTGTTTAAATAGCTGTCAGGGTGTATTTCAAGTAAAGCACCTGAGCGTATCATTGAAGGAATCTTAACGCCCAGGATGAGGAATACATATATTCAAAGTAGTTCTTCCTTGGGGGTTTAAGAAATCACCTTCATCACTGCACACAAGAGAGAGTTGAGTAAGTGATCGAACGAGTCCGGCTCAACAAACTGGATTTAGGTGTTTGCAAATAATCCACTGGCCTTGACTGGAGACAACACTGTGCCATGAGGGAAAACCTGGTAGCCACAAATCACTTGAGCCAAAAGTCAATTAAAGAGCCAGCTAAAAAGCATTTTACATCTAATTACATCACACAAATCGTCCCAGGCAGCACACACACACATGTTCGCCACACCCCTTTATTTGCAATACAGTGACTGCAGCCCTCACTGCGAGGCTTACAGTATTTAGCTTCTTTATTCATCCCTGCTTGCATTGAGAAAGGAGTTTTAACACAATTACACATTGTATGTCTTTGCCACTACTGATTCTATTAATTTTTACTGGGTTTTTTTTGTGTTTCCTTGGGAGCAGATTATAAAAGTGTCTTTAAATGAAAAGATATTGCTCTCTTTAATGCTGGCCCCGTTTCCCTGGATTACACAACATTCAGCTCCACTCTCGTCTGTTTTCAGACTCACAACTCCAGGGATAAGTACCCTGGGCCTGCACTCGCATTAGAGAGAGCTGATTTTACAATATGGATTTTAGAGTAACTGCTCTCAGAAGCCGTGCCATGAAAAGGTGAAGGTAGGAAATTAGTGAGATAACTACGTGTGGGTTGGTTGTTGTTCGGTGGTTGGGAATTCTTCATAAGAGGGAATGATAATGGGTCTTACAGCTTGATGAGGTATTTCCATCGGTCTTCACTACAAGCAATCTACTGTAAAACTTTGATTTTTAACCCGTAGTCAATATTTGATCGTGTGTAGTATTTCATATCAGAAGTTTCATTCTGTAGTGTTCAGTCCCTGGTTTGCCACCATAACCAGTCCTGACAGGCTGAGTAACAGCGCTGTGTGAAATGCTGAACTCCTCCTCGTCTTTGGCTAACGTGGCCAAACGCCGGCAGAGTCGTGCCTATAAAAAGACCGGCCGTAAGACTCTGCAGTCACAATAAAATCTCTGACCGGCCAACAGGGGAGAAATTCTTGAGTTTATGAGTTGAACGCTGACGAGATTGAAAGCCCGGTACCACATCACTAATTACACTTCTACGAAGAAAAGCTAAATGAAATCCTCCAATGGACAATACTTATATTAAACATGATAAGTGGGTTACTATGCTACTATAAACCTGACACAGGCAGGCCAATATACAATTTAGTACCTTACGATAGTTACCCATTTCTCCTGCTGGCCCTCAGGTAATTAATGTTCTTCCAAATTCCCAGCCCTCAGCCTCTAGCTGAGGCTTTAGGGGAATTCGAGATCTCTTTTTCCTCCAGACAGCTTCAGGCAAAGAATTGTTATTAATGTGAAGATGACATTATCAATGAGGGTCTAGTTGAGGAATATGATGGGAGACCTACAAACTGGAATAAATACTTTCCTGTTCACGTCCAGAACATTTCATTGTCTGTGCTGCGACTGTTGAGTCACTCATCTGAATAATAATCAGACAATGATCCTATATCTCATTTTCATTTAAAACCTTCTCCCGTCAAATTAGTACACAACAAAGTATCTTGACGCAACACGTCACAACGAGCTGCTCTGTGTGGTGCTGGACTCGCTGGACTCTTGGATCCTGTGTAGAGCTCTTGACATTTTAGTAAGGACTACCTTATTTGGCATGATCACACTCCGGTGTGGTTCACTGGTCCTTTCAACCAGTCATATTTAACATTTATACTCCAACAGTCAGAGTCTATCTATCTGAGACGTCCACCCCGACACTGACAGACAGCCAGTCCAGCAGCCTGTGTTTACTGCCAATTCTCAGGGCTAATACTTCAGAAACTTCTCTCTTCCTGTGCTTATGGCTCAGCTCGACAGCCCCTCCCCCCAAACAGCCTCGTCTCCCCATACACTCCCTCCCGCCCCCAGCCCCTTTAATTTTAAAATAATGGAAATCTCTGGGAAAAAACTTACTCCATTGATTAAACTGTCACACTTGGCCACTGTGATTGATAAAACTTTATTCAAGCATGTCATGCGACGACATCAGTTTGAGTGACACAGCAAAACACGAATCGGGGGGGAAACTGGGAGCGGAGGGGTTTTGACGTGAGGGGCTGTTCTGTGCTGTCACCTTTGCATCATATCTGCATTTAAATGCCTTGTGCAGCACCACTGGGTTGTTTCACTCTCCAAGGCCTCGGCGGACTGAGGTCTCCTGTTTCACATCAGACGGAAACGTGTTCTCCTCTTATCTGTCGAGATCACGTCACGTTGGGGAGGCAGCTATTTTCACAGAGATGCATTCATCTGAGGACGAGTGGAGCGGGTTCCATCTTCAACACGAGGTGGGGTGACAGCAATGACACGGTGTCAGCTTAGCCACATCAATATGTTCGGTTTATGCACTTTGCAGTTTGAGTATTAGGGCCACTTAAAAGGGTAAAAATGTGAGATTACAAGAATTAAGTCAAAATATTACGGGGAATAAAGTCATAATTTTAGGCTAAGCATCATGTCTGAGGAGAAATATAAGAAGATCAGCCTATAAGTAGGAATGTGGAGGATCTTCTTAATTTACACTTTGGCAAAACTTTCACAAATAATAAAATAGTTAATCTTTAGGCTCATTAGCAACACATTATCATAAGAATCAAGACTTTTAGAGGTTGTGGAAGAAACTGTGTTAATTTTGATGTTTTTTACATCTTAAATCTCAGAATCGGTTTCTTCAATACGGCCGCAATACTCCGTCTGCTAATGCAGACACTTCAGGGCATAAACAACTTTAACAGTGATCGTGTTTTGTATGACCACACATAATCAAAATGGGGCATGAATTTAACAGAGCAGTTGTGATGAGAAATAAAACAACTAATATATTTTACGAAATGCCCTAAAAATGTATCTTGTTGTTCTATTAATTTAAATCCTGGACAGCACCAGGTTTTTGCCCATATGCCTTTTAAGTCCCACTGGATCGGCGTTCTGACTCTGTATGGTTTACCAGTTGCTCAACGGCATCAGATCATTTCATCAGAAGTTATAGATTTTTTTTTTGTCTTCAATAAACAATCTCTACAGTTTACAGGCCGACATCTGCTGGCCACAGCTGCCAAAAAGTCTGTGGAGAAAAAAGTGGAGCAGCATTGTTTCAGAAATGAGGGGTCAACTACCAGAGCGGAAACCTAGATCTCTTATGGTAGACAGCTGTTTATTATCTCTGTCATTTCTTTTCTACCCAAATAGTAATCAACACGGCAGCGGATTAGTCAACCCCACCTCAGGTTAACCCAGGGTCATAACAGCTATGATGAACCAGAAACTTATATTTATCTGGATTATCTGAATGCCTCATGTTTACATCTGAAATTATTTACAGAATGTAATCTGATATGGAGCTATATTGTAAATTGAACAGCTGTGATTGGACCATGGGGATTTGGGCTGCACTGATAAGGAGTTGCACAGTGATTGCATTATCAGGCGGCTCTGGGGGGAAATGTTTTGCATAAAAATACAATAGTTTTTGAAAGAAACAACAACAAAAAAAAAGTATTACAAGAGAATGCAAAGTTATTTTCACAATTGCCTCCTATAGGCCCAGAGGGACCCCATAAAACACAGAGAGGATTGTAAAGTGGTGTAGGTGTATGCGAACAATATTGCAAGCCAAGTCCAAAAAGATGCCACTGTGGCGTCTTCTGAACTCCACGAGCTGAAAACTTTACTTTATGGAGCTGGGCTCTCGAGTGTGACAGAAAACGATCACATTTCTCGGTGAATTTGCTTTACAACCATTTAGTCTGCATTGTTGTCTGTACACTGTCTCCAGCTTTCAGTTTGCTGCAATTTTAACTGTTGGTTACCTGGATCAGCCTGTGCACAGCTGAGGGAAAGATATTTTCACTTGTTTTGAACAAATGTCATAGTAGCTCATATGACTCTCTGAAACACGGATTACCATTAAATGTGTGAAGCTTTTAACTTTTGGAACTTGACAGCTTCTTTTGACAGGTTGATTGATTCAATCCACCCAAACGAGTGCTATAGGAAAAGGACTCAATATATTCACTCAGAATAGTCATTGCAGGATCCCCTCACGTAAAAATCAAGTGGATCAAGATTTATATTTTAAAACCCTACTCATGTTAATGATTATGAGTCATATTGAACGGGCCATTATGAAACTCCAGTCCTACCATGAATTTAGGGCAAGAGCTCAAAAAGCATAGAGGGATGTGCAGCTCGTGTGGACCAGGTCTGCACAGGCTGCCCCCCCCCCCCCCCCAAACTCTTCTAGACACTGCATGACACCGAGCCGAGCATCCCATTGTTTGTGGCTCTGGCAGCGTTCGCCTACCGTTAGCTAGTAGCCACCTGAAACTCCAGTCAACACAACAACAAATTGAGAATTCCGACACTAGGACGTGAAGAAAATGTTTTCAAGCAAACGCAAAGAGCTTGGTATTATTATTATGTGATGTTGTCATTAACATTTATTAAGAGATTTGCACTTGTTTATCTTTGTACAATTAAGTTAAACGAACTATAAATTGTTAGATTTAAGGTTGTGAAATGTTTGTTTTTTTTAATTTCAACTTTCAATTTGCTTTAGCAATAAAAAAAGCTGTATTTATCGTCAACTGACTGTCACTGGTTTTTGAAAGATGTGGTCATCAGTACTGGCACCGGAACCGTTTTAAAAGAATCGATTTAGCACCTGTATAGGAAGAAAAACCCAAACCATAACCCTCCCTACTGAAAATCAGAGACCAGTTCTCCCAGAGACACAGTCACTGTTTTCAGGGCGAAGGCTGGTCACACCAAACACAAACATTCATTCTAGTTCCTCTCATGCTTACTGCAGGTTTTAAGATGCTCCTCGATAAATACAAAATAATTCCAACAACACATTACTGAAAACATCCTCACTTCGCGTTTCAAAATCAAATGCGTCAACAAAGCATTGTTGTCTCGCATCCGTCCTGAAACTACCCGAGTTTCATAAATGGTCTGGTAAATAGTTGGCTTTCATAAAGTGTTTTTTTCTAATCCTGACCACCACTGATTTGCGGGAACACTTTTTTTTGCCATTCCCACATTCAACAGATCTTGGTATGATTCTGTGCTTAAAATTAAAGCTGAATTGAATACCTTTTATTTTAATTCATTCATTTTTTTGTGAAGTATTTTGTGAAGCACTTTGTAACCGTGTATGGATAAGAGCTGTACAAATAAAGTTGTTATTATTGTTGTTATTATGATTATCATCAGTGCACCTGGCATGCAGAGTGTGTGTGTGTGCGTGTGTGTGTGTGGGGGGGGGGGGGGGGGGGGGGTTGCTGGGGTTGAACCACCAACCTTCTACAAGTACACATTGTCTGTTATTTTCTATTTCTTTAATTTCCTTGTGTTTATAATAATTAATAATTTCACTGATGTGGCTTTAATTGTCTAAAATTGGAAATGGTTACAAAAGTATTTGATATTTACATTACTTGCGAATACCAAAAATCCAAAACTCATTTTAACAAGTCGAGATTCCTTTATAATGAATTGACTGTACTTTTATTTATTTAAAAGGGACAGTGTACATTAATTGTATGAGCTCAATGGTTCATATCAATGTACCAGATTTAGTCTCTTGCACTTATTTCCATCTGCCGTCGCACGCAGGTTGATGTTTAGAAGAGAACAGAGAAACAAAGAAAGAGAGAACAAGCATCAAACAAATGGACATGAAAACTTACTGATAAAAACTTTCAAAAAACATACACACTATGATGCAAAATCCACAAAACACAACAGTTAGACAGTAAAACAATTTGACTGTTAAATGGAGACAAAGAAGGGAATTAGATTAACAATAACAAGACAATTCCAGATGATGACATATTTGAGTATTCAGCAACCATTGTTTTACAGAATAGGAGAAATGAATAGAAAGTTATCTTCCTTAGTTCAGACATCTCATTATACTTAAGCAATACACAATGATTGTATGTGTTAAGTGCTAATTTGTGTGTTGTGCTCGCTTTGTATGATATACATTCATAAAATGAAAATAATACAACACAGTGAGGTGAGGTGAGCTATGGTACAATACAATACGATGGTATAGGATAATCCTTTATTAGTAACACTATGGGGAATCCACAGCAGCAAAGAGGATCGCAAAAATAGACACTTCAGTTAAAGTATTAATTATTATAAACAGAAGGAAATTAAAAAAATTGAAAATAACATAGACAATATAAACTATGACAATTATAATCACACAGTTGAATTAGTAAGACACACTGGATAAATGTTGCCAACTAGAAGCAGCAGTGTTACAGCAACAGGAACACTCTGCGACACCTTAAGACATGTTGGGGGACTCAGTGTGCTGCGGTGGTGGTGTCCTGCAGAGCGTGGGACTTCTTAACTCTCACTCTCCCCTGTCCCTCCACCTCCACTTGGTCAAGGCGGAATCCCAGGACTCAGCTGGCCCTCCCAGTCTGTCCAGTCTCCTCCTGTCTGCTGTCCAGATGCTGCTGCCCCAGCACATCACTCCGAAGAAGATGGGTGATACCACCTCAGAGGCAGAGAGAGCCTCCAGGAGCAACACTCTTCAGGCTTTACACAAATAAAACCACGTGTGTGTGTGTGTGACTGTAATCACTGAACATCTCTTCAGTTGAACAAACCTCAAGTCTTGTTCTTCACCTTTCAGAGATCTTGAAATGCATGGGGCAATGATGTTTTATGGACCTCCTGCATTCTTCCTATTACCTGCTTTATTGTTGTGTATATCTACAGTTAAACTTTCAGTTATTGTTAGATCAAGTATAGTTGTAGTTTAACCATAGCAACGGGTCACGGGTGATGTAAAACCAGATCAAGGAATTCTTTAACATTCCCCCAGAAGAACCTTAATTTTATGCAATCAGACCTCAAGGAAAATGGTGTCACCAATGATCAAGTCAACAGAATACATGTTGTGCAATCTGAGGAGGAATACTTTGTTTATTGAGTTTAAACCTCTCAATTTATATTCAATTTACAGATAAGAATAAAACAATATAATTTTGTTCTCTCCTTGTGAAGAGTTAGAACCACAATATTTGCTTAAGTTATAAGAAATAATATCAGTATCGGCTGATATGAACATTTTATCTATAAGCATATTAATTGGCCATATCATATCATCCTGCCCTATGACTGAGTAAAGTCTATGATAAGTATGGTCTCCACTCTTTCAGATAGATTACACTGTATTTATAAGTGTCTGTGTGTTTGCATCAGATCTGACAAAGCACTCGACAAAATATATCCCGGAGTGATGCAGCTTTCAAGAGAGTTCTCTTCTGTTCCAAGTCAATTCTCTGTGGGGTGTTCAAAGTTATTCTGGGAAACTGAAGAAAGAGGAATCTGATGTAGATGTGGGAAGGTGAGGGGTCTGCCTCTTCAACACAATGAATCAAAATCCTCATTAAACACAGGCATACGTAAACTGACTTGTGGTGGAATATGAAAAGGTGAGCGCGTCTCCTCAGAATCCTCTCTGCGATAACTCAGACTCTGATGTGCATTCACTACGACACTTCAGGGAAAAATAAGACGATTCATTCCAAGTCCTCTGTTTGGTTTGGATACATTTATCTTCCCAACGTGCAGTTAAATCTACCACATTTTCTTTTAGAGACAAAATAACAGAAGAGCAATATAATTACAGGAGTTTCATGAGCACATTGAATATAGCCCTCAAGTCAGTTATGCAGACTATATGGGAAGAAAGTATACATAATATAATGCCTTTAATTATGCACGGCAGCATATTTGAGGCTGTTCTAAAACGTGTTTTACATTTTAGAGCAAAAATGACTCTTAAGGGCTTTCACTTTCAAAGTACTAAACCTGATTAGTACAACACAAATCTGCCGCGATGGCAAAACAAGGCCTATGAGAAAAGCATGGGTTCAAGTGAGGGGAAAAAGCAGTTTTATTCTGCAGTAAAGACAACAAAAAAAATTAAGAAAGTAGTTTAATTTCAATTGTTTATTAGGGTATAAAGCGGGCACATGAATTTGAGAAACGTGTGCAATAATAAGTCAGCTCTCAAGAACAAACAAAAAAAATAAATCCACAGCAAAGTAGTTTGATGTCACTCCAGATTGAAATCTAAACTCTAATACAGCATTAGGAAAACAAACTTTGAGGATAAACATACTGGAAGTTCTACCGTATATAAAAATCAACCCATCGAATCACCATATACCTGCTCACCCTGCTACAGTTCACAGATGTCAAACGAGCCAAACAAAAGATTTGGCCCCACGTCCAAAGCAGCAGGATTCCAGAGCCTCGCTTTTCACCAACGCAGCAGAAATCTGTACGACTGGAGAACAAGCAGCACAGTGACCACCCCACAGCTGCTGCCTGAAGTACAGAAAAACGTCATCCTGGTTTATTTTAAAGCTCCAGCACCTCGCAACTTGTTTCTAGTTTTTTTTTTTTTTTTTAAGATTATGCTCAGCATAACAAAATGTTGATTAGAGTTTAACAGTAAGAATAAGAAGACTAACAAGGAGACTTCAAAGTCACGGAAATCCCATGTTCCTCAAATACCTCCAAACTGTGTAGACAAAACATATTGATCCCTCAAGCTGGTCTCATTCGGCGATTGTGGAAAGTGTTTGGTCTCATTGACATTTAATGAAGCTCATCTGCTGTGGAGAGGACCAGCAGGTGGTCGAGTCCTAGTTTAGTCCACTGGGTTCTCCTTGACTGAGCAGCGTCGAGGCTTCTTTACAAAGTTTGGACTGCGTAGATCTGTGTACCCCAAGTTTACGATAGGGGACATGTACCAGTCCTGTAGCAAAACAGAAGCCTGAGAAGACCTTTGGTTTACTGCATCATGTGAACATAAAAATAACTTTAAAAAAAAAAATGAATGTATGATTAAATAAAAAAAAAATGACATGGTCAGTCCGAATGTTAACAGGCTGTGTATAAATCAGGAGTTTGAAAACAGTGTTTATAAATCTGTTTAAACGTATTTCACTGTTTATAGTAGCATAACAATGTTTACAATTAGAGAAATGTAGGGTTACGTGGAAATAGATTGACTTTGGTTCTTTCAGGCTGAACCATAACATAATTATATCTATTAGTTAACCCAGCACATCCATGTGAACTACAATAAGGCAGTTGAGATTTTGCATAGTTGACATCTGCAGTTCAGAGGGTATTTTTGCCTTTATCAAACATTACATCGTAAAACACCAGAGACCCCATAGTATTACTTTAAAACTGGTTAGAACACAACAATTAAATGCCTCCTGGAATAAATTTGTATAACATCTATGAAATCAACACCCTTTCCTCCTTAACTTGAGAGGAAAAGGAAAAATATAAAAAAAAAAAAATGCTTTTGTCCAGTTGATTTCCCTCTGACTGTATTTTCCAGATAAGAGACAGTTAATACTACAGGCTAGAGCACATCTGAACTTATGGAAGAGAAATTAGGCCGTGTAGGAATATAATTGGTCAAACAAACAAGCCGTCTATAGGAAGATAGAACAAATATGTTGAAACTTTTTTTTTTCTCTTTGAAAGAACGACGAGCTCGATCTCTATATAAACGGTCAATATTTTTCTGTCTGGAATCAAACGCAGACGCGTCTAGATGCTGTCCATGGCTTTGAACTCGCTCAGAGCCTGCACAGGGTTGATGTGCTTCTTTTGCGAGGATCTCTTGACTCTGTTGGACTGGTCATCCTGCTTCTCTCTCTTCACCAGAGGCTTCTTCTCAGGAGCTTTCATCCTCCAGGAGATGGCCGGCATGTTGAGGGACTCCATGCCTTTGCTCTTCTGGTACTTAGTGGATGCCACGTAGGAGGCCTTGACGGTGGACACCACAGTGTTCATCAGGTTCTTTGCAGCCTGGATGAGAGACATGGCGCTGTCCAGCTGTTAACATTGAAGAGACATGAGAGAGAGAGAGAGAGAGAAACAATTAGCCTTGTGCTGTTGTCATCTGGCATCATTATTTTATTCAAGCCAAGTGAAAGTAACCTGCTTCCGTCATTTTGCAAAGGAAAACCAAAATAACAACCTTTCTAAGTTCCCAAGGCATATACAAACAGATGTGAGAAATTGGAGAATATAGAAAAAGGTCACACTAATTTAATCTCTGCAGTTTAATAGCCTCACAGACACTGCTGACACTTGACTGGACGTTTTGGAGCATTCGCAGCCCCACAGAGAGGAGGGAGGAATTCATTATTTCCTGCACACACACAGGCAATGTATCTGAATTAATCTGACTAGCAAGTGAGTGGTTAATTATTGCTTAAAGGGTTTGTAAACAGCGGCCTTGTACAATGTTATCTTACGGTTAGGAAACAATTGGGCAGCATTACTTCTTGGTAGCAGAAAAATCCATTATTTCTGTTATCTGATCATTCGATGTAAATATAAGCTGCAATTTACAGTGCAGCGGATGAAACATTAACTCATGACAAACAGCAGGCCATGCCATTAAGTTTTTTGTATTATTGCTTTCTTTCAGTAACAGCACATAATAAAACTTAAGAAAGAAGCCAATGCGTTATATCGATTTTATAATCTTTATAGTCAGAAATTAAAAAGGTACGATGAGGTAATTTCACCAAAACCTAAAGCAGTTCAGTTTACTTTCATCGTTTCTCAACAAAATACAGCATGTGCTTCAGAAAAGACCATACTGCTTATCTCACTTTAAAATAATTTTTTAGGTGAATGTTTTGAATCCTGCTCTGTCGTCATCATTATTCCTGCTTTTCTCTTAACCAGCAAGTTGCAACCTTTGAAAGTGCATTACTGCCAGCAACTCGTACGGCCCTCTGTAGTCATCAAAACGAGTTTAGTGAATAGTTTGGATTTAAAACCTCTTTTAAACTTCTCAACTACTTTTTAGCTACTGTGGCGCTTTCCTAAAATAAAGATTGTAAATTGACGTGTGATGTTTCTGCGGATGAAGAGGAACTTACCCCCGACACCACCATCTCTCCTCCCAGGTTCTGAACCTCGGCCTTGACTTTGCTGCAGATGTTGAGCTGGTGACAGTACAGGGCGATACGCTGCAGGTAGGCCAGCAGGTCCTGCTTGCAGGTAGAGTCGGGGCACTGCAAGAAAAACAACACAAGTCAACTCCTGTACGTCAATTGGTGTATAGGCATAAACAGGTTGATTCTAATACTACCGGCTCGTAAGTGGTACAATTAATTAATCTAATATTTATGTGATTCTACAGATGCAACCATCCGGCACTTTATCATGATGAGTTAGTACTAGTGTGACAGGTAGACACCCACATAAGGGACGTGCCTTGAGCCAAAATGACAAATGCACACCCACAACCTGCTAGATTGATAAATCATCTTCACAGGGTTAAGCATGATCAACTACTACAGAATGCTAATTCTATTAAGAGGTAAAAACTTATGTCAATCATTTATTTTTCAGCAGGTGGAGATAATCCTGTGTGGAGTCTCTTGGTAACCAAAATTACTTGCTCTCAAAGTAACACAGGCTCCCTGCTCATATTTTAAAATGGTATTTAAACTATTTAAACAGGTGAATGTCTAATTTTTTTTATAATCTTAACCTGAATGAGGTCATACACAGAATAAGCAAAAATCCCATTAAGATAGAGTATTCTGACCTTAGTGTGTTATATGGGTTAGTATATGTTTTAATCACATTAGAACGTGTTATTGGAGTTTTTACACAAATTCCGACAGCGACAAACAGCAGTTACCAACTGCGTGACGATGCATGGCCTGGGTTCAACTGTAAACCATAACAAGGGTTTTTAAACTATTGTTAAATTACCAGCAAAGCACTCAGATGGTTGCAAAATGTAAACGGGAATATAAACGGAAGATTCTCGTTGCACCTCATGTAAATATCATAATTGGATGTGAAATCTCACTCTAACCGGCTTCAATATGTATATGTCTGTGTAAGAACATGTGTTAAAACTATTCTTTAGGACATCAATTAACAACAAAGTTGAAAAGGCCTCTTTGCTATGAGGCATAACAATAGTCAAAAATCATCTAAGAACACAAAACAAAATACATCGGAGCCATAAAAACACCATCAACTTCACAAAATCCAATAAATTCTGATAAAGCCTACTTGAAAGTGGCACTATGTGAAGAGCCACACAAATGCATCTCATTTAGATTTGGCAATCGTTTAGAAATATTTCATCTCATTATAATTAGACTGGGCTCTACTTTGGAACATCACAGCAATCCCTCTACTAGTTTGCTAAACAAGTCCCCTGCCAGGAGAGTAATAAGGCCTCAATATTCTACTTTAAGCAAGGGACGTAAACACCCTGACAGTTAACTACAGCTCGTTACAGTGACCTGACACCCACAACAGGAAGTTCCTGCAATCCTCACGACACAGCTAGACTGAGACTGCTACAGACAACAAGAGGCTGGCAGCTTCACGTCACTAAACCTACTATACCTGTGAAAAGCAACTGAGGGACCAAGTGACGGCGCAAGACGAAAGGAAAAATTGGCGTAGTCACCAGAATTGGCAGGTGCTTGGCTGTGTGAAGGATTTGTCCATTGGCAGTTGTTAATTCTGAGTGCATGGAAAAGGTGAAAGGGAGGTAATAGCAGCCAATATTTAATTGATGGAATCTCTACAGGAAGTAGTTGGCAAGGTCGGTACTGGGGAAGTGAAGTATGCTGCGAGTCAAAAATTAAGAGGCATTTTTTTCTGGCTGTAAGTGAAGAAATGACACGGAGGAAGGACGTCAGTTTTCTTTTTCCATTTGTCAATAATGGCAATTACCACAATTAAAGTGCTCTAATCCACAAACAGAGAAGAAATCCAGCTTTTCTTTTCTCTTTCCAAACACAGGAACAGGAAATGTATTTGGGATCGTAATTTTTGGACACTTCAAACAGACTAGGACTTATGATGCGTCTAATCCTGCCGAGTCCCTGGTGGGAGTGCGGAGCGCTCATCTGAATATAGTACACCCGCTCGCAGACATACAGCCATGCATGCCTGCATTTACACACCACCCCAGCCAGCAGAGCCATGCTTATTCATACACATCATACATCATGACGGTGGGAGACTTCAGCTGAATAAGGACAAAAACACATTTATCAGCAACACATCCTTTTACTATGCTCAATATAGCCCAACTTCATCTATACATGCTAACAAAAATTTGTCACACCTCCAAAGCACGCAACTAACTCCGTTACAAATGTCTTTCTTTACTGAGAGCTCTACAGATGTTTTCGTGATGATGAAATTATTTTTTGGCATTCTATTAAAAGGAGGGATGTATGAGGTGATGAAGGGAAAGGGAGCTGGAGGGGATGATCATCATACAGGAGAGGACTAATACATGGCTGAGGGGCTGGATAAATGGGAGGGAGGGGAGTGAGAGAGAGAGGGGAAAAAAACAGAGAAAGATAAGTAGTTGGAGAAAAGACGAGGAGCCAGAGCCAGAGGGGGAACAGTATGGAGAAGTAAATAAGGGGGCGAAATCCAACTGGGGGGAAAAAAAGGACTCAGACAGGAGGATTCAACTGTAGATGAGAGGGAAGGGGGTATAAGCAAGTTATTCTGTGCGTGTGTGTCTGTGTGCATGTATTCCTGTACTTATATCTTTGTGAGGACCATTTTGAGCATAGAAACTACAGAGTGAGGACACTTGGAAAGTGAGGACATTTTAACTGATTGAGGGTTAAGACTTGGTTTTAAGGTTAGGTTCAAATTGAGTGTAGGTTAGGGTTCTGCATTTATTTTTGATGGTTCATGTTCATGTTAGTATTAGGGGCTAGTGATTATTTCAAGGAGTGTCCTCACTAAGATAGAAGTACAAACATGTGTGTGTGTGCGCACACATGCAGCAGCAGAGACCTGGGATGAGGCTGAATGCAGCAGCCATGCTAATGAGGGCTTGGGGAAGTATTCAGACGGCTGAGAGCAGGGCGCTGTGAAAGCATCACTTGTGCTCATACTCCGCTCAGCTGCTGGCTTTACTCAGCACTCAGGAAACTCTGTAAGGCTGCTCTGACTCTGACACGTGAATACAGAAGTTACACGGGGTACAGATAAGAACACCTTGCATTGTTTTGGTAACACAAACAAAAGCCCTAGTGGGCCGCTAACTCGGGGGTATTCACAATTTGATGAATGTTCCAGAGGCTAATCATGCTACCTTCACAACAGATAACTCACATATTACTGACAATCCTTTTAGATCACTTCTTATACTTGAGGGTATAAATAATTAACAGTGAGGAAAAAAACTGGTAAATGGGGCGTATAACCATGTATTTACTCAACGTATGTGTCTATATACATTCAGGTTGGCAGACACCAACATCCAACAGTTATGATGAAAGTCAGATCTTGCATTACTATCTTAACAACTCATTTCCATTTCAAGGGACTTAATTTACTCATGCGAAAAACATTGAGACCATCACAGTGATTCAAGCTGCTAATCGTGACTTCAACCATTACAGGCTATCGTTGTAATTTTCCTCGTCTTGCCTGAGTGCTGCTCTGGTGATACAGCTTTTCTAAACATGCTGTGTGGCCACTTATGGACTGGGACGGATAACCTTGCATGGTCAGCTTCTATTGAGATATGGCCAAGCAGTAAGAGGACCTCCGGAGACTTCATCACACAACCCTGGGTACCTTTTCAAGGAAAACTGATAAAAAAGGTGAGACATCATCTTTCAAAAAGGAGTCAGGAAGAAATGTCAATGATTCTCGTGTAGTGGTTCTCGTCTCTGCAGCTTTAAGGTCATTCCCGAAAAATAAAAAGGTGAAACATCAAAGTTGTGACAAAAGGTAACAGGTCATTGGTTTAATTTGCTCATTCTCTTTATCTCTTACGCACAGTGGCAAGAGTGTTTGCAGCACAGTAGGGTGTGCATTCCCAACCTGAGCCAGGTCAGGCCAGGATTGGGGAAAATAGAGGTACTGGGGTCGGTCAAGTTAGCTGGGCTCATTTTTATTTATAAACTGCATTAGGGATGCCTCGAAAAAATGTATTAGTCGATACCATGAAATTTCCATGATTCATTAGACCGTATTCGATACCACGGCAAAAAAAAACAAAAAACAAGGAAATCCCATTTACTGTATTTTTTTTTCTTCTAACAAACTCCTTTATGAAAACATTGGAAGACAGAACTTTTTTCAGGTTATAGTCAGGTATGGGCTCGGACGGGTTGGGACAGAATCGTGTTACCCGAGCTACACTGATTATTTTATTAGGTCTTCAGTATGAACAATTACAATACAATGATTAGTTAAAATAAAGGACCATAATTGAAGAGAAATTTATACATAAATGAAGATCAAACAAAAGGATTAAATAACTTTTTCTTCCTGTTTATTCCATATTCGTAGAGTTTCAGTTCATAAGTGAGATTTTTCTTTTGCATCCATAAGTTTAAGCTTTGCTCTAGAGACGGTCCACAGTAGAGTGCTGAAAGGTAAAATCCCTAAAATATGAAGAAATAAATTAGGGAACAAGAATGACACAGCAGGATGCTGAACAGAAGGATTGCGCTGTGCTACGTGTTGGGTAATGTCAATGATATAAATGATGATCAGGAAGGTCAGGTCCCATCATTGGAAATGCCATGCAGTTCCACTGAATTCCATTATACAGACCAGAGACGGCGGCAGAGCCACTGTGCTTCTGACGCCCAGCACTGACCTTTCAGGACGAATCACCCAGAGGAAATGCCAATTTCCAATATTTACTGACACGGCAGCATTCTAATGCGCCACTGCCAGCAACCTGTTGGAGAGGGTCACAGGCGCTAACCAGAATTTGTGCTTTCCCATTTGGTTTGATGAAAGTGACAGTGTTTTTAGATCTGAAAGAGGTCATTTTGAGTATTTTTGCTTAATGTCTTCTTTGGAGCGCCATTTTCTTCTAAACTGAGTAACAGGGTGGAAAAAACTGCTAAGCTAAGCCGAGCTATTGAAATATACAATTTATACTCTTTTTCACTCGCTTCATGAAGCCTACTTTCATTTAAGTTGAGAAACTACAATTAAGAGGGAACACAGATGGCATCATTTCTAAAAGGTATTGTTTACTGAAAACTGTGCCTAAAACCTATTAATCAGCCTATATAATAAAGGAAGTGACAGGGCAATTTGTTTTCCCACTGCAGTTAAATGACAAACCCACAAAAAAACCTTCATTGAGGGAAGCTGATGTGGGCTCTGCGGTATGCTGGGTTTTCATGGGTCAAAGGGAGCGAGACAAATCCCGAACCTTAGACCAGCTAGCAGGTTTCACTATGCAGTCTTACTGCTCCAACATATAAAGCATCCAACAGGGGAGGAGAAGAAAAAAAATCGGACACTTGTGTGTCTGTGTGCGTGTTACAGGGTTGTGGATAATTAACTATGCCTAACCTGAGAAAGAACCTCCAGGACATAATGCCACAGGGCAACTTTATCTACCATTACAACTCAAAACTGCCATGAGGGTTGCAGGCATGGAGAGATATATATTTGTGTTTTCTGTGGGGGAAATACTGTGAGCGAGATCCATGGCAAAGTTTAAGGAGATAGAGGGAACAAAGCAGTGGAAAGACCATTCTGTTACTTTAGGCAGGAGCTGAAGTAGGAGATAAGGCTATGCAGGGGTAGGAAATGATTGATTCCAAGCTGTAGTCCGTAGACACTTGATGTTTAATATATTAAATGCTATTTTAAAAGGTGAAAACAGTGGTGGGGACAAAATAGTGAAAAGTGAAGAAAGAAGTGAGGACATCGAAGGCAGTGACAAATTTAACAAGAGTTTTGTTGGTGGATAAAAGCTTGAGCAGACTTCCTATTCCCCAGACCTCAGATAAAGTTGGTTATGATGGCGTTTTCTGTGTACGACCTAATTATTGGGTTTTATAGTTAATAAGTTCAACACTAGATTTCGACCTTTTGGTGAGAATTATATTACTGTTGACGGTAAAATATAAATCTGCCATGGGTGACCAATATCAATCAAGATGCCTTTCAAACAGAATGACGGCCTGGTGCACCTGCTAAAAAGATTCTGATGCATATTTGGGCGGGGCTAATTGAATCACACTGGAACTCGGGAATGATAATGTGAGATTGAAGCAGACTGAGAGCCTGGCTATGACAGGAGAAAATCAAGCTGAGGGCCAGCCAAAAAACAACTTCAGAGGTAACCACGGGGACCAATTAAATGGCCCTCATCAATATTTAATGTTCAGGCTGCACCTGTCAGTCCGACACTTCACTGTGGTAGTTGTAAACTGATAACTTAACATTGCCTCAACAGAATAGGTATGCACAAACAGCGTCAATAAATCATTTATGCTCTCAACTTTTTCACATTCAGAAACTGACTTTCATTTGACCCTTGACAGCTTTTTGTCAAATTTAACACCTGACTGAGCCAAAACCTCAGATTTGCATTGTGCAGGTTGAGAGACACTGACAAAGGCCCTCGCATCTTTTAAATATGTTTTCAGAAGCTCAACACCATTTAGTCATCCCGAACCATAGTAATCCATTCTCTCCTCAAGTTTTTCAACGTCTCTCCACGGGTAAGGTAACAATGCCTTTATGTGGCAATATCAATGTAGCTGTGTTTCCCATGCTCCTTCCGCTGACTCCTCCACTATCAGGAGCTCTTTGGATATAGTTCGCTTCTTTTAATCACAGACTTATGAACATTAAAAAATTTATCAAAATACTGACTTACTGTGGGTAGATGCACTTCAAACATAAGGTGAGCTACATTTGGTTGGGTTGACTTTGGGCAGCTAGCTCAGAGCTGACCCTTGAACTGCTGAGCTGAGAATTTGTGGGATCTTTGGGTTATTTTGCTTCTCCACTGCAGTGGATAATTTACAACCCTGTCTGCTGTAAAGCGTCCTGGGCCAGAGCTGGGATTAGACTGTGACCAGCAACAGAGCCCATGGATCACCATAAATTCCCACTGATTGAATGCAAATTGGAAAATAACACTATATGTGTCAGTATACATCATGAGAATAAAGCTTGCACAACAAACACGCACACAGCACGTGCATGCCGGTTCTCTAAATATGCAAGCCTTATTTCATGTGTATGTGTACATGGGTTTGCTTAGTTAGAAGGCAAGGAGCAACAATTTATGGACTACATAGTGGCTAACACATTTGCATTATAAATCTCAATTACGTAGCATTATTTGTTTACCAGCCTGCTAAGATGGAATTCTTATAAGGTGCCCTGCAGAGGAGGGTCATAAATTCTTAATAAACTGCAGTGCAGACCTTTGTGTGGCACTGACCTAAATCCTGCAGCTCATCTGAGCACTACACTCATTTCTTTAAACTTTAATAAGGCTCTATTACACATATTTAACAGGTTTTCAGAAACACCAAACTCAACATTGTCCACCTGCATATTTCTGTACCGAAACATGCCTCGACAAGGTCCTGTGGATGAAGACGCGGGTTAAGATGCTGTGCTATCAGTCTAGGACCATCTGCTGATGTGTTTTATATATGGAGTAAACCCGCATAGGCCCTCGAGGGCAAAGGCACAGAGCACAAGTAATTAATATGCCTAGGTTAATGAGCAGTCCCAGCATTGCCTTTGCTCCTCTGACTGTCAGTATGTGTGCATCTTGGTACTCACTGTACTACTGCTGCTGCTGGAGTGTAGACACTATCCCAACATGCCATGCCTTTGCCCAGAGTGGGCCTGTGGCATCTCCTGCTTTGTTAGAGATATGGCCCTAAATATAAACCGATTGTGTAAATAAATAAATTTGAAAAAACTGCCACCTGGCAATTATACTGCTAATTAAAAGGCAAAGCACTCTTAATGGATTCATCTCTCAGGAGGGATGTTGCCATCTTCACACAAATGCACTGCCCACTCTTCCTTGCTCTCCCATCTTTCCATCATTCTCCTCCCCTCTACCCCACCTCCGTCCCTGGGAGCCCTGGCTGATGTGCTACGGGTGTGTGTTGCCTGGTGTGCTAGTGTTTTGGTGTCTGCTGAGAGATAAAGGCTAAGGGGGACAGCTGGATGGGTACAGAGGCTGGAGGGGTCCTCGCTCTTGGCAAAGACTTCTGTTCCAGCAACCAAAGCTCTTAATTTATTCATACTTTGAGTGCTTCAAACCCCCAAATCCCCAAATAGTGTATACACATACAAACGTATACATAGGCAGAGAAAAAGATAAAGAAACAAGTCACTACAAATAGTTGAGGTTGGAAGAATAAAACAGTTAACTAAATCAAACACATCAATACACATGTGCCTGCAGAGACCGAGCCCACTCAACAGTCGTGTTTGCGCACGCACACGCACACACACACACACACACAGTTGCCCATCTGTTTTCTTTAGGGGATTACAGTGTTTTCATTAAAGTGAATAAGCATCTTCAAAAGCGGTAGTGAGGCATAAAAAAAAAGTCACTTTCCAGAACGGCTTATTCCCTGTTCAGAAGATTCAGATGCAATTAGGTCAGTACAGGTAAGACTATGACTTTGTGATAGATGTGGACCTCTAATATTAAAGATCCTAGGGCACCTTAAATAAAATATCATACGCACAGGGCTCTTGGAGGCCAGCAGCTCATTATGTCAGACTGAGGGTGAGATCTATGCTGAAATCTGGATGCAGATGTTTCCAGCATATGTTGGCATAATTGAATCCCCCGCTTGTGCCGAAAATCGGACAAAGGTAATTGATATACCCCTTACGCCTCATTTGAGTACGAGCTAAATTTATGGAGAAGCTCTATGTAAGCTTAGGTCTTTTTTGCCTTATCAGCATATGTGGAATATACTCCTCATGTGCATGCTAAACTCTGGTTAAAAAAAAGCTTTGATGTTAAACTACATGATCCATAAATTTATTATTTACTACTGCCTTGTGTAGGAAACCCTATGTAGAGGCAAATATTCAAATTATAGTGCAAAATAGACAAAATAGACATCATGATTGATGCAAAGCACTTAAATCCACGTGATGGGAGTCGAGAACGAAAACATTCAATTTGAATGAAAACATTATTTAACAAACACACTTTAGGAGGTTATACTGTTTTGATGATATCAGTAGAGATGTTCACAAAACGAGAGGAAAACAAAGATTGATGCCACCAAACAAACCAATGTTATTAAAATCTTACAGCAAACATGTCAAGTCAGCACAAGGCCTGAAGAGCGACCATGTTCCTGGACAAAACTGGAATAAACCAGTAGCTGGTTCATTTCAACCATGGAAGCAAGCAGCATCTTAAGTGGAGAGAAGATCATGTCTTGTTGCAAACATCACAACTAAACTCTTCCACGATTTAACAACAAAGTGTATACATATTTTAGACATGGAGGCAATAAGTCTCTGCCTTAGATATGGCACATGAATAAGTTGGGGGATAAATCATGTACAGTGTTTCCCTGAGGAGTTGTACAGTGCAAGTATTTAAGTGAAATATGAGGCCATGGATAATTGAATGCGTGTTTCCCTATGTCATGGACCATGGTCTCTTGGGAAAAGGATATATGTGGAGGGATGATGGAATAGGGAATTGGGGAGTGGGAGATGGAGATGCAAGGATGAGAGGGAGGGGAGGGGGGGTGTTTGAAAGAAATTGGTAAAGACTGGTAAGGGGTTTCTCATGAATAACACAAATCAAAGCAGTTGTTCACATCGGGAAGACTCTGCCGTCTGAGCCTTTTACTTGGATTTGATCCTTAATGTGCAAATGAGAAATAAAAGAATTTCATATAGGGAAAGTTTAGTTATTTTTTATAGACATGGCTTACAGGAATATTGGCGCAGTATAAATTTTCTGCCATTTGAGTCTTTTAATCCGGCTTACGTGAATCGCGGTTAAAGGACATTTAAAAACAAAAGGAGGGGCTGTCAAGATGTAATCAGTATGAAAGCTTTGCTTTTTCTGACTCTGAGCACTAAAGCACGCAGCAATGTCAGTTTCTCCTGCAACACAGGAGCAGAGAACAAGTTGTGCATTTGGATAATGAAAAAGTTTGCTCGACTCTAGCTCAATAGTGTAAACTTGTGCAATGTAGTCAGAACATCCATGACTTAGAAGATATCTAATTTAATAAAATTAATGTAAATTAATGACCACCGCTATGATGAAATGCAGCCCTTATTGAAATATAACTGAACATTGTGCTGGAGGGAGGCGCCTTAGTGAAAAATGTCCCCCCATCTTAGAACATCTGCATCTGCTGATATCTTCCGACGAGGTGCATTCAAGGACCGTCAGAAATGAGTAGACATTTAGGCTATAAAACAAGTCATAGATGACCATGTTTTGAGTCGAATCTGAATGTCGGGGCGTGTGGACACTTGGATATCTTCCGTTGTATTAGATTTGGCTGCTACACTGGATACCCCTGAATCTCCAGCAGTGTTTTTTGCACTCAACACTTCACCCATCCCTCCAACGGCATAGTGGTGAGTAAGAACAAGGGAATTATCATTTTTGGTTGAATTATTATTTTCAAGTATATGCAACATTTTTCTATATCAGAAAGTGAGTAAATTCCCTTTATCATTTGTGTTGCTGCACTTGATGCTGATTTATCAGAGCCTGACAGTGTCATTACAATTCTGTATTATATTGGGGTTGCAGGAACAAAGTTGTAGTCTAAATCCAAGCCTTGGGGACGGAGGTTCATTAACAACTTACATTGTCAGCAATGGTGCGGCCCAGCTTGTCCATCCTTGATCCTGCCTCCGCGATTTTTTTGGCAGCGCTGATGACATCAGACGTATTCTTCAGTGGCCCTTTTCCTCTGGGGAGAAAAAGTAGAAGGATCAGTCACAGTTTCTGATCTACTGCCGCCTCATTCAATATGCAGGAGGAGCATCTCAGTCATGGAGCAGCGGTTGGTTTTGGATTCTTGTTTTTCAGTCAGCGACAAGTATGGATAGGGTGGCATGACTTATGGGAGTAGTTCAGGAAAACCTCACAAAATATCTGTATATGCCAACAGATAAATGATGCTACAAATGCAAAACAATAGGCACCATACTGTTCAGTCAGAGAAGAGAACGTTTTATAACCCATTATAAAAGTGCAGAGCGGCAGCCTTCCCTTTCAGGGCTTGGACCAGCATGGGACGATGGGGCAGCGGCTTTCTCATACCCTCTTACAAAATAGGGTATTACCCCCATTTTTCAGCAGCTAGGCATATGCTAGAGAATATCTATTGTTTATGGGCTTTTTTTTTTTAAATGGCAGCAAAATCATACTTTCTGGTGAAAACCCTGATTCAAGGGTACATAGTATTTTAACGATCAACCAGCTTTCCCATCACACACAAATTCTCAATTCAATCTAGTTTTCCATTTTATTCAAGCAGCTTTGCAGAGTTTATTATAAGCAAATTGGTCTGGTTTCAGGTCTATTGGTGGAGATAAATTGGCTGCCCCCAAAAACCCTTCACTCTTGCACACACAAACAAGCAATATATTTGCATTGTCATTTTTATCCAGGTTTGGGATTAAGAAGGCGAACCACAGGAAAGAGGGGAGAATTGAGAGTATAGAGATGAGAATATGACTCAACTTTAAGGAGCATTCATTGTTATAACATAATACAGCCGTTCTTGACCCCTCTTAAGACAAACAAACCCGGTCCCAACATGGGTCATCCAGTCTAGTCCAGCCCTGACCTGATCCACTGTAAAGCTTGTCAACCATTTTCCTCTTTTTTTTCTACCCCCACAAGGGACTCTGAGACACAGTTGGCAAGAGGCACAAATTGGATTCAAAGCTGCTCTCTCCAGGCTAAAAAATGAGCCATCCAACCAAGAACAGATGGAATTTTGTGTTCTGTTCTCCCGCTTCCTCTTCCCCCCCCTCGCATCTCCAACCCTTCCCCTCCCTTGCTCTGCTCTAAAGCACGTCGGGGTCCTAGGCCAATGCGTCAGAGCACATACTGGAAGCTCTCTGGGGGCAAGTCAACCCCCGGAGACAGATCTACGGGCACTGTGCGGAGTACTGGGAAAAAAAGACAGCATGAAGTGTTTTTAAATTGAGTGTTGCTAGTATAATGTCCAAATAAAATAAACCCCATCACATTGTGGTGCTTAAGGACAACAACCACTGATTTCGTTCCTATAACCCCACTTATTTTGGCCCTAAGAGATAAATGGCTTGATTCCTCGCCATTTCCAGCCCTGTCTCAGAGACCATGGGACGACTGGGAAAAGCACACTGAGAACATGTCAAGAGACAGGAAAACTCTAGACAAGGACACCAGAGTAAGTTTTTTTTAATAGTGAATTCATACATGTAGAAAGGGCTGGGAACTTCAGGTCTGGTGACAGCTGCAGGCCTCCAGATGGGTGTAAACCACATCGGACTGAGCACTCCACAGCACAGAATGCTCCAAGACAGGTGGCTCCCAAATATGTTGCATGCATCCAAGCCACACATGCCTTATTCATGAAAGCTGCCACACAGCCATAAGCAATGCACGAGTCAACGAGAATCTCTCTCTCTGTGTGCAGCTTTGACAGGGGAGAGGTCCAGATCAATTACCTCATACAGCATTAACCTTGGCAGGGCTTTGTGCCAGCTCAAGGTTGAGGGGGCAATAATTTGGGCAGGGGCTGAATTAGCCAGCGACTGACCTTCCATGTGCCCCTGCCGCATGCAAGAGTGGGGGAATAATATGAAGATATATATTCAGCCCTCAGACACACAGCAGGATATATAGAGT
This sequence comes from Pleuronectes platessa, assembly GCF_947347685.1. Taxonomy (NCBI): domain Eukaryota; kingdom Metazoa; phylum Chordata; class Actinopteri; order Pleuronectiformes; family Pleuronectidae; genus Pleuronectes; species Pleuronectes platessa. The sequence goes on from NC_070633.1 coordinate 12,714,373, forward strand.
GCAATCCAAAGTCTGAGTGTGCCATATAAAAATTTCCAGTATTAGCCCATAAATTAGCAAACTCTCCAGAGTAACTGCACTGATAACACAAGCAAAAGAAAACCCTTTCCCATGGGTTTATCCTAGAAACTGTGTTTCAATTACCAATAAGCATTCAAGCCATATTGACATCTTTGAGGTCAAAGATATTAAAGCTTATGGTTGTGTACCTCACAGGGTAAATATAACAAATAACTGAAGTGTTGTTTGAGAAATTTAAAACAACTAAAAACAAGCTTCCTTGGAGTGCTTGACAACTCACACAACTAACTATGTCATCTGTTAAAACTAATCAACAGCCCTAAGATGGAAGCAGCATCATTTACATTTCATTTACATCCGTGTCTATAGAGGTTGTAATAAAAAAAGAAGCTATTAATTTTGTATTATTCGGATGAATAGGAAGCAAATTAAAAATTGCCGGGTTCTGTGTAACCTCAGTTAAAGTCTGGCTGTTTTATTATTTTTAACTCTGCTGCCGCTCTCCAGTGTTGTACTGCTTTGGCCTAGGAGACAGGATCTTTGACCGATTCAGAGGATGAAGGCAGAGTGGCAGAATTTCATCCTCATTGCGGATGTGACTCAGAGTCGGGCACAAGATGTCCTCTGAGTAATTCACTTGAAATTTAAAAAAGACACAGTCATACAAATACAGTCAGGCGCTAATATATTCAACCAGTTAAAATGTCTCCTCACATCCTCCACATACACAAACGCATGAGCTGCCCACAGACACATAGAAATGCTGTTCAAACCTAATCAATGTGTCAATCATTCCACACCCAACCAGTTTCAATAAAACAAATCTCAGTAGTCCATAATTCTAATATATTATATTCATATTGTGCTATATATATATATACATATATATATAAAAGTGCTATACAAAGAGTGTGAACTTAAGGTTTTTGAATATGTTTTACCTCTCATCTGAAAACACTGTTACCTGTTCACAAGTGGACAGCTCAAAGTTCTGATCACTCAGACCATATTTGGAGGTCAGGGTAAATAAAAATACTTTGACACCACCGCACATTTATTCAGATATTTTTCAAACGGGTAAAATCTTATTTCATTGAAAAGCTGTGTGACTCACAAAGATTCACTCAGCTGCTCCTTGCTCTGCTTTCTCCCCGTCTCTCACTCAAATTGACACCCACCAACGCACAAACAAACACATCGACAGTGGACCCTTCAGTATATAGTCAGAATAAAGACAGGCTAAATAAACAGCATCATTTGGTCTGAACGGGACTACAGACATTTAACCCACGCAGCTGTATGCACCTGTAGAGTTGTTGGGGTCATGATTTGTGTGTGTTTTATAAAACAGCATCCATGTACACTTAAAGCCCAGTAACACTTTGGCCCTGTTTGGTACCTGGCATGAACATGAGTCATGGGTGATCAGATCACAAGTAGACAGCTCTGAGTAAGTCAGTTCACAAATGGCATTTAAATCAGAGCACCGGTTACTCATTGAAGTCCAGGTGGCTACTTTATCACTGCATGTCCTGAAATAGTGACCCGTACACTATGTCTCCACATGCATCTTGAGTGACAACTTTTGATCAGATCTTGCCTTCCCGCTCTATATGCAAATAAAACGCGTACATCATTGCTGTTTTCAAAGAACAAATGTGTTGTTCTTATTAGCCAGTCTGACAATGATAGACGGGGCCACAGTCAGCGAGAAAGGGAGAGGGAAAGAGAGAGAGTGAGAGAGTAAAAGAGAGAGAGATGCAAGTGAATCAATGTACACAAATCTGCAATGAAATAATATTTTAACCTTTTGAAATAATAATTTAAAAAAAACGATATGTGGCAGTCAATTTTCATATTGTTTTAGTGACCACACATAAATCGATGTATGGGAAAGACTGAGAAGTATAATAAAAATTGGTTGATTCCTGTCGGTTCATTATGAAATCTAGTTGTGAACCAGAGGAAGTCAGCTGACTATATTGTCCTTCAAGGTGGCCCGGGACACATTGGGGTTCATACATGGTCTCTGAACGAGTGCATTGATCTCAAATGTATCCTGTGTTTTTACACTTGTACATAGACCTGTCCACTGGTGATTGGATCACTCGCTAGGCTTCTACATCCTAAAGGCCAGTGTATTATCACAAGAAAAAGAAGAAAAAAAAGTGTAAAAAGGAAATTTAAACGGCACAACATGGCCTAACCCTAACCCTTAATGCCAATATAGTGGGATCTCTTGGATTTGTGACTCCAATGACTCATACTGTATGTGACCTCAACGATTGTTAGACTGTTAATGGCTCCACAAGAGGTGTGACTTCCCTCAAGTCAGTCAACACTGAGGCGCCTTTATGGCCCTGTTAAGACGTGGTATTAACGTCTGCCCTGCGAGATCCAATCACAAATGTTCAGCTCTAAGAACGTCTGTTCACACCTAGCAATAGAATGTGTCCTGAATGAGTCTCCTGTGACCGGATGTCCCCCGTTCTATATGCAAATGAACATGTACACCATTTCTGTTCGCAATAAAATGAGTATTAAAGATGTATGCTGTCTATATCTTTGTGTTTGAGAAGGAAAGATGGAGAGGAGAGAGTGGAGTCAGTCGAGGCTGAGCGAATCAATGCTAGCATCTTCACAATGAAATAAGATATTTCCCATTTGGGGAGGAAAAGAAAAAAAAGGAAATCAAAACTGTCTGTGAGTGGGGCTATCGTGGCCACTAGAGGAGAAAAACAGTAGGATTTTAAAGCTGCTGAACAAAAAGCATGGGGCAGCAGGAAGCCCAATTATGGTAAATGAAGTTCCAAGTGTTGTGGTCTTCGAACATACAGTGCACTTACACAGATGTGTTTCATGCTTGTGTTGCCTGCTTTTTCTTCTTCTTTGCATTACGCAATAGTCTGTGAGAGCTTGAGAATCTAAGTACACTGCATTGTTATATTCTGTTGCGATCTTAATCGGTTTATGAATAGTCCTTAAGAAAATATAGCAATAAGGGTAGAGTAACAATTAATTTTGGTGAGGGTGATAAACCTATGCTGGCATTTTGATCACTCTTTGCTTTAAATGAAAAATGTCCCCATGTTGGGACTAATAAAGGACGTCTTATTCTTATACCCTTGTGATTTTGATTAAAATAGAAACATTTTTAATCTCTTAAATATTTTTTCCCCGGTTACATTATAAATCTTATCTGCAGAAATCAATACTTAAATATGAACGAAGTTTGTGAGTTTCCTAAAAATACTGACAGCTTGAGACTACAGAATCTTTCACACATTCTTCTTTTAGTAGAGGCGTATTTCCAGCAAAGATGTTTCATGTTATAGCAAGATACATTATGATTCTGGAGATGGTTTTCCAACCATTTCTCTGCCATTTTTATTGTCTCAGCAAACCACTGACACGGGCGGATAAGGCCACCCTGTAGCAACTCTGCGTTTAAGATTTACAGTGCTCACCCAGCTGTATTCATGAACCAGAGAGAGGGAGATTTGATGCACTGCTTATGGTTGTGCATATTAAGATTAGGGAAGGATGGAAAAATAATCAAGAAGAAAATCCTACCTACAGTGCTGCTTAAGGAAAATGAAGAGCATTGATGCATGAATAGTTGTATTTTACTGGATGCATAGCTTTGTGCCGATAAGGGCAAATGCTTGGAAACAAAAGTAAGCTTACTGGACGATGTTGGGTGTATTTGACACAGGCTTAACTTAAACATGCGTTCGGTCTTGCAGGCATTTTGCTGGAATTGCACAACTAGAGTAATATTAATGTGAGGAGAAGTTAAGATGGCACATACAGTTGCAATCAGAAATATTCAACCCCTCAAAGATTTTAAGGATTTATCAATTAAAGTTGACAGAATCTTGCTCTTTGAGCAAGATTCTGCTTCGGATGACTTCTTTATGAGTTGAGTGATACAGAAAATCAACACGGAAAAATGCATGATGTAGTATTTGTGTGTAGCAGTATACTTTGTTAAGATAGCCATGTCACAATTATTCAACCCCTATATAATATTGTTTTTGTTTTTTTTAAAGCTGTCTGACAGTTTTTTTTGTCCTAAAGTTATTAAGCCTTTGGGAACTCTATACTGATCCTTCACTTGCTTCAGCTGTGATGCATATATAAACCCCACCCATGAAGGTATTCAATGCGAGTTGCATTCATGTGAAAGACAAAGGAGCTTCCACAAAAGCTGAGAGAGGAGATAATTTCATCACACCTGAAAGGCCTTGGGTAGAAGAAGATTTCCCCCAAAAAATTATATTCCAAGAGACACAATTGGGAACATTATAAGGAAGTTTAAAACTGATGGAGCAGCTTCAAACCTGCCTGGCCATGGAAGAAAGCCCAACATTTCATAAAGGACCCTCAGCAACTTAGTCAGAACAACTCAGATAAACCCCTGTGTGACTGCAAGACACCTAAAGGATGACCTGATGAAGGCTGGTCATCCTGGAGTGCGACAGAGGCAACTACAAGACGTGCACTGAATAAAAAAGGACTTCATGGCCGGCTTCAAGACACACTCAGCTCTTGACCACAAGGAACATCAAAAGTCGACTAGAATATGCCAGGAGGAATTTGGATAAGACTTACTGAGTTTTGGGTGACAGTTCTATGGACTGATGAAACCAAACTGGAACTGTTTGGACGTATGGACCAGCGGTATGTCTGGCATGTGAAAGGCCAGGCTTAGGACCAGAAGAATACCATCCCCACAGTCCAGCATCGCGGTTGGTCAAAGATGATGTTAGGCTGTTTTTCTGCGGCAGGAACTGGCAATCTTTATTGTGTACATGGCATCATGGATTCACAGAAATACCAGGCCATTTTAAAGAGGATTGTGATGCCTTCTGTTGACAAATTAAACCTTGGTGATCATTGGACTTTCCAGCAAGACAATGATCCAAAGCAAAACCTCCAAGTCAAGCAAAGCTTGGTTGAGAAAAAGATCCTGGAACGTCCTGGAGTGGCATTCACAGTCACCAGATTCAAATTTGATTGAAAATCTTTGGTGAGATTTAAAGAAGGCAGTTGCAGCATGGAAGCCATCAAACATCACTGATCTAGAGGCTATTGCACTTGAAAAATGGGCAAAGATTCCAATCGAGAGGTGTAAGAAGCTTGTCCGCACTTACCGTTTTTGTTTTTTTTGAAGTTATAAAAGCTAGAGGATGCGCCACAAAGTACTGAAGCTTGGGGGTTGAATAATACTGCACATGCACATGTGTTGAAAGAGTTACATTTTTTATTTGAACTTCAAAATTAAGTCAACTTCTGTTGTCAAAATAACTAAAATACGCATCAACAAATATCTTTTGTTGTTTGATGAGGTTTTTTTGTCATTTATTGTCATTATCTGTCATCCACATCACTATAATGTCTATTGAGGTGAGGGGGTTGAATATTTCTGATTGCAATTGTGTATATATATATATATATATATTTTTTTTTTTTTTTTTTTTTAAGGCAAATACACTGACAATTTTTGCCGACATCAACTAAAGTGATTATTTAAAATGTATAAATCATTAATTATGATGAATTGTAAGGCCAGGAACATATTGAAACTTTGGCTGTGGGAGGGAACAAGGTTGTCAGTCTGAACTCACCTGGTGAAGTCTGTCATCTCCATCATGATCATGCACATCTGCTTGGCCAACACAATGATGTCATTGCCGCTGTCATCCCACTTGGATACCTCAGCATCCAGCTTGCTCTTCTCTTCTTGGAAGCTAGCCACTTGTTCTGCAATAATCGCCCTCTGCTCCTGGGGCAACTGGGCCATGATAGCCTGAAGGAGGAAATTATGGGAAATGTGGTGGGTTAGCACACTATACATCAACATACTGTGAGTGAGGCCATTTCTGTGTCCCCGGGGCATTTTGTTTTACATCATTCCCTATGGTTTCCATGGATGCACAAGAGTGTTCTTGCCAGTGAAGAACCCGAACCACAGTTGGACTATATAGTCCAACACTGCTGTGTATCTAGTTTGAGCTCTTACTATACTCCCTGGACACTTTGTGTTTACCTGAACTACCATACTAGTCCCTTATGAAGCTTATATTGTTTAGTTCTTATTAAAACATTCCGTTGAATGAAATTTATATTTGTTAAATTACATTGTAACTCTGAGCTTTTGGCCAAAGAACAAGATAAATATAAAGCATTTGTTTATCAGTAATTAATATCATCGGCAAGTGATTGTAGCAGCATTTCTATTCATCCTTGCTGAATATTTCATGGACAGTTTAAAAAAAAAGGAAGTCAAACATTCAGTGAATGAGGTTGTGAGGCTGAGGAGGCCTGAGACACGCGAGAGCATGAAATCAAATATCATAACAGGAGCGTTTATTCCCTTACTGGTTATTCAAGACCCTCAACTAAAAGTCGGTAAAGCTGTTCAGGCCAGAGCAAAAATGAAAACATCCCCATCTAAATTAAAAAAAAAACATCATGGTGGAAATGTACAGAATAATCATTCGTCCATTAGATATTTTCAAGATTAAATTATTACTCTGTTCCATTTAGGATTGTAAATCATTCACAGTTGTCCCCTCCTCACCCGTCAAATACATTCAAACGCCTGGCATCTCATGATCTATTATGAGTCTTCTCAGGTTGCTTTCAACATGTCGCTTACCACTGGTTTACACACAAAACAGAATGTGAGATGAATTCACTGCGGCTACTCGAGAGTGAATGTATGTATTAGACAGGAGAGAGGAGATCATGAGAAGATCATAACTCTGATATCTTTCTAGAGTCTGAAGTATACCAATGTTGTGTTGCCCAACTGACTGAGAGTGTAGGTCAAATTGATAAGCTGTTGCATAAGCTGTAATAATGAATTACTTTATACAAATTTGGGTCTCATATTCTGTGTTGGGAACATGCCAACTGTGGATGATCAATAGCGTAGGAGGGTGGGGCATTTGGAAAGAAAAACTGTGTGGTACATTAACATGAGTGTACTGTTACAATAGCATCATAAATTTATCTGAATTCGAAAAAATCAAAAAATTATATGAGCACTGGACTACAGCCTAATGTATAGGGCATCAAACCATGATGTATTGTATTGTACAGTGATAACATTTTCCACTAACGCATTGTCAAACATGAATTTAATCAAGTTGATCTATCCTTCAACTAAGCTTCAATTAAATGGGAAAATAGTGAAGGAATAACTTAAATACGTACTGTACATTCAATATGAATAAAATATATGTGTATTTCTTTTGCACTTATCTCCCATTTCCCACAAGCTATCATTGATGACATATTAAGAGGCAGGGCATTAGACTCCGATATATCTGTAAATATTACAAGAAGCAATTTACAACTTACCCGTGCACTCTGGCCAGCAATACACTGGTCATCCTCTGTCTGCACGCTGGTCCTGCTGCGAACATCAAAGTCCTCAGTCTCGAAGTCGGAGTCGTCCAACTCCTCTGGAGTCTGTAATGGCACAACAGAGAGGGGGAATGTAGCAAAGGAAGGGTACAGGAGGGGAGACGGATCGAAAGAGCCAAATGTAAAGGGTGGGGAGGGGCAACAAGAGAAAGGATAGAAAAGGGAGAATTGGTCAAAGAAAAGCAGTAAGCTTTGAGTAATGCATATACAATAATGCTGGCATACCATAGCCTTTTGAGCACTATCAAATAAGCAGTCTGTTTATTACCAATGAGAAATGCCTTGGCACTACGAGCAACAGCAGGGTCAGATAAATGTCTTCTTCCCTACAGTACCCCATGGTACTAGAAACTGCAAAGTCTAAATGTATTCGCAAATCAAGTGTAACGTGCTGCCTGTGCATTTTGGGAGGGAAAATGAAGGTACGGGCTGGTATGAAACACATTGGGAGCAAAACACTTCAGAGTTCCATCTGTCGCTGCTCTCTGTAAAAAAGAAAACGGGTAAGGCATGAGTGGCGGTCTTCTAGAGTGTCGCTACTTCATCTCCAATCTTCACCTCTTCCCTTACATCGAATGCAAAACAAGACACAAGCAACTTATTCCCCATAAATATTAATATTAAAAATAATTTCCAGCCCAACAGGTCATGCTTACTGCGAAAATCCAACACTGACTGACGGAAAAATGTATTTCATTGTGATATGGGCACAGAAAAGATGATGTGGACAGATTACTGTGCATTATCACACCTCTGCCGTTACTTGTGCTTATCATGTCGTCTCAATACGTCTCTTCTGTAATGGATTTGGAACCGTCACATCTAAAAATAGCTGAAGGTCTCCGAACAACCTTACACTCTTTTATGCAATGTAGAGATGCTCTTGTTCTCAAGGGAATGGGGATACGGTTTCAGAAAGCTCTAGTGACTCATAGGCATCTCTTTCAACCCAGACAATGCTGTTCAGTGGGGCAGAGATATCACCTGCTGTGGCCATTTCAACAGATAACCTGTGAACGTGGGAGGCTCTGAAATGATAGTTCATGGTGAGCACCCAGTGGTAAATCGCTGTAGAGAAAGAACAGCAGTTATGCTGTTTATTAAAAAGATGTGTTGACAATGTAAATGTTACCACAGTAAATCAAGTCATTTTTTTCATGCTTAAGCAAAGTAACGACCAACAACTCCAGTTTGACTCTGGAAGTACCCAGTTTCACCTGAATCCACCAACCAGAGGGGTTCTTATACCATTTTTCCCTTCACGATACAGACACCTGGACTTTGTGTATCGACCGATAATGACTTAAGATCAGATAAGTACATGTAAAAAAAATTACTCACACAACATGTTTTACCGCTGTATTCTACCAACCCTGTATGGCAGGGATTTATTATTGTCTGGCCTGGGTCAGTTTAAACCTCTTTCAAATGCTTTATGAGGTCATTGGTGTTCTAATCGACAACACAAGTGCAACCCCTCGAAACTGAAGTCTTGGAAATTGCACACATAGCTGCTTTACTTGTGGGAAATTTCCAGTGTGAAATAATGCTGACATTTAAGCTAGCTCTGGCTAACGCTACACTACCGAAAATCTCGTCTCTGCCGTTAAAAAGCAGTGCTTGCCAGTGCCAGTACAGTACAGCAACTTTTGTGGAGCAGTAAAGAAGAATTGACTTCCAGGAAAAGAACATTTCTGTCATAACCAGTTTCAACAAATGCACATTAAACACATGCTATTGGATCAGTACAAGAAATGGCGTACTTGCTGATGCCCAACCAACCCTTTTGTCAATATACGGGACATTTACGATTCTGATATTAGATCATGTCTAATTAACACCAAGTGTAAAACATAACTAGACAGTATCTGTGCAATAATAAAAGAAAACAACAGCATAGTTAAAGTCACAGTTTCATGACTGGAAAATCTTCTCTAGTTTTTCTGCCTGCTGACATACATGGCCAAGGTATAAACCCCCTTTGTTTTTCTTTAACATTCTGCTCTGTGAGCAGAGCACTTTCTTTTTTTGGGGGAACCAGCCGGGAGAAACACCTTGTGATGTAACGTACTTCACAAATCACAAGGTAGCGACAGCTGTCCCCTGTATCTTCCTGTCAGCATCTTGCTGACTTTGAGACAGTTCAATACATTTTCTGTGATGTGACTGTGGGTGAGGGGAGGGTCCTGTCCACCAACGTAGACTATGTGTGCACCACTTAGAGAGGTTAAAGACTTGCCTATCTTAAGTAGCCCAAGCCACACACTTGTCTGTTCTGATTTAATAGTAGGTCACTGTGCAGTGCGAGAAATGAGGGTTTATAGAAAGATGGATAGCGAGTGTGTCCTTGTGCGTTTATGTGGACTTGCCCTGTAGAGAAGTTGTATCATAGTATTTATCCATTTCTCTGATCTCATCCCGGAAAACAGCAATTGACATTAAGCATTAAGAGATTATAGTGTAGATCCTGCTGGGAATTCAATAACCATTTGCCCATTTGCCGCTAAATGATCAGCTAAATATCACCTCAAAACCTGTGATGATTACCTCTCACACATGACCCGAAAATCTCGGGAAAGTGGATCATTTTTCATTTTAGATAATGGATGAAGTCTGAGTTGAGCCTCGTTGCCATCTCCTGCTCTCACTTAATGGCCAACTGAATCTGACAGATTAATTATAAATAAGTAAGATTTTCCATAAATCCTCAGGTTTCTTTAAAAACATATGCACACCTACACACCCACCCACATAGTTCAGCCCATTCAGCCCGCTCCACTAGTCCAGTGTTTTCAGCCTCATCATTCTGGATAACAAGAGCCGAGCAGGGGCAGATAGATATTGAATGTAGTTCTCAGTCCGACTAAAAAATGCTAATTAAAACCTCCATCTTAAATCAATTGCTTATTATAATGCAAATACTGCATAATGGTCTCCCTCTCATTTGGTTTTTGTCTATGTTTGTGCAGCATTATTAATGAGAGCCCATGCTTAGTTTTAGAGCACTACTGTCAACACAGAATTTGCTGTCAAATCCAACGATTCAAATTGAAAAGATTAAAGTGTTCAAAAATAACGGAAGAGGGCATAATACAACCAACCAGCACATTGTAACTCATCGCAGTAAATACATAATTAGGTACTGTTGGACATGAGGAGCAGTTTAGACAAATCTACTTACTTACTAGTAGAGCTGTGAAAAATAACGCGTTAACGCGTTATGATTAAATTACAGGATTAATTCGTTTTTTTTTTTAACGCATTTAACGCATGCGCAGAAGGACCTTCCAATTCCGCGGCCTCTGCACTAGTCGCCGCTCTAATGCAGTCAGACGGCAGCTGCCATTCAAACAAACAAACAACATGGATAATTCTGATGAACCTGAGGACCTTCTGGACGGGAAGATCGTGTTCCAAAAAAACAAAGATCGAACATTCAGTAAAACCAAGGTGATATGCACACTCTGCGAGAAGACGTTATCGTTTCACCGTAGCAATACCCGCCTAACCACCGCAACGCGAAGCATGTGTTGGTTGGCGAGGGGCGTTCAAGTGGAATGCGCCAAACCAGACTCACTCGCAGGACACATTGTGCAAAAGAAGCGGTCAGCTTTACTGTCAGAGAATTTGAACAAGTTAGTTTGCCTCACCAACTGGCTAAAGACCGAGTAGCTAAGAGGGCCTTTAGAGGCATTAGATTGTATCATGGTGTGGTTAATGGTTGTGTGACAAAAAATATAAAAAATGTCAACCATCCTATGGCTAAGAAGCTCAAATAATGTCTGTTTAATTTTTTAAAAAAAGTTTTATTCAACCACACAATGGCTAAGGAACCCGAATTCTGTTTAGGATGAAGATTATATTAATGTTCCATATGGAAAAGCAATGATAACTGCTGAAGAACTGCTGAGTTGCAGCACAAAAGAAAAGTTAAATGTCATAAATCTTGTTTTCACAAAAATATTCCGAAAAAATCGGTAATGTGATTAATCATGATTAATCCATAGAAACCTGTGATTAATTTGATTAAAAATTTTAATCATTTCACAGCCCTACTTACTAGTTAAACTATACCATCTTAAGAACTATCAATTTCCTCGCTACGGTGCATTTTGTTGTCAGTCACTTACATAAGGCTTCAGTGGTACCCATCCACCATCTGTCTCAGTTATACTTCTACTCAAGCAAAGGCCATTAACCCACCGACAACTAAGACTGTTAGACTAGATTGCAAGTCTGGTCAATTAGGTCGGCTCTTGCCTGAGACAAGTTAATCATTGGCTTCTGGGGCTGCACGCATATACAGTTTCTCACATACCATTAAAAACAGCATCTGGTGCTCCAAGACCGAGAGCCATATTATACATTCACACGCACATTAAACCACTATAACCAAGCACTGTTACAATGTTGTGACCTGTGTCGAAACGCTTCAAATTAAACTGCATCAAAATGAATCCTGTCCATGAATAATGAATGTTTATCATTACACAGGGTTTATGTTTATTTTAGGGCGTTGCAGCTTCTAAATGTGATCAAAAGGAAACCTTGATATACATGCAAAAAAAATCTAAAAAAAATAAGAGAATTATTTACTTAACACATTTATAACTCACTCCATGCTCCAGGGACAAGAAGGTATATAATGCAAATGCAACCCGATTAGGGAAGACCAGATGACATCATAAAAGATTGAAAACTGATTTTCACACAGCGATGAGCTCAAGAGTCATGTTTGTAAAATGGAGAGAGGAAAAAAAAAACTGTGCAACTTACTCGGATCATGAGGACAGCCTTGCGGATGTCGCGAATGCCATCATATACCAGACGGGATGCGTCGATGAACTCGTTCTCGTCCACAGGTTGTGAAGGATTTGAACTCAAGGCCTCCACCGCAGACTCCACTTGCTCGGTGAACCGTGGCATGACTGAAGGAGGGTGAGATGAAAGGTTGGAAGAGGAATGGAAAAACAAGAGAGAAAAGAAACACAAATGAAAATCCACTCCATAAACCCTGAGAGGAAAGGTACAGAAGTAAAGAAAGCAGTTTAGAAAACAACCAGTATGAATATACCTTGAGTGAAGCATGGCATGTGTCACATTAATATTTGAAATAAAACTTGAAGACACAGAGAACAATATGTTGCATAAACCTAGTGACAACTACCACGTTATTTTCATACAGGCAATAAAGTGAGAATATACATCTCTTCCACGTCTAATCTTGACAAAATGAAATTTGTCCACTGATCTATTGACTGCCTTATATGGTTGCAGGGCAAATATGGGAAATGCTGAAGGTAATAGATTCTATTTTCCAATGGAATGAATCACAAAGCTGTCCCAGAGGACATGAATTTTAACAACAGATCCAGAGGGGTCTCCAGCAGCACATCTGCAATAATAGTATTTCTGATTGAGGATTAAAATTTAGATTCAGGATTCAGCTGGGCCTTCGTGGGAGAGGAATGGATGTAAGGATGCAGAGAACAGCAGGAGTAAGAAACACAGGGGACCAGGGTTTTGTGCTCACAGGTTGTTCATAACCTGCAGGCTTGTGTGGGAAAATTCAAATAGGTGGAGACCCTGTGAAATGTTCAGTTTTCACTATATTTTATTCTGTCACATAAGGAAGACAAGATTTCATTTTTCATTCTGTTGTCAAATATATTCATGTTTTAAATTAGTCTGTTTTATGAATTTTGCAACTAAATTCATACATGAATATCCAGCCACATATACAACATTCCCTGTTAATTTTAATCAATGATGAATGAAAGGAATAGATACTTGTAAAAACCCACAAGTTTAATAAAACTAAGAATTATATATTTCTATTCATATACTTACTGTACATTTGTTACACAAATGCACGTGCACGTCAGATCAGAAATTCTATAATTAAAAGTTTTAAACTGAATCTCATCACTTAACTGTCGACATGGTGTGAAAGAATCTGACAAGCAGAATGTGTCTCCAGATGTGTTAGGTTAAAATCCAAGTTGAACTACAACAAATACAACTGAACAGTGCCTGCTGTAAAGATACATAGTGTTAGTTGAGTCAGACCTGCTTGGATGTCATGGTGAAGCAATAATAATAATACAATTATAACTGAGCAGTCAACTTCACAGAAGAAAAATACCCTTTTCCATGCAAAGTCAGTGCATATCTGAATTTGTTTTGACAATATAATGTGACTAATATTTCAAGTAACAATAAAGATTGAACTAGCCTTTTAAAAATAGACTTCTGAGAAACACCAAACAGCACTCATTTCAAGGTGAGGCTTAGGCTGTGACAAAAACACTTAAGCAAGCTAGGATAGATGTGTTCAGATAATTTAAAGGAGACATATTCTCAGATTCAGCTTCATCATTTGAATTTGGGTTATTTATTTAAAAGATTAACATGTTCTCGTGTTTTAAAAATACATCAGTTCTTCTTACTGTCCATTGCAGCAGCTCCTCTGATTGGCCAGACAGCCCACTGTACTGCCATTGGTCAATTGCTATATAAGGGGGCATGCCAGAGTAGCCGTTGCTGATACAGACATAAAAACCTATACAATACGCTGGAAAAAATGAAAAAGCAGGTCTCCTTTAGGAGATCCTGCATCCATAATAAGCGAATAAGTACCAAAACATTCAAGGCTGGATACCAGTTTCACTGATAAAGACCATGGAAGGAATTAAGATACGAAATGGGAGGAATGTTCAACCCTGTTCCTCATCACACTGCGACAAAACATGGAATCCCTGCAGGGAAATTTTGATCTGGTTTTATGTGTGTAATCCACAAATATGGACACATCCATTGTTGAAAAGCAAGTTAGGTTTTACCTTTATATAATATTTATAATATCAGTCAATAACCCTACACCATCAGTCAAGTTTAATTGTGCCTGTGCACTATCACTAACACAAATGGCAGATAACATAACAAAAAAAAATTGTGCAATAAATAAAAAAGCTACAATACCACTCCTGGTGAGTCCAAGTCCAAGTCATAAAATCCTTGTCAAATGATTTAAGAAAATGTAAATGCATATGTCTGTTTGGCAGAAGCAGATTTCCAGTTGGATAATATGTGTGTATTGTACCTTGGTTAGTGAGGAGCTTGGTGGCCTCCAACACTTTCTCTGTGTAGATTCCAGGTTCATAATTGTCCATTTCACAAGTGACCACATGGACGACTCTTGCAGCTCGTCCTCGAATCGCCCCGGCAGTGCGATCCAACCCATCAACATCTTTCTCCTGCAGAGCGATGACACACTTGTTCACATCCTCCAGGATGTGGTTCTCTGGGGACAAACAAACAATAATGCTATGAGTGGCATATACGTCTTATTAGTTTAACACTTTGCTCCAAACATGCCATCAGCCTGCCTTAACTTTAAATGTCATTTTTTATTTGCTCATCTGAAACACACTTTAATCAAACCTGGATTATCTTAATATGAGTAAATGAAAAAATACATATATTAACCAAATACCTGGCCTTCATTGTGTGTTTGCAAAGGGATGCAATTAAGAGGAGCATTGGGAATCTTAATTGTATATTGGAGAGGGCTGAAGACAAATTCTCAGACTGCTTATTAATGGGAGCCTGTAAAATGCAAATACCGACTGTGTAAATTACAGTCTGTCCTTGGCTGGAGGTGAGAGAAGTCAGTCTGCTTAATGCTTAATGAGAACTCTTTAAGGGTATGCCTGACAAACAATTTGTGTGCTTTAACGCACGGGACAGGATGTCAATTTCAGACGTAGTTCTGCTGATGCTTCAGTGCTTTCCTCTGTGGAAACCAATCAGCCTTGGTATGTATGGCTCTCATCAGAAAAGACAAATAACAGAGATCCTTTACAGCCGTTTTACCTCCTCTTAAGAATGGTCTTAAAAGCTTTGTGCAAATCCATCTTAATTCTGATCAAAAGTGCTGTCTACCAATAAACAGTGTTCCGCCTGTTTACACATCACTAATCCAAATCATCCCAACAGTACATTTTTATTTGTCCATGCAGAAGAATACCACTTACCAGACACACAAAGGAAGTCGTCAATGGATGTTATGTCATCAACAGCATCAGTGAGGACGCGAACCTGCTTCTCCCACTGCTCCTTGAACAAATCCATATTGTCCTGGGCCACCTTACTGTTTGGCTTCGCAGCAAGGGCTAACGCTGCATTAATCACCTGTAATCACCAAATTACAGCCATTAAAGCTCCATTACAGCATAGCCCTGAGCCACAACATTTGCATAGGTTGATTGCACGAAGCCCCCCCATTCTCCCGCCATAATGTTTGGACTGTAGTATGAAGACAATTCATTCCTGGGAGGGATTATAGACACAGGGTGTTTTGAAGGATTGATTGAAATAAAACTAATAGCTGCTTGTTTTGCGGGTAGAAACATCTGTGGGTATCAAAGCTCAGGATGAATGGGAGTCATTAGATGAGATTAAAAAGAGCAGTGGCTGCATAGTGAAGGGAGCTGGCACAGCTCAAAGGTACAGATGAGGGACTGGTAGTTAGGGTGGCAAGAGGTATAAAAAGATGGGCTCAATGATGAACAAGACTTAGGGTACTGATGTTTTTAGTATTTCCCTTTGCTCTTTCTGACTTGTCCACTTTAGTGAATATAGTATGTATGAAAATTGAAATACAAACTTCAGGTATTTCCACTATCTATGAAATTTCTACTTCATTTAAACTGGCATAAAAATCCGTTTTGGTTTGATAGAGTTGCAACTGGATAGTGCTTGACCACATGAAAATGTTGAAAAAAAACGAACCCGAGATGCATTGAGGGCGGACTAAATGCAATTAAGGTTGTAAGTCCAAATACATTTACTAGATGGGGGCCAATAAAAGAATGCAGTCTGATCTGTGAGGTGGACACTGGAGACATAATAGCAGGTGTAGATGTAAACAGTATCAGATTATATCCAGATACAAAACAGATTTTAATACCAGGTGCAAATCAAGTGGCAAGTTCTGTGCCCTTTTCATTTCAGAATTGGTCAAATTAATTATTTGAGACAAACGCCCACACTGTCTCATGTCCAGCTTGTGATTTTTGTCCTACAATTGATCATTCCATCTAGGTTTGTACATGGCAGATGGAAATGTTTCATTTTTTTAAATCAGGCATTAAAATACTAAACTGCTTGTAAGTGGATCAAAAATGTATTTATATCAAAATGATTTGGTGGAAAAACTGTTAGAGCGACTATGTGCTGCAAAGTGCTGTAGACTCTGTCTATAATCTGCAGTTTTAACATTGACAATGCTGTTTCTAGTAAGAAACAACGAGGACACATCAAAGAGTTGTATTATCAATGAACTGAGGAAAAGTCAGGGGTAAATTGCCTGGTACCTGTGGGCATAGAGTTTCCAGTTGAGATGCTGCCATGCGAACCAGTTTCACTCCTTCCTCATTGTTTGAGATGGAGCATGCCAGGTTGGCAACCTAAAAAGAAGACGAAGAAAAACAATCTACTTTTAAAACACAGACAGGGACACTAACACAAATGTATTTTGAGAAAAGCAAATAGAGCAATACATAATTAAACTTAGATAAGTTCATTATGGTAGCCTGGTTTCTTCTCTATCAGAAATGGAGCAGCTCTGCAACACAACTAATCCCAGTGGAATACAAACACACGGCCAAGGATTAATTTATAGCGATGCTAAAGTGATACAATACGATGCCACAGAGGGGAAAAAAGAGAAGTAGGGGGGTAAACAAAACCAAAGAGTAAATTGATCAAATATAAGTTTTGTATTCGTTTCTGCAAGGAAGGGGTAGTTTTCAGCAAAGAAGGGGCAGTTCTCAACAGCTAAATCACAAGGCTGCCAGATTGCCATTACACTCCTGGAATCAGAGAGGCAAATACTCCTGACACTTTAAAAAAAAACGAGCAGCCGAGTGAGAGCTGGAGTGCTGAAGTAAGCAGGTCTTTGCTTCGCAAGCGCCAACATTTATGGTTTGTGAGTATATTTTCTTGTACTGACCAACAAATCAAGCTCTCCAGCAATTATTTGTAAATGTTCTTGCATCTTGCAGAGTAACAGAATGTTTGTACTCATACTCCAGAATTTAGGTCACAGACGTTGAAGATTCCCATTGGTTGGTCGGGATGGGTTGGCAACCGTTTTGAAACAGAATGCCTGTGTTATGAGGAACTGTGCCAGAGTGGGATTATCCAATAGAAAGAAAATATGCTAAAACATAATCAATTACAAAGGCAAAAACCACCTGCTGATGCTTTAAAACAACAAGGAGTGAAAGGTTATTGTTACAATGTGGGTCTTATTTTTGTAGTTGCAGCAAACCGATTCCCAATTTAAATGCTGAAATCTGGGTCACGCTGGAATTTAAGCAGTGACGATATCCAACATGTAAACGAAACCCTAGTTTTTCCATGGCATCTAACAGTGAACGCAACAAGACTGTTATGACTACATTTGATTTTCACAGCTATAGAAGTCAGATTGGACAAAGCAAAATCAGTTTATTTTTATTTAAATTTTTTTTATAATGGACAGCTTGGTTGTTAATTTCAATATGTGTAATAGTTTACTCTTTAAAAGGAAAAGACGATGATTAGTCAGTTTTATTCAACCCATGTGATCTCATTGCTCATGTTTGCCTGATTTAACTCGACTGGTATAAAGGATCTTAGGAATTAAACAGCTACATCAAAAGCTCAATTTAAGATTGGAAATGTGGGGTAAAACAATTAAAACTAGATACTAGTGGTTAAAAAGTTCGAAAAAATGTATATATATATATATATACACATAAATCAGCTATTTTTCTGATAAGATGCACTTATTCTTGTGCGCTGTTGAAGCACCATAACATAGACACAAAATATTGTATATTACTATGCAAACCCATGTAGAGACCGCAGGGAGAACATTCAGCAACCCCAGAGTGGTGGTTATGAAAAGAAAAACGGGTAATTTATTGATCGACCTGTGTTTTCCACTTTCTTGATCTTTCACGTAACACTTCTTATTCTCACCGTGACACCCCTGGGACTGAAGCCATTTCAACACGAAGAGACCAGAGAGGCGACTGAGGAGACTTGTAAGTAAACTAACACCCTTTCACTTGCTATGCTGTACCACACATTTTGAAGTGTCAAGGAAGTCAGAGTTTAAGTCTGTGCAAACAATTACAAACAAATTGCACCAGCCGGTATTCAATTTATTTATTTTTTCCCCCCAATGGAATTATTTTGTTCATATTAGGCTACACACATTTAACCGTGACTTTGTCAATATTTCTTTCATACAGAGACAATGAATATGATAAATGACATGAAATGATATCTAATGCAGATACTTAATGGGGGACCATCCTATACAAATTATGCTTATGAATTAGTGTGTTGTTTTTGCTGCGTCATCTCTTTTACTGCAATTCTATGCAGACTGGCTTATTAGAAATGTGCGAAACAACATGATGTAGGCTACATAGATTTAAATGAATGAGACAGCACAGGTTGTGATCAGAAATATGTGCTCCTAACGTCTCATCATTCCAAAATTATGCACTTTGAGCACAATTAATGAATTAAATACGTCTCACATATCATACTACACGTTTCTCTATTCTTCTGAATGTAAATGCCTGGAGAATGCAGACAGAAGGCCCAAGACAGTCTAGCCAGACAGGAGTAGATAGCAGATCGTAAATATTTCCCTGTGGTTGCCAGGAGAGGAGAGGATATGAGGAGAGAAGGGGAGAGGAGGAGTGTGTTTTGGAGGCTAAATATGCAATGTCATCATTGTACGAAATAGAATCAGAGGTAAAAATGTGAAGCTGTATTTCTCTTTCAGTAGCCTTCGGTTGGAGACTTGATAACAGGTCAGTCATGCTTAAAACACTGACAAGAACTCAGCCTTTTCCATTTTCTTGTCTCATTTTAACAGAAAAAATGAAATAATGTCTTCTATTCAGCATATGAAAGAGAAAAGCATTCAACTTGATCATGTTGCTCATCATACATCAAATAATTTAAAAGAAAAGAACATCTTAATGCATTCCTGTTTAACTCTCTATATGAGTATATTTCGGTAATTTTAGCTCCTTGCAATTATACTACAAAATAAAAAATCCAGAGTAGGGTTCCATAAGGTAAATTCTGTCTTTCAAAAGGTTCCATTATTCCATAGGATCACTGGCAACTGGTCTACATGTTGGCTTGACATTTTGTAAATCTGCAACTAATGACTTTTTTATCTAAAACTCATCATCAGATCAGAGCATCAACTTATCTAAATAACATAAACCAACCAAACTTATGTCACTACCATCCCTCTGCCTGGTTAAGAGGAGCCTTACACTTGGTGCATGATAAACTGAATATATTTTTTAATTCACACCATTCTACGGCTATCAATCTTCCAATTTCAACTTCTCATTAGGATGGACAAGATACTTCTTTTTAGTTATAAGGAGAGAATTGAAATGGATTTACAGTATCTGATGAGAACATTACAGATTGCGGTATAATCAGTCGCCTTTTGAGTTCAAGTTTTTTCTCTCTTACTGAATTCTCCACACAGCATCCTGAGCAGCCTGGTTAAGAAGATAGCCTTGAGGTTAAAACATTAAGCTAAGTCTATTTTTTCCTCCTGCTCTTAGGATGATGAATTTCTCTGCTTATAAATGTTTACAAACATGGGAAAGAAAACCTTTAAACCAGTGGATTTGGCTATAAATGTCAATACCCATTTTTACTGCCACAGCTTGCTTTACGAAATGACTATAAAAAGGGCTCCGGCCGTGTCAATGCCTTGTCAAGTCAAATAATCATAACTTACTTCCTTCTGAGAAGAGGAAAACGTTGTCAGACATTTACCGACTGTCATTCAATTATTGCAGTTCTCACGAATGAAACTTAAAGTAATACATCTTATTATTTAATGTGATAAACATTAGGTTTCGATTAATTGGTGTTCTGACAAACAAGGGCAGAGAAGCTGCTTGAAGCCTGCCCGAGTGAATGTGGGTCACTCATAATGTTGCTTTTAAATAAATGTGTGTGATCTAATGGATCATTTGCCTTTGGGCAGCCTACAGTGGCATGATGTCATACACACAGAGGCTGGGATGGGTGGCACTTTGCTGTTCGTACCGCTGAATGGGGGACATTACTTTTACTAACATATTTGCTGGTTTATTTGATAATAAACCAAACTATTACTTCTCAATCGGGACATTGCAACACCATTCATTTATATCTGTAGTGTTTGGCCGAGGGTCATTTTCTGAAGTTACTTGCAGTACTGTTCGATACCCACTTCGCACATTACATTGAGGGAAATGTCAACCATTTTCATTCAGAGGTGAAAGCCAAGAGTCCTACTGTGACTAGCCTATTGTACAGCTGAATGCATTAATGTTAGACAGCTCCAAAGGATAGGGATTTCATGAATAATTTGACTCTCATGTTAGCCAGTGCTCTATTATACTAAAATAAAGCTAGGAGTTAACCGAATATTACAAAAATGCGACACTGGCTGCTCTTAAAAAGATTACAATTCTTAGCCACAATTAATCCATTCTGACAACCAACCTCTTCATATATCATTGCAAACTATAAAAATAAGTATGCAAGCAAATGTAACTACTCTATCACATACTCAACTGTATTTAAGTGCAATGTGTAACTGAATCCCCGGGATTTAAATAATTTTTTTGTCAATTTACTGATAACATCATCACTACACTCTTTAAATGCAGACACATGTTTCAATTTATGTCAGCAAGAATGAATGAGCGCCCGGTTGCATCTGCACCTGCCATTATATTGTCTTTGGACGTGATATTGCTTCTTCTAGAATATATTTAGAATAATTTAGCATATTTTTGTGGTTGAACTTATGATTTGCATATTTTTAGTGGTACATTCATGGAATATAATAGTTTCCAATAATCTTTTTGTAAGCGAAACAGACAAGGTCAATTCTACAGGGGATTTTTTACTTAACAACTTACTGCACTTGTAGGGTGTAATAAAAGATTAAGTAGGATTATCATTAGTTACATAAATTAGTGAGCAGTCACTTTTGGATGTAATCATGTCTAATCCATATAGTTATACTTGTGTTTTAGTCAACGTTAAGTATAATGATCAGTTATGTATCTTATTTAGTCATGAGAATTCAGGTTTGGCCAATTCTCCGGACACAGCACAAATATATGCTATTCAATGGGGCTCCTGAGATAGTCAGCTTTAATTCTTAATTTATGTCTAACAAAGATCCTATTGCTGATGAATATTCTATGAAGGATTGGATCAAGCAAGCAGTTTAGAAAGGCTTGGATATTGAGCGAATTAAATATTTTGTCTAAAGGATAAAACAAAACATATCACCCAGAACTATGACTGCATGGGATTCTATCTAACAACTTCTTCTGTTTCAGTGTTGATATTAAATCAGTGTATAGAGGAAAGTTTGTTCCATTTGTTCCTTAAACAGGTGAAAACACTTTTTATCATCTCTACTTTTATGAACAGCGGACAGCACTGCCTCTCAATGCTAATGCAGTGCAGTCCATTTTGAGATTCACTCAATCACATCTAACTGCATGTGGCAACTGGCAAAGTATTTACATCTAATACCATCAGTGTTAATTTCGTTGACGAGAACTATAACGAAAAATATTCGTTAACGACCCTTTTCCCATGACAAAGACGAGACGAAGACGTAACGAAAACGGATCTTTGAAAATAAAAACTATGACTAAATCTATTTTAACTTTCGTTGACGAGACGAGACGAGACGAAAATGTTGGTGGTTGACTAAGTCACAATAATTTTTAAAACATCATCGTATCAGGCCGTCATGAAGTATCAGTAGCGGGCGAGTGAGTCTGTGTGTCTGTGTGTGTGTGTGCCTGTTCGCTCCCAGATAGCGCACCGGTCCATAGCTCCGCCCCCCGCCCCGCGCACTCGCTCAGGGAGACACAGTGAAAGCAGAGCTCGTTCTCGTGGAGCAGCCGCTCAGTGACTGACTGCTTCTTTACTATGGAAACAGTGAAAACACAGATTTTCTCTGGTCTCAGCTGCTCAGAGATCAGCACCGCAGCTTCTTGATCAGAGCAGAAGCTGCAGTTGGTTTGAACCGAGCTGCAGTTTCTGTGTTCGCCTCCGGCCTGACCTGCTCTCACTTTTTGTTTTCACATTTAAAACTAAATATATATTTTTAAGCTATTAGGCTGCAGCTATATGTTTTTATAGAAAAGGAGTTTAATGTGGCTATTAAATGTGACTAAAACTAGACTAAAATGTAATTCGTTTTCGTCGACTAAAACTAGACTAAAATGTAATTCGTTTTCGTTGACTAAAACTAGACTAAAATTAAGAAGGATAAAAAAGACTAAATGTGACAAACTAATTTTCATTTTCGTCAAAAGACTAAGACTAAGACTAAATCAAAAATAGCTGCCAAAATTAACACTGAATACCATTCATCTAAAACAGCCACCAAAGTTTAAGAAGCCGGTGTAGTGACCGAGTGTTTGAGAAGTTCATCAATGTCACAGTCTAATGCAACTCCTGACACTTCAGCCTTCAGGAGCTACTTAGGGCTCTACTCCCCAGTGTGGTCCCCTTTTCCCTTGGATGCCTCAGCGGTAATCCCAGTCAATGCTCACACTGCCCTGCTCTTGCTGGACGAACCGATCCAGCAACACTCATGGTAATTTGCCCATGGGAGAAAAGTCACTTTCAGCATAATGCTCTGACAAAGGCATTCAAGAGATTTAAAAGACCTCTAATTAGGTCAATGGTGATTTTATGAGAATGTTGCTCATCTGAGACGTTGCCCATGCAGCTGCTTTCGAAATACCATGTGACAAGACAATATCTGTTGTTGCTGTTAAGCCATGAGTCCACACCAAAGAAAGGAATAGGAAGCAGGATGAAGTTGGGCAGTACTTATGCAGTAAGTATCACTTAAGCAGACATGTGGACTTGGTCAGTAAGAAATCATACAACAATCTGTTGAGGGAAGGACAACATTTTCCCAGAGGTAGCATTATCCTTGAGTTGTGGTTGTTGCCTCCTTCAGTTGTGCTTAAATATTTGATACGCTGTTATAACCACCAATTGAAATGTTGTTGGTCTGCTGGCTATAGCGTCACAGCATAAGATTACAGTCAGGATTGCCTTTAATTTACAAATAAATGCTGTTGGAACGTTTTCTCTGTGTCTATCTGTGTTTGGGGGAAAGAGTGATAGACAAATACAGTCACCATAGAAAATAATTTCCATATTTTAGGCTTTGTTTTCATTAGGGAAAGAAAATTCCAGATTGCGGTTTTCGGAGGCCTTGTAATCCTAGAGTTGTATCACAAGAGTATCTCTGAGAACAGAGCAACAAACACAGAAGCTAGATGAAGACTGATGTTAACCATAAGCCAGGTTAAAATGTCCACAACCAGCAGTACAACATGTTGGTTATTTGGGTCACATCAGAATTTGACTACGGAGGAACAATAAATTGGACGTTACCTCGATCAGTTTGTTGGCATGCTCGCGGAACACCTGGGCATATTCCTTGACTTCTTTCTCGTTGCCGTTCTTCGCAGCTTCGATCAGGACCAAAAGGGGAACATTAGTCTCCAAAAAGGAGTCGGAGACATGGTCCATTACAGCTTTACGCAGCTGTGAAGAAAAGAAAGGCAGCGTTAAAATAATATATTCCCTTGTGTATATGCATTCACATTTTACAGTAGAGCTTGTTTACCTTACTAAATAGCTTACATTACCTTCATACACAAGATAGACAAAGAAGATAGCTTATCAACTATATTAGCTAAACTACAGCGAAGACATTCCTAAGGTGAAAAAAATATACATGAGCAGTAAACTATATATAAATATATATATGCATGAAATAAATATCGTAGAAGAAATTTAAACGGGGAACAAACCTGTCTGCGAAGGTCTCTGGTTTTCTTTGTCATCCTGTCGATGGCCGTGTTAAGAGCATCACTCCTGTCCTTCCTTCCAGCCTAAAGCATGAATATGGAAAAGTAATTAGTGTGCAGTAATAAAGTACTGTGACAACTGTTTCCAACGTATTTGCTGTGGACGCTTGTATAAACTAGCATTGGGATGAGAGAACAAGGATAACACTGAATTTAATCAATCTATGTCGGCGTCTGAAAAGATGCAACATCTTATAGACTGAAGTGAATGAAGGCAAAAGGGAACAAATCTCTCTGAACTGTAGTCGGACAGTTTAGAGGAATGTTAAAAGTCTGAAGTTGGTTTCTTGTCTGTATTTTCTGCCTGAAATGACAGAATCTGCAGCACTTTGTAGCTGTTTCAAAAGTGTTGTTCTCCCTATAAGCTCTTCAACCTGAGAACAGTGCTTTCACAGATCTCCAGTTGCAGGACTAAAACCCTGTTTGATACGGAAATCCAGAACCAAAATAAAGAAGCAAGTATTTATTTTTCCATAGTGTGGACATGGGCAACAGTTAATAAAAATGTAAAAAAGCACTGCATCCTATGTAATGCAAAGTCAAAATAACATTCTAATCTTGTTTTCCATTTTCACTTACTTATCTCGAATGAGAAATGTGTGACGAATAAGAAGTTCAAATTTGTTCCACATGGGTAAATGTGAAATTATGTACAGTAACACTTAAGGCCAATGTATGCTTCTCCGTTTTGACGGACACGGACAGATAGGACCGCCCTCTCCAACGTGGAACGCCCTCTCCGTGCCTCTCCGAGGCTCCTCGGAGAGCTTTTCGTGCAGCTCTCATTTTTCTAACTACACGTCAAAATGACGGACAGCCCACGGATAGCACTTGGCTGTGATTGGTCCGCTAACGCCAGCATTTCAGAATGGAAACTTCCTGTTCCATTCCCTACATCACAATAAACCCAAATCACAACTACGACTCTATGATTAATGTGACAAGTGTGTTAAGCCAGCGGCGTTGTCCGGCTGACGGTGGCTGGTTAGAGCACTTACAGCATGTGTGTACGGTCACATACGGTTATAACGAACTTTGATAACGGGGGTAGCGGGCTAGCCACCATGCTAACTGCGGTGGGAACAGCGCAAATACCTGCTGACTTTAATCCCACGGCTCTCATGACACTGTTTCTCAAACACCGTCAGGTTAGAAGCAAACACTTGGTAGTAGTTAGTATCGGGTGTCCCTGCTGACTGTGTGTGGAAGCTGGGGGGAGCTAGCTGCCTCCGTGTAGCTTCAAGCTGTTGCAGCTGTTGAATTAGCAACGCAGTTTGGAAACAAGACCGGGGAACCGCTGCGCTAAGACACGATAACAAAAGCATTTTGACCTGCTGGGTGTCACTTTATTCAGCAAAAACTGTCGCGTCATCAACATCCTTTTTCTGTTAGTTGCCATCGTTCACTGTGTGTGAGGAGCCGGGAGGACGTAAATAAACCAGCGTGGACTTCTTCTATATACCTCATGAGGTAGGCTTGTCTAAGCTCGACTACCGTTTCGCCATCTACTGTTCTGGCGGTGAATTGTTTTCACAACAAAAAGGCTCGTAGAACTATAAATCAAAAAGGTCCGTCCGTCATTCCGAAACGGACTCGGAGAAGCATACTGAGGCCTTAACACCATAGGCAGTGGTCATACAGCTAAGCGTGAGGCAGTTGGCCATAACCACTGCCCCCCCCCCCCCCCGCTGAGAGCAGAGCGATGTTCTGCAAACTGCTCAAGCAGTGAATATATATAAAACTTTCAGGAATGATGGAGAGATGCAGCATGTGAGAGATTGAGAGAGACACTGGACTAAAACAAAATTTGAGCAAAATTAGATGAAAAGGTATAGGCTAACTGAGAAAAGGCAAAGAAACAGTTGGACTCTGGGCTGTTAATCCCCCTTATAAAGCTTAAATCAAGTGTGACATAACACATGGATGGTGGTGGCATTGACCTACCCCATCCCCCACTGCCCTTTGCCTATTTAAGGGCTGTGTACATAGTTAGGGGCTGGGGAGCTCCAATGGAACTAATCCCCTTATTTTTACTGCAGGCTGGATGGAATGCTGTGGTAGGGTTTAGTCTGCTTTACCCCTACTCCCTCAATCCTATTTCATTCATGCCTAGCCTATATTTTATTTCCACACCAGAGGGTTCTAAAGCACTTCTTCTTCAGGTGCTTATTATGGAGGCTGTTTCTCTACGGCATCTTTTATGATACTCAAGTGAGTCTCTATCCATCTCCTTCAGGACAGATTTAGGAACATCCCTTTTCTACAAAGCCACTAGTCCGCTGGATTGTGGAAAGATTCAAAAGGAATAGCTTCAAGTGTCAAATGATCACTAAGCTCAATGATATTGCTTTTATCGATATGTCATCAAGTTCTCTCAATTGGTTGTCAATTTATATAATTTTTTCTCTGACAAAATGTTTTTAAACAGCTTGAATTCCAAGTGCAAATGTAACCCTTAAGTAAAAGGAATATCCATCATGCCCCCTGAGATTTAAGCAGGTTTTGCCATGTTTTCCACTCTCACATTCTGCAGGGGAGTCCCAGTGGGACATGTAGTCTACCACAATAACTGTGGAGAATGACAGCAGCATGCTAGTCAGCTGACATGGAAAGTCACAGCCAGATGTTTGTGTTGTCTTAAGATGAACTGAGAATTATGTGATAAGATTTAATAGGACATAAACATTTGGTAACAATGATTTTCTGCTCTCTCCACAGTTCTGTGAATTTGTGACGCAAGTTAGCTTTTAATTATTCAAATTTCAATTATGAAAATAGAACATTGGTTTCAGTTAGTCTTTGACTACAATCTACTGCAAAAGCACAGGGTGAATTGCATTTCATTTCATTAAGTACAACCTATTGTCTGCAACAGGTGAAATAGGTTCAAATAAATTAAGTAAAAGATGCTTGAGTGAGGAATGGGATGACGGGGTAGAAAACAACAGCACATGTCCTTCGGATGTTCTCTGGTATCTAGCCTTTTGCTGCGGTAAATCTAGTTCATTGCAATTACCTTCACATCCATATCCAGCCCCATTAAATAATTAAGAGAAAGTCGTAGTGTTTTCATACACTGAACAACATAAATATAACATTCTAAATGATGCTGGAATATGGCCCTTTTCATATAAAACCACATATCAAATCCATTTGCTCAATACCGGGGGGAAAATGTCATATTAACACAATTTTCGTTTCTTTGATCTCACCTTGTGAATCGAGCAGCAATTCTGCTATTACATTACTGCAACCATTACATGTTCAAAGCCAATCTCATTTAACTGCAGAGCAGCTGGTCATACATCACATGCCAGTGCTCAAAAATTAAAGCACTGCACTCAGGATATGTAAATTATGAATATAAGCCAGACACCCCATGTTAGCTCTGCTATAGCTTACTCCTATGGCAATACAGCACACCTATTATCAATCCTGTACATGATTATTTTGCCTAAAGGCACTTGCTATAAATTCAATTTAGCATTGTTATGCCATTTAGTTTAAGTCTCGGGTATACTTCCATACATAGCCCATGCAGTGCAACGTCAAGGCAACACTCAGATTTACAGCTGTGGTTAATTTCAACAGCAAGCTGCTGCAACACCTTCAAGATATCAATATTCTGATGGTGACGAGCCAGTGGAAGGAGGGGGAGGGGGGATGGGGGGGTCAGCGCGGAGGGTTGGGGGAGGCAGTGGGAGGTGGGGTAGGACTGAGGTACACAAGCAGTGTGTATGAGGCAGAGAGCAAGTGACTGAGCAAGAGAGTGAGAGGGTGTTTGTGTGTGTGGGAGGGAGAAAGAGAGAGAGAAACAGTAGTGATGATCGACGCCAGGCTGCCACCACTCTGTAGCAGTGAGTGGCTGCAACAAAAAGCACAGAATAACATCCCTGACTCCCCGCTCTGGTGTTTTCTCTCTCCCTGCGTCTCAGCTAGCAGACGAGAGCTTCGCGCACAGCTCTGCAGAGGCTATGCCGAGATTGAGCCGGCGTCGGAAGCAGGATCTCTAGCTGCCATCAACAAGTTAGGGTTGGAACAACACAGCCATGAAAGAGGAACACTTGATCTTCAATTAACCATTTAAGCTGACATCATTGCCGTGGAAGGGAAACAAAAGGGTAAAAAAAGAAAGAGGAAAAAAAGGAGAAGGAGGGGGTCTGTTCATCGGAGTCGCTCTGGATGCAACTGATCAACTTAAAAAAATATAAATATTTATTTCAAGGATTTTTGGGATGAAGGACAAGATTCAACACTCTCTTTCAGCTTGGATTTTAACGGACTGAGAAAACCCCCGGAATAAGCATCATCTCGGGACATGGAATTTCAGATTTTGTCTCATTGGGGTGGGCTCCGAATTGCTTTATTTCCAAAGAGGCTGATTCCTTTTGTGCTTACTCAAAAGGGTTTTTTCCCTTTGGATTTTTTTTCCATCTGGTTGCTCCAAGAGTCTGCAGAAAAGGACAGTTGAATGCAGCCTCCGATGTGCACAAAAGAATGGGTAAGTTAGCCCCTTTATACGGCAGGTCGGGACATGAATAGGGAATACAAGTAAGAGAGAGGGAGGCTGAGGACTAAAAGCTCTTCAGCCCAGTCTATTTACTGCAATTGTCTTTCATGTTTCCTTCTTCACTGAATCAGTCTTGTGTATGTATACTTTTCAAATACCATTATTATTCATCAGTGATAACAAAACTCGGAGAAAAAAAAGAAGAAAAAACTAAAGATTAAAAGGATGACAGCATATATCATATATGCTGCTCAGAAATGGGGAAAAAAATCGAAAAATGAATAAATGAATGATGTAAGCAGCAGAAAATGTATATTAACGCCAAATCGCTGAGCACAAATTATGAACAAAATAGATCAAATTAAAAAAAATAAGGGGGTGGAAAGGAGTGCAGCTCCTGTATGCATTTGATAATTAGATGCCTCCGTAAATGATATCTCTACTAAACATAACGTCAAAGATATCATTGTTACACAGATTGTGAAAGTTGTCAATGTAAAATACCTAAACTGGTGCATGTGCATGTGTTAACAAACGAGACCACAATCGCCACCATGAATTAGTAATAAGTGCTCTGCAGAGATTAGCTTTCCCGCCCCATAGTTCATTTTCTTATCTTTGAACCCACCCAGGTTTCCATTCAAGGTGGCCATTGGTGGGACCTGCACCAGCGGCTCTGTGTCTGTGTGTGATCAGCATGCTCCTAGTGTGCCAGCTGCCTCCTGCATCGTGCACAACCTGCCCTCAAAAATGCCGCTGTGAGGACCTGCAGTTCTACTGCGACACCCAGGGGCTTCAGGCACCCCCAGATGGTGTGGACAAGGGGGCCCTGGGGTTGTCACTACGTCACAACAGCATCACTGAGCTCAGCCCTGATCAGTTCTATGGATTCGGCCAGCTGACCTGGCTACACCTTGACCACAACCAGATTACCACTGTACAAGAGGATGCCTTTCAAGGGCTCTACAAGCTGAAGGACCTCAATCTGAGCTCTAATCGTATCACCAAGTTGCCCAACACAACCTTCATCCACCTCATCAACCTCCAGATACTGGACCTGTCCTTCAATCAGATGACTGCATTGGAACCAGAACTATTTCATGGACTGAGGAAGCTCCAGATACTCCACCTTCGTTCAAATTTACTTCGCACCACACCTGTTCGAGCATTCTGGGACTGCCGCAGCCTGGAATATCTGGGCCTGAGCAGCAACCGTCTAAGAAGTATGGCACGGAATGGATTTGCTGGGCTCATTAAGCTTAAAGAGCTCCACTTGGAGCACAATCAGCTGACCAAGATCAACTTAGCCCATTTCCCTCGCCTTGTTGCTCTGCAGTTTTTATATCTGCAATGGAATAAAATCAGCAACCTAACATGTGGCATGGAGTGGAGCTGGACCACTTTAGAGAAGCTCGACCTTACAGGAAATGAAATTCGTGTCCTCACACCTGATGTGTTTCAAACGCTGCCAAATTTAAAGATTTTGCTGTTGGATAACAACAAACTAAGCAGTCTGGATCCCCAAGTCATGGAAATGTGGCAGTCTCTGGGCACTGTTGGGCTGTCTAGCAACCTGTGGGAATGTACCAAAAGGATTTGCTCTCTGGCTACTTGGCTAAGCACCTTTAAGGGAAGGTGGGAACATTCCATTCTCTGCCATAGTCCTGAATACGCCCAAGGGGAGGAGATACTTGATGCCGTCTATGGATTCCAGCTTTGCCAGAATTTTTCAGCGCCAGTTGTTCAGACAATCAGTACAACCACAGACGCTACTACAGCTACAGAGATCACAAGCTCCCTGTTTGGAATTATGCAGCTGACCCCCACGCAGGACTATGCGGAGGATTTTGGGAGCTTTACCACGGTCACTACCACGACAACCACAACACAAACACCACTCACTGCTCAAGCAACTACTGCTGCATTGGAAGAGGCAGCAGTAACGGATGACTTCTCTGCAATGGACAACACTGTTATGACTCATAGGGTTATAATTGGAACTATGGCCCTTCTATTTTCATTCTTTTTCATCATTTTTGTTGTGTATATCTCACGGAAGTGCTGCCCTCCCACCCTGCGCCGGATACGCCACTGTTCGGCCATACAGAACCGCAGACAGATGAGGACCCAGCAGCGGCAGCCTATGGCAGATCTAGCAACACAGGTACCCTATAATGAATATGAGCCCAGCCACGAAGAAGGGGCACTCGTGATCATCAATGGCTATGGGCAGTGCAAGTGTCAGCAACTGCCTTACAAAGAGTGTGAAGTATGAACTCTTATTTATTCCTAGAGCATATGGTTTTCCATTTGACCATTTCAGATGATACAGGGTTTGCTTTTTTGATTTTGTTTTCCAATTTATGTAAAAAGCATAATTTCTACCAGTGAGATTTGAGAATATGTGAGAAATACTGAATGCCACAATGACAGAGGCTGGACGTGACAGTTTAGGGATGAGGTAGGGATAGTCACAAATTTATTTTTCTATGAATGCAAGGTTGTTCATATCAGGCAGGGGGCAATCATTTTAAACAAGAAAATTGTAAACTGTGAGATTTGTCTCTACATTGTCTCTATATTCTGCAGCACAGAGAGAATACTATATAACAGCCAAATGGCCCACTGCGTACAGAATACATTAAGTTTAGAAATGTGATTTACATCTTTTACAGAGTAAATATTTGAAATCATGATTCTAAATGCACCACAGACCCTGTAAGCTAATCACTCTAACACTGAGGCAGATTAATTGGATATTGGAGTGATATATACATGTTTTACAGCTTCATTGTTTTGGGGAGAGGCATGACACATTAAAGGCTACTACGACCAAATTCACATTCTGAATTATAAATTCATGATATTATTATTATGTTATAAATAAAAATAAAAATCCTCTCTAGAGAGGCTGGAATCCTATTCGGTATACGATAATTATATTACTTTTGAAAAATCAGACATGAGCCTATTAAGAAAGTCTATACATTTCCATCAAACCAAAAGGCTCTCAGTGTTTCCTATTTGCAGAATTTATTTGGGCAGCCCACCCCCAAAACAGCTTCCCTTAGCCAAAAGGGGATTTTCGGGTGAAACCCATATCTTGTGTGCGAATGCAACTAAAAGTGAATACTGATTGAAAACACTGCCGGTATGGTGAATTTATGTTCAATTATATAAATTGGGAAAATGAACTCTTTAAATCAGATTTTAGCTTGTAAATGTAATGCTGTTTTGCAGCTGACTCGGATGTTAGAGCACCCACACACAGGGGCCAACTGCGACAAATAAATTCTTAACCTGTGGGAAACACTAAGCATGGTTTGTCTGTGGTTAATCTCCAATACGCTACACTGCTTAGCAAAGCACATGGATGTCTTCCTGACCTTGGACATCAAGAACAAAACTATTAGACCTTTAAATGTACCATAACTTGTACATGGATTTTTGAGCACCCAAATGCCATACACACTGTGACCATAACCATTCCAACAGCTTCACCTAATAAGTACAGTTTACTGATTTGCTCAAATATACAAGGATCAATATACAGACCAGCTAGGGTGACATGAGGGTAGCAAGTGAAACGATAATGAACAGTGCAAATACCAGATAGGAGAGCATTTCACTCTGAAAATTAAACCTTTCCCAGTCACCCAGGATCTTAACTGCTTACACTCTAATCAGGACTGACAGGCTCAAGATTGAACCAATTAAGGCAAGGCAAAAATAATCTAATATTCTGTCACCCACACCAGTGATCCAGCAACATTTGGCTTGTTCAGCCACTCGAAAGTAGTTCCACTAGAATTGTCCTCCACACCACACATAACCTTTTATTTTAAGGAATTGCTCTTGTGAGGGATACTGAGCTGTCATTTACAGTCTAAAAAATGTGGTTAGGGTGAATAATAAATTTGAAAGCAGTTACTTGGTTGGCAGTCACAAGTGTCAAGTTAAACTGTGGTTAATACCCTGAAAGCAAATGGAGATCCGGTAATAAGCAAACAGCAAGCCTGGGTCAGGACACATTTGTATGCAGCAGGGAGAGGATGTGCATTAGCATCAGACTAAAGCTGCTGCCGCAGCTCCGCACTTCTTTGTGTTCAGTTTGGTGGTGGGGGCAGGGTGAAAGAGAGGAATTAAGAGGAATTGATGGGACGATGGAGAGGGGCAACTCTGGGGTAATGTCAAAACCATTAAGCATTTCTCTGGCCAAGTAAAGGTAGTAGAAAATGGAATGACGAATGCTGACTGATTGCACTTGGGCATGAAATGTATACTGATCCCACAGAGGCAGCAGTTTCATTACTGGTTAACTGATGAGCTGTATTGAGCATTTTTACAGTGAAAATCATTTCACTCTGGAAATCAAGATATGGCATTTTGTAGACAGTTAAATGTGTGGCAACGTTTAACAACGTCAGCCATTCAGACAGCAAGAAGTGTCATAGCCTGTTGAAGGGAGATATCTGGTTTTGAGCAAATAGGCTGCTGTGTGTTGGCTGGTGCCCCTAGAGGTAGCCAGGGGTTAGCATTTGTGGCTTTGTCTCTTGGGAGCCTGCAAAATTTGGATTCACACTTTTAAATGAGTGTTTGTGTCAATGTTTCTCTGCACATGCTCATAAAATGCATTCAACAAGTTTGAAGAAAGTGTGTAAACCAAAACTTGTTACACTTCACATGAAAAACTACACTGATCATACCGATTTCCAAAGCCTTGCAGCTCCACTTTGTTTATTTTCTTCCAGCTTTTCTTCCAGCACTGCTTTTACTGTTGCCCTTCTAATCTGTCTTGCATGTTCAAAAGTCGAAATTGAGTTAAATATTCCTAATGTCATTCAGCAAACATTATGGGGGGGACCTCATTTTTATATCACCAAGAACGGGGATGTATGTGGAATTCCTATAAAGGTTTTGTCAATCATTGAAATTAAATTTCACTGACTACAGGTGTACTGAGTGACTGAAAATCCACAGAATTTGTAGAAGTATGCATCCCTTTGCACTGGGTCTTTGTAAACTGTTTTTGTTTCCTCTTGTCATCCTCTAGCCCTGGTCCCCATCCTGCCTAAAAAAAATAAAC
This sequence comes from Pleuronectes platessa, assembly GCF_947347685.1. Classification (NCBI taxonomy): domain Eukaryota; kingdom Metazoa; phylum Chordata; class Actinopteri; order Pleuronectiformes; family Pleuronectidae; genus Pleuronectes; species Pleuronectes platessa. The sequence goes on from NC_070633.1 coordinate 12,748,442, forward strand.
AAAAAAAGAAAAGAAAAACCAAGTGAACCAATCCCCCTCTCTCTTACCCAACATCTTTGTGCAAAATGAATGCTTTTCTCTTCCCATTTTCCTTTTGTATTGTAAAATGTACAATTTCATATCTGTATAGTGGAAAAGATGTGCCAAACTGGAAAAAAAAACATTTCCCCCCTCAAAACATATATTTTTTAAATAAAATCGTTATGATTTAGACTGTTTGAAATGATGGATGCTCACAACATGGTTTGGTCTTTCAATTTTTTGTTAAATGTATACACCTCACGCTCTTGAAAAAAGCCTTCCAAAAATAAACAACCTTTGATGAAGGTGAAATGCAAGAGTATATTGTGAAAATTCATATGTATTGAACATAAACGCTCTCACATGTTTTTCTAGTAACAGTTTAGGTCCCTAAAGTAAAAAAAAAATACCTTCCAGCAGTGTACGCCAGCACTATTATTAAATTACCTAGATTGCAAATTGATGTGATGAAAAACGAAGCATTAACAGAGGTCAGCATGATGGTCACAACCTGCAATCCCCACTCCTTGGTTTCACAGAGGCAAAGGTCATTTCTGCTCTTTCTGGCCAAACAATAATGGTAAACTCAGAGTTTTTGAATATGTGATAACTAAAATAGAGAAAAGTGATTTACTCAAACATGAAGATTTACTAAAGTAACAAATAATATTTTTACTTGATGAATTACTATATTATCTGCCTCCACTACTTCAATAGCTTCACGCAAAGAAAAAATAATATTCTAAAAATGGCCACAGGCATCAACTTCCAAATAAAATTCCAGATTAGAAATCTTGGCTGACAGTTGGAAGCTAAAAGGTCCACGCTAAATCAAACTAATGTTGTCAGTTATAGAAAAAGACGGTGATAACAAAACTTCTATTTCCTCCCTTGTATAAATGAACTACATTTCAAAGTGTTAAATAATCGTAAAAGTCAAATTTTTTGATTAATTGGCCATTTTACATTGAATCTGGTAAATTCTGGATTTTTTAAATGCTATTTAGCAGACTCGTTATGACAAAAAGACCTTGGACACCCATTGGTTTTTAAGAAGGCTTTTCAAATTGGAGGTTTGGGTTGGGTGTATGTCTATAGAATTGGCATTGCACTGTAGATTTCACAGAATTGTAGTGAGACGTAATGGGGTGAAATCAAAGTGGTGTGGTGTGTGATCTTTATACACTGACAGCAATGTTCTAGAGTGCAAAGACACGATTAGACACATGTGTCGCGTGTCACACATTGCGTGTCACGAATGGCACTTTAAAGGGATAGTGCACTGAACAGTTTAATTCACTCACCACTATGTGAGTATCCTCAGCAAAAACATAATTTGCTCCAAAAAATTATAGGACTTTAATTCAAAGTCTTGAGTTGGATATTTTCAGGTTGACATGTTGTTCGATATGTAAACTTTATCTAAAGGCAACTTATTTATGTCACGCAGTTTGGAGTGCAAACATTGTGAGGAATATAGGCTTACCTGGCTTTCCAGCTGTAAGAGGTACTTCAATTTTACCTTCTCTTTTTTTGATGAGGCCTTCAGAAAGCACATAATTAGCCTACAGAGTGTACCCAGGCGGGGGAGACACTAAACTGACGAGTCTGACTGTGAGGCCTCTGTAGTCTGGAGGGTTCAAGGACTCAGAGCTCATGCATGCTTCAGGTATTATTATGAAACCTCCAATAAATCTAGAAAATGGTTGGGAAGGACATATTGATCTGGGGACTCATCATCCAATACATCGCTAATGTATTTATTACTTAACACATTTAAACCCATTCCTCAACTACATGATTTGGGGATTCAAGGACAACCAATAGAGGGATGACCAACACAAAGGTCAGACTCTGTTTCTATATAGAAAATACTGAGCCTTTTTGCTGATCTTTTTAGAGGGTGGCAACATTAGCTACAACTTAAAGATGAAGTTAAGCTAACACAGTCTTGGTATAAATATAAGAAAGCAAAAACGAATGAGCCATTTGTGAAACAGCATCATTGCTATCACCTATATGGACTAGTACTGAGTCTAAAATTGGATACTTTAGTCAGTGCAGGCACAGTGAGTATGGTAAACTCACTGGCATTGAGCTCAAACTCCAGCCGGATATTGTTGCCCCTAATTAGAACATGACCATTTTTCGCGCACCAAAAATTATGATGGCAAGAACATGACCAAAAAGGTTGCTCACCAAGTTATTTACTGGTTGCGTTGAATTGAAGTACAATTAACATTTTATTTTCTTGTGTGTGGCCCATTTCATATGACAGGAAAATTAGGTAGCCATTGGCTCCAACAACCTGTCCTTCTTGCTCAACTGCAATTTCCACAAATTCAAAATCTAGTAGTGCTCCATCCAATTTCCTCTTCATAGTCAGTACGGCGACCATAGATAAAGAAAAGCGTATTTTTATTTTACACTTTTAGACTACGGTCAGCTGTCAGAGCCACAGACCATGGTTATTTAGCAAAGTTCCAGTCCTCTTTGTGATGTATTGGTTTGGATTAAGTGTCCAAACAATAAAAAAAACAGGCACTCCGTACCGCAGGCCTTCCATTGCTGCCTTCTCTTCCCAGAAGTCAGCGGTGTGTCAAATTGTGACATATGATTTAATACAACGCACTGCTGTAATCATGTTCTCTAAGCAACAGCACTGACAGCTCCACCACGAACCTTGTTTTCTGTGCAGAGTGGACAACTTTCAATAGGTTAGCTGAAATACCACACCATATGACATATTACAAACAGTCTGGTTACAAACTGGAAAGGCCATTTCTTTCTACCTGCTTTACTGTTGTATGCCAGTAAGAAGACAATAAAGTCTGATTTGATAATACGGCTTGAACAAAACATTGTTGCTGTCAATTAGCCAGGTACGCTGATTTCCATGAAAGGCCATGATGCAGGCTTCCAAGGTTTTGAAAATAGATGGATGATAATGATACAAATAGATGCATCTGTTGAACACACAGCTTTTTAGCAAAGGACTCTGTGTAATTTTATGGTTTTTCACTCAACACAAAGATATCCACATTATCCAGTCATTTAATATCTTGTTGCCAAGCTCAGTTGCTTGTTTTATAATGGGACTTGCTATAATATGTAATCTGAGTGAATAAGTCAAAACATGCCTAGATGAGGTTTGCCATTACATTATGTTTAGCTGACACTTTCATCCAAAGCTACTTACAATAAGTGCATTCAACCATGAGGGTAAGATCCCAGAACAACACGAATCAAGAGGGTACTATTTCTTCAAGAAAGCCAAACTACAAAGTGCTATAAGTAAGTGCCATTATAGTGCTACTAAATTGTTAGTTTCAACTTTTATTCAAGGTATAGTCAGAAAAGTTGTGTTTTTAGTTTGCGGCTGAAGATTTATAGACTTTCATCACAGCTTGATTTACTTCAATTCAGTCTGTTACTATCCTGTAACCTCCAACTAATGTAATGCTCTGAGACGACAGCTGAGAAGACAAGATTCTAATTTTGGTTTCCCCTCCCATTTTTAACAATGAATGCAAGTGGACATCTGACTTATCAAGGTAAGAAACAAGGGCTGAATAATGTTCACGATAAGAACATTTTGTTGATTTATTTGTCTGTGATAAATGTAGGGTTCCTATGAGGGTGAAACAAAATGGACACTTCATGTACCGCTATTCCAAATGGCTCAAATCCAAATCGTTATAGCAACAATAGAAAACGTAACTACTCTCTAACTGAAAAGACTATGCAGTTCCCCAAAGTTCTATGGAGGTTTATGAGAGCTTTTCAAAATTTGGTTCACTCTCACTACTGACATCAGCATCAGAAAAGCTGCAACAATACACAACATGCTGTGAGAAAATAATAAACTTTCCTTACATTTTAAACTCCCAAGTGACCAAAACATACATAGGAATTATAACAGGTGTTACCGTAAGCTTGGTGTGGCTTTCATGTTGGTGTAAAAGCAATCAATTCTATGTGGGACATGTGACAGAACTTAAACTTCCATTTCATTTAAAAGGCAAATTAACACCGTTTCATTTAATATAAATCTGTGAAGGGAACATTATAGACAAAATTATAAAACACATTACCCAGTTATAAAACCTAAAACTTGGGATTTATTTTCCTTGGCAAATGCAAAACAACAAAGCAAAGACATATTTATTTTAGCCTCAAATGTACAAAACATTGAGCAAAAATGATAAGACTGAACCACTTACAAGGACATTATCATGCATATTTCATAGAAATAACTGCCATCTCATATAGATACGTAAGCCCTGTTGAAGGCAGATGATTCAACTAAGTACAGTGCATCAACTTTAATGATCACTTTGAGCACAGACCAAGCTGAAACTGAGAGTCTGCTTTCTTTCTCCGTTTGTGTTGACAAGACATCAGCTTGATATCTGGAGACAGCTGTTAGCAAATATTAGCTCTTGCAGGGACAACTGAATGAAGTAAAATACACACACGTTTAGTTGACTCCCGCCCCCCTTACATCTTGTAGCCAAATAAAATGTGTCTTCAACAAACAC